>NC_140989.1:350991732-351611732 GCF_052327205.1 Somniosus microcephalus
GCCAATATACCCTCCAGGACCAATATACCTTCCGAGACCAATATACCCTCTGAGACCAATATACCCTCCGAGACCAATATACCCTCCGAGACCAATCTACCCTCCCAGACCAATATACCCTCCCAGACCAATATACCCTCCGAGACCTATATACCCTCCGAGACCTATATACCCTCCGAGGCCAATATACCCTCCGAGACCAATATACCCTCCGGGACCAATATACCCTCCCAGACCGATATACCCTCCAAGACCAATATACCCTCCGAGACCGATATACCCTCCAAGACCGATATACTCTCCGAGACCAATATACCCTCCGACACCAATATACCCTCCGAGACCAATATACCCTCCTAGACCAATATACCCTCCGAGACCAATATATCCTTCCTGAAATATGCAAGAACATGCAATACCATCTGTTGCAGTTAATAGTCTTCTCTGATGGATTCATCATTCATGCATTTATGTAATTTGTTTCTTTTTGCAGTGTCAGCTTCAGAAAGGGTGTCTCACATCCATGTTTTGCTCTGTGCTAAAGGTGGAATCAAGTCAGCCCCATCTGCTGAACACTATTTGCTGCTAGTAGGAGCCTATAAATAAGCATGCTCACAATGCTGTACTTCATTAGAAGCGGACACTACTCTGGCAAGAACATTTTCACTGTTGAGATAAAGCAGGTTAAAGAATTGTGACAGAAACATCCTAGCTGCTAACAGAATACTGAATATATGCCCTTACATGCTCGAAAATATTGTTTGAACTGATGTATTATAATAATAAAGACAAAAGACACAATAGACCTAAAATATATCTTTGCCTTCAAACCCAGATCAAAAACTAATATATTGTGCAGATATCCCAGTTTTGAAAATCGAATCTCAGGACGGATGGGTAACTAATAAGTTTGAGTGCATATTCAAGATATGTGCATTGCAAATGTATGAAGCATTTTCTGTCAGGTTTTACCTGGATCTGAGATTTCTTTCACACAGGATATGCTTTCTCCCCAGGAACAGCATAGAAAAGTTAGAAACTACCAAGGTAATCCAGGAGATTATAACCATTCAAAATGACCTTAAAATATCTAAATCGATGTTTGTATCATTTGTATGAATCATCAAAAAAAATTAATAATTTTCTGAAGTACATCTATCATTAAATTTGACTAAAAGGAACTCGCCTATAATTGACCTTAGGATATTTCCGTTTACAACAATTAGACTTTGTAGCCCTATAGAGACATAGGTCCACCTTAGCAGCAGAATAATACATAGTGCAGTGCATGTTATGACACCTTGACCATATCCCTGACTCACTATAGGAGATCGACTATTGTAATATAAATAGTAGTAGTATTTTTAGTTTTGTAACCAGGCTGACCCAAGTAAAAGAGGATGTAATCTTGTTAGTTGGGAAAGAATTAATGTGCATTTATTTAGATCCCTTTACAGCCAATGAATTACCTCTGATTTGTAATCAATCTAAATAGACAAACCAAACTGCACACAGCAAGGTTCCCCAAAACAGCAAATGATATAAATAACCAATTAATCTCGAATTGGCTCTTTTGGTTGAGGGATAAGTCTTGACCAGGACATCGGAAGGACTTCCTTGCTCTTCTTTGAATATTCTGGCAGGATCTTTTATGTCCACCCAAACAGGCAGACGGAGCCTCAGTTTCAAAATTGCACCTCTGACAATGTAGCACTCACTTACTGCTGCACTGCAGTGTCAACCCTAGTAGGGCTTGAATCCACAGACTCATGACCAAGATCCTGGGGTGAACCATTGACACTATACAACAATATTGTTTCAATAACTGGTCAATATCGGTTCTGGTGGATGTAATAAATATTTATACAACTGGGGTTCTCCTCATGCCTATAATAGAGTGAAAATGTGAGAACCAAAAATGGCACAGGTGTTAGAAGTATATTTTCCACCACATAGGTGGGGCACTAAATTAAAAAATTATTTGCAGTATAATAAGGATTCTACTGCTGTAAAACTCATACGCTTCTCCTCTGTTCTATTGCCAGTCCTAGGGCTAGATTTTCGAGGAGCCGTCAGGCGGGGTTTCAGGCGTGTGTGGGGGGGGGGGAAATCCTGACTTTGGGGGTCCCGACGCCATCCCGCCCAAAACCCCGCCCCACGTAAGTTTCAGGGGTGGCGGGTACCTGCCCCACACTGGGTCCCGCCGAAACCAGACGGGAAGGGATTAGTGCCAATTAACTGCCTGTTAACAGGCAGTTTTTAGCCTAATCCCCATTTTGAGGAGTTTCGTGTGGGTTTCCCGACGGCTCCAAACCACGGCAGGTTAGAGCAGGCGGGCCGTCGGGTTGAATGAGTTGGAGGGGTCGCGATGCCGGTGCTCAGGTGAGTGATGGGTGCATGAGTGTAAAGGTAAGTGTGTTTGGTGTGTCTAAAGTGTGTAAAGAACTTTTACTTACCTTTACTTACCTTAAGAGCCTTTCTTCCTGTAGCCGTCGGGAGTGCAGCACTCAGCCGGAGCTGAAAGCTGAACGGCTGCGATCTGTCAAAAGTGACAGCCTTCAGCTTTTAGTGCTGCTGAGATTTCTAAATGAGTCTGCGCAGAAGGACTCATCTTAGAAATCAGACTGTCAGTGTTTGACAGCTTCAAACAGCTGTGAAACACTGATATTTCATCTGTCAGAAATCTTGACAGATGAAATTTCAGTCTGTGACGTCACCTGTTGCCAGGTGGCCCTTAATTGGCCTGCTGAGCCCGCTGGGCGGGCTCAACAAGGTCAATCAAGGGAAAATTGCGCGGATTGGCCGGACATCGAAGTAGGCGGGTCAGAAACCCGAAAGGGGAAGCCCCGCCTTCTTCCCGACAGGTTCGACAAAATCGATCCCCTAATGTCTCCTTCTTTGGCACAGTGTCAATTTTTTGTCTAATAACACTCCTGTGAAGTGCCCTGGGATGTTTAACTATGTTAAAGGTGCTATATAAATGCAATTTTTTTTATTTATAGTCTTTTGCTCCAAGTCTCTTGTTAGGTCACTCTCGGAGACTGGTTCTCGCTTTCTTGATTCTGACTTTCTCTTTAATATGGCATCATTCTTTGCATTTTCCTATTTTTTTTTGCTCTTGCTTTCAGCCTGTCTCTCCTTGTCATTATTCATCTTGCCCTCGTTTCTTACTCAATGCACCACATCTATTATTGGTTTCTCATAGGGACCTCTCTTTCCTGTTGACCTCAGTCTTTCACCACCGTGTATCTCTGGATAGTAGGTTTCAACTTTCTAAACTATTCCAACCTTCCTTTCTCCTATCTTCTCTCTTAAGGAACCAAAAATGACAAGAGGTCTGATGGACACAATACTCCACCCTACTATAATACCTTAATTCATCTGCATCTCTACGTGTATCCTAACTATTGTATTCAATGACATGAGCAGATAACGTATATAGGCTTTTAATTAATATTATTTCAAACCCATGACCACACAAACGTATGTTTAGTCTACGCAAAATAAGTTGGTAGTGGAAATATGATCCAGAATAATGGCAGCTTGCACGTTCCAGTCTGACGTTTAATTTGCAGGGGATCTGGAATTCCCACCGTAAACCTCTCTGCCTCTCCTCCTTTAAGACACTCCTTAAAACCTACCTCTTTGACCAAGCTTTTGGTCACCTGTACTAATATCCTCCTTATGTGGCTCGGTGTAAATTTTTGTTCGATTACGCTCCTGTGAAGCGCCTTGGGACATTTTACTATGTTAAAGGCGCTATATAAATGCAAGTAGTTGTTGTTATTTTCAGTGAAATAGAACCTCAATGTTTTCTCAAAAAGAAAATGGAGAAAGACTTGCATTTATATAGCGCCTTTCACGACCACCGGACGTCTCAAAGCACTTTACTGCCAATGAAGTACTTTTGAAGTGGAGTCACTGTTGTAATGTGGGAAACGCAATAGCCAATTTGCGCACAGCAAGCTCCCACAAACAGCAATGTGATAATAACCAGATAATCTGTTTTTGTTATGTTGGTTGAGGGATAAATATTGGCCAGGACACCAGGGATAACTTCCCTGCTCTTCTTCAACATAATGTTATGGGATCTTTTACGTCCACCTGAGAGAGCAGACGGGGCCTCGGTTTAACGTCTCATCCGAAAGATGGCACCTCCAACAGTGCAGCACTCCCCTGGAGTGTCAGCCTGGAGTGGGACTTGAACCCACAACCGTCACTGACTCAGAGTCAAGTGTGCTACCCACTGAGCCACAGCTGAACATTTAAAGTTTAAATGTTCTTGATTAAACCTGTCATTCACAGTAAATACTTCCACGTTTTCTAAAGACGCTCAGCCAGAACAAACGAAAGTGACCTTTCTCATCAATAATAATAATAATAATAATCCCTTGAAGCGTTTGCTAGATTGCAAGGTAACAGCAGTCAAATGTTGCTACTTTCAGCAGAATTAGATGTGGCTAGAAATGAAGTGGTGTATTTGGCTTCAAAATAAGCAATAATAATTTATAATCAAGATTAACTAAACAATGCTGTCACTGCACTCAGCGGGATTAATATGTTAGTCCAATATGCTGCATGAAAAACTTTCTTTTGCAAATTATATAATTGGTAAAATTAATAATAAGCAAGATTTAATTCCCTTTTGAGTTGTCTCTAAATGGTGTTGGTGACATGATGCATAGCACTGCTGGCAGAGGTACATAAACAAGACTCTGTATTACAATCCCCTGTTAGTGGCGGAACACAATTTCCACACAACGCCATGGGAGGACAAGGAGAGGCGCATCGTTATTAATACAGTGCAAGCTGGTGCCACCAACATTACTTTAGAATCCTTTCACTGGCCCACAGTCTCAGTACTGGAAAAATCACCGCAGACCCACCATGGACTGCGCACTGTCTTTTCATTTCTTAGCCTTTGGCAACAAAACTGCAAAGTACAAGATTTATAACTCCACGACGGCAAGAGAAATGACCTCTTAAACTGTCGGCACCAGAAGTGGCAGAGAAAGTCTGAATAGAATTGAAATGTTTATCAAAATAATGCTAAAATCCAATTTTCATAACTGAATAAAGTACATTTTCATTGCGATGTTGCCATAAATCTCAGTTAATGTCTGGGCTGATGTTGCTTCTAATAATAGAAATAAAAACAGAAATTCCTGGAAATATTCAGCAGGTCAGGCAAGCAATGAAAAGAAAGAAAGACTTGCATTTCTATAGCGCCTTTCACGACCTCAGGACGTCCCAAAGCGCTTTACAGCCAATGAAGTACTTTTGACGTGTAGTCACTGTTGTATTGTAGGAAATATGGCAGCAAATACCCGTGGGGAGAGAAACAGTTAACGTTTCAGGTCAATGGCCTTTCATCAGAACTCTGAAATAGAAATAGAATATTGCCTAATTTTACTCCCTTCGAGAGTTCCGTCACTAAGAGACACTCCGTGGCTGATTTTTCTACCCCTCCAACCATTCGCCCCCCCACACCCCGAGCTCAAATGTAAATTGGCCAGCAAGATGGTAAAATGCACCCAATTGGAGAGCAGCTGAATTGGACTGAATTTCCAGGTCAGCTTATTAGCATGTCCTTGCCTTTACCCCGGGCAAAGAAATGCTGGTCGAGACCAGACGGGTCCATCCATTCCAGGATAGACTTCCTGTTTGTGACCCAAGCACTCACGGTCAGATCCACCGACGTCACGTCGGTGTTCTTCTCTGACCACTGCCTCCTACTGACCGACTGTCACCCACAGGAAGACCAGAAAATTGGCAGGGGGATATGGAAGCTGAACGTGAGACTGTTGACCCCAGAAAACATTGAGGATCTCAAAGGGGATTACAAAGGTTGGAGAACGTGAAACCCCTCTTTGATTCCCCGGCGCACTGGTGGGAAGTGATCAAGGTGAATATCAAGAGGTTCTACATCCTTAAAGGTCCTCAAAGGACGAGAGAGAGAGACAGAGGGAAATGCCCCGACTCCAGAAAAGCATGCAGAATCTGCTCCTGCTGCAGTCGATGGGGGTCGATGTCGGGGAGGAACTCCAAGAGGTGAAGGGCCAGCAAGCCTTGCTCTTTGCCTCAGAGTCCTCCAAGATCATCTTCCGCTCCAGAGTCCACTCCGTGGAGCAGGATGAGACGGGCTCGCGTTTCTTCTTCCAAAAGGTACACAGAGGGAGCTCTGTGGTCGACAGTCTGAAGGAAAGGAGGCTCGGTGACGTCCTCACAGCCTGACATACGAAGGATCAGCAAATCCTTCTTTGCGGGGCTGTACGGCGTGAAGCCTACAGACAGCGCAGCCTCCCAGTCCTTCCTGTCCTCTATCTCAGAGGTTTTAGGCGACAGAAAGTGGGAGAGCCCGGATCACCCGCTAACTCTGGACGAGCTGGCAAAGGCCGTCCGGTCCTTCGAGACGAGTAAAAGTGACAGCTTACCGGTCGAGTTGTATTCGGCTCTGTGGGACTGGACCGGCCCAGACCTGCTGGAAATGTACGGGGGTATGCTTCTGGCCCGCAGCATGTCAGAATCCATGAGGAAAGGAACATAGGAACATAGGTAGAGGAATAGGCCATTTAGCCCCTCGAGCCTGTTCCGCCATTCAATAGGATCCTGGCTGATCTGCGACCTAACTCCATATACCCGCCTTTGACCCATATCCCTTAACACCTTTGATTAACAAAAATCTATCAATCTCAGATTTAAAATTAACAATTGATCTAGCATCAATTGCCATTTGCGGAAGAGAGTTCCAAACTTCTACCACCCTTTGTGTGTAGAAATGTTTCCTAATTTCACTCCTGAAAGGTCTGGCTCTAATTTTTAGTCTATGCCCCCTAGTCCTAGACTCCCCAACCAGCGGAAATAGTTTTTCTCTATCTACCCTATCAGGCATCATCACCCTCACCTACAAGCAGAAGGGGGAGAGGGAAGAGGTCAGAAATTGGCGGCCCATTTCATTGCTTAACGTAGATTGAAAAATTCTGTTCAAGGTCATCGCCAATCGGGTCAAGTTTGCTCTGGAGCTGGTGATCCACCCGGATCGGACTTGCGCTATACCCGGCAGGAAGATCTCTGATAGCCTCGCGCTACTCAGGGATACGATCGCCTATGTGAGGGACAGGAGGGCAGACACCTGCTTAATCAGCTTGGACCAGGAGAAAGGCGTAGATAGAATATCGCACATGTACATGGTGGACGTGCTCTCCAAAATAGGGTTTGGGGAGGGAATCCGCAATTGGGTCCAACTGCTCCACACAGACATCAGTAGCACAGTTCTATTTAACGGGTGGGAATTGGAAAGCTTTCCAATCAAATCTGGAGTCAGGCAAGGCTGTCCTCTCTCCTCGGTCTTGTTCGTGTGTTGTATCGAACCTTTTGCCGAATCCATTGGGAAGGATGTGGGCATAAGAGAGGTGACGGTCCCCGGCAGCAGAGGCACTCAGGCCAAGGCCTCCCTATACATGGACGACGTCGCTGTCTTTTGCTCAGATCCACTGATTGATGAGCATCTGCGACCAGTTTGAACTGGCCTCAGGGGCCAGCGTAAATCGCAGCAAAAGCGAGGCCATGTCCTTTGGGAACTGGGCCGACCGATCCTTTGTCCCCTTCACTGTTAGGTCAGATTACCCGAAGGTGCCGGGAATATGGTTCGGAAGGGGCCAGGGCGTGCACCAAGAACTGGGAGGAGTGTATCGCCAAGGTCAGACAGAAACTGGGAATGTGGGAGCAATGCACCCTCTCGATTGCGAACAAGAATCTGGTCGTCAGGTGTGAGGTGCGCTCGGGGTTGCTGTACATGGCGCAGGTTCTGCACCGCAGCAGTCACCCGAGCCATCTTCCACTTTATCTGGAGATTGAAAATGGACCGCGTCTGCATGGACACGATGTACACATCTCCTGATAAAGGGGGAAAATGTGCACAACGTTGCCCTCATCCTGAAGGCCACCTTTGTATGCGGCTGCATCAAGCTGTGCACGGACCCTCGGTACGCAAACACCAAGGGCAGGATTTTCATTGGGCCGTGGAGGCGGGATTGGAGGCGTGGGGGGGGGGTTAAAATCCCGAAATCGGGGGGCATAAACCCATCCCGCCCCCAACCCGCCTCCATGCCAGTTTCAAAGGAGGCGGGTACCCGACCTGTGCTGGGACCCGCATCCCCGAGGCGGGAAGGGGATTAGTGCCAGTAAACAGGCAGTTTTTAGCCTAATCCCTATTTTTAAGGTTGACGTGTGGGATTCCCGATGGCTCCAAACCATGCCAAGTTTGCGAGGCGGGCCGTCGGGTTGAAGGACTTGGAGGGGTCTAGATGTCAGTGTTCAGATGAGTGATGTGTGCATGAGTGCAAAGGTAAGTGTGTTTGGTGTGTCTAAAGTGTTTAAAGAAGTTTAAATTACCTTTTCTTACCTTTGCAGCCTTCCTTCCTTTAGGTCTCGGGAGTCCCTCATCTCACCGGCACAGAAAGCAGAATGGCTGCGAACTGTCAAAAGTGACAGCCTTCAGCTTTCTGTGCAGGAGAGATTTCTAACTGAGTCTGTGGAGAAGGACTCATGTTAGAAGTAAGACTGTCAGTGTTTGACAGCTTCAAAGAGCTTTCAAACACTGATATTCCATCTGTCAAAACCTCTTGACAGATGAAATTTCTGTCTGTGTCGTCACCTGTTGCCGGGTGGCCCTTAATTGGCCTGCTGAGCCCGCTGGGCGGGCTCAACAAGGTCAATCAAGTTAAAATCGCATGGATTGGCCACATCTCGATGGAGGCGGGACAACAACCCCGAAGGTTGTAGTCCCGCCTCCATCACGTCCCCTGAATGAAAATCCAGCCCCAAGTGTCACTACATGCTGAGGTTCTCTCTGTCCCCAGTGTTGTGAAGGATGGGTCTGAGCATGTTGCCGCGAAATGCTCCATTTAGTTGGGCCATGCCGTACCACCTGTCCCTCATAGAAAAGTTTGTGCAGAGAAACACCTTTGACCACAAGTCAATCAGGCAGTGATCTGCACGCAATGTCCTCGAGGCCCTACGGAAGTAGGAGATCCTGTCGGATGGTTCCCTGAGCAGACTGTCGAAGTTATTCAGCAGAACGCCTCATCGGCAGAACTTTGAAACAAGCACCAAGATGTAGCTTGGCTGGCGGTGAGAAGAGCCCTCCCTGTTAGATCCTCCATGCACACCCGGCATCTCAGCACCCCTGCATGCGGTCCTCAAGGCGGCTGCAGTAGGGACGAGACGGTCACCCATCTCCTTCTGGAGTGTGCGGTTGCAAAGAAGGTCTGGAAAGAGATCGCAGTGGCTTTTGTCGCGGATCATCACATAGAGCTCCGTAACACAGGGCTCTGTGCTCCCTGGGACGAACACCCAGACAAACAGCAGCTGCTGCTGGAAAACCATCAACTCGGTGAAAGACGCCCGAAACAGTGCAAGGAGTTGTCCACGACCGAGTGTTGCAGACTGGCACATTCCAAGGCCCAGGACTACGTGCTGAGGGTCGCACTGAAGCTTGGTGCAGCTGCCGCAAAGTCTCAGTGGGGAAAGGCCACGGTTTAAGGCCCTCCCGCCATTGTACAGCAAGGGGCTGGAACCAGTATAAACCCCCCCCCCCACCCCCCTCAGGCTGTAAGTCTCAGAAACTGTTAAATGTAAATGTACATGTAATCTGTACTGTAAACAGAATGAGGCATCCTAGAGTGCCATGTGCTGTATTTAATCTGTTTTGCACTGTGAATTGACATTTGGATTGTACTGTAATGTATCTGTAAAAATGTTATGAATAAAGTATATTATATAAATGCTGCTAAAAATGAGTATATCTGTTTTTTTTAAATTCGCTTATGGGATGTGGGCGTCGCTGGCAAGGCCAGCATTATTGCCCATCCCTAGTTGTCCTTGAGAAGGTGGTGGTGAACTGCCTTCTTGAACCGCTGCAGTCCGTGTGGTGAGGGTACTCCCACAGTGCTGTTAGGTAGGGAGTTCCAGGAGTTTGACCCAGCGACGATGAAGGAATGGCGACATACTTCCAAGTCAGGATGGTGTGTGACTTGGAGGGGAACTTGGAGGTGGTGGTGTTCCCATGCGCCTGCTGCCCTTGTCCTTCTAGGTGGAAGAGGTCACAGCTTTGGGAGATACTGCCGAAGAAGCCTTGGCGAGTTGCTGCAGTGCATGTTATACATGGTACACACTGCAGCCACGGCACGCTGGTGGTGGAGGGTGTGAATGTTTAAGGTGGTGGATGTGGTGCCAATCAAACGGGCAGCTTTGTCCTGGATGGTGTCGAGCTTCTTGAGTGTTGTTGGAGCTGCACTGATCCAGGCAAGTGGAGAGTATTCCATCACACTCCTTACTTGTGCCTTGTAGATGGTGGAAAGACTTTGGGGAGTCAGGAGGTGAGACACTCGCCGCAGAATACCTAGCCTCTGACCTGCTCTTGTTGCCACAGTATATATGTGGCTGGTCCAGTTAAGCTTCTGGTCAAAGGTGACCCCCTGGATGTTGATAGTGGGGGATTCGGCGATGGTAATGCCGTTGAATGTCAAGGGGAGGTGGTTAGACTCTCGCTTGTTGGAAATAATCATTGCCTGGCACTTCTGTGGCGCGAATGTTACCTGCCACTTATCAGCCCAAGCCTGAAGGTCGTCCAGGTCTTGTTGCATGCGGGCATTTACTGCTTCATTATCTGAGGAGTTGTGAGTGGTGCTGAACACTGTGCAGTCATCAGCGAACATCCCCATTTCTGACCTTATGTTGGAGGGAAGGTCATTGATGAAGCAGCTGAAGATGGTTGGGCCTAGGACACTGCCCTGAGGAACTCCTGCAGCGATGTCCTGGGGCTGTGATGGTTGACCTTCAATCACCACAACCATCTTCCTTTGTGCTAGGTATGACGCCAGCCAGTGGAGAGTATTCTCCCTGATTCCCATTGACTTCAGTTTTACTAGGGCTGCTTGATGCCACATTCGGTCAAATGCTGCCTTGATGTCAAGGGCAGTCACTCTCACCTCACCTCTGGAATTCAGCTCCTTTGTCCATGTTTGGACCAAGGCTGTAATGAGGTCGGGAGCCGAGTGGTCCTCGCGGAACCCAAACTGGGCATCAGTGAGCAGGTTATTGGTGAGTAAGTGCCGCTTCATAGCACTGTCGATGACACCTTCCATCACTTTGCTGATGATTGAGAGTAGGCTGATGGGGCGGTAATTGGCCGGATTGGATTTGTCCTGCTTTTTGTGGACAGGACATACCTGGGCAGTTTTCCACATTGTCGGATAGATGCCAGTGTTGTAGCTGTACTGGAACAGCTTGGCTAGAGGCGCGGCTAGTTCTGGAGCACAAGTCTTCAGCACGATAGCCGGGATGTTGTCAGGGCCCATAGTTTTTGCTGTATCTAGTGCGCTCAGCCATTTCTTGATATCATGTGGAGTGAATCGAATTGGCTGAAGACTGGCTTCTGTAATGGTGGGGACCTCAGGAGTAGGCCGATAAGCATCATCCACTCGGCACTTCTGGCTGAAGGTGGTTGCAAATGCTTCAGCCTTGTCTTTTGCACTCACGTGCTGGGCTCCACCATCATTGAGGATGAGGATATTCATGGAGCCTCCTCCTCCCATTAGTTGTTTAATGGTCCACCACCATTCACAACTGGATGTGGCAGGACTGCAGAGCTTTGATCTGACCCATTGATTTTGGAATCGCTTAGCCCTGACTATAGCATGCTGCTTCCGCTTTTTAGCATGCATGTAGTCCTGTGTTGCAGCTTCCTCAGGTTGGCACCTCATTGTTAGGTACGCCTGGTGCTGCTCGTGGCATGCTCTACTACACTCCTTATTGAACCAAGGTTGGTCCCCTGGCTTGATGGTAATGGTAGAGTGAGGGATATGCCAGGCTATGAGGTTACAGATTGTGGTGGAATACAATTCTGCTGCTGCTGATGGCCCACAGCGCTTCATGGATGCCCAGTCTTGAGCTGCTAGATCTGTTCTGAATCTATCCCATTTAGCACGGTGGTAGTGCCACACAACACGGTGGAGGGTTTCCTCAGTGTGAAGATGGGAATTTGTCTCCACAATGACTGTGCGGTGGTCACTGCTACCAATACTGTCATGGACAGGTGCATCTGCGACAGGTAGATTGGTGAGGACGAGGTCAAGTAGGTTTTTCCCTCGTGTTGGTTCTCTCACCACCTGTCGCAGGCCCAGACTGGCAGCTATGTCCTTCAGGACTCGGCCAGCTCGGTCAGTAGTGGTGCTACCGAGCCACTCTTGGTGATGGACATTGAAGTCCCCCACCCAGAGCACATTCTGTGCCCTTGCTACTCTCAGTGCTTCTTCCAAGTGGTGTTCAACATGGAGGAGTACTGATTCATCAGCTGAGGGAGGGCGGTGGGTGGTAATCAGCAGGAGGTGTCCTTGCCCATGTTTGACCTGAAGCCATGAGACTTCATGGGGTCCGGAGTCAATGTTGAGGACTCCAAGGGCCAATCCTTCCCGACTGTATACCACTCTGACATACCCAGGGATGGTGCTGGAGGAATCTGGGACATTGGCTGAAAGGATTGATTCTGTTAGTATGACTATGTCAGGCTGTTGCTTGTCTAGTCTGTGGGATCGTTCTCCCAATTTTGGCACAAGTCCCCAGATGTTGGTGAGGAGGACTTTGCAGGGTCGACTGGGCTTGGTGTGCGGTTGCCGTGTTGGTGGCCGAGGTCGAGGTCAATGCCAGGTGGTCCGCCCGGTTTCATTCTTAATGGGCCGTATTTTCCGATTGGAGGCTTCCCGTGTGCAGAGGCCTCTGATCTGGAAAAAATCTACGGACTTACCTGAGGGCTCCCAAGGTCCGAACACTTCCACTCCTGGGCCTCTCCAACTCGAAATGCGCAGGGCCCACGTATCCCAGATGCGCATACAGTTCACAAGCGTCCCTTACTTCTCTATTCACAATGTCTTTGCCAATACAACTTGTCTGAGTCTGCAGATTATCTATGTGGGAACAGGGTTCACACTACTCAGGCACCTCGCTATTCTTTCTGGGCTGTCGGTGAGACCAACACATGATGAGTTAAAAGTTAAAAACTGCCTTCTGCTGAGCATGGGTTGTAAATTGGGTAAGAGGATTTTAAAATAAGGATATCTTCACAGGAAAGAAAATAGTAGAATGTGCGAGAGTCAGTCAGCCCTATCTGTAATGGTCTGGAATATATCGGCCTGGTCACTTGCAATGGTCATAAAACAATTAGGACTGTTGAGTGCCTGGTTGTTTAGTTTATGTTGTTATTCTGTTGCCATTTGTATGTATCTCTGATGTACTATGATTTATTGGTAACTAGCTGGGGGGGCCCGGCGTTGCCAGGGCAGTTTAGAGGGCCGCGCGGTTGATGGCCGCCCGCTGCCACTCCCCCGCTCCCCCGCTCTGTGTCTCGGGCCGCGCGGTTGACGGCCGCCCACTGCTGCTCCCCGGCTCTGTGTCTCGGGCCGAACGGTTGTGAGGCCCGGCCCGAGTGACCCCAACTCACCTCCCGCTCCGGCGGGCCGACGCAGCTGCCCCGCTCGCTGTTGAGGAAAAGCAGGGGAAAAAATGGCAGCGAAGTTTCGGGAGGCTGCAGGATTAGGTCCCGCCCGTGACGCACCGATTGGTCAACCATCAGGTCACTGAACTGTAGGATTGGTCAACCATCACGTCACTCAACACTAATGAGCGGTAGGATTGGTCAACCGCTAATGAACGGATTTTTGAACGTTTTTTGTATACTGTCCGAACAATTTTTGTCTGACCAAAAAGTAAATATGCCTATGACACTCCCCTGATCATCAGCTTTCTTTTGATATAACATATGTGTAGGTACACTCTAACTTTTGAGTGTATAGCGGACAGACAGACATACAGACATACATGCAGATAGACATACAGACAGACAGACAGACAGACATACAGACAGACAGACAGACATACTGCTTTATATATATAAATATAGATATGCATAGAATGTTGTGATCAAAGGTAAACTTTACTGTAAGAAATGTAAGGGAACACTGTTTAGCAGCTCACACTGGAATCGGATAGTGTGGGCTCGATTTTCATTGGGCCATTGAGGCGGGATTGGAGGCGTGTGGGGGGTTAAAATCATGAAATCGGGGGGCACTGTAGTGTATGTACCCGTCTACCTTTAAGGGAACTATTGAATGTAACCGTTCACCTTTAAGAGGACTACTTTCGGGTGGCACTATTTGTTTGGCTTCTGTATACTGTAATACCGATAGTGACCACACCAGTATATAAGTGTTGTGGCATGATTGCTGGGGCAGATTCGCCCGGACCTTCGAATAGTAAAGACCTGTTTGTTTGTTACTTCTGAAGTCTGTGTATTTATTAACTGCACAACCCACAGACTTTACAGTGGCGACGAGTCCGATCGTACCCTGCGGCAGGAATACCAAAAGCAACGAAGAGCGTCGAAGAGAGACAACCGCCCTCGTCGTGCTACCAAAAGAAAACACGAGGCTGCAACAACAGAAAGCAGGAAGACTAACAACAAAAGCTGTATCAGCAACAGGCACTGACTACCCTTCTGCCACGGTGCAGAGTGAGCCGACCAGCAAGAAACAAGGCGGCCGAAGAGACTGTGAGTAGGGGAAGGTGTAGAAGTATCCGGAGGATAAGGGCAGAGCACTCGACCTCGGTCGAGGGGGAGCTGTGCCGGCCAAAAGTCGGGTCCAACGGCGTCGGGTGACAGCCGGACCGCGATCAGCGGGAAAAATCTGGGCAGCGACCGCAGCCACGAAGCGCTGAGCCTGCGAGTAGGCGCGGGAAGAGAAACCCAGCCGCAGCCGGGGAGGGAAACACCGGTCTGCGAGAGGGCTGGGGAGGCGAACGGGAACCGTGCGGGTGAGAGCCGGGTGCGGAGAGAGAGACTGCGAGGAGCCAGTCCAGCGGCTGAGCTGTTCTCCACCAACGGGGTACTCAGAGCCGGCAAAACCGAACGTGCGGAAGTGGGAGAGAGACACAGCCGAAAACGGGGTGAGAGACTGCGCGAGAGCCAGTCCAGCCGCTGAACTGTCCTCCGTTAACGGGGTGTACCCAGCGCCGGTAGAGCCGTGCGGGCGGGAGGAAAAGACAGAGCCGAGTAAGGGGAGCTGTGCGGAAGCCAGCCAGCGGCTGAACCTGTCCGCTGTGGGGAAAGCGTACCCCTTCCACCAGGGAAGAAACGCGGGAAGCCGCCATTAGGCGGGGAAGACGATTGAAGTGGGCGGGGCGAGAAGGAAAGAGCGGGAAACCGCCATTTTCGCGGGAAAACCGCCATCTTAGAAATAAACAAATAAATAAGAATACTTGAAGAAATACTGTGTTGTACCCAAGGAAAGAAAGATGCCTAAGCGGGCGGACATCAACGAGTTCAATTCGGAGATAGAAGACTGGGCCACGTACGTAGAACGTATTGAGATACATTGTAAGGCTAACAAAATAGCTAAGGAGGAAAAAGCTTTAACCTTACTTAACATGATGGGTGCGAAAACATTCGGGGTGTTGAAGAATCTTCTCTCACCAGCTAAACCGGCAGGTCAGACTTTCGATGATATTGTAGCAGTGCTGAAGGATCACTTGAACCCCACACCGTTGATGCTGGCTGAACGATTCAAATTCTACGCAAGAACGCAGAGGAAAGACGAAAGCAATGCGGAATACTTGGTCGAACTGCGTAGGATAGCGAAATACTGCCAGTTCGGAGGGAATCTGACAGAGGCACTGCGTGACAAGTTCGTATGCGGATTGTCCAAAGAAGGAACGCAGAAGCGACTACTGGAAGAAAATGACCTCACACTGGACAGGGCTGTCCTCATAGCTGCATCGCATGAAGCCGCAGCGAAAGGAACGGCGGAAATGCAGCTAAAGGCGGCGGCACTAGGGGCGGACCAAATTACTTCGAGCACAACAAAATGCTACCGTTGTGGGAAGACAACACACGACCAGAATCAATGCTGGGGTAAAAACCAAGAATGCAGGAAACGTGGCAAGATCGGGCACATAGCTAAGGTATGCCGGTCAGGAGCAACGTACAACAATAAGAAGTCACCACAAAAATGGTACGGAAAGGTACAAGAGGTGACTAAGAAGAGTTTGAGGGAACAGAAGTCGGTCTCACACTCCAAATGCAAAGGACTGGACAGTCTGAGAATTCACAACATGAGCAATGAAGCTGACCGACAAACTATCTGGATAACGCTACAGATTGCAAAGGTCCAAGTAAAAATGGAAGTGGACACCGGATCGGCATTGACGGTCATGAATAAGCATGACTATAAGAAATTTTTCAAGCATATTCCACTACGGGATACGGAACTAGTACTACAGACATACACGGGGCACAAAGTATTCCCCATCGGAATGATAGAAGTCAAGGTGAGATACAAGGATAAAGATCATCACCGGTTGGACCTGTATGTATTGCCTGAGGGAGGATCACCACTTCTGGGACGGGAGTGGATCCGAAAAATAAAATTGGACTGGCAGTCACTAAACACCATGACGGTGGATTCCGAAAAAGAGGATGTCAAACCTGAACGGTTGTCCAGAATATTGGACGAAGCTAAGGAGGTATTCCAGCAAGGACTGGGAACATTGCGAGGTATTAAAGCAAAGGTTAAGATTGCAGAAAATGCAAGCCCAAAGTTTTTTAAGGCCAGATCAGTACCTTACGCAATACGACCAGCTGTGGAGGCAGAACTGGAAGAACTTGAACGATCAGGGGTTCTGTCAAAAGTGGACTGGAGTGAGTGGGCCACGCCCATTGTTCCCGTCATGAAGTCCTCACCGAGTAATAAGCCAGGGGGACCGGGGAAGGTCCGTATCTGCGGAGATTTCAAGATTACTGTGAATCCGGTGCTTCACACGGTACAATACCCGCTTCCGCGGATTGAAGATATCTTTGCTTCGTTGGCTGGAGGGAAACATTTCACGAAAATAGATCTGGCTCAAGCATATCTACAGATGGAGGTCGAGGAAGTCACACCAGTACCTCACCATCAACACTCACAGAGGCTTGTATCGCTACAATAGACTGGTCTTTGGGGTAGCTTCGGCGCCAGCAATTTGGCAGAGGGCCATGGAACAGGTGTTACAAGGAATTCCAAGCACGCAGTGCTACTTAGATGACATTTTAATCACGGGAAAAGATGAGGAAGAACACCTCACGAATTTGAAACTGGCACTCACCAGGTTGAAGGAGTATGGCCTTCGGGTTAATCGCAAGAAGTGTGAGTTCTTCCAAAAACGGATTTCATACTGCGGTCATGTCATTGACCGAGAGGGACTGCATAAGTCACCCGAAAAGATAGAAGCGGTTGTGAAGGCCCCCGCTCCAGGAAACGTATCACAGTTAAGATCATTCTTGGGGTTGATTAATTACTATCACAAGTTTTTGCCAAATTTATCCACGGTACTGCATCCGCTGAATGACCTGTTGCGGAAAGAAACACCATGGAAGTGGAATGAAGAATGCAAAAGGCTTTTCGCAGAAGCAAGGAGTTGATTACCTCTGAAGAAGTGTTGGCTCATTTCAACCCAGCATTACCCCTTCGTCTAGCTTGCGATGCTTCCCCGTACGGAATTGGGGCAGTACTCTCGCACAGGCTACCAAATGGCTCGGAAAGGCCAGTGGCTTTCGCGTCCCGATCATTGACACCCGCGGAGCGAAATTACACCCAAATAGATAGGGAGGCCCTCAGTCTTGTGTGGGGCGTGAAGAAATTCAACCATTACCTACAATGTAAAAAGTTCACATTGCTGACAGACCACCAGCCGTTGGTGTCCATATTCAACCCAAATAGGGCCGTTTCCACCATGACAGCACAAAGGTTACAAAGGTGGTCCGTGTTACTTGGGGCACACCAATACGAAATTGAGTACAAAAGGTCTAAACAGCATGGAAATGCTGATGGGTTGTCACGCTTGCCATTGCCGATGGTAGAAGAAGCGAGTATAGTGGACCCAGTAGAGTTGTTCCACTCACCCATAGTGGAGTGTCTACCGATAACAAACTCAATGATTGAGAATGAGACAAGGAATGACCCGACTCTTTCACGAGTCTATGATGTAACGGTGGAGGGATGGCCAGCACAGAGCGAACTAACACTGCAAGCATTTGCACAGAGGAAAGAACAACTGTCAGTGTGTCGAGGAACCCTGATGTGTGGATCTAGAGTGGTGATTCCACCCAAACTCCAAAAGAAGGTGCTAAAGGAGCTGCACGAAGGACATCTGGGGGGAGTAAAGATGAAAAATCTAGCAAGAGCGTTTGTGTGGTGGCCAGGCATTGATGGAGACATAGAGGAGATCACGAAGCACTGCCTAGGATGTCAGAGGGTTCAGAACGCGCCACCCCAGGCTCCTCTACATCCATGGGAGTGGCCCTCATCGCCTTGGCAAAGAGTACACATCGACTTTGCTGGTCCATTTATGGACTCGGTGTTTCTAATAGCGGTGGATGCCCACTCCAAGTGGCCGGAAGTAATTAAGATGACCACCACCACGACGGAAAAAACCATCGCAGTGTTAAGGACTATGTTTGCTCGGAATGGCCTGCCGGAACAGATCTGTTCTGATAATGGACCACAATTTGTGTCCGAAGAATTCAAGAAATTCTTAAAGAGCAATGGGGTTAAACATTACACGTCAGCCCCATACCATCCCGCCTCCAATGGATTGGCTGAACGGTTTGTCCAGACCTTCAAGAAGGCCGTAAAGGCCATGAGTAATGAAAATATAAGTCTGCAACATAAGGTGGATAGCTTTTTGTTGGCATACCGAAATGCGACACATGCGGTCACAAATCAAATTCCCGCAATGATGTTCTGTAATAGATGCCTAAGATGCCGGCTGGATTTACTAAAACCAAACGTCAGAAGAGACGTAGAGAACCGGCAATTCCAGGGCATGAACGACAGGGTCACTAGATCTTTCCAGATCGGTCAACGAGTTTTGGCCCGGGACTACCGTACTGAGAAATGGCAGCCTGGAACTATTGGGAAAAGGCTGGGGCCATTGATGTACACCGTGGACATTGGAGACAATATAATAAGACGCCATGTTGACCAAATCATAGGGTCCGCCACAAATGGGCCACCGACTTCACCACCTTATCCGGGTAATGTTGAAACTGAGATACCCAGAACACCTACTTCCGATCTAGTGATACTGGAGTCAGCTGAACCTGACACGGCTTTTCAAGCCGAATCGACCTTGCCAGAAGCACCTCCTAGCCCGCCTGAAATGACGACACCACTGCGGCGTTATCCTGACAGAATCCGGAAACCCCCGGAAAGACTGAATCTATGAACTGTCTTACATAAACCTGTATATATGTTAGAATGTATGTTCACTATAGACTTAGTAAGTAATAAGCTAAAAAGGGAGGATTGTAGTGTATGTACCCGTCTACCTTTAAGGGAACTATTGAATGTAACCGTTCACCTTTAAGAGGACTACTTTCGGGTGGCACTATTTGTTTGGCTTCTGTATACTGTAATACCGATAGTGACCACACCAGTATATAAGTGTTGTGGCATGATTGCTGGGGCAGATTCGCCCGGACCTTCGAATAGTAAAGACCTGTTTGTTTGTTACTTCTGAAGTCTGTGTATTTATTAACTGCACAACCCACAGACTTTACAGGCACGAACCCATCCCGCCCCCAACCCGCCTCCATGCCAGTTTCAAAGGAGGCGGATACCCGGCCTGTGCTGGGACCCGCCTCCCCGAGGCGGGAAGGGGATTAGTGTCAATTAACTGCCCGTTAACAGGTAGTTAACAGACAGTTTTTAGCCTAATCCCTATTTTTATCCCTGAAGTGTGGGATCCCCGACAGCTCCAAACCACGCCAAGTTAGCGAGGCGGACCGTCGGGCTGAAGGTCTTGGAGGGTTCGCTATGTCCGGTGTTCAGGTGAGCGATGGGTGCATGAGTGCAGAGGTAAGTGTGTTTGGTGTGTTTAAAGTGTTTAAATAAGTTTTACTTACCTTTACAGCCTTCCTTCCTTCAGGTCTCGGGAGTCCCTCATCTCACCGGTATAGAAAGCAGAATGGCCGCGAGCTGTCAAAAGTTGCAGCATTCAGCTTTCTGTTCTGGAGAGATCTCTAAATCAGCCTGAGAGGAAGGAGTTAACAGTGTACAGATTGTCAGTGTTTGACAGCTTCAAAGAGCTGTCAAACGCTGATATTTCGTCTGTCAAAAGCTCTTGACAGATGAAATGTCAATCTGTGACATCACCTGTTGCCGGGTGGCCCTTAATTGGCCTGCTGAGCCCGCTGGGTGGGCTCAACAAGGTCAATCAAGTCAAAATCACATGGGTTGGCTAGAACTTGATGGAGGCGGGACTACAACCCCAAAAGTTGTAGTCCCGCCTCCTACATGCCTCTAGTATCAAAATCCAGCCCATGTATCTCAACAGCAGCTCTCACACTGGTTTTGTGTAGAATGAGAAGACTTGTGCACTCATACTGGTTCTGGATAGTATGAGGTTTTAATAAAGACCTGATCCTATATTACTACAACTGAGTGTGTAAAGTAACAAAACGAAAAAGAACAAGAAAGCAGTCCAACAATCTACACTCCGGCCATATAGTTCTCCATTGACTTCACTGTTTCCCTCAGTTAAAGAGTCCTCAGACCATCCTTGGTGCATTCATTTTCTCTGTGAGTATAACAGATGTTTTGTGGGCCAAATGGGCTTTTTCGTATCGTTGACTTTTTTCTCATGCTCTTGACTTTAGACATTCATTTCTGATTATCTTTGATGTTTTTTGCTATCTACTACCTTTTCTGAATACAAGTTCCTCTGACCTAGCAAGTCTCATGTCGAAGTTTCTGAGATCCTTCATTGTACTTGGTACAGGATCCTTCAGAATCTCAACTATATACCACATCCTATTTGTGGGGGCGGGGGGTGTGGGGAGGGGGGTGGTGGTGTTTGCACGGTCTAATTCCATCTGCGGAATTTAGACTGTTTGTCATTCTGCCACCTTTTTGAAATCAGCCATAACATGTTTAGAGCTCGTATTAATTGCCTGTTTGCTTGTAGGGTATTTTTACACAGAATTGCATAGAATTTACAGCACAGAAACAGGCCATTCAGCCCAACTGGTCTGTGCTGGTGCTTATGCTCCACACGTGCCTCCTCCCACCCTATCTGTATGGGACTAGCTGAAGCGCTCTTGCAAGGAGCCGGCACGGGCTCGACAGGCTGAATGGCCTCCTTCTGTGCTGTAATCATTCTATGATTCTATGGTTCATTGCTCCTTCATGTACTTATCTAGCTTCCCCTTAAAGGCTTCTATGCTGTTCACCTCAACCACTCCATGTGGTAGCAAGCTTCACATTCTAACTACTCTCTGGGCAAGAAGTTTATCCTGAATTCTTTATTGGATTTATTATGGACTATCTTATATTTGTTGTTTCAAAGTACAGGCTTCACTTGTTGAGGTGACTCAATCATCAGAGCCCCCAACAATTTACTGGAGATTAACTGACCAGCAGAAGTTTCATTTTACTGAAGTGGGTGTCAGATTCCTGCCGGCATTGCAAGAGAAACTGAACTTGTAACCATTTTTACTCTTACAGGAAACTCTTTGGTATCCGGCACCGACAGGACCGGGATGGTGCCGGTTGATTAAAAATTCCGGATGACGGAGAGGGTTATCTACCGAGGCTATTTTTAACAAACAAAAATAAAAAAATCAAGAAATGTGCAGTATACAGTAATTGGGTACTCACCTACAGAATGTTGTGTTAAATGGATGGTAGAAGATGCTTGATTAAGTACAGTACTGCCAGTTGAGGGTAATCCATAACTCTTTAATTACTCCCAACAGCGCCAAGAAGCCGAGTAGTGGCATTTTGGAGAACTACCCCCACTGACTAACTCGGCCACCGTGGGGGACTCCGACTCGGCAACATTTCCGGTTATTGAGGTGTTGTTTTCGGAGTATGCATTTTGCCGGTTAATAGAGAGTTTCCTGTATACAGAATAACAATTCATTGTAGCCACCCAGAAGATTTGGACAGGGTAGTTCATTATTGTTATTACATTTGATCCATTTTATTCCTGACATCCTCTATATTCTTGTATCTTTTACCAAGAAATTAGCTGGTATATTTTCTGGTACAGGTACGATGGGCCGAATGGCCTCCTTCTGTGCTGTATGATTCAAAGTTCTGTTGACCCAGGAAGCTTCCTCATTCTAACCATACAGACTCTACAGATGGGAACAGGTAGATTTGCTGGCATCTGGTGAGACTTGCTGACACACAGGGTGGTAGAAGAGTGGAACAGAAAGCAAGAAAGAAAGAACTTTTTGAAGTGTAGTCACTGTTGTAATGTAGAAAATGCGGCAGCCAATTTGCGCAGAGCAAGCTCCCACAAACAGCAATTTGATAATGACCAGATAATCTGTTTTTGTTATGTTGGTTGAGGGATAAATATTGGCCAGGACATTGTTAGTGTAGACTTTGGCAACTGGAAACCATTTAAAAAGCTGCTATATATTTATATATAGGGGATAACTCCCCTGCTAGCTCAATTAATAATTTTTAATCTGAGATCGATAGATTTCTGCTAGCCAAGGGTATTAAGGGATTATAGCGCCAAGGCAGGTGGATGGAGTTAGGATACAGACCAGCAATGATCTCATTGAATGGCAGAATAGGCTCGAGGGGGTGAATGACCCACTCCTATTCCTATGTTCTATTTAAACTCTCCCGGACACCCTAGTTCCCTCTGGTTGGCTTCACGAGCCAACTTGTCTCTCGATCTTCTATTAGTAGTGACTGCTCACAGTAGACTTGCATTCAGTTACTGAAGGTTAACATTTTTATCATTTTACAGGTTTTCAGTAGAGCTACATTGTGAGGCTGTGCAATATATTTACAAGGTTGGTGAATGAGGCAGAAACCATGGGGTGGATTTTAAGCTCCCAGGCGGGAAGCTGGGGGAAGCCTAGAGGAATCTCTGTGGGAGGCCTCGGCCAATTTTAATCATGTATATCCCGCCGACCAGCTGCCCGCTCGAAACGGGCAGAAAGAGGCAGATCAAAAATGGCTGGGCCTGGAGGCTGCCCGCTGGCACCAAGGTAATTTGCGGTGAGGAGGGCGGGGGGGAATCGGGGCTGATTGGCGGATGGGAGCTGGAATGGAGCCTGGGGCTGTAGAGGCCCAGATTTTCTTGTGCAGCCGGGAAGACTTCCTCGTCTACCCTGCCGGGTTTTACTGAGTGGGTGCTTCGCTCAGTAGGCTCTTAAATGTCCATCGGGGTCCTGTGTACACCATAAGGCACCGATAAACATTTATTAATGAGGCTCCTGCTTGAGTCAGGCAAGTGCCTCAACCACCTAAAAATTAAAAAAAGGTCCAGTTAAGATGGCGGTGGGCGCGAATTGAGCGGGAACTTTGCACAGCTATTTTAATGCATGACTGCCGGGCGAGGTGGGTTAAAATTCCCCTCAAAGATTAGGCTGGATATGTAAATGGAGGAAAAGGGGTTGAAGGGAGGGTAAATGTTATCAGAACTATTTGCTCATATGGAGGGTAAATATCAACACAGAGTAGTTAGGCCGAATGGCCTGTTTCATGCCATAACTTCTATGTGCGTATTTATATGTCCTTTTAATGATTGCTTGGCAGAATCTTGTCTCAGCTGTCTCTGTTTTCCCACAGCTCTGCCAGGTGTCAAGGTGTAAAAAGTGGTGCTGTTATATTTTCCATTCCTTGCACTTGTTTGTCTTTTCATTGGAGAGAGAAAAGAAATGCTTGTTCAAGGAAACTTGTGTTAAAAATTCAAACAAATTAAGAGAATGTGAGTGAACCCGATCATTTGTACCACATTTACACACTTGGAAAATAGAAAACTAAAACCTGAGTTCATATTTTGAAATCATCCCCCTCAGTCCTGTCTTACATGACTTACATCCTTATTAAAAGTAATCCAAACTATGGCTGTATTAATGGAAAAAACCTCGTGCCTTCTTGTTATTCTGCAGAGCAAACGTACACAGACATCCAGTTGCAAGGTAATCCACTCTTTGAGCATCGGGTTAGAGGAGACATCTCCCCAGTGCTTCATGAAGGTAAGTTTCCCAATCGTAATTACTGTCATAACTAGCTCCATTTTTTCTCTTTGGGTTAGTGAAGTATCTGCGTTGAGTCACCTTAAATAATCAGCAGTGTGCCTGTGGGGATCTGGAGCTTGACAATATCAGACATAGCCTTAAGACAACCATTCCAGAAAGTATTAATCAAGAGACAGGTCCATAAAATATGCAACAGCACCCGTAATCCTTTTACAACATCAGTATAAATCAGTATTTGTTAAATTTGCCTTTTTAATACACTTGGAGTTCCGAATGGGATAGGGATTATTTTATATACTATATTAATTTTGTTCTAATTCTCTGATAGATAGTTGATGCGCATATCAGTGCAATACAATTCACAATTCACAATTCAAATTGCTTTATTGGCATGATAAGTTACATCTTATGTTGCCAAAGCATCAAAATACATTTATGGTTTAGCACATAAACGCAGTTCTATTCATACAGTGTATAAACAGGTATATCCCTGAGTGTATAAATATACATTCGCATTGTTTATATATATTCTTTTCTTAGTTTACTGGTTGTCCCTCTGTTCATGGCAAGCTGTAACATAGTGTGCCGCCAGTGTTATACAGCTTCTCTCCTCTCCCAGTAGGAATGGGAGTTTTTGGTTGTCATTCAGATTCCTGAAATCAGGGCATATTTGTGAGAATTTTTGGTAGAAATTCTCCCTGATGCCCTGATATTTTCCACAAGCTGTGAGGAAGTGCATCTCTGTCTCCACCACTCCCTGACTGCAGTGAGAGCAATACACTAATATTGATATCTTTTTGAAATCTAATTTTTTTCTGATTTCTCTGGAGGGAATGCTCACATGTATATATATTCTATGGAACCATTGTACATTTTGATTGCACGGTGCTTAGGGGAAGAGCACATTGATGCATTAAGGTTGCACTGTGCTTCCACTGGAAGCAATGTGGGTTTGGGGGTTGAGGCATTTTGTTTGATCTTGGTCTCTGGCTGTCAGTTGGGCTGGTGAATAGGGGAAAGGGGGGAGGCTCTGTCTATATTGGATGTGAGTCATGGTCCTTCGCTGTCAAAAGATGAATTGCTGTGTTGAGAGCACACTGAGTAAGCCTGTAGAACAGACCACACACTATTTCAAAAACTTGCATTTAAATAGTACCTTTCACAATTCCAGGATATCCCAAAATGCGCACGGCATCAAGACCATGCAGTCGAGTGATTGAGCACTGCCGAAGGCCCCACAGCGAAGGAGCCTCTGGTGGCAGCTATGACATCCGCAATGGAAGCTCAGGCTGCTGCCACCTTGGCTCTGGGGTCCAGCATCTCCTCTGGTTTACTAGGCCTGAAGGAGAGCAGGATAGGGGCCTCAAGAGCCTCACAGCCACCCACACTTTTTCTTATGCAGAACAGAGGAAATGCTGAGGCTCAGCCCCTGAGAGTGGACTTGGCTCCATGGGAGAGGTACATGGGGAGTGAAATTGGGTGCCTTTGTGCCTCCCGTTAACGTCAGCGCTAACGGGGCGCAAATGGCTTTGCGACCGGGCGCGGCGCTGACATCGACTCCCGCCATATTCGGGGGGAGTTTTGCGGCGGCGCTACAGCGTTGCACCCCAATCTCCTTCGCCCGGAGATCGTGACATCATCGCCGTGCGCATCGCCCCAGTAGTGCCCCGGACCCAAAATTGACTACTGCCCCCTGCAGCAGCGCCAGCCGAAAACACTGACAGCTGCAGCAGGTATGCATTGGGCAGCTGGCCGCTTCGGGGGCGATGATTAAAGGCGAGGTGGCCGAGGTAAGTAAAAAAAAAACTTACCTTTCCTGTTCTAGTTTTTTTCGTGGGTTCCGCCTTGGTGGTCCAGGTAGGTACTTTTTAAATTGTAGAACGTGCAGCGATGGCCCTTCCCTTTAAGGGCGGGAAGGAGCCTTTGAACGTGGCAGCGCTGCACGGCCCAGTGTGCAGCGCTGTTGAAGTCTCCGCCCCGCTCTCCGACGTTAGCGCCCTAACAAGGAAATGGAACGCTTGATTTAGAGCTCCACTTCTCCCTTGGGGCGCTAAAATTCAATTTTGTGGTCGCCGGTGCTAAAGTTAGGGCCCAGGCAATATTAGCGCCCCAAAATGGTCGATATTGAATTTTTTTCCCCCATGCTGTCCTCTAAGGATGACACCTGCTTCCCTGCCAACCTCTCAGCCAGACTCTCCTTGCCAAAGCAGAGTCCCGGCAGTCTGCAGCCGGGTCGTAGGTAAATGACTATCTCCTTGTTGAAATACAGCTGCCTTATGCACTGCTCCTCTGTGAGGTTCAGGTATGATGTTCTGTTCTCGAATACCCACATGTTGTAATGCCTCCTGCGCCCTTGCCTTCTTCAACCTCTCCTTGCCGCCTCTGTCGGCCTTTGCTGCCTTCCTTGCTGCTGCTGCTCCTCCTGATTCGGGAGTCTCAATGGTAAACCCAGCAGTATTCCCATGTTCTGCAATTGAGGACAAACGCATCCCGTGAAACAGCTCCTGCCCCCTCCACAAGCTCACTCTGCAAAATTATCTCGCAGCCAAACACTTGCCAAAACAGGCACAAACTTGGCCCAAAAGCACCCAAGAAGCTATAAGAACATAAGAAATAAGAGCAGGAGTCGGCCATTCGGTCCTTCGAACCTGCTCCGCCATTCAATAAGATCATGGCTGATCATCGACCTCAACTCCACCTTTCCGCACTATCCCCATATCCCTTGATTTCCCAAGAGTCCAAAAATCTATCGATCTCTGTCTTGAATATACCCAATGACTGAGCCTCCACAGCCCTCTGGAGCAGAGAATTCCAAAGATTCACCACCCTCTGAGTGAAGAAATTTCTCCTCCTCTCAGTTCTAAATGGCCGACCCCTTATTCTGAGACTGTGCCCTCCTGGTTCTAGACGCCCCAGCCAAGGGAAACATCCTCCCTGCATCTACCCTTTCAAACCCTGTAAGAATTTTAGCTCTAAAACATCTAACCAGAGACTTAGCTTAATGGAGGTGTGGGTCTCTTTAAGTAGCGCATGTGAAAGCTGCTCGCTGACTGTTCCCACCATGGTTTGCTGGGCGGGTTAAGGAAGTGATGTTTCAGGCACAAACGGGCACCAGTTTCACAAAAGGATCCTTATTCAGGCACAGGATAGAAACATAGAAACATAGAAGATAGGAGCAGGAGTAGGCCATTCGGCCCTTCGAGCCTGCTCCGCCATTCAATGAGATCATGGCTGATCATCCAAATTCAGTACCCTGTCCCTGCCTTCTCCCCATATCCCTTGATCCCTTTAGCCTTAAGAAATATATCCAACTCCTTTTTGAATATATTTAATGAATTGGCCTCCACTGCCCTCTGTGGCAGAGAATTCCACAGGTTCACCACTCTCTGGGTGAAGAAATTCCTCCTCATTTCAGTCCTAAATGGCTTACCCCTTATCCTTAGACTATGACCCCTGGTTCTGGACTCCCCAGCCATCATAAGCATCCTTCCTGCATCTAGTCTGTCCAGGCCTGACAGAATTTTATAGGTTTCGATGAGATCCCCTCTCAATCTTCTAAACTCCAGTGAGTATAAGCCCAATCGACACAATCTCTCCTCATACGTCATTCCTGCCATCCCAGGTATCAGCCTGGTGAATCTTCGCTGTACTCCTTCCATGGCAAGAACGTCCTTCCTCGGGTAAGGCGACCAAAACTGCACACAATACTCAAGGTGCGGTCTCACCAAGGCCCTGTACAGCTGTAGCAAGACATCCTTGCTCCTGTACTCGAACCCTCTTGCTACAAAGGCCAACATACCATTTGCCTTCTTAACCGCCTGCTGCACCTGCATGCTTACCTTCAGCGACTGGTGCACAAGAACACCCAGGTCTCTTTGCACTTCCCCTTCTCCCAATCTATTGCCATTCAAATAATAATCTGCCTTCCTGTTTTTGCCACCAAAGTGGATAACCTCACATTTATCCACATTATAGTGCATTTGCCATGTTTCTGCCCAATCACCCAATCTGTCCAAATTGTACTGGAGTTTCTCGGCATCCTCCTCACAGCTTACCCTCCCACCCAGCTTTGTGTCGTCTGCAAATTTTTAACATTTAAGTGATGTTTCAGGCGGCTGCCAGGGTTGCCTATCGAGCGCCCTAAACCAATATGGTGTTGGGTGCACTTCATAGTGCTCGTTTTGGACCCGGACAATACATGAAACACATACGCATTTCTACCCCAGAGAGTCCTGCTGTATTGTGTAAATTAATTTAATAATTCTCTTGTATTTTTTTTACATCTTTATTGTTTCCAGTTATAAATCCTCAGCTTAGTGGTAGCCAATAGGATTTAGAATCTTATTAAGAAATATTTGAAGTAAATTGATTCATTACTTTTTCTTTTATTCAGAGATGTTGCTGACTATTCAAGCTTGATTTGTTGCTTATTGGTCTTTATCTGTTGCTTATTAATGGCTTGTTGCTTTTCTTGGTGTCGATTTTAATTTTGGACCGGTTTCGGACAGGCTGGAGAAAATTTGATGTCCAGGCTATGTTAACTCCTGGGCCTCATTAACATAACGCCAGTCCAGTTCCCACCGGGAATCGGCTAGAAGTGGGTAAGAAGTGGCTGCCAGCCTCTGGAAAATCGGGCAGTGCTGTGTCGCCCGCTGGCATGGAAATGGGTGTGGGGGAGAGTGTTCCGGGAGGGCTCTCATGGGAGGGAAGGGAGTGGGAGTCTGGGGTGGGAAGGCTGCGACACTTCTGAGGAGGCCCGGAGGTGTGATTCTTGCTCCTCCTGGCCCCACGAAGGAAAATAAAAAACCTACCTGTTTTTTTGGCCTCTTCATCTTTGCAGCAGGCCCCGACTCTCTTCAGCCTGGCAGGAAAGCCACGGCAATTTCCCCCACTCAGGCTTGAGGTAAAATCACTGTTGGGGCCCAATGACATCATGGAACCCCGATCTCCATATTTAAAGAAGGACCCCGCCAGCCTTCGGTGGGTGGCAGCTGCCCATCCAGAAGCCTAATTAAAAATTACGGTTGGTTGGGATCGGGGCATCTTTCCAGTGGGTAAGAAACTGGGGGCATTTTAACTGCCCGCCCACTTGGTTTGCACAGCTCAGGGTTCAGTAGCAACTTCTGTTGTTCTTCCTTCTTGTCCTTTTTTATTGTCTGCTTACTGCCAGCAAAGAATACACTGAAGCCATATACCCCATGACTCCTTCTACTTTAAGCTATGTGAAGGCTGATCATCAGGGCACCACTGTAACATGTCTTTCTCTGCTCTTTCTGTAGATGTTCCAGAGGAGGAAGATCCAGACTCTAGTATATGCAGCTATGCCAGCACTGCAGAGAATATGCCATCACTCGCTCTATCCCTCGTCAGCACTGGCTCAGAGACATTAATGAGGGAAGTGCATTGAGTGTGATCCTTAAGTCTACAATGGAGAGAATGTGAACCAATGTCGTAATTGCAACGGAAACCCTTAATTAAACCAGGCACCGTGACATAGGCGCATTGCTCCAAAATACACTGATCATATGGGTCTACAACCACAGACTCTCATGATCAGGACTGCACAGTCTCAGAGTGACAACTGCTGAGGATGAAGGAATAATGAATGAACCTACACCCCCTGCACCAGGCATGTCTTAAATGCGGGTGGGCATTGTACTATGGCTAAAGCCAGAGATATCTCCATCATCAATGAGTAGTCATAATCTTCACAGCCACACACAGAGCCGTTTGACCCTCAACTCATCTGTTGGCAAACTTCAAGAATTGCATCCCGAAGAATTTGAACCTTCTTAAGGCTTTCTATATTTCTTAAGGCTAAGGGGATCAAGGGATATGGGGAGAAAGCAGGGACAGGGTACTGAATTTGGATGATCAGCCATGATCGCATTGAATGGCGGAGCAAGCTCGAGGGGCCGAATAGCCTACTCCTGCTCCTATCTTCTATGTTTCTATGTTAAACAGGTGACTGATTCAATGCACCGAACACTGATCTTTCAGAAAGGTTTTGGAAACCCAGAAAATTGCACCCAAAATATCGAGCTAGCTAAAAAGTCCAAGTAATACAGGCTTGGTCAGAATGATTTAATCTTTCCAAACTCTTTGGCGTAAAAATGGTAAGAGGGGAAATCTATAATCCCAACAGATATTCTGAAAAAATTAAAGCTAGGAATTACTGTTTATGATGTTAGCATATGAACATTTCAAATGTGTTTGGTGTTCCTCTCCACTATTTTAACAGATGTATTAACCCTTTTAAAATTCACAACCTTGTATTGAAATTCCTCCACCCCCCCCACCCCAAATCTCTGTAACCTTTTCCAGCATTACAAGCCCCCCTCTCTCAGAACTCTCTGTTCCTCTGATTCCTATTCCACTTCACCCCTTGATACCCACTGATCTTATCATTTGTAATGGAGTCCCTACTTTGCTACTTTATCAAAGTTTTTTAGAAAGTTTAGGTCACTACCTCATACAGCTTCCACACTCCCCCCTGCACCCCCCCCCCCCATCAATTTGAGATGCTACCTCCTCAAAAAATATTTGAGTTTACTTAGGCTTCATCTGAAGTCTTTCTGACTGTTATTTATTAGGTTATTTTCATACATTCCATTTTGCTTCTGATTATTGATTCTGTGAATTTTCCAATTATGGAGCTCAGGCTAATGGGTCTATAGTTTCCAAGTGTGGTTCGGTTGCCCTTCGTGAATGCAGTGACTACATTTGCTTGTTTGCAGTCTGTCAGAAGCTCCCCAGCGATCATTGATTTGCAATTGACATTGTTTCTCCGATTGATAAGTGAAGCGTACTGTAATGCAGCATCTAATTTACCTCACACTGAATAATAAATATCGGCATTTAAAACCTGCTTATAAATCATGACTGTACATTTCAAAGAAAAGAATGTTTACAAATTCACAATTTGATTCTAAAGCTTGTTTATTTTTCAAATCTTAGAAGATACTGAGTGAGAACAACTAAATAACAGACTAGCAGATGACCTTTACGGAGGTAAGTTTTCAAGCTAATATTATGTAAACACAAAGATGATGAAAGAAATGGCGAGGCCCTTCTGTCGCAGTCCAATCTCTAACTCGTGCAGACGTTCAGCATGACACTTCTTTGGGCGTCGTTAGTAAAACAAAAAGTAGTTTACATACATCAGCCTTGATATGCCCTTTAAATGAATCTAATTAAATTGACTGACTTATTGTTCGAGACCATTCTGACCTTGTGCAGCCCACACTGAACAAACACATCTCGCCACATTAAGAGACGCACTGTAGCATGGTGTAGTGCCTTAGAGCTCAAGCGCACTGCATTACTGAGAGGATTGGGTGTGAATTCACGGCTAACATTTACCCCTTGATTTCTGTTCCTGATTTCAGCTTAACCATCAGGTTATATGGCAGTGAGTGGATGCCAGGGAACAGCAGAGAGCAAGTCAATCCATCAAGTTCATCCTCATAGTGCAATCAAAGGGGAAAAAACAAAAAATGCTGGAAATCTGAAAAAAAAAGATGGAAAAGGTGGTAAATGCACAGCTGGCCAGTCAGCATCTGTAAAGAGAAAAGACAGATTATGATATTTCAGCTGGGCACCCTTCATTACATTTGTAAGACTTTCTCTTACTACTGTTCGGACCTCGAGAATTACGAATAAGTGTAACAATGACAGATAAGTATGTGATCAATAAAATTGGTCTTTATTCACATTACAGTTCAAAATTCAAGCGTACATAGAAGCATTCCCTCGCACTTAATATGCTCACAATTTAACGTACATAAAAGTATTCTCTCACAATTAATATGCCCACAGTTTAATAAGTCAAACATACATAAAAATTACTCTTTAGCAATCTATGCTCTATGTCCGACTTTCATCCTTATCCCTGGGTGATCAGTCCGGAAAAAGTAGTAGGTTGCAAACATAGACCGGCCAGTCAAACCACTTTCTTTGTCTCTTCTCTTCTTCTGAATTTCCCGCTTCTGGGTCATTCCTTTATAGTGCCTTCCTGCCGGCCCGCCTCGTATTTCTTCATCCGCCACTCTCTGATAGGTCAGTTTCACTCCCAACCTTTCCTGATTGGAGTTCCTTCTGCATAACACATTCATGTTCCTGTGATGTGCGTGGGGGCGGGACTTCCTCTTCATCCGGTGTTTCTCCTGCCTGTCCATGTGTGAAGGAATAAGCCGTATAACCTATTCAGAAAAATACACTACCTTTTGAAAGAATTCTGGGCTTATTAAAACATGACAAACTGGGTCTGGAAATCTAGAAACCGAACGATGAAAAAGCTGTGAAAGCATTCTGGCTATAGAGATAAGATAAGTTGTTGACACTGAATCAATAACCTTATTGAAACAGAAGGTTAAAGGCTCCCAACAGGCTGAACTTTGGGAACAAAACAATGTTTCACCCTGGACAAGGTGTTCTAATTTACACCTCATAAAGAAGCACAAACATCTGCCTTCATAAAAATGACATCAAGTAAAACACGCCTGCCGTTACACTGTTTTTTATGGTAAACTTAGAACACCTAGAGAAGAGATATAATTCAGTAATGCTACCAGCTGAGGTGACTGCAAGAATTGCAGGGATCAGCAGAAAAATGACTAGAGATAATTAGCTTACATCAACAGAAAACCTTAAAGGAAATACCACTGGAAAAGGGTATAAATATTGAACTCTCAAATGGCATAACAGACTTGCTTTAGAGGGGCAAAGCGATTCTCGGCTTCAGAGGCGGCTCGGAATGTCTCCGACTCTTTGTACTCGAGGATCAAAGGTATTTGATTTTGGTGGATATCCCGTAGAAAACTAAGAACTGTAAAACTGTAGCGAAGTTAAGATTTGAGAGTAAGGTTCTCTGATAATAGAATTGTAAGCTTTCTCTTTTTGGAACTGTTGATGTTGCGATTGACTCACCAACTGTAAATTACATGTCGGTTCTTTAATAAATCTATATATTTTTAGAATTGTCTCACATAAGACTTCTGTATCAAACTTGCAAACTCAATCTCTGTACACTTTTTGGTGAGGAGTTGCAGAATTCTGGGGGAGTTTTCCGGACCCTCATAATATCCGGAACGTTACAGTCTAGTTAAACTTATTAAAAGTGCTATCTGGAGAACGGTAACACTTTCAGGTTGTTCCTTTCCTTTAGGGAGAGATAGTCCGGACCTTTAGACCCAATTAAGCGTCTTTAGGATTCGGTTACCTCAAACTTTAGTCGAAAGTGAATGTCTGAGGAATACGACTGATCCGGGGTAGCCCTAAAGGGGCTAGGACTAGTAATTATCCCTTCAGTTGGCGCCCAATGTGTGTGTTAATGAGTTGATACAAAACCCTATACTTATATTTATATCTATATCCATCTCGTAGATTGTTAAGTGTAGAAGGAGTGTTTTACTGACAGTGGTACTAAGACCCAGATTTAAGTCTCTAGAGATGACATGTCCCTGATCAGGCCTTCTAGAACTTAAATCAGGACTCCCTCAATGTACCATTGAGGTCTAGAAATTTCTTATAAAATTCATATTAAACCCTAACCGAGGTTAGGTCCTGGCGATATGGCAAACCCTGTCGGAATTGGCCAAGTCTTTTTATTAGGAAATTCAAATGATTGCTTTTTTAGGGGAAATAATCCTATCCCTGTACCTCCACAAGACCAAGTAATAATTTTGGATGGATCATCAATGACGATTAAAAAAGGGACATCCCAAAAATCCTCAGCTGGGATGGGGATAGTAGTAGGAACTTTTCGAGATTCCTATTTTTATCCAGAAGAATTACTGTCCATACCCCTTGGCCATAAGACAGCGCAATATGCTGAAGCCGCAGCACTATGGTATGCTTTAGAAAAGGCAGACCCTATTAAACCCACATTAATCTGTACAGATTGTGACTATTGTAAAAGAGGATATAACCAAGATCTAGCTTTCTGGGAACAAACAAACTTTACCAATCATAAGGGTAAACCCATAAAACATAAGTCATTGTGGGAAGACATTCTCCGTTCGAGAATGGAGAAACAGAATTGTCAGGTCATTCATGTGAACGGGCATACCACTGGGACAGTACACTCAAAAGGAAACAGTCTTGCAGACGAGCAAGCAAAATGTTCAGTCTGCATGACACCCCCGTGAGAGGGGCCTGCCAATATTAGTGTTATCACTAGGGCAGAACGGGCAGCTAATCAGGATGAGGGACTGATTCAGCTATTAGACCCAACAAAAGAGAATCCACCAGGATATCCATCAAATTACTTTTACTCGGAAACCCCTACTGGTATTGTACTAGTTAAGTTGCCCAAGGGAAACCGAGAGGTACCCCCGAGACACAAATGAGAACAGCTTGTAAAAGAAGCTCATGAGGGCATAGGTCAAGCACACTGTGGTGCCAGAACAACATTCTGCAAATTGACTCCCTTATATTGGTGGCCAGGCATGCTTAAGGCCTGTAAAACATACGTGGCAAATTGTGAGCTATGCAATTTAACCAATAAGTCATCACTAATTAAGCCACCACCATTGGCTCCTGTGAAAGCTGATGAGCAAATGGGAAAATTCTTTATTGACTTTATTGGACCACTTCCCCCATCTTTGGGATACAGACAGTAATGTATATACCTTTAAGGGGGGAACTACTTTTTACAGCTCATGTATACTGCAGTACCGGCAGTAACCACACCTGTATATAGCACTGAGTAGTAATCTGTACAGTTCATAGAAACATAGAAACATAGAAGATAGGAGCAGGAGTAGGCCATTCAGCCCTTCGAGCCTGCTCTGCCATTCAACGAGATCATGGCTGATCATCCAAACCCTAGCACCCGGTCCCTACACTGACAGCCATCCCACCCAAGTCCTATCCCCGTAACCCCGTAACCCCACATATTTAATCCCCCCTAACACTAAGGGCCAATTTTTTTGTCATGGCCAATCAACCTAACCCGCACATCTTTGGACTGTGGGAGGAAACCGGAGCACCCGGAGAAAACCCACGCAAACACGGGGAGAATGTGCAAACTCCACACAGACAGTCACCCGAGGCCAGATTTCAACCCGGGTCCCTGGCCTGGCGCTGTGAGGCAACAGTGCTAACCACTATGCCACAGTTCCAGAGTGAGCCACGTTGAGTAAACACCTGTTGTACCGTTCCCTCTGCAGTCTTGTGTCTTATTACTCTCGGACACAACATTGGCGACGAGACAAATTCGATCCTACCTGCAACTCCGCATCACCTCCCAGGGATTCATTCCTGGAGACCAGTAGATTGGAGGTCAAAGCCAGAGACACGGGCGTCGACCACGGGCAACCGCCCAGTCATCCAGCAGAGACTCGAGAATTGCGGGGGAGGCTGTTGAGAGCCAGGCTTGGCTTTCCAGTCGCGGTGGTCCAGCGAAACGGGCTGGCAACAGGTAGTGTGCAGACCCTTCCCGGACAGTGGCGGGCTAGAGCCCGACCGAGCGGCACAGCAAAGGGCCGAGCAGAGTCGACGGGGGAGAGTGAGAGAGGGCAGAGCACACAGGGCGCAGCCAGTGTTCAGCGGCCGAGCAGCGTCGAGGAGAGGGAGAGAGACGCGCAGAAACCCGCGAGGCACCGCCATTGCCACGGGGACCGCCGAGAGCAGCGTTGGCAGCAGCGCAGGAGAAGCGTGCGAAACCTATAGGGCGCCGCCATTGCCATGAGGACTGCCGAGAGCGGCGTTGGCAGCAGCGGGGGAGGAAGGAAAGCGCGGGAGATGCCATTTTAAGCCATTTTAAACCACACCCAAAATGCCGAAGAGTGGCAGTATCACCGCATTTGACAATGAAGTCGAAGATTGGACTACATATGTCGAACGAATAGAGGTATACTGCAAGGCAAATGAGGTGTCAGATGACAAGAAAGCGCCAGTATTGTTAAATTTAATGGGTGCAAAGACGTATGGCTTATTACGAAATCTAGTAACCCCAGCGAAGCCAGTGGAAAAGAGTTTTGGAGACATAGTGACGATACTACAGGAACATTTAAACCCCACACCGCTGCTGATAGCAGAAAGATTCAAGTTTCACAAACGGAACCAGCATAAGGATGAAAGCAATGCTGAATATTTAACAGAACTGCGCAAACTATCGAAACACTGCCAGTTTGGAACTGGACTGGCAGATACCTTAAGGGATAAGTTTGTGTGTGGGCTTCAAAGTGAAGGAACCCAGAAATGGCTTTTATCTGAAAAGGACCTTACGCTGGACAAGGCTTTCAGCATTGCGGTATCATATGAAGCAGCAGCACGGGGCGCTGCAGAGATACAACAGAGACCGCAAGAATATGGCACAAACGAAATGTCATACAGAAGAGAAGTGCTATCGCTGCGGTAGAACAACACACGACCACAATGATTGCTGGTTCAAAGACTAAGTGTGCAGACAGTGTGGAAAAGTAGGACACATAGCACGAGTCTGCAGGTCGGGAAAGAAAACCAGCAATAAGAAATCTCCAAAAGAAAAGTACAAGAAGGTACATAAGGTGACGGAGAATAGTTCAGACGAACAAAAGAGTGATACCGACTCCGAAAACAGGGAGCTGAGTTGTCTGAAACTACATAATGTGATCAAAACGGAGGATCACCGAACCATTTGGGTCACTCTCAAGATAGCAGGAGTCCAGGTAAAAATGGAATTGGACACAGGATCAGCCCTAACAGTCATAAACCGACGGGACTACGAGCGGCTATTCTCACACATACCCTTGAGAGACACAAAAATTATTTGAAGACGTACACGGGGCAAAAAGTCTACCCCAAAGGAAAAATAAGGGTGACCGTTATATATAACGGTAAGGAAACACTAAAACTAGACCTGTATATATTGCAAGATGGAGGACCACCATTACTGGGACGTGAATGGATCCGGAAAATACAGCTGGATTGGCATTCCATACAAGCACTGACTGTGGCTGCCAAAAAGGATGACGACGTCACACCTGGGTGACTGTCAAAGATCCTAACCGACGCGCAAGAAGTGTTCCAGCAAGGACTCGGAACACTAAAAGGCATGACAGCAACAACTAAAATCGAAGAAAACGCAAGCCCAAAACTTTTTAAGGCCAGACCGGTACCTTACGCGATCCGCCCAGCCGTCGAAGCAGAGCTGGAGAGTTTGGAACGTTCAGGAGTACTGTCCAAGGCAGACTGGAGCGAGTGGGCTACACCCATCGTCCCTGTGATGAAAAAGTCGTTGAGCAGCACGCCTGGGGAACCAAAGAAGGTTCGCATCTGTGGGGACTTTAAGGTAACAGTGAACCCAGTCCTTCACACCGTACAATATCCACTTCCGCGGATTGAAGATATTTTCGCCTCGCTATCTGGAGGGAAATGCTTCACTAAGATTGATCTGGCCCAGGCGTATCTGCAAATGGAGGTAGAAGAAGCATCAAAAAAATACCTCACAATCAACACCCATAAAGGTCTCTACCAATACAACCAGCTGGTATTCGGGGTAGCATCAGCTCCGGCTATTTGGCAAAGGGCAATGGAACAAGTCCTGCAAGGGATCCCAGGGACCCAGTGTTATTTGGACGACATCCTGGTCACGGGCGAAAATGACAGTGATCACCTCGCCAACCTGGAGCAGGTGCTCACTAGATTGAAGGAATATGGGCTCCGAGCTAACTGCCCCAAATGCGAGTTTTTTTAAAAAACAGATGTCGTATTGTGGCCACTTTATCGATAAAGAGGGGTAACATAAGTCCCCAGAAAAGATTCAGGCAGTAGTCAAGGCTCCAGCACCAGAAAACGTGTCACAACTGAGGTCGTTCCTCGGACTGGTAAACTACTACCATAAGTTCTTGCCAAATTTGTCTACAATACTACACCCACTGAGCACCCTACTGCAAACTGGGGTGCCATGCAAGTGGAGTGACGAATGTAAACGAGCTTTTCAGAAGAGCAAAACACTAATCACATCGAAAGAGGTATTGGCCCATTTCAACCCAGCACTACCAATTCGGTTGGCGTGTGATGCGTCACCCTACAGTATTGGAGCGGTGCTGTCGCACAAATTCTCGGACGGCTCAGAGAGGCCAATTGCCTTTGCGTCACGATCACTAACCTCAGCCGAGCGTAACTACGCCCAGATTGATAGGGAGGCCCTCAGCCTAGTGTGGGGAGTGAAAAAGTTCAATCACTATCTGCACGGGCAGAAATTCACCTTGCTGACTGACCACCAGCCTCTTGTCTCCATTTTTAATCCGAAGAAGGGCGTTCCGGTGATGACCGCGCAACGGCTACAAAGATGGTCACTCTTTCTAGGGGTGCACCACTATGAGATTGAATATAGGGCACGAAACAGCACGGAAATGCTGATGGGCTATCACGCCTGCCACTGCCTACTGCGGAGGAAGCACCAGCAGTGGATCCTGTCGAAATATTTCATTCGACTATAGTTGAATACCTACCGGTAACTAATGCTTGTATCGAAAAGGAAACCCGAAATGACCCGACACTGTCTCGGGCATATGATTTTACGGTGAAGGGATGGCCAGCACATGGCGACTCACTGTTGCCAGCATTCTCGACAAGGAGAGAACACCTGTCAGTCTGCCGGGGGACCTTGATGTGTGGATCCCGAGTGGTAATTCCACCCAGGTTAAGGGATAGAGTGCTCAATGAGCTTCATGAGGGTCATCTGGAAGGGGTAAAAATGAAAAGCCTTGCCAGGGCTTATGTGTGGTGGCCGGGAATCGATAAACAAATCGAGGACCTGACCAAGAGCTGCTCAGGATGCCAGAAAGTCCAAAATGCACCACCACATGCCCCTCTACACCCATGGGAGTGGCCCTCATCTCCATGGCAACGGGTGCATATTGATTTTGCTGGTCCATTCATGGACTCAATGTTTTTAATAGCCGCGGATGCGCACTCGAAATGGCCTGAGGTCATCAAAATGTCCTCCACCACCATGGAGAAAACTATTGCAGTCCTACGGACCATTTTTGCCAGGAATGGCTTGCCAGAACAGATTTGCTCCGATAACGGACCACAGTTTGTGTCCGAAGAGTTCCGGAGGTTTATGAAGAAGAATGGGGTAAGGCATTACACATCCGCCCCGTATCATCCAGCCACAAATGGATTGGCTGAGAGGTTCGTACAAACCTTTAAGAAGGCAATAAAGGCTATGTATAATGACAACATTCCGCTGCAGCATAAGGTGGACAATTTCCTGTTCGCCTACCGGAATGCGACACATGCAGTCACCAACCAGGGCCCAGCCATGATGTTCTTCAACCGAAGGTTAAGATCTCGCCTGGATTTGCTCAGACCAAACATACGAAGAGATGTTGAGAGTAAGCAATTCCAGCACATCCATGAGAAGCCAACAAGGAGCTTCAATGTAGGGCAACCAGTCTTGGCCCGCGACTACCGAACAGAAAAATGGCAACCACGATATGCACACGGCAGGGCCCACTAATGTACACAGTGGACGTTGGGGAGAACATCGTGAGACGCCATGCTGACCAGATCCTAGAGTCACAGGAACAAGTCAACCCCATGTCTCGCCCATACGTACCTGGTGAGGAACCCAATGTACAGGTCGCATCTACCCCAGAAACAGTAGCATCGGAATCTAATGACCCAACCGACGACAGGGTGCCAGAATCGCCTCCGCACCAAGAGCGAGACACTCGGGAAAGGTGTTATCCAGAAAGGATCAGGAAGCCTCCCCAAAAACTGAATATATAAATAGACTATTTTCAGCTAACGTTGTATTTTAAAAGTGTTAATTGTAATTAGTTTGATATTTAATTGTTAAATGAGTGTTATGGTACTGTTAATCTAAAAGGGGAGGAATTGTAATGTATATACCTTTAAGGGGGGAACTACTTTTTACAGCTCATGTATACTGCAGTACCGGCAGTAACCACACCTGTATATAGCACTGAGTAGTAATCTGTACAGTTCAGTTCCAGAGTGAGCCACATTGAGTAAACACCTGTTGTACCGTTCCCCCTGCAGTCTTGTGTCTTATTACTCTCAGACACAACACAGACATGTTCTCGTTTGTGTAGATGGATGCATTTCCTTCTGCTGGCTGGTCCCCACAAAAACTGTTTCAGACAATGCACTCGCCAATGCTATTGATATAATTACTGCAGCTGGTGCACCCAAAATCTTACACTCCGACCAAGGCGGAGCCTTTGTCTCCAAGGTCTTCAAAGACAAAGGGGGATTGGGTTAGAGCACAGCATGCCACATCAACCGCAATCAGCAGGGCTGGTGGAACGTAAAAACCAGGAAGTAAAAAAGCTATTGGTCAAACTGTTGAGAATCAGCGGAAATAAGTGGACCGCCGTCATTCCGGAGGTGCAGCTATCACTTAATAATGTGCCCGCATCTGCAGTAGGGACAGTGTCCCCTAAAACTCCATATTATCTGATGTATGAGGTTGAGATGCATACACCACTTACCCATGGCTCTTTTAATGCCTCTACGCTCTCTGACTCCTTGACCCGACAGCGACAGGTAGACTTTAAAAAAGAAGCAACAGAGGAGATTCATCAAATTGATCAGAGGATAAGGGAGGCAAATAGGCAGAAAAAATTGACGAACAAAGCATAAGAACGTAAGAACATAAGAAATAGGAGCAGGAGTAGGCCAATCGGCCCCTTGAGCCTGCTCCGCCATTCAAGAAGATCATGACTGATCTGATCCTAACCGCCAATCTACTATCACAGAACCATCTCCTGAATCTAACAGAATTAGACACACGAAATAGGAGCAGGATCAGGCTACACAGCTCCTGGGCCCGCTCCACTACCCACAGGGCCATGTCCGATCCGAACCTAGACTCATGTCCAAATTCCTGCCCGCTCCCCGTAACCCTTAATTCCCTTTACTTCTAGGAAACTGTCTATTTCTGTTTTAAATTTATGTAATGATGTAGCTTCTACAGCTTTTTGGGGCAGCATATTCCATGGACCTACCACCCTCTGAGTGAAGTAGTTCCTCCTCATCTCAGTTTTGAAAGAGCAGCCCCTTATTCTAAGACTATGCCCCCTATTTCTAGTTTCACCCATCATCGGGAACATCCTCCCCGCATCCACCCGATCCAACCCCTTCACAATCTTATATGTTTCAATAAGATCGCCTCTCATTCTTCTGAACTCCAATGAGTAGAGTCCCAATCTACTCAACCTCTCCTCATATGTCCATCCCCTCATCCCCGGGATTAACCGAGTGAACCTTCTTTGTACTGACTCGAGAGCAAGTATGTCTTTTCTTAAGTATGGACACCAAAACTGTATGCAGTATTCCAGGTGCGGTCTCACCAATACCTTGTACAACTGAAGCAATACCTCCCTATTTTTATATTCTATCCCCCTAGCAATGAAAGCCAACATTCCATTGGCCTTCTTAATCACTTGCTGCACCTGCATACTAACCTTTTGAGTTTCGTGCACCAGGACCCCCAGATCCCTTTGTACTTCAGTACTTTCCAGTTTCTTGCCATTAAGATAATAACTTGCTCTACGATTTTTCCTGCCAAAGTGCATAACCTCACACTTTCCAGTATTGTATTCCATCTGCCAAATCTCTGCCCACTTACTTAGCCTGTCTATGTCCCCTTGCAGGTTTTTTATGTCCTCCTCACTCACTACTTTCCCTCCCATCTTAGTATCATCTGCAAACTTTGATATGTTACACTCGGTCCCCTCCTCCAAATCGTTAATATAGATTGTAAAGAGTTGGGGACCCAGCACTGACCCCTGCGGAACACCACTAGTTATTGATTGCCAGTCTGAGAATGAACCATTTATCCCAACTCTCTGCCTTCTGTTAGATAGCCAATCCTCTATCCATGCCAGAATATTACCCCCAATCCCGTGATTTTTTATCTTAAGCAGTATTCTTTTGTGTGGCACCTTGTCAAATGCCTTTTGGAAGTCTAAATTCACTACGTCCACTGGTTCCCCTTTATCCACCCTATATGTTACTTCCTCAAAGAACTCCAGCAAATTTGTCAAACATGACTTCCCCTTCATAAAACCATGCTGACTTTATCCTATTAAATTATGATTATCCAAATGTCCTGTTACTGTCTCCTTAATAATGGACTCCAAAATTTTACCTACCACAGATGTTAGGCTAACCGGTCTATAGTTTCCAGCCTTCTGTCTACTGCCCTTTTTTGTTGTGTCGGTACCTTTCTACCTAGACACAATTTCAGACTCAGAACTCAGAGATTCAAACATGAAGTGCTTTATTGGAAGGAAAGGAAGTTCTGGCAAGTTCCGAACAAAGAGAGCTAAAACTTAACAGAGAACACCCACCCATTTATCTCCTCTGACAGCGCCACCACAGGTGGGAGGAGAACACACAATAGAACACACAATACATAACATTTCCTCCCCTCTTAAATGGAAGGTCCACATTATTCCTCAACAGGTAAGTTACTTTCAATGTACTCAACGAACCTTGGGTAGAGGTAGACTGCCTCAAACCCTGACTTTACCCTGGGGTTTATTCTGCCCCAGTCTTGTGAGTAAGTCACTAAGCCTACAGATCCAAGCGTCTTGGAGGCCGCCGCTCTCTGACAGGATACCGGCGGTCATCGCTGGCTTGCACAGCAGTAGGCATTGACACAGGCCTGGATGGAGAAGGTGCCTGTGTCAGTTGAAAGTCAGGAGTTTGCACAGGTGGAACCGTCTCTTTGACTTCCTGTGTTGGAGAAGAGCACTGTGGCAAAGGATGCTGGTTTGCGGTATCATCCAGAAACAGTTCAGGCCAACCAGCCGTTGGAGCCTCTGTGGCTGTCTCTGCTCCTAGCAACAGTTGATCTGTGTGTCTTCTCCAGACGACGTCCTCAGTAGTCTCAACCGTGTAAGACACAGGGCCCGTCTGCGCGATCACCGTAGCAGGAACCCATTTCGGTCCAGTGTTGTAGTTTCGAGCTAGGACGTGCTCTCCCGGATGAAACCGTCTCTCCTTGGCTCTTTTCTCTCTCTTTTCAACTTGAGCTTGTTGTTGACAATGGACAACCTGTTCTGCCCTTGGAGGTTTGAGTAAGTCAAAACTTGTCCGCAACTGCCTCTTCATCATGAGCGAAGCGGAGGAAGTTTTGGTTGTGGCATGCAGCTCGTTCCTGTAGGACAACAGGAAGCTGTTCAGACGTTGGTGGATTGAGCCCTGACCTTGCGATGCCTTCAAGGCGTGCTTCAAAGTTTGCACAAACCTTTCTGCCTGGCCGTTAGTAGAGGGATGATAGGGCGCAGACCTGATGTGTTGGACACCATTCACATGCAGGAAGGTTGCAAACTCCTGTGATACAAATTGTGGACCGTTGTCACTTACGAGTTGTTCTGGTGAGCCATAACGGCTGAACATCTCACCAAGTTTCTCAATTGTTTTCTCTGCCGTGGTAGACCTCATCACAGCGACCTCCGGCCACTTGCTACGAGCGTCCACAACCACCATAAACATCTTCCCTTCGAAAGGACCGGCGAAGTCCACATGTACTCGCTGCCACACATCTGCAGGCCAATCCCAGGGGTGTAGGGTTGCCAGCTGTGGAACATTCCGGACCCTTTGACATGGGGAACATGTTTTGGCTTTCTCCTCAATATTCCCATCGAGACCTGGCCACCAGAAGTAGCTTCTTGCCATTTCCTTCATCCGAACCATCCCACTGTGGCCTGTATGAAGTTGTTGCAGTATAGGTTCCCTCAGAGGTGGCGGAATGATGACACGGTGTCCCCAAAGAAGACAACCTGCCTGGATGGAGAGCTCATTTCTTTTTGAAATGTAAGGTTTCAAACTAGGAGAATCTCCTATCGCTCTCCCTCGAATGACATCGTCCATTACCTCAGACAGGACTGGATCGTTGCGGGTGTACCTTCGCACCTGAACTGCAGTGACAGGCGCTCCCTCCACTTGTCTAAAGTAGAAGATGTCTATCTGGCGAGGCTCTGGGGGAGTAACAGGCAAGGGTAGCCTCGAGAGACCATCTGCGTTGTCGTGCAAGCCTGATTTGCGATATTTGATGTCGTATGTGTGTCCTGACAACAGTAAAGCCTACCTTTGCATCCTGCTTGCAGCGAGAGACGGAATTCCGGTGTGGGGCCCGAAGATTGAAGTCAATGGACGGTGGTCCGTCAGGAGTGTGAACCTTCTCCCAAACAGGTACTGATGAAATTTTCGAATTCCAAAAACGATTCCCAAGGCCTCGCGCTCGATCTGCGCATAGTTACTCTCGGCCTTGTTCAAGGTGCGTGATGCGAAGGCGATAGGTTTCTCTTCACCCGAAGGCATGATGTGGGATATGACTGCTCCCACACCATATGGTGATGCATCACATGCTAGCTGCACGGGTAGCTTTGGGTCGAAGTGTGTCAGGACCTCCGAATTCAGCAATGCTTTCTTTGCTTGGGCGAAAGCTTCGTTGCACAGTTCAGTCCATTTCCATGTTTTGCCTTGACATAGCAACTGATGTAACGGCTTCAGCAATGTTGCTAAGTCTGGAATAAACTTCCCATAGTAGTTAAGTAGCCCCAGAAATGAATGTAACTGGCTCACATTCTGGGGTGCTGGGGCCTCCACGATCGCCTTGACCTTTGGCGGCGCCTTATGCAGACCAGTAGCGTCAATCACATGCCCCAGGTACTCAACTGAAAACTGAAAGAATTCACATTTGTCTTTACGAACTCTGAGTCCGTACTCTTTCAGTCGTTGTAGTGTCGCATCCAAGTTCAGAAGATGATCCTCCTCATTTGTCCCAGTGACAAGGATGTCGTCCAGGTAGCACTGGACTCCTGGCAGTCCACTCAAAATCTGATCCATTGCCCTTTGGAATAGAGCAGGGGCCGACGTAATTCCAAATGGAAGGCGGCAGTACCTGTATAGCCCCTTGTGTGTCACAATTGTCAGCAGCTCCTTTGATTTGTCATCGACATGCATTTGTAGATAAGCCTGGCATAAGTCTATTTTGCTGAACTTTTGCCCTCCGGCCAGGCCCATAAAAAGATCATCAATGAGGGGAAGGGGGTACTGTTCCGCAGACAGCACCGGGTTAATAGTCACTTTAAAATCCCCGCAGATTCGAACAGATCCATCCTTTTTCAGGACAGGAACAATGGGTATGGCCCATTTGCTCACGCTCACAGGCTCCAGGACTCCATTCTCGACTAAGGCCTCCAAGTTAGCCTCAACTTTTGGCCTAATTGCATAGGGTACAGGTCGGGCTTTGTGAAACTTCGGCTTGCTGTCAGGTTTAATGTCCAGTCTCACGCTGATCTTTTTCATGCTCCCAAGTTCCCCATTGAAGAGTTCTGCATGTTTGTTTAACACTGCAGTCAGACCTGACTCCCCTTTTGACATCATGCGGACTGCAGGCCAGTCCAGCGTGATTTTCTCTAGCCACGCACGTCCCAGTAGCGATGGGTAATTTCCCTTTACCACATATAGTGGCAGTTTTGCAGTCTGTCTGTTCAATTTAACTGTTACCTCAATGACGCCTCTCATGGCCACAGGTTCGCCGGTATATGTCTTTAGCACAATGTTTGTTGGCTGAAGGGTAAGATGCTTTAGCATTTTGTTGTAGACAGTGTCTGAAACAAGGGACACAGCCGCGCCTGTGTCCACCTCCATCCGCACTGATTGTCCCTCCACCAGTGGTGACACCCAGTAGCCATTTGAACCACCTGCAACCGTCAGTATGTGCATCTCTTCCTCCTCAGAGGTGTCGCTCCCCTCTGTTTTGCTTGTTCCATCATACTGCACTGAATGAACACTCTTTTTCCTCTCTTGTCCAAATACAGACATTTTGCTTCCATGCTTCCCAGCTCTGTCTGTTCTTTTTTTACCTCTACAGGCGCGTTCAATGTGACCCTTTTTGCCACAGTTTCAGCATTCCAGCTCCGTACACCAGCAGTCATTAGCGTGATGGCCCGTTTTCCCACAACGGTAACATGTGCCGTTCCGCGCACCTTTAGGCTCAGACGACACCTTGTGAACTCTCCCTGTTGAACTCAGCTGGTGAGCCTCCTTTTCCGCCATCTCCATGGAGACACTAACTTCAATGGCCTTTTCAAGAGTAAGGTTGTCCTCAGTAAGAAGGCGCTTCTGTGTGGCTGCATTTTGCAGACCACACACCAGCCTGTCTCTAATGGTGTTATTCAGCACCTCCTTGAACTGGCAGTGTTCCGACAACCTTTTTAAAGCAGCAATAAACATCGTCACTGATTCCCCTTCCTCTTGATTCCGTTTTTGAAATCTAAATCTCTCAGCAATAACCAGAGGTTTTGGTGAAAAATGTGCTCCAAGAATTTCCACTAGTTGCTTATATGTTTTAGTTCCTGGCTTATCTGGCTGCACGAGGCTGCGAAGTAAATTGAAAGTCTTCGGCCCGACTACACTCAAAAAGGTAGGCACGACCTTTTCATTTGCCACCGCATTCGCCAATACAAAATAGTCAAAACGTTCCGTATATGCGCTCCATTGCTCCACATTTTCATCAAAATCACTGATGTTTCCTAATATAGTAGACATCTCACGTTTCAAATTAAATTTTCTGTTTACTCACTGCACCCGTAACGTACGCAGATTCATCCGCTCCTCGTTGCCACTTGTTGTGTCGGTACCTTTCTACCTAGACACAATTTAGGACTCAGAACTCAGAGATTCAAACATGAAGTGCTTTATTGGAAGGAAAGGAAGTTCTGGCAAGTTCCGAACAAAGAGAGCTAAAACTTAACAGAGAACGCCCAACCATTTATCTCCTGTGACAGCGCCACCACAGGTGGGAGGAGAACACACAATAGAACACACAATACATAACATTTTTAAATAAGGGTGTTACATTAGCAGTTTTCCAGTCTGCTGGGACCTTTGCTGAGTCCAGGAAGTTTTGGAAAATTATTACCAATGCATCCACAATCCCTACCGCCACTTCCCTCAAGACCCTAGGATATAAGCCATCAGGTCCAGGTGATTTATCCGCCTTGAGTCCCATTATTTTACCGAGTAGCACTTCCTTAGTGATTTTGATCGTGTTTAGCTCCTCCCCCCCATAGCCCCCTGTTGGTCCAGTGTTGGGATATTCTTAGTGTCCTCTACTGTAAAGACTGATACAAAATATTCATTCAGTGTTTTTGCCATCTCCATATTTCCCACCATTAATTTCCCGGTCTCATCCTCTAAGGGACCAACATTTACTTTAGCCACCCTTTTTCCTTTTATATAACTATAAAAACTCTTACTATCTGTTTTTATATTTTTTGCTAATTTACTTTCATAATCTATCTTCCCTTTCTTAATCAATCTTTTTGTTATTTTTTGCTGTCTTTTAAAGTTTTCCCAATCCTCTATCCTCCCACTAGATTTGGCTACCTTATATGCCCTTGTTTTTAGTCGAATACTATCCTTAATTTCTTTACTTAGTCATGGATGGCTGGCTTTTCTTTTACACCCTTTTCTTCTCAGTGGAATATATTTTTTTTGGAAGTTGTAAAATAACTCCTTAAATGTACACCACTGATCATGTATCGTCTTACCCTTTAATCTATTTTCCCAATCCACTCTACTCAATTCCGCCCTCATACCTTCATAGTCTCCTTTATTCAAACTTAGCACGCTTGTTTGAGATCCAGCCTTCTCACCCTCTAATTGAATATGGAATTCAACCATGTTATGGTCACTCATTCCAAGGGGATCCTTTACTAGGACATTTTTAATTAATCCTGTCTCGTTACACAGGACCAGATCTAAGGTTGCTTGCCCCCTGGTCGGTTCAGTTACATACTGCTCAAGAAACCCATCCCTAATACACTCAATGAACTCATCCTCAAGGCAGCCCTGCCCAATTTGATTTGTCCAATTAATATGATAGTTAAAATCCCCCATAATTATAGATGTTCCCTTATTACAAGCCTCAACTATTCCTGATTGATGCTCCGTCCAACAGAGTTGCAACTGTTCGGAGACCTATAGACTACGCCCACTGGCGTTTTTTCCCCTTATTATTCCTTACCTCCACCCAAACTGTTTCATTATCCTGATCTTTTGACCCAATATCATTTCTCTGTATTACAGTGATTCCTTCCTTTATTAATGGTGTGGAGATGCTGGAGTTGGACTGGGGTGGACAAATGTAAGAAGTCACACAACACCACGTTATAGTTCAACAGCTTTATTTGAAATCACAAGCTTTCGGAGCGCTGCTCCTTCGTCAGGTGAAGTGGAGAAATGCATAAAGACACAACTTATATAGTCAGAGAATAATGTCAGATGTTTACAGGTAATCTTGCCAACTGCCATTTATCACACCTCGGCAGAGAGATAATCATAGCAACCAAAGGTGTGAATGGTGTCCAAACAGGTCAGTCAGGAAAACATTACATCAAAGAACAATGAGGTGGGGTCACAAGGGTTCAAATATTGCAGATGCTGGGGTCTGTATGAAAAACAAAAAAACAGACAAAAAACATTTTTTTTTTTGCTGGAAATCACAGCAGGTCCGGCCGCATCTGTGTAGAGAGAACAAGCCAATGTCGACTCGAGTCTGGATGACCCTGCGTCAGGTGGGGTTACATGTAGCGTGACATGAACCCAAGATCTCGGTTGAGGCCATCCTCATGGGTGCGGAACTTGGCTATCAGTTTCTGCTCGACGATTTTGCGTTGTCGTGTGTCTTGAAAGCCGCCTTGGAGAATGCTTACCCGAAGATCGAGGCTGAATGTCCTTGACTGCTGAAGTGTTCCCCGACTGGGAGGGAACACTCCTGCCTGGTGATTGTTGCGCGGTGTCCATTCATCCGTTGTCGCAGTGTCTGCATGGTCTCGCCGATGTACCATGCTCCGGGGCATCCTTTCCTGCAACGTATGAGGTAGACAACGTTGGCCGAGTCACATGAGTATGTACCATGTACCTGGTGGGTGGTGTCCTCACGTGTGATGATGGTATCTGTGTTGATGATCTGGCATGTCTTGCAGAGGTTGCTGTGGCAGGGTTGTGTGGTGTCGTGGTCGCTGTTCTCCTGAAAGCTGGGTAATTTGCTGCGAACGATGGTCTGTTTGAGATTAGGCGGCTGTTTGAAAGCGAGTAGTGGAGGCGTGGGAATGGCCTTAGCGAGGTGTTCGTCGTCATCGATGACATGTTGAAGGCTGCGAAGAACATGGCGTAGTTTCTCCGCTCCGGGGAAGTACTGGACGACGAAGGGTACTCTGTTGGTTGTGTCCCGTGTTTGTCTCCTGAGGAGGTCGGTGCGATTTTTCGCTGTGGCCCATCAGAACTGTCGATCGACGAGTCGAGCGTCATATCCCGTTCTTACAAAGGCGTCTTTCAGTGTCTGTAGGTGTCCATCGCGTTCCTCCTCGTCTGAGCAGATCCTGTGTATTCGCAGGGCTTGGCCATAGGGGATGGCTTCTTTAACGTGGTTAGGGTGGAAGCTGGAGAAGTGAAGCATCGTGAGGTTGTCCGTGGGCTTGCGGTAGAGTGAAGTGCTGAGGTGTCTGTCTTTGATGGAGATTCGTGTGTCCAAGAATGAAACCAATTCTGAGGAGTAGTCCATGGTGAGTTTGATGGTGGGATGGAACTCGTTGATGTTATCGTGTAGTCTTTTCAGTGATTCTTCGACGTGGGTCCATAGGAAGAAAATGTCGTCGATGTATCTGGTGTATAGCGTTGGTTGGAGATCCTGTGCAGCGAAGTCTTGCTCGAACTTGTGCATGAAGGTGTTTGCGTATTGGGGTGCGAATTTGGTCCCCATGGCTGTTCCGTGTGTTTGAGTAAAGAACTGGTTGTCGAAGGTGAAGACATTGTGGTCAAGGATGAAGCGGATGAGTTGTAGGATGGCGTCTGGAGATTGGCTGTTGTTGGTGTTGAGTACTGAGGCTGTCGCAGCGATGCCGTCATCGTGGGGGATACTGGTGTAGAGTGCCGAGACGTCCATCGTGGCGAGGAGTGTTCCTGGTTCAACTGGTCCATGGGTGCTGAGTTTCTGTAAGAAGCCTGTAGTGTCGCGACAGAAGCTGGGGGTTCCCTGTACGATGGGTTTCAGGATGCCCTCGACATATCCAGAGAGGTTCTCACACAGGGTTCCGTTGCCTGATGCGATAGGACGTCCGGGTGTGTTGGCTTTGTGTATCTTTGGGAGGCAGTAGAAGTCTCCCACGCGGGGAGTACGTGGGATGAGTGCATGTAGGATGCTTTGAAGGTCTGGATCGAAGGTCTTGATCAGTCTGTTGAGTTGGCGGGTGTGTTCTTTGGTCGGATCTGCGGGTAACCCCACCCCCCCTTCCTTCCTGCCTGTCCTTCCTGATCGTTAAATAACCTGGTATGTTTAATTCCCAGGCATTGTCACCCTGCAGCCATGTTTCTGTAATGGCCACAAGATCATACCCATATGTAGTTATTTGTGCCATTAACTCATCTATTTTGTTACGAATGCTACGTGCACTCAGATAGAGAACTTTCAAATATGTTTTGTGACACTTAGTTCCTGCTTTTGCCCTTTTTATTACTTTACCTTTTACTCCATACCTTCTGCTCCTTCCTGACACGCTCTGGTTTTTAATTTCCCCACTGCTACCTAAGTCTATGACCTTCTCTGTTGTCATTTTTATTATTTGCTCTCTAGGAACCTCCCTCCCACTAGTTAGTTTAAAGCCCTCTCTACAGCCCTAGTTATATGATCCGCCAGGACTCTAGTCCCAGCACTGGCCAAGTGAAGCCCATCCCAACGGAACAGCTCCCTCCTGCCCCAGTACTGGTGCCAGTGTCCCAGGAAGCAAAACCCATTTCTCCCACACCAGTCTTTGAGCCACGCATTTAACTCTGTAATTCTATTTGTCCTAGCCAAATTCGCTCGTGGCTCAGGTAATAATTTATTACCCTTGAGGTTCTGTTTTTTAATTTGACCCCTAGCTGCTCATACTCCTTTAACAGAACCGGCTTCCTAGTCCTATCTACGTCGTTTGTACCAACATGGACCACGACAACTGGATCCATCCCCTCCCACTGCAAGTTTCTTTCCAGCCCAGAGGAGATGTCCTTAACCCTGGCACCGGGTAGGCAACACAGCCTTTGGGACTCTCGCTCTCGGCTGCAGAGAACTCTATCTATCCCCCTAATAATACTATCCCCTACCACTACAACATTTCTATTTACTCCACCCTCTTGAATGGCCCCCCGTTCCATGGTGCAGTCCCTGCTCCTGTCCCCACAGGGAGTAAGAACCTCGAACCTGTTGGACAAGAGCAAGGGCTGTGGCTCCTCCAGCTCTACCTCGTGGATCCCCGTACCTGCCTCACTCATAGTCACACCGTCCTGTCCCTGACCATGGGCTACATCTGAATTAATTAACTTCATAGTTGTGACCACCTCCTGATACACAGAGTCCAGGTACTTCTCCCCCTCCCTGATGTGTCGCAGTGTCTGAAGCTCAGACTCCAGCTCATCAACACGGAGCTGGAGTTCCTGTAGCAGCAGACACTTGTCACAGACGTAATCACCGTGAGCCTCAATGGGGTTCACCGGCTCCCACATCTCGCAACAGTAACACATCACCTGCTCCATTCTATGTAATTAATTACATTTTTTATTGTTAGTTATGGACACCATCTGCCCGATTTTAGATGCTAGTATCCCCTTTAATTAATTGGATTTAAATTAAATCAATCCCTCTAGTTACACCAGTTAAATGGTTTACCAACAGTCACTCTGCACCAGAAAGGCCTTATTAACTACAACCCACAGAGTTAAAGTTTGAAAAGAGCACCTAACACCCCACTTACCCTAACTCACACTTACCCAAACTCACAGCACTCTTTGATGACTCGCACTAGGACTGGTCTTTTTATACTGTTTGTTTGTTTACAGCCAAATGAGTCACCCCTGCTGATTGGTTAGAAAACTGGTTTCCACTGCCTGCTGTGCCAATTTACTCCTACTGCAGTGTAACCTTGTTTTACTCTTCTTAAACCAACAGAATCCCAAATATTTAACTTTTCCCCTTTACTTAAACTGCTTAAGTAATCTTATCAAGAATGATTTAAAGAGAAATAACAATTAAAGAACTCTCACACTTACCCAAACTCACAGCACTCTTTGATGACTCGCACTCAGTCATGGCAACTCCTAGCAGGAGAATGGGTACAGGAAAAGAAGTTCAAGCAAAAACCTGGTTTAAGATCTAAGTGGAAAAAACCTGTTTAAATACATTCTGTTATTAATGAAAGAACAGTTAAAATACATATTAATCAGCCGAATGGCAAGCATATTCTTAAAACTGTCTCCATAGACAATCTCAAAAAATGTCCTGTGGGATACCGAAATGGAGGAACAATACAAGGTGCAGTCATACACTGTCTTTCAAGACCCAGCTTGGAGCATGACACAGGAAATGGATGCGATCGAACTACTGACGACGGTCAGCCAGACGGTCTCGTCGACTCCTCCACACGATGCTTGGCAACACCGCAGGAATTGGATTCGCAAAAAGCCACAACCAAAACAAGGAAAGATCAACGAGTTACTTCAATGAAGGAGGAAAACACTACGGATGGAGAGGGAATCAACTGAGCTCCTGGCAAGGCCTTTACGAAAACAAGAATCTGTCCTCACGCTGGATCAATGGAGCAGCATGTCAAGCTTCAGCCAGTTCCAAATGACGTCTCCTTGACTCGTATGAATAACACACCTCTACGGAACGTACATCTGCCAATTGGACATTCTAATTACATGTTGTTTCGCTAATTGCATGACAATGTACTTTTAATTTGTGTTCAATTTAAAATAAGGCAAAACATTATCCTGGGATGACTCAAAGGAATTTTTATGTAGCACATGATTGGGCTCTTGTGAATCTCATGACATTAATGTACTATTGTAACCTTATTAGTAACATTGACCAAACTCTGCCCTGATGTTTGAGCTCATTTTTTGGTCAAGAGGGGGGTGTGAAGGAATAAGCCGTATAACCTATTCAGAAAAAGACACCATTCTATGAAAGAATTCTGGGCTTATTAAAACATGACAAACTGGGTCTGGAAATCTAGAAACCTAACAATGAAAAAGCTGTGAAAGCATTCCGACTATAGAGATAAGATAGTTGTTGACACTGAATCAATAACCTTATTGAAACAGAAGGTTAAAGGCTCCCAACAGGCTGACCTTTGGGAACAAAATAATGTTTCACTCTGGACAAGGTGTTCTAATTTATACCTTGTAAAGAAGCACAAACATCTGCCTTCGTAAAAATGACATCAAGTAAAACACACCTGCCGTTACACTGTTTTTTATGGTAAACTTAGAACACCTAGAGAAGAGACATAACTCTGTAATGCTACCAGCTGAGGTGACTGTAAGAATTGCAGGGGTCAGCAGAAAAATGACGAGAGATAATTAGCTTACATCAGCAGAAAACCTTAAAGGAAATACCACTGGAAAAGGGTATAAATATTGAATTCTCAAATGGGATAACAGACTCACTTTAAAGGGGCAAAGCGATTCTCGGCTTCAGAGGCAGCTCTGTAAGTCTCCAACTCTTTGTACCTCAGGGATCAAAGGTATTTGATTTTGGTGGATATCCTGTAGAAAACTAAGAACTGTAAAACTGTAGCGAAGTTAAGATTTGAGAGTAAGGTTCTCTGATAATAGAATTGTAAGCTTTCTCTTTTTGGAACTGTTAATGTTGTGATTGACTCACCAACTATAAATTACATGTCGGTTCTTTAATAAATCTATATATTTTTAGAATTGTCTCACATAAGACTTCTGTATCAAACTCGCAAACTCAATTTATGTACACTCTTTGGTGAGTAGTTGCAGAATTCTGGGGGAGTGTTCCGGACTCTCATAATATGCGGAATGTTATAGTCTAGCTAAACTTATTAAAAGTGCTATTTGGAGGACGGTAACATTTTCAGGTTGTTCCTTTCCTTTAGGGAGAGATAGTCCGAACCTTTAGACCCAATTAAGCGTCTTTAGGATTCGGCTACCTCAAACTTTAGTTGAAAGTGAACGTCTGAGGAATACGCCTGATCCGGGGTAGCCCTAAAGGGGCTAGAACTAATAATTATCCCTTCACATGTGGTCTCACAAACAAAGCAACACATGCTGACTGTCTCCATTTTTGAATCCTCACAGACAAAGGGCCCCCAGCTGACTTCCTACATTGTGAGTCCGTCCGTTATCATTTCACAATTCGCTCACAATTTCAATCTCCACACAGTAGCAGCAGTTTTATTACGTTTTTTTAGAATCTTACACATTGAAAGCTAAGAGATTTTATGTTGGAAAAATAGCGAAGAGGGGAGAGAACCTTTACTTCAGTAACTTCAGACCTGAGCTACACCCTCCATTTACTTCAAATCAGTGGGTGCTTATGATCCATCAGTTTCCGGTGGGGAGGTTGACATTTGGGTCGGAGGACAGTGCTGGCGGGGGTGTAACCACAGCCTGGACCTTTTGTATTTCTCTTCTTGCGATAAGTGGATTTAGTGTCTTTCACTTGTGTTTCCTGTTTAACTTCATATCTGCTGCATTTGCAGCTGATTTTCTCTCTCCTCCTTCCCCCACTCTTTGAGCATTCCTTTGTCCTTTCTATATGTCTGTATATTCTCACTAATGATCTTTTATGACACGTGATCTCCTGGACTGGATGTATGCATAAGAGGCTGAAGGTGGAGGAGTGCGGAGTTGTGCAGCATTGTAGGGCTGGAGGAGGTTATAGAGATAGGGAGGGGCAAGGTTAGGAAGGGATTTAGACACAAGGATGAGAATTTTAAATTTGAGGCGTTGGGGAACTGAGGGTTACTGTAAGTTAGTGAGGACAGGAGGGATGGTTGAGCAGGACTTGGTGTGGGATAGGATGGGGGGGCAGCACAGTTTTAGATTAGCTGAAGAGTACAGAGGGGGGAGGATGGGAGACTGATCAGGAGAGCGTGGGAATAGCTGAGTTTAGAGGTGACAAAGGCATGGATGAGAGTTTCAGCGTCAAATGGGCTGGGGCAAGGGTGCAGGCAGGTGATGCCATGGAGGTGGAAGTAGGTGGTCTTTATGCTGGAGCAGATATGGGTTCAGAAGCTCAGAACAAAATTGAATAGGATACCAAGTGATGTAAAAACTCACTAAGCACTTGGTTTGAGTATAAAACAAGGCTTTAATCAACTGTTTCACAACCATGAGATTCTAGTTACATCACTAGTTCCTGGTTACAGAAACATCCTGAGCAAGCTGGGCCCACGCCCGAGTATTTATACTCCTTGGACGGCGCCACCAGCTGGCCGCCCAGTGTTATTTCATGAGTCATTTCTCCATGAATGATAAGATTCATGACACCAAGGTTGTGAATGTTCTGGTTCAGCATGAGACAGTGTCCTGGGAGGGGGTTAAAATCGGTGGCAAGGGCATGAAATTTGTGGCGGAAGCTGAAGACAAAGACTTTGATTTTCCCAATGTTTGACTGGAGGAAATTGCGTCTCATCCAAGATTGTATATAGGACAAGATGACACGGAGGCAGTGGAGGGGGTCGAGAGAGATCTTGGAGAGGTAGAACTGAGTGTCGTCAGTCTACATGTGGAAGCTGATCTCATGTCTGCGGATAATGTTGCCAAGGGGCCGCATGTAGAAGAGGAAAAGCAGGGAGTTAAGGGGAACTTCCAACATAACGGTGTGAAGGCAGAAAGAGAAGCCATTGCTGGAGACATTCTGGCTATAATTGGATAGGTGAGTGTAACCAAGGACAGTCCCTCTGAGCTGGACAAAGGAGGAGAGGTATTGGAGGAGATGATGTGGTCGACTGTGTCAAAGTGAAAGTCATAGAATCATAGCTTGATAGAGCACGGAACGAGGCCATTCAGCCCATCATGCCTGTGCCGGCTCTTTGAAAGAGCTACCAATTTGTCCCACTCCCCTGATCTTTCTCCATAGCCCTGTACATTTTTTCCCTTCAAGCAGTTATCCAATCCCCTTTTGAAAATTACTATTGACGTAATAAAACTCACTACACACTTGGTTTGAGCATAAAGCAAGGCTTTAATCAACTTGTTTCAGAACATGGAGGTCTAGTTGTATTTCACTAACTCCTTGTCTTACAAAATGTCCCTGGAAAGCTGGGGCCCACGCCCGAGTATTTATACTCCTTGGACGGCGCCACCAGCTGGCCGTCCAGCGTTATTTCATAAGTAGTTTCTTGATGATGAGATTTATAACAACTATTGAATCTGCTTCCACCACCCTTTCAGGCTGAGGAGGGTGAGGAACGAAAATGTACCATGGTCGCAGTCACCGAGCATGTCATTTGTGACTTTAATTAGGACCGTTTCAGTGCTGTGGTAGAGAGGGAAACCCAATCAGAGGGATTCAAACAAGGAGTTGCAGGAAAGATGGGCATGGATTTGGGAGTCAAATTGCCCTTTAAGCTTTCATCTGAAAACGCACAAAAACAATACGGGCTGGATAGTAACTCGGAGGTAGGAAGGGAGCGGGGGGCTGGATTGAGGTCAGGAAACCCAGAAAACATGGGTTTGCCTCAGGTCCTGCCGATTTTAATGGCAGAACCTGATTACCATTTTTGCCTCTGTTCCGCCCGGCCACAGCCAGCCAGATTGAGAGGCTGGCTGGCTGTCGGGCGAGTAAGCCTTCGGCACCAGGCCACAGCCGGGGAACGGAGAGGAGGGAGGGAGGATTCGGGGAGGCCGGGCGGTGGTGGGGGGAAGAGGGAGAGGAAGATTTTAGTCCGCAGGCAATATTGAGGAGGCCGGAGCAGGGGGTGATCGGAGTCCGGAGGCCACAAGGAAGATCGGAGGCCAGAACATGGGGGAGATCGAAAGAATCCGGCAGGTGAGATTCAAGGCTTCATGGAGGAGGTCGGAAGGGTCGGGAGGGTGTCCGATTGTGGGGGGTGGCTGAGCAGGTAAACTGGATCCAGCAGGTAGGTGGAAAGACATTTACCTCCTGGATCCAGCAGTCCTCGCCTCCCTTTAGCTGTCGAGTTTTCCGAAACCCAGGAAACACGGCCGGCCAGGTGTAAATTTAAAATGACGGATAAATATGAGGCACGCAGCCTCATTATAATATTTAAATTGCCAGCCCGCCTCCTGCGAGCGGGTTGTTTGCCTGCTCCCTGTCCCGCGTCCGTTAAAACCGGAAGTGGGCAGGTTGGAGGTGGGTTGGGGTTGGGGTTCAGATTTTTAACTGTTTAACATCCCACCCGACCCATAAACCACCCGCTTTTGGGGATTAAAATCTCCCCCCATTTGTGCAAATTAAAGGAGGAAGACAAAGAATATGGTTGTAATCAACGTTCCCTATAAGCTGCGTGGCCGCGCAGCTCTCTGCCGGTCCCAGCTTTTCCTGTGTTAAAGTTCGCGTATGCGCAAAACTGTGAATGGGCCGCACACCCAAACAAAAAATAACGGGGAACATTGGTTGTAATGCAAATAGAAAAGGGATTGATGCATGAAGAATCTGTCCTCAGACCGGCAGCATTTTGATTTTCTAATATCGTGCACATTCAAATTATTCCATAAATGTCCATAGATCTTTTTTTTTCCTCCAGGAAACCAAAGCATGTCAATTCTTAGCCTCTAGCCATTGAGAATAAAGCCCTTTGGCTTAAACCCAACACCATCATTATAGAGGCATTCACACAGTCTAAAATTGCAGATCCTCGTCAATTTATCATCAACCAGAGCAATACACTCTAATGCAGGGAAATGTTCTTCCACAAGGGATTAGGTTAATGGGCAACTAGTTAGAGCTGGATAACAAGCATAGGGGCAGATAACCCATACTATGAAAGTATGATGCACACATGAGGCACTATTAAATAAATAAGAATAAGCATTTTATACTAGGGAGATACATGTAAAAGGTTTATTTAACCTTGAGAGGCAAAAAGAGCACCTGTCTAACCGCCCCGTTCATGCTGCAAGGTTGAATCGACTGCCTGCTGATCCGGTCAACCTGACTCTTGAGCGGGCCCTGAAATGGGCGGTCAGTGATCCTGCTCGGAGCAGGCCAAACTACTGCCCACATTCCCCCCCCCCGCCTCCGCCCTCGCCCCCGCTGTTAACGTTCTCCCAGGATGATGACAATCCCTGGACCACCACCCTCTGGCTTCTATCAGTCAACCAATTACGTGTCCATTGTTAAATATTTCCATGTATTCCTCCTTCCTTTATTTTCAGTACCAGCCTTTCCAGGGCAACCGTGTCGAAGGCCTTGCTGAGATCCAAGTACACCACATTGGAACATATGAACATTAGGTCCATAAGCAGGCCATTACCGGAACGGTAATCCAGAGGCCTGGACTAATGATCCAGGGACGCAAGTTTAAATCCCACCACGGCAGCTGGGGAATTTAAATTCAGTTAAATAAATCTGGAATATCCACAAAACTATCGGATTGTTGTAAAAACCCATCTGGTTCACGTCATATCCTTTAGGGAAGGAAATCTGCCGTCCTTACCTGGTCTGGCCTATATGTGGCCCACAGCAACGTGGTTGACTCATAACTGCCCTCTGAAATGGCCTAGCAAGCCACTCAGTTGTAACCAACTGCGACAAAACACAAAAATAAGAATAAAACCAGACAACCTGGCCTCGACCTCGGCACCGGCTACGGACATGACAACGACACATCCAGTTGACCCTGAAAAGTCCTCCTCACCAACATCTGGGGACTTGTGCCAAAATTGGGAGAGCTGTCCCACAGACTAGTCAGGCAATGGCCTGATATAGTCATACTCACAGAATCATACCTTTCAGCCAATGTCCCAAACCCCTCCATCACCATCCCAGGGTATGTGCTGTCCCACCGGCAGGACAGACCCACCAGGGGTGGCGGCACAGTGGTATACAGTCGGGAAGGAGTGGCCCTGGGAGTCCTCAACATTGACTCCAGACCCTATGAAGTCAAGCATGGGCAAGAAAACCTCCTGCTGATGACTACCTACTGCCCTCCCTCAGCTGATGAATCAGTACTCCTCCATGTTGAACACCACTTGGAAGAAGCACTGTGAGTAGCAAGGGCACAGAATATACTCTGGGTGGGGGACTTCAATGTCCATCACCAAGAGTGGCTCGGTAGCACCACTACTGACCAAGCTGGCCGAGCTATTAAGGAAAAATCCTCCATCCCCCACCAGTTCGGCCGGAGGACGCTCTGCTTCTTCCTTGAACAGAGGCCCGTCCAGTCCCCATTCACCACCACCCTCCTCCACCTGGCTGAACTTGTTCTCACATTGAACAACTTCTCCTTTGACTCCACTCATTTCCTCCAAATCAAAGGTGTTGCTATGGGTACCCACATGGGTCCTAGCTATGCCTGCCCTTACGTGGGATAGGTGGAACATTCTTTGTTCCAGTCCTACTCAGGTCCCCTCCCTCACCTCTTTTTCCGGTACATTGATGACTGTATCGGTACCGTCTCCTGCTCTCGCCCTGAACTAGAAAATGTCATTCACTTTGCTTCCAATTTCTACCCTTCCCTCACCTTCACATGGTCCATCTCCGACTCTTCCCTTCCCTTCCTCGACTTCTCCGTCTCCATCTCTGGGGATAGGTTATTGACTAACATTCACTACAAGCCCATTGACTCCCACAGCTTCCTGGACTACACTTCCTCCCACTCCGCCTCCTGTAAGGACTCTATTCCATTCTCCCAGTTTCTCCGTCTCCACTGCATCTGCTCCGACAATGCCAGCTTCCATACCAGTGCTTCCGACATATCTTCCTTTTTCCACAACCGAAGATTCCCCTCTACCGTGGTTGACACGGCCCTCGACCGTGTCCATTCTATCTCCCGCACTTCTGCCCTCACCCCTGCCCCTCCCTCCCAGAACCACGATAGAGTTCCCCTTGTCCTCACCTTTCACCCCACCAGCCTCCACATTCAACGGATCATCCTCCGCCATTTCCGCCACCTCCAGCGTGATCCCACCACCAAATGCATCTTCCCCTTACCTCCCCTTTCAGCATTCCGTAGGGACCGCTCTCTCCGCGACAACCTAGTCCACTCCTCTACCGCCCCGAGCACCTCTTCCCCTTCACCCGGCACCTTCCCGTGCAAGCGCAGGAGATGCAACACATGCCCTTATACCTCCCCCCTTCCCACTGTCCAGGGCCCCAAACACCCCTTCCAAGTGAAACAGCGATTTACTTGTACTTCTTGCAATTTAGTATACTGTATTCACTGCTCACGATGTGGTCTCCTCTACATTGGGGAGACCAAACGCAGATTGTGTGACCGCTTTGCGGAACACCTCCGTTCAGTCCGTAAGGGGGACCCCGAGCTCCCAATAGCCTGTCATTTTAATTCACCGTTCCATTCCCACTCGGACCTCACCGTCCTCAGCCTTTTGCACTGTTCCACGGAAGCTCAGCATAAGCTCGAGGAACAGCACCTCATCTTTCGATTAGGCACTCTACAGCCCTCTGGACTCAACATAGAGTTCAACAATTTCAGATCATAACCTCGGCCCCTATCACATATATATATTTTCTTTTTTTTTCTTCCCTCCCACATGGCAGCTGTCCTTCATTCTGCCAGCGCAATTCACACCCCATCTGGAGCCATCCTTTGTTCCTTAACCTGCCCCATTTCCACCTCCCCTTGCCTTGAATATCTCTCAATGTCTCTCAATCTCTCCGGCTTTCTATCCTATCACTGACCTTCCCTTTTGTTCTTTCATCCCCTCCCCCTTTTCCCAGCCCCTAAACCTGCTTTCCATTTCCTGCTTTTTTCCAGTTCTGACGAAAAGTCATCGACCTGAAACGTTAACTCTGTTTCTCACTTCACGGATGCTGCCCTGGCCTGCTGAGTTTTTCCAGCGTTTTCTGTTGTTATTTCGGATTTCCAGCGTCCGCAGTATTTTGCTATCCTATTAAGGACAAAGCTGCCGGACTGTGCCTACGACAGGTGGTGAGTGTAATGATATCAGCAAATAGTGATGATATTTGTCTGTGTTTGATTACTTATGCCTTACAGCATATTTGTCTGTGTTTTTGATTACTTGTGCCTGACCAGCAGAGGTCATGTGAGAGACAAGCAGTCCAGGGGAGTTTTACTTTCAGTTTCTTTCTAGATGCATCACAGCATAGTGTGTTCTGTAAAAAGCTGTACTTTAGATTAAACAACATTCTCTTTCAGAAATGAGTCTTTATTGAACCCAAAAAGAAATCAATACAGTGAGAGAACCAATACGAGGGCAAAACCTACTTGACCTCATCCTCACCAATCTACCTGTCGTAGATGCATCTGTCCATAGCAGTATTGGTAGCAATGACCACCGCACAGTCATTGTGGAAACAAAGTCCCGTCTTCACACTGAGGACACCCTCCATCGTGTTGTGTGGCACTACCACCGTGCTAAATGGTTGTGGTGGTTGGAGGTCAATCATCACAGCCCCAGGCCATTGCTGCAGGAGTTCCTCAGGGCAGTGTCCTAGGCTCAACCATCTTCAGCTGCTTCATCAATGATCTTCCCTCCAACATAAGGTCAGAAATGGGGATGTTCGCTGATGACTGCAGTGTTCAGTGCCATTCACAACTCCTCAGATAATGAAGCAGTCCAGGCCCGCATGCAGCAAGACCTGGACAACGTTCAGGCTTGGGCTGATAAGTGGCAGGTAATATTCGCGCCACACAAGTGCCAGGCAATGACTATCTCTAACAAGCGAGAGTCTAACCACCACCCCTTGACATTCAATGAGATTACCATCGCCGAATCCCCCACCATCAACATCCATGGGGTCACCATTGACCAGAAACTTAACTGGACCAGCCACATAAATACTGTGGCAACAAGAGCAGGTCAGAGGCTAGGTATTCTGTGGTGAATGTCTCACCTCCTGACTCCCCAAAGCCTTTCCACCATCTACAAGGCACAAGTCAGGAGTGTGATGGAATACTCTCCATTTGCCTGGATGAGTGCAGCTCTAACACTCGACACCATCCAAGACAAAACAGCCCGCTTGATTGGCACCCCATCCACCACCTTAAACATTCACTCACTCCACCACCAGCGTACCGTGGATGCAGTGTGTACCATCTACAAGATGCACTGCAGCAACCCGCCAAGGCTTCTTCGGCAGCACCTCCCAAACCCTCCACCTCTTCCACCTAGAAGGACAAGGGCAGCAGGTGCATGGGAACACCACCACCTCCAAGTTCCCATCCAAGTCACCCACCATCCTGACTTGGAAATATATCGCCGTTCCTTCATCGTCGCTGGGTCAAAATCCTGGAACTCCCTCCCTAACAGTACTGTGGGAGTACCTTCACCAATTCAATTCAATTCAATTCAATTTTATTTATCATATATGCAGCAGACGTGTGTACTGCACAATGAAATGTTGATTTTTACGAGTCCTCCCAACATTGGAATAAATATGGCATAGCAATGATAAAATACTAATAGAAATACAGTAATAATAATAAAACAACAGCAATAATAATAATAAATTATTCGTTCAAGAGTCTTATGGCCTGGGGGTAGAAGCTGTTTCGAAACCTGCTAGTACGAGACCGTATGCTTCGGTATCTCTTACCGGACAGGAGCAGGGCGAAGAGGTTGTGGCTGGGGTGGCTCGCATCTTTGATGATTCTCAGGGCCTTCCCCCGGCACCTCTCGGGATAGATATCCTGCACAGCAGGTAGTTTAATTTCTATAGTATGTTGTGCAGCTTTCACCACCATCTGTAGAGCCTTGTGGTCTATGGTGGTGCAGTTGCCATACCAGGTAGTGATGCAGCCGGACAGGATACTCTTGATGGTGCACCGGTAGAAGTTGGTGAGAATCTGGGGGGCCATTCCAAATTTCAGATCCACACGGATTGCAGCAGTTCAAGAAGGCGGCTCACCACCACCTTCTCAAGGGCAACTAGGGATGGGCAATAAATGCTGGCCTTGCCAGCGATGCCCACATACCATGAACGAATAAAAAAAAAATTCAGCCCCTCGAGCCTGTTCCGCCATTCAATTAGATCATGGCTGATCTGCCCCTGAACTCCATTTAATCGCCTTTGCTCCATATCCCTTGATAGACTTTCCCAACAAAAATCTATCAATCTCAGTCTTGAAAGATCCAATTGTCCCAGCATCCACAGCCTTTTTGGGAAGAGAGTTCCAGATTTCTACTATCCTTTGTGTGAAAAAGTGCTTCCTGAGTTCGCACATGCACTGCCTTAACCTAATAAAACTCCTTTATCACACCCTCAAAGAAATCCAGTCAATTAGATTGGCAAGACCTCCTCTTCATGAACCCATGCTGGCTATCTTTCATGAATATATTTTTATGCTTTTGCTCCATCATCTTATCTCTAATAAGGGTTTCCATAGTTTTAATCACAATGGACATCAAACTCACTGGTCTATAGTTTCCTGGGTCACTGAACTACTTATTTTACAAAAAATAGGAGCAACATCTGCCTTTCTCCAGTCCCCTGGCATCTCTCCAGTATTCAGCGATTCCTGGAAGATTTGTGCCAGAGTTCCTGCAATTTCCTCCCTTATTTCCTTATGAATCCTCGGATGTATTTTATCCGGCCTCTGAGATTTATTTATCTTATGTTTGCACGTCGGTTCAGCAACCATGCTGATAGTAATATGAATATTGTTACATCTTATCTCTGCAACACTCTCGATTTCCCTTTCCCGATCAAATAAGTTACTTATCTCCTCCTTGGTAAAAAGATTTATTTAGCACATTTGTAACCAGTGCAGCATCAGTTGCCATGCCTCACCCTTTCTCACTTTCAATGCCCTCACACAGCCCCCCCTTTGTTTTTGTTTTCTCTTACCTGGGCCTGGAATGCAAACATTTCACAACTTCTACAACGCAAAAAGTATTCCATCCTCGTGCAACTTTAAAGTTTTAAGCTCGCCCATCACCCCTGTGCTCGCTGATCTACATCGGCTCCCGGACAGCGACACCTCAATTTTAAGATTCTCGTCCTTGTGTTCAAATCCCTCCATGGCCTCGTCCCTCCCTACCTCTGTAGCGTCCTGCAGCCCTACAACCTTCTGAGATCTCTGCGCTCCTCCAATTCTGGCCTCTTACACATCCCCGATTTTCATCGCTGCATCATTGGCGGCCGTGCCTTCAGCTGCCTCGGTCCTAACTCTGGAATTCCCTCCCTAAACCTCTCCGTCTCTCTTCTCCTTTAAGACGCTCCTTAAAACCTACCTCTTTGATCAGCCATTTGGTCACCTGTCCTAATATCCCCTTATGTGGCTCGGTGTCAAATGTTGTTTAATAACGCTCCTGTGAAGCGCCTTGGGACATTTTACTCCATTAAAGGCGCTATATAAATGCAAGTTGTTGTTGTTTGAAAAGAAGAACGAAAGAGACAAAGACAAACCCACAGCTTTATCTGCTACTCACCACTGAATTCCCACTCTCAGCCAATTCCCGTTTTAGAAGTCCTCACTCCATTCCCAGCTCACTCTGTAGTGCTCTCTGCTCGGCAAAGTAGGGAATGCCAGGATTTTTACCCAGTGATGATGAAGGAAGGACTATATGCATCCAAGTCAGGATGGTGCGTACTTTGGATGGACACTTGGAGGTGATGGTATTCCCACGACATTGCTGCCCTCGTCCTTCTCGGTGGTAGAGGTCATGGGACTGGAAGGTGCTGTTTAAATTTAGCATTAAGGAATATTCCTTGATACAGTATATTTAAATAGGGTTACATCGGATATATGGCACAGAAACAGGCCATTCGGCCCAACCAGTCCATGCCGGTGTTTATGCTCCACTTGAGCCTCCTCCCGTCTTTCCTCATCTAAATCTATCAGCATAGCCCTCTATTCCCTTCTCCCTCATATGCTTGTCCAACCTTCCCTTAAATGCATCTCTACTATTCGCTTCACCCACTCCCTGTGGTAGCGAGTTCCACATTCTCACCACTCTTTGGGTAAAGAAGTTTCTTCTGAATTCCCTATTGGATTTCTTGGTGACTATCTTATATTGTTGACCTCTAGTTATGCTCTTCCCCACAAGTGGAAACATTCTCACTGTATCTACTCAATCAAAACCTTTCATAATTTTAAAGACCTCAATTAGGTCACCCCTCAGTCTTCTTTTTTCAAGAGAAAAGAGACCCAGCCTGTTCACCCTTTCCTGATATGTATACCCTCGCATTTCTGGTATCATCCTTGTAAATCTTCTCTGCACCCTCTCCAGTGCCTCTATATCCTTTTTATAATATGGCGACCAGAACTGTACGCAGTACTCCAAGTGTGGTTTAACCAAGGTTCGATACAGGTTTAGCATAACTTCCCTACTTTTCAATTCTATCCCTCTAGAAATAAACTCTAGGGCTTGGTTTGCTTTTTTTATGGCCTTGCTAACCTGTGTCGCAACTTTTAGTGATTCGTGTATTTGTACTCCCAGATCCCTTTGTTCCTCTATCCCACCTAGACTCGCACCCTCCAAGTGATTAGTGACCATTTAAGAGTGGTAACCTGGTGCAGTTTTATTAATACAACTGAAAATTGGTTTATCACAAAAAATAAGCAATTTTATTCAGTGTCTAGTCCACCACCTGTAAGTAGCCCAATTTTAAATAACTGAAAATGACTTTAAAAGAAAAGAATCATTTATTAGATACAGTAGTCAGTTTCTTAAAATCATTAAAAAATATATATTTAAAAGCTTTTAAAACATGCATATTATTGCCCTTGCACCTGAAAAAAATTAATTTTAAGAGCCTCTTTGAAGGCCCCCTAAAGGGCGCAATTAGCGGAAACTCGCAATGGTGATTAATTCGATCTGGGGCGCGGGGCCGGTTTTGTGGGCGGGGCTGGCTTCCAGCGCAATGTTTTTTTAAACTAGCGCAATAGATCGCAGAAACTCATTTTGCGCTGGACGTAATTTGTGCGATCGTTTGTGTTGGTTTGGCCGATTCTGGGGGAATATTACTACCAGCGCAACCTCGCGGAAACTCCAGACCAGGGTGTCGAAAATTGGACATGATATTCCAATGAGTTGGAAGAGGTTAACGTTACCACTTTCAATTTAAAATCAAATGCCTTCGAGCTAGGTCCCGGTACTTGATTAATTTCATTGATAAGACCTTCACACTGCATTAATACCTCCACTGAATGGTTGATAATCTCACCCAAATCCTTATCTACCTGTATCGCTGTAAGGTAGAACTCATCCATTGTGTGCAAATTGAAGCAGCATTAAGCTTAAAACCAAATAATCCTGGTTGAATGAGTCAACAGTGGGGAACATGCACATTTTTATAGCAAATTAATTCTGCTCATTTCTTTTAAGCCTTGCATTTAGTCCTTGGGTATTACTTACCCTTCCATTCTTTTTTTCAAATTAACCTAAGTCACTGCTTTGCTGGTTGCGTTTTGACTGTAGTTGAACTTGAAGTTGACCATCAGATAGATGGTTGGAAAAGGTGGATATTGACAACAGTCCCACCGTAACTATCTCATGACGCTCCATCTGCTGGCTTCAAATGACAGCCAACCCTGGAATTCAAAAGCCATAGCTTTCTGGGCTAAGTGTTTTGAGCTACTGTGCTGTTGAATCATTATTCAAACGTGAATTATTTATACTTGCACCTCTCCGTAAACTCTTGGAATACATGCTAATGATGTTCTGCTAACCATGATAGGGTGTAAGGGAGACTGGTTCTAACCAAAACAAAGTTAGATAGAAGATATGGTTGGCAGTGAGATCGAATGCAATATTTTAATCTCTGGAGTCTGGTGCAAACTGAAAAAAAAAGGAAGACTTGCATTTATATAGCGCCTTACATGACCTCAAGGCATCCCAAAGCACTTTACAGCCAATGAAGTACTTTTGAAGTCTAGTCACTGTTGTAATGTAGGAAACACGGCAGCCAATTTGCACACAGCAAGTTCCCACAAACAGCAATATGCTAATGACCAGATAATCTGTTTTTTAGTATTGTTTATTGAGGGACAAATAATCTGTTTTTTAGTATTGTTTATTGAGGGACAAATATTGGTCAGGACAGCAGGAAAACTCATATACTGGAATCTTTTACAGCCACCTGAGAGAGCAGACAGGGTCTTAGTTTAACATCTCATCTGAAAGACAGCACCTCTAAAAGTGCAGCACTCCCTCAATAGAGCATCAGCCTAGATTTTTATAGTGTAAGTCTCATGGAGTGTGACTTGAACCCACAACCTTCTGACTCAGAAGCAAGAGTGCTACCAGCTCAGCCACAGCTGACACTGCTGTAGCTTTGCCCTCATGGTTTGTGATGGATTCAGAATTCCCATATTCAGTTACTGCCTTGCATCTCCCAGCCAATCTTTGCTCTTTACATTCTCTTTCTTCACCAGAAATGGCTTGCTGTTTCAGGTTGCGTGCTAATGCTAATGCTGCAGGAAAATGTAGTTCTCCTGATTGAACTAGGTGAAAATGTGATACACATAACAGATGTCAGGCACGAAGCATCATGTGACTTGGTACTGTTGTGATGAAACTTTTTTTTGGGGGTGGGTGGTTATTCCGAATCACAGAAGAGAGGAAATATAACACAACAACAACAACTTGTATTTATATAGCGCCTTTAACATAGTAAAACGTTCCAAGGTGCTTCACAGGAGTATTATACAGGTTGAGCGTCCTGAATCCGGCAACCTCGGGACCGAGGCCGAGCCGGTTTTCGTGTTTTTCCGGACTTTGGAACGCGTTTCTGATGTCCAGAAATATCGCAAACTGGGCTCAGGCGTTTCCGGATTTCGGACATCAGAAACACGTTCCGAAGTCCGGAAATGCCTGGGCCGCTCCCGCGTAGCGCTGACGCGTTTCTCCGCCCTTCCCCTTCTGTTAAAGGGGAGGGACACTGCGAGCTCTGCAGAGCATCCGATGGCCCACACTAGGCCACCAGGGCGGCGTGGTGCCGTGGCCGCAGCCTGGCGGAAACATTTAGTGGAGCTGTGCAGATGAAGGAGGATAAAACACAACACTAAAGTTTTATTGCATCACTCGCATTTTTCATAGGATTTTTCAAAAGAAGACAACAAAAGTTAATGGCTTTTTGAAGTACAGGTTGAGCGTCCAAAATCCGGAGTTCCGGATTCCGGAACATTTTACAGACGACCCTGCCACCAATCGTCCCAGAGTCTGGATTCCGGAACTCCGGATTTTGGACGCTCAGTCTGCAGTACAAAAAATTTGACACCGAGCCACATAAGGAGAAATTAGGGCAGGTGACCAAAAGCTTGGTCAAAGAGGTAGGTTTTAAGGAGCGTCTTACAGGATGAAAGGGAGGTAGAGAGTCAAAGGAGGAAAGAGAGGTAGCGAGGCGGAGAGGTTTAGGCAGGGAATTCCAGAGCTTAGGGCCCAGGCAACAGAAGGCATGGCCACCAATGGTTGAGCGATTATAATCAGGGATACTCAGGAGGGCAGAATTAGAGGAGCGCAGATATCTCAGGGGCGGGGGGTGGGTGGGGGGGGGTTGTGGGGCTGAAGGAGATTACAGAGATCGGGAGGGGCGAGGCCATGGAGGGGTTTGAAAACAAGGATGGGGTTTGAAAACAAGGATGAGAATTTTGACACAGGGTATGTAATTACACTATGGCCTAGAAATTCATTGTAGCCACTTTTGGGACGGTAAAGTCGGGCGGCCGCTAAAGTTTGCGCCCGCCGCCAAATCGAGGCCACTTCTCCGATATTCATTAGCTTCGCCCTAAGAGTTTGCTCGAGCGCTAAAACTGGCGCTGCACGCCTCTCTTTAGGCGCTAAGCCGGCGGGCCGGGGCGCTAAACCGGAAGTTGGGCGCAGGGCAGGTGCGGCGAGCTGCTGATTGACGGCAGACACTCTGGCTCCGGTGAGCTCTTAAAGGGGGAGGGTGGATTTGTTTTTTTGAAAGGCCGACACTGGTGTATTTGTGGTTTTGGGGAGGGTTTCTCTCCATCAGTGTGTTATGTGTTCCCGGCACACCAGTCATCGTCGTCTCCTCCTCCTCCTCCTCCAGCCAGCCGTACCATTTCTAGTACAGGAGGGCCCTTTAAGTTGCGCTCCCCGCGGCCCGCCTCGGCTGTGTACCGTTCCACTTCACAGTCGTTAGGGCCGCCCGGCGCACAATGGGCCGGCGCGAGTGAAGTTCCGGTTCGGGGCGCACAAAGGGCGTTGCACGACGAAATGACGTCATGATCTGCGCGCGCAGCAGGGCGCGCGCTAAGACTTTGCGCCGGCGCTAAATGTGTACTGAAGTTGGGGCGAGGCGCAGATCGCGCTGCACCCGGGCGCTAAGCGCCTAGCGCTCGAGATCTACTCCTCCTAAGGCGCTAACGGCTGGCGCGCCCAACTGAATTTCTAGGCCTATATTCCTTCAGTAATTACATTGCACTGGAACTCAAATGATAAACTTGTCAATGCTAATCTTTCAATATCCCTTCAGCTCGGCAAATTACTGGGACATTTTGGTGCGACATCGTATTACATTATCCTTCTGTCTGGAGACTGGAGTTAAGGAACAGGAAAATCTTAAAATAGATACAAAAATAACAAAGTTAAAACAGTGAAGTTGAAGAAAGCTAATTTAGGGAGGGTAAAGGAAACAAGAAATAAAAAAGAGACGAGGCATTTTTCAAAACATTTGTATTAAACTATTTTATGAAGTGTTTATGTTGCTAGAAATACATTAATATTGCAGTAACAAAGCTCCAGTTAACATTCCAATGGCATTACATTGCAACATGAGATCTGACAAGGAGGAGCCACCTGAAACATTCATCTCTTTCACAAGCTGATGAACCTTCTGTGCATTTTCCGCATTATTACATAGAGTTACACAGAATTTTTACAGCACAGAAACAGACCGTTCAGCCCAACTGGTCCCCGGCGGTGTTTATGCTCCACGCGAGCCTCCTCCCACTTTACTTCATCTCACCCTAGCAGCACATCCTTCCGTCCCTTTCTCCCTCATGCACTTATCTAGCTTCCCCTTAAATGTATCTATGCCATTCGCCTCAACCACTCCATGTGGCAGCGAGTTCTGTTTTCTTTTCAGATTTTCAGCATTCTGTTCTTTTTATCTCCACTGTAATATTAGGGCTTGTCTCGGCGGTGTAGCGCATAAATCAAAAGCGGTAACAAAAAAAAAAGCTGGCCTAAGGAGCCTGGAATTCCCTCAAGCTGCTTGTGTTCTGGTGGTTAACATCAGCATGAAGGAACTTTGCTCAGTCTTGACACCCCTCCCCCACTCCCCCTCACCTTCACACAGAATTCTTCATTGTCTTATTGTCTTTTAGTACCCTGCCTTGTTGTCACTTTATTAGTGTGCAATAAAATATCAAATTTTAAGTGAACAATCTTCTCATTTATTTAAATCAAACGTTAAAAATTATTTTGCCCCAATGAAGTTCACAACCATTTTTCAATTAAAGCAGAAGATTTAACTGCAGCCAATCTAGGCACAACATCGTTTGTTTGTTTTTGTCACCAGTATACGTGATCTGATTTGTGCTCTTTTTAATGCTATTTTTTCCCCCCCCTTTCCAAAGATATTAATAATAATTTTTTAAAAAGCAATAAATAATCACATTTTTTTAGCCATAGGAAACCTGCATATGAAGAGAAGCAGTTTGGTGCGGCATGATAAAGTTTGAATGACAAGGCCGAGCACTTGTCATTTTTGCTAAATTAGAGTGCCTTAAATTGCAAAATATAATGAACTAGCGATTTGCATATCTGCAGTGATATTAAAGGGGATCAGTTTTAGCCCAGCAATCCGAACAAACAAAAAACACGCAATTTAATATCTCAAATTACTACTAGTAAGTGACCCTCACCAGAAAGCATGATTAGCGATACTTAATTAGGAGCCTCAAAAAAAACCTAAATCCTTTCTCAAATCCCACTCTGTGTGTATAGTGGAAGATGCAGCCATGAGTTTAGTCTCAGATCCAATATTTACTCTTCCCTGATATGTTTGCATGAGAGTTTTTTTCAGGGTATTACAAAGACATGCAAAAATTAATATTCAAATATAGTGCCTATGAAAGTAATCATCACATGCGGGTGGCAAAGCAATTATCATGCTGGCATTTATGGTATATTTAATTAATAGTTTGTCTCATGCAAACCTGGCTTTAATTTCTTAAATATTTAATCCTTATATATCAAATACAGCACCCTATTTTGGAGTGACATCTGGTAAATAAGAAGTTATTTCAAAGAGTTAGGAAATATCTTACCAGTTTAATGTTCAGAATTTAAAATTTCCAGACGCTAAGTGTTGTTAGAATATTTTATGTAATCCGTGAAAGGCACTGAGCAAAGATCATCTGCGTTCCTTCCTAAAGAAAGACAGTGTTAGCTGTGGCTCAGTGGGTAGCACTCTCGCCTCTGAGTCAGAAGGTTGTGGGTTCAAGTCCCACCCCAGAGGCTTGAGCACAAAATCTAGGCTGACACTCCAGTGCAGTGCTGAGGGAGTGCTGCACTGTCTGAGGTGCCGTCTTTGGATGAGACGTTAAACTGAGGCCCCGTCTACACTCTTAGTTGGGCATAAAAGATCCCATGATAGTATTTCGAAGAAGAGCAGGAGAGTTATCCCTGGTGTCCCTTAGCCAGCATCACTAAAACAGATGGTCTGGTCATTATCACATTACTGTTTGTGGGACCTTGCTGTGCACAAATTGGCTGTGTTTCCAACATTACAACACATAAGAAATAAGAGCAGGAGTAAGCCGTACGGCCCCTCAAGCCTGCTCTGCCATTCAATAAGATCGTGGCTGATCATTGACCTCAACTCCACTTTCCCACCCGACCTCCATACCCCTTGGTTCCAAAAATCTCTCTATCTCAGCCTTGAATATACTCAGACTCAGCATTCACAGCCCTCTGGGGCAGAGAATTCCAAAGATTCACAACCCTCTGAGTGAAGAAATTCCTCCTCATCTCAGTCTTAAATGGCCGACCCCTTATCCTGAGACTATGCCCCCTAGTTCTAGACACTCCAGCCAGGGGAAACAACCTCTCAGCATCTACCCTGTCAATCCCCTTCAAAATCTTGTATGTTTCAATGAGATCACCTCTTATTCTTCTAGACTCCAGAGAGTATCGGCCCATTCTACACGATCTCTCATCATAGGACAGCCCTCTCATCCCAGGAATCAATCTAGTGAACCTTCGTTGCACCACCTCCAAGGCAAGTATATCCGTCCTCGGATAAGGAGACCATAACTTTACACAGTACTCCAGGTGTGGTCTCACCAAGGCCCTGTACAATTTGTAGCAAGACTTCCTCACTCTTATACTCCAACCCCCTTGCAATAAAGGCCAACATGCCATTTGCCTTCCTTATTGCTTGCTGTACCTGCATGCTAGCTTTCTGTGCTTCTTGCATGAGGACACCCAAATCTCGCTGAACGCCAACATTTGAAAGTTTCTCACCATTTAAAAAATATTCTGTTTTTCTACTCTTCCTACCAAAGTGAATAACCTCACATTTCCCTACATTACACTCCATCTGCCACCTTACTGCCCACTCACTTAGTCTATCTATATCCCTTTGCAGACTGTTTGGCTGCAATTTTGCCGGCACTCAGAGGGCAGGTTTGGAGGCGGGTCAGAGGGTAAAATCGCAAATATTGATGGTGGGGTCCGATCCTGCCGTCAACCCGCCTCCGCAATTTTCCCAAATGCGGGCTCCCAGACTCCCGATCGGTCCCACCACCTAGCGGCGGGAGAGGCCCTTAAGGCAGTTAACAGCTTGTTAACTGCCTGGATAAGCCTATTTTCACAGCGGTTTTTGATTTTTCCAAATTTTCTGCATAAAAACGGAGCTCTAACATGGCTCACTTACAGATGACAGAAGTTTGTTTTTTCAGGTATTGGAAAACTTTTTGCAGGTCTACTGAGCTTGTAAGTGGTGAAGCTGAGATCCATCTCCACTGTGACCTCCTGGGAAAACCCTCTCCCCACATTGACTGAGCGCTTATAACTTCTATTCCTCAACTGAGATATCTGCCAGCAGCATGAGAACAATTATACCCTGTCATCCTGGTCCTCGGATTCGGAGGAAGAGCAGCCGTGGCAGCAGCAGAACCAGGCACAACAGCAGCAGCAACAACAGGAGCGCCAACCTCCTCCTCACCCACCTGATGCTGCACAGGGCGGAGGGCGTCAGCACAGGGCTGCACGTCGCCGCAGGAGATACCCCCAACACAGGGTTTATAGGCCGAAGATGAGCTTCCTCAACATGACTTAGCAGCAGTGCCACAGGAGGCTGAGACTTTCGCGAGAGGTAGTCGCTGACATCTGTGCAATGCTGCACCAACACCTGGAGCCCAGAGGAGCTGGTGGACACCCCTTACCAGTGGCTGTCAGTCACCACCACACTCAACTTCTTTGCTTCAGGGTCCTTCCAGGGCTCATCAGCAGACATCAGCGGCATCTCCCAGTCAGCCGCACACACTTGCATTACGCAGGTTACCGATGCCCTCTTTGCAAAGGCGCACAATTACATCCACTTCTCCACGGATCAAGCAAGTGTAACCATGCGTGCGGTTGGCTTTGCAAATATGGCAGGCTTACCAAAGGTGCAGGGCGTCATAGACTGCACACATGTGGTCATTAGGGCACCCCATCACAACCCAGCTGTTTTTGTCAACCGCAAGGGCTTCCACTCCCTTAACATTCAGCTGGTGTGTAACCACAGGAAGGACATTATGCATGTTTGCGCAAAGTACCCTGGCAGTTGCCATGACCCGTTCATCCTGCGGCAGTCTATTGTTCCTCCGCTCTTTAATCCGCCAAGACAACTTTCCAGATGGCTACTTGAAGACAAGGGATATCCCCTGAAGACGTGACTAATGACGCCGTTGAGGAGGCCATCGAACGAAGCTGAGGAGCGCTACAATGCTAGCCACATTTCGACCTGATCCAGCATCGAGTAAAATATCGGCTTGCTCAAAATGTGATTCAGATGCCTTGACAGGTCAGGTGGAGCCCTACAGTACTCAGCAGCCAGGGTCTCTAGAATCATCGTGGTCTGTTGTGCACTGCACAACATCGCACAGCATCGTGGCTTGCAGCTGCCTGAGGAACAGGTGGCTCAGCACATAGCCTCCTCAGATGATGAGGAGGAAGAGGAGGAAGACCTTGTGGAGGTGAATGAGCCAGCTCCAGCAGCACGCGAGCACATTGCTGCCCATGATGCAAGGGATGCATTAATCTTTGCCAGATTCGCTTAGGTAGACGAATCAAACACATGTGGCTGGCACCTTCTTATCACACCATAGACAATGTACAATAAACTGTGGGTTCCTATCACTCTCACCACCATCATTACAAATGCAAGTCGCCCTGAGCCCTCAATGTGCAACTTCCATTTCCCAGATCACATAGGTCAGAACTTCAACTGTATGCCATCACTTCTGTTTAATACATACACAAAAGGATGACAATGCCAAATATTAAAGAAAACAAAGGACAACAGAACAGAACACCCAAGTGACTACCCTTCTGACTAATTGTGCTTTATCTTCCTCTTACACATGCTTCTACGTGGGGCTTCCCCTGTGGCTTCAGCAGATGTGGAGGCACATTGTTCACTTACATGCTGCTCCTGCTTCGACACCTTTGGCGGGAGTCCTCTGGGTTTGCGAGCCTGTGAGGGCTCGGCAACAGTCTGCTCCTCCTGCGGCTGTGCAGGAGCTGAGACGCCAATCTCAGTTGGGTGAGGACTCTGGTGGGGCTCTGACCGAGGGCTACGCAGTGGCATGGGAGTGTGAGCGCTTGGAGAGGAGCCCACACTTCCTTGTTGCCTGCCACCAACATCCCTCTCATGGGTCAGCCCCACTTCAGTGCTAGCAAGTGGCTGGACAACACCTTGCTGCACATCAGGGGGGCCATGAGGACCCGTATCTGCACTGGCAGTCCTCCTCAAAAGAACTTCCATGAAGCTCTGGTTTCTCTGCTCAATAGCTGCCCATCACTCCTCTAGAGATGTCAATCTATTCTGAACATTCACCATGTTTTCCTGACTCTGGCGACTTATTTCCTCCATGACCATAGACATCCTTTCCTCTACCGTAGCCATCTTTTCCTCTACCGTAGCCATCCTTTCCACGGAGGTTACCATCCTATCTGTGTTGGTGCATTCATGCGCCATTGCCTCAACAAAGGCACTGCTCATGTTAGACATGGACTCCTCTGTTGTGTCCGTGTATAATAAGACACAGACTGCGGAGAACGGTACAACAGGTGTTTACTCAATGTGGCTCACAGTGGAACTAATCTGTACAGCCCTGCCTCCGATCCATCTTTTCTTTCCAGTTTTGAAGAAGGGTTCGACCCGAAACGTCAACTCAAATTTCTGTCCACGGATGTTGCCTGACCTGCTGAGTTTTTCCAGCATTTTCTGTTGTTATTACAGATTACTACTCAGGGCTATATACAGGTGTGGTCACTGCCGGTACTGCAGTATACATGAGCTGTAAAAGATAGTTCCCCACTTAAAGGTATATACATTACAATTCCTCCCCTTTTAGATTAACAGTACCATAACACTCATTTAACAATTAAATATCAAACTAATTACAATTAACACTTTTAACATGCAACATTAGCTGAAAATAGTCTATTTATATATTCAGTCTTTGGGGAGGCTTCCTGATCCTTTCTGGATAGCGCCTTTCCTGAGTGTCTTGCTCTTGGTGCGGAGGCGATTCTGGCCCCCTGTCGTCGGTTGGTTCATCAGCTTCCGATGCTACTGTTTCTGGGGTAGATGCGACCTGTACGTCGGGTTCATCACCAGGTACGTATGGGCGAGGCATGGGGTTGACTTGTTCCAGTGACTCTAGGATCTGGTCAGCATGGCGTCTCACGATGCTCTCCCCAACGTCCACTGTGTACATTAGTGGGCCCTGCCGTGTGCATATCGTTCCTGGTTGCCATTTTTCTGTTCGGTAGTCGCGGGCCAAGACTGGTTGCCCTACATTGAAGCTCCTTGTTGGCTTCTCATGGATGTGCTGGAATTGCTTACTCTCAACATCTCTTCGTACGTTTGGTCTGAGCAAATCCAGGCGAGATCTTAACCTTCGGTTAAAGAACATCATGGCTGGGGCCTGGTTGGTGACTGCATGTGTCGCATTCCGGTAGGCGAACAGGAAATTGTCCACCTTGTGCTGCAGCGGAATGTTGTCATTGTACATAGCCTTTATTGCCTTCTTAAAGGTTTGTACGAACCTCTCAGCCAATCCATTTGTGGCTGGATGATACGGGGCAGATGTGTAATGCCTTACCCCATTCTTTTTCAAGAACCTCCAGAACTCTTCGGACACAAACTGTGGTCCGTTGTCGGAGCAAATCTGTTCTGGCAAGCCATTCCTGGCAAAAATGGTCCGTAGGACTGCAATAGTTTTCTCCGTGGTGGTGCAGGACATTTTGATGACCTCAGGCCATTTTGAGTGCGCATCCACAGCTATTAAAAATATTGAGTCCATGAATGGACCAGCAAAATCAATATGCACCCATTGCCATGGAGATGAGGGCCACTCCCATGGGTGTAGAGCAGCCTGTGGTGGTGCATTTTGGACCTTCTGGCATCCTGAGCAACTCTTGGTCAGGTCCTCGATCTGTTTATCGATTCCCGGCCACCACACATAAGCCCTGGCTAGGCTTTTCATTTTTACCCCTCCCAGATGACCCTCATGAAGCTCATTGAGCACTCTATCCCTTAACCTGGGCGGAATTACCACTCGGGATCCACACATCAAGGTCCCCCGGCACACTGACAGCTGTTCTCTCCTTGTCGAGAATGCTGGCAACAGTGAGTCGCCATGTGCTGGCCATCCCTTCACCGTCAAATCATATACCCGAGACAGTGTCGGGTCATTTCGGGTTTCCTTTTCTATACAAGCGTTAGTTACCGGTAGGTATTCAACTATAGTCGAATGGAATATTTCGACAGGATCCACTGCTGGTGCTTCCTCCGCAGTAGGCAGTGGCAGGCGTGATAGCCCATCAGCATTTCCATGCTGTTTCGTGCCCTTATATTCAATCTCATAGTGGTGCGCCCCTAGAAAAAGTGACCATCTTTGTAGTCATTGCGCAGTCATCACCGGAACGCCCTTCTTCGGATTAAAAATGGAGACAAGAGGCTGGTGATCCATCAGCAAGGTGAATTTCTGCCCGTGCAGATAGTGATTGAACTTTTTCACTCCCCACACTCGGCTGAGGGCCTCCCTGTCAATCTGGGCATAGTTACGCTTAGGCTGAGGTTAGTGATCGTGACGCAAAGGCTATTGGCCTCTCTGAGCCATCCGAGAATTTGTGCAACAGTGCCGCTCCAATGCCGTAGGGTGACGCATCACATGCCAACCGAATTGGTAATGCTGGGTTGTAATGGGCCAATACCTCTTTCGATGTGATTAGTGTTTTGCTCTTCTGGAAAGCTCGTCTACATTCGTCACTCCACTTACATGGCACCCCAGTTTGCAGTAGGGTGTTCAGTGGGTGTAGTATTGTAGACAAATTTGGCAAGAACTTATGGTAGTAGTTTACCAGCCCGAGGAATGACCTCAGTTGTGACACATTTTCCGGTGCTGGAGCCTTGACTACTGCCTCAATCTTCTCTGGGGACTTATGTAACCCCTCTTTATCGATAACGTGGCCACAATACGAGATCTGTTTTCTAAAAAACTCGCATTTGGGGCGGTTAGCTCGGAGCCCATATTCCTGCAATCTAGTGAGCACCTGCTCCAAGTTGGCAAGGTGATCACTGTCATTTTCGCCCGTGACCAGGATGTCGTCCAAATAACACTGGGTCCCTGGGATCCCTTGCAGGACTTGTTCCATTGCCCTCTGCCAAATAGCCGGAGCTGATGCTACCCCGAATACCAGCCGGTTGTATTGGTAGAGACCTTTATGGGTGTTGATTGTGAGGTATTTTTTTGATGCTTCTTCTACCTCCATTTGCAGATACGCCTGGGCCAGATCAATCTTAGTGAAGGGTTTCCCTCCAGATAGCGAGGCGAAAATATCTTCAATCCGTGGAAGTGGATATTGTACGGTGTGAAGGACTGGGTTCACTGTTACCTTAAAGTCCCCACAGATGCGAACCTTCCTTGGTTCCCCAGGCGTGCTGCTCAACGACTTTTTCATCACAGGGACGATGGGTGTAGCCCACTCGCTCAAGTCCACCTTGGACAGTACACCTGAACGTTCCAGACTCTCCAGCTCTGCTTCGACGGCTGGGCGGATCGCATAAGGTACATACGCATAAGTCTGGCATTAAAAAATTTTGGGCTTGCGTTTTCTTCAATTTTAATCGTCGCTGTCATGCCTTTTAGTGTTCCGAGTCCTTGCTGGAACACTTCATTCGCGTCAGTTAGGATCTTTGACAGTCGCCCAGGTGTGATGTCATCATCCTTTTTGTCAGCCACAGTCAGTGCCTGTATGGAATGCCAATCCAGTTGTATTTTCCGGATCCATTCACGTCCCAGTAATGGTGGTCCTCCATCTTGTAATACATACAGGTCTAGTTTTGGTGTTTCCTTACCGTTATATATAACGGTCACCCTTATTTTTCCTTTGGGGTAGACTTTTTGCCCCGTGTACGTCTTCAAAATAATTTTTGTGTCTCTCAAGGGTATGTGTGAGAATAGCTGCTCGTAGTCCTGTCGGTTTATGACTGTTAGGGCTAATCCTGTGTCCAATTCCATCTTTACCTGGACTCCTGCTATCTTGAGAGTGACCCAAATGGTTCAATGATCCTCCGTTGTGATCACATTATGTAGTTTCAGACAACTCAGTTCCCTGCTTTCGGAGTCGTTATCACTCTTTTGTTCGTCTGAACTATTCTCCGTCATCTTATGTACCTTCTTGTACTTTTCTTTGGTAGGTTTCTTATTGCTGGTTTTCTTTCCCGACCTGCAGACTCGTGCTATGTGTCCTACTTTTCCACACTGTCTGCACACTTTGTCTTTGAACCAGCAATCATTCTGGTCGTGTGTTGTTCTGCCGCAGCAATAGCACTTCTCTGTTCCATATGACATTTCGTTTGTGCCATATTCTTGCAGTCTCTGTTGTATCTCTGCAGCGCCCCGTGCTGCTGCTTCATATGATACCGCAATGCTGCAAGCCTTTTCCAGCGTAAGGTCCTTTTCAGATAAAAGCCGTTTCTGGGTTCCTTCACTTTGAAGCCCACACACAAACTTGTCCCTTAAGGTATCTGCCAGTCCCGCTCCAAACTGGCAGTGTTTCGATAGTTTGCGCAGTTCTGTTAAATAATCAGCATTGCTTTCATCCTTATGCTGGTTCCGTTTGTGAAACTTGAATCTTTCTGCTATCAGCAGTGGTGTGGGGTTTAAATGTTCCTTTAGTATCGTTACTATGTCTTCAAAACTCTTTTCCATCGGCTTCGTTGGGGTTACTAGATTTCGTAATAAACCATACGTCTTTGCACCCATTAAATTTAACAATACCGACGCTTTCTTGTCATCTGACACCTCATTTGCCTTGCAGTACACCTCTATTCGTTCGACGTATGTAGTCCAATCTTCGACTTCATTGTCAAATGCGGTGATACTGCCACTCTTCGGCATTTTGGGTGTGGTTTAAAATGGCATCTCCCAATGGCTTAAAATGGCGTCTCCCGCGCTTTCCTTCCTCCCCCGCTGCTGCCAACGCCGCTCCCGGCGGTTCTCGTGGCAATGGCGGCGCCCTGTAGGTTTCTGCGCGTCTCTCTCTCCCTCTCTCCAACACTGCTCGGCCCCTGAACACCGGCTGCGCCCTGTGCGCTCTGCCCTCTCTCTCTCTCCCCCGTTGACGCTGCTCAGCCCTTTGCTGTGCCGCTCGGTCGGGCTCTAGACCGCCGCTGTCCGGGAAGGGTCTGCGTACTACCTGTTGCCAGCCCGTTTCGCTGGACCACCTCGACTGGAAAGCCAAGCCTGGCTCTCGACAGCCTCCCCCGCAATTCTCGAGTCTCTGCTGGATGACTGGGCGGTTGCCCGTGGTCGACGCCCGAGTCTCTGGACTTGACCTCCAATCCCCTGATCTCCAGGAACGAATCCCCGGGAGGTGATGCAGACTTGCAGGTAGGTTCGAACTTGCCTCGTCGTCAATGTTGTGTCCGTGTATAATAAGACACAGACTGCGGAGAACGGTACAACAAGTGTTTACTCAACGTGGCTCACAGTGGAACTGATCTATACAGATTACTACTCAGGGCTATATACAGGTGTGGTCACTGCCGGTACTACAGTATACATGAGCTGTAAAAGATAGTTCCCCACTTAAAGGTATATACATTACATCCTCCATCCTCTCCACACTCGCAGTAACCCTGGATGCAAAACCTGCCAGAGACTCCTGCACTTGTTCCTGGAGTTCCAGCACTGCTCTCTGGATGGCCCTAGAGGCACAGGGTCCGCATGCAGCTGAGCAGAGCTGGGAGCCCCCTCTGTCGAGGACTCTCCACTGCTGTCCCTGTCTCCACCATCTGCTGATACTCACTTGTGGGCTGTGATGCACCAGGTGACAACACTACTTTATCTCGCGATGGTCCCACCGAGGTGTGCATATCTGTGCTGGTGCTGGGTGTGCTTAATTCTGCTAACGCTGCGCCCTCAAAGGTTGCAGGTTCCTCTGAGGAGCCTTCAGGCTCAGGCTCTTCCTCCTGGACAGTGGGGAGTGGGGCTGTCGATGGTCCTGTGGGGGAGTAAAGGCATGAGTTAGACATGTGATATTAACTTAGCATGCACATGGAATTGTGCAGATGATAAGTCAATCTGTTTGAGTATTAGAAGCCATATCAGTCACTCATGCAATGTAAATGAGATGCAAATCTATTCTGTCACCAGCTTGCTCTGCTGCGCCCATCTGTCCGTCCCCCACTTCCAGATCCTCATCACCTCTGATGATTTCGAGTCCCGCCTCCTCAGCATTGGTGAGATGTGAAATGGAAGGTGGCCCTCCTCCTGTCATAGCTCTCTTCCTCTTACTGTGGGCTCTCTTTTCCTGCAATGAGGTACACAAGTGGAGTTTGAGTGACAATGATGGAGTGAGTGTAGAGAATCCATAGCATAGATGCTTAGAAGGACACAAAGATGGAGTGGGGTGCCAATACCAAGGGCCCTACCTGTGCATTGTTAGTTGTTGGCATTGCATCACAGTGATAGCGAGTGCGAGGCCAGCATAGTCGAATAGTGAAGTGATTGTGTATAGAGAGAAAGGGATGGTTAAAGGTGCAAGGGATGTAAGGGTAAAGTGGGATGTGCAGGAGTAGGTTGACAATGCAGAGTGCTGGTGATGAGAGGAGCTGGGGAGAAGATTGAGGGTAAGTGTGATGTTACACTCACTTTTCCTGAGCGTACCAGGTCATTAAACCTTTTTCTGCACTGCACCCAAGATCGAGTGCACAACGATCTGGAGCTGACCTCCTCAGCAATTTACAGCCAGGCGGCTTTGCTTTGCTCTGGAGGCTTCCTCTGTCCAGAGGATGGGAACAGTACCTCCTTGCATCCTCTCACTCCACCCACAAGAGCACGGAGGGAGTCATCATCAAAATGGGGTGAAGCCTTGGCCCTTGAAGCAGTCATGTCAGCAGTTGGTAGCACGAAAGCCAGCATCAAATAATGAGAGAATGAAACAAGGCTGCATGGGCACCTTAAATGCAGCTGGCTGACAGACGTCAGCAGAGGCGAGCAGCAGACCCAAAACCACTAATTGGCCCGGGTAGCGCGCATGCAGGGACTCAATAACCCAATTAGGACAACATTTCAATTTTTGACCGTCTGAAATCGGCGCAGGACCGGAACCCGCCGACCACCTGACCCGCACCCAACCCGCCACCAATGAGAAAATCGCGGCTTTTGTGTTCTCCTCACAGCTTACTGTCCCACCTAGCTTTGTATCATCAGCAAACTTGGATATATTACACTCGGTCCCTTCATCTAGGTCATTAATATAGATAGTAAATAGCTGAGGCCCCAACACTGATCGTTGTGGCACCCCAACAGTTACAACCTCCCAACCTGAAAAAAATCCGTTTCATCCTACTCTCTTATTTCTGTCCGTTAACCAATCCTCTATCCATGCTACTATATTATCCCCAACCCCATGAGCCCTAATCTTGTGTAATAACCTTTTATGTGGCACTTTATCGAATGCCTTTTGGAAATCCAAATATACTACATCAACTGGTTCCCCTTTATCTACCCTGCTAGTTACATCCTCAAAAAACTCTAATAAGTTTGTCAAACACGATTTCACTTTCATAAAACCATGTTGATTCTGCCTAATCATGCTATGATTTTCTAAGTGACTTGATACCACTTCCTTAACAATGGATTCCAGCATTTTCCCGATGACAGATACATCAAAGTACTTCATTGGCTGTAAAGCACTTTGGGATGCCCTGAAGTTGTGAAAGGCGCCATATAAATGCAAGCCTTTTTGTATATATAACACCTATCGCATCCTCAGGACCTCCCAGAGCACTTTACAGCCTATGAAGTACTTTTGAAGTGTAGTCACTGTTGTAATGTAAGGAAAAGGCTGTGTTTTTAATTTAAATGTACTTTTTTCCCAAAGTCAGTGACAATGTAGTAAATAGTATGGAATACTTTAAAATAGTTAACAATTTTAATATACTTAACGATTAGAGCACTGCGGGGGGTAGGAGATTTCTGCTGTTCATTTTTAGAATAAAAAGTGTAAATATGCGTACAAAAAAGGCATTTACCATCTCATTATCAATAGTAAACAGCTGAAATCATCCCTGAGAGGTTTTATTACCATCACAAAAAATGTAAATCCATTATAGCCATAAAAAGCCAGCAAATATGTACGGATGAAGAAGCCACTCGGCTAATCTTAGCTCATCCATAGAGATCCTAGCAGGCAGTTAGTTCTTAACTGATTCATAGAAACATAGAAGATAGGAGCAGGAGTAGGCCATTCGGCCCCTCGAGCCTGCTCCACCATTCAATGAGATCATGGCTGATCATCCAAATTTAGTACCCTGTCTCTGCCTTCTCCCCATATCCCTTGATCCCTTTAGCCTTAAGAAATATATCCAACTCCTTCTTGAATATATTTAATTAATTGGCCTCAACTCTCTTCTGTGGTAGAGAATTCCACAGGTTCACCACTCTCTGGGTGAAGAAATTCCTCCTCATCTCAGTCCTAAATGGCTTACCCCTTATCCTTAGACTGTGACCCCTGGTTCTGGACTCCCCCGCCATCGGGAACATCCTTCCTGCATCTAGTCTGTCTAGTCCTGTTAGAATTTTATAAGTTTCAATGAGATCCCCTCTCATTCTTCTAAACTCTAGCGAATATAAGCCTAATTGATTCCAGGGTTTTTGCCTCCGCTGCTCTTTCTGGAAGCTCATTCCACACATTAGCCCCGATTTTAACACCCCACCGCCGCCCCCCGCCCCCATCCCCACACTGGCAGAAACTGGACGGTGGGGATGGGGTGTCAGTTACCCCATGTGATCCCGCTGCCTTCTCGCCAGGTCAAGATAACAACCTGCTCTTTTGAGTAGGCGAGCAGGACAGCCAACACAAGCTGACGGGGCCCTGTTAAATATGCAGATCGATGACCTCATTGGAATTTTAGTCGGAGGCCTGAACGGGGCAAGCAGTCCCTGTCAGGCCAGACCTGTCGCGAGGGACATCGTGGGCCAGAAGATACGGTAAGTCTTTTGATTATTTTTTCTTTAGATGTCATTGTGGGCCAGGAGGCGGAGGAGGAGGAGGAGGAGCAGGAGTGCCTCCCTTGCTACGGTCCCCTGATCATATCCAGATCACCATTAAGATCGGCTGCGGCTCCACGTCCCTAGACTCCCTGGACTCTCTGGGTTCACCAGCCGCCTGGAGCTCGCATGCACCACAACCCCCCCAACCCCACCCCACCCCACACCTTTAAAACCGGGGCCACTGTAAGAAGCAGAAATTCCTGGTGTCAGTCTGAAAATTACCTTTGTGTTTAAAATCGTGACGGTTTTAGATAGAGTAAATAAAGCGAAACTGTTTCCAATGGCTGAAGGGTCGACAACCAGAGGGCACAGATTAAAGGTAATTGGCAAAAGAACCAGAGGCAACACGAGGAAAAATCTTTTTATGCAACGAGTGGTTAGGATTTGGAATGCACTGCCTGGTAGGGTGCGTGGATACAGATTCAATAGTTGCCTTCAAAAGGGAATTGGATAAATACTTGAAGGAGAAAGAATTGCAGGGATATGGGGAAAGAGCGGGGGAGTGGGACTAACTGGATTGCTCTTCGAAAGAGCCGGTGCAGACTCGATGGGCCGAATGGCCTCCTGTGCTGTACTATTCTATGATTCTATGATATTAGTTTGCACCCATGTCCCTTACTTCTACTTCTGTGGTTAAAAAAAAAATGGGGCAGTAATTCCTCCCCAAACGCGTGAGTACGGAAGGGGTACTCACGCGTCTGGCCGGAGGAAATGCCGGTTTTCAGCATGCACAGCGCATGCGCTGAAAACCGGCATTTCCTCTCCTCTAACCCAAGAGGTGAAGAGGCTAGCGCGTGCGCTGTAGGGGGCAGCGCGTGCGTCTTGGATTTCCTCTGTTTTGGGGGATTTGCGCATGTGTAAAGGCCTCCGGTCTTTACGCTTGTAAAAAGCACACGTAAGTATTTATTTTTACAGGTAAGTGGTGTTTCAGTGCAATTTAGAAAAAAAATTTCCACAGGTTTATTATTTTAAAGAATCTACAATAAGGTAAGTTTAGTTTTAGACCCTTTTTATTAAAAATTTATTTTTTTCAAAAAAAAAATTATTGTTTAAATTATTTTTTTAAACTTATTTATACTTAATTTAATGATTGGGATGTTTTTTAAATTTTTATTTAAAGTTTAAATAGTGTTTTGGGCCCCCGTAGTTTTCATGAGTTTGACAGTTCTTACTCTCAAACTCATGAATGAACCTTCCCCTCCCCTGATTGGTTGTACAGTGCTCACCTGATCCCAGCCGGCACATCGCACTAACTACGCCGCTGGATCAGGTAAGCACTGCGTGCTGACATCTGAACCGGGCCTGTGACAGGAAATGCAAGCAGGCCCGGGCTTCAGATGTCAGCGCCCAGGGTGAGTGCAGATCGGGGGCTTGCACGCGCGGCAAGCCCCCGACACCAAGTTCTGGGCCATTAGTTTTACAATCTTTGCGTAGAAATTCTTAAAAAAGCATTGCAAGAGACTGGATATTCATCTTGAATTGTCTCTTTGTGGTCATTATCTCAATTGCTGCCAGTAATGAGAAATCAATCTTTCATGAAAAAGTAGGCCAGTGATTGTGAACTATCCATGCATAATCGCTGATGGTTCCTTTAACCTCGTTTGTCCGTTTACACTATGTTCTTGGAACAGTGCGATCGAAAGCTGCCCAATTTGCGTGGAGTTGAACAAATGGAGGGGATCAATAGCTGATCTAGTTAATAAGAATTTCGATCGGATAAGAATAATTATCCTTCATTTAAACAGAAAAGTAGAATCCAAAGTTGGCTACGCTAGGGTCAGATCTCGGTACCTAGGCTGCAGCTTCTGCACAAAGGCTAAAGGCAAATGAAGGAGTTAATGCAGAGGCATATGAAGACCCCACTACAGAGCTCTGAACTGAAATCGCCATAAAACTATAAGCACGGGCTTGAGGGGATACTCTGTTTGATTAGCATAATGGTGCATTTCAGAATGTGATGATAGAAGTAGATTGTTTCTAATGAACTGAGTTAAATGAAGCTATTGAATGGTGACAACCAAATCCATACTTAATAAGTGAGGATTGGGGAAAAGGTTGCCACAGAATGAAAGTTTTTCCAAACAGTCTATCAGTAACAATTAACGCTGATGATCATGACAGCACAGTTTTCCGTGTTGGTCAAACTGGTAATGAGAAGTCAAGAGATGTCTGCGCCTCACTCGGACACAGTAAAAAGAAAATATTAGGAAATGATTACGGCTGAGATTAATCTTGCTAATGACACTACAGCTTCTTGTGAGAGCCAGAAGCGCACACCACCTAGTCATTCTGAGACATTTACTTGATATTGTAACCTGCTTGAAGTGCTGTTCTAAGCAGGCTAGCCAATGCACCACTAGCTTGACACTCAAAATGCAAATCAGTGACAAAGCTGACTAATAATGAGAGCAAATTCTAGCAGCAGGGAAAAAATGCATACATTAAGAAAAGATCTGAACGACTGGTAGGGAATCCAGCAGGCACCCCCGATGTCCTCAATTAGGGCGAGTGACATTCACAGTATATGTTACTTTAATAAAGCCCTTACTATGTATTCAAAAGCACACGATTCTAACACTGTTAACATTTTAATGTACTGGGCGTGCCTGGTAACACTAATTGCCAGCTGATTTGGTGGGTTGCTGAATCTCTTGATGCCCTGCTCTGAATCGAAATCTGAGCTGCATCAAAAAAAAACATCGTCAGAAATATTGACTGAACTGTACAAGCCATCGTATGCTCCTTTGGTTCAAATATACTTCTTTCCTCTGAGCCTCAAATGCAAGGCGAAGAGCCTGTTTAATGAACGTTAAAGCCGGCCCATATCTGTGCAGCTTTTCTTAAGCGGAGAAAATTTCTGAAGGTAACCAAAGTTCTTTTATTAATCCCACATTTTGGGTATTACAATAGGCAATAGAACACCAATGACTGCAAACATTTTGTCAATAACGAGGGATTAAATCAATTGCTGGTACAACATACACATTGTAGCACAAATGTAGTTGTTACTAGGAAAATTAGGGGAAAATATTGTAACATAGAAACATAGAAGATAGGAGCAGGAGTAGGCCATTCGGCCCTTCGAGCCTGCTCCGCCATTCAATGAGATCATGGCTGATCATCCAAATTCAGTACCCTGTCCCTGCCTTCTCCCCATATCCCTTGATCCCTTTAGCCTCAAGAAATATATCCAACTCTTTCTTGAATATATTTAATGAACTGGCCTCCACCGCCCTCTGTGGCAGAGAATTCCACAGGTTCACCACTCTCTGGGTGAAGAAATTCCTCCTCATTTCAGTCCTAAATGGCTTACCCCTTATCCTTAGACTATGACCCCTGGTTCTGGACTCCCCAGCCATCAGAAACATCCTTCCTGCATCTAGTCTGTCCAGACCTGACAGAATTTTATAGGTTTCGATGAGATCCCCTCTCAATCTTCTAAACTCCAGTGAGTATAAGCCCAATTGACACAATCTCTCCTCGTACGTCATTCCTGCCATCCCAGGTATCAGCCTGGTGAATCTTCGCTGCACTCCCTCCATGGCAAGAACGTCCTTCCTCAGGTAAGGTGACCAAAACTGCACACAATACTCAAGGTGCCGTCTCACCAAGGCCCTGTACAACTGCAGCAAGACATCCTTGTTCTTGTACTCGAACCCTCTTGCTACGAAGGCCAACATACCATTTGCCTTCTTAACCGCCTGCTGCACCTGCATGCTTAACTTCAGCGACTGGTGCACAAGAACACCCAGGTCTCTTTGCACTTCCCCTTCTCCCAATCTATTGCCATTCAAATAATAATCTGCCTTCCTGTTTTTGCCACCAAAGTGGATAACCTCACATTTATCCACATTATAGTGCATTTGCCATGTTTCTGCCCAATCACCCAACCTGTCCAAATTGTACTGGAGTTTCATGACATCCTCCTCACAGCATACCCTCCCACCCAGCTTTGTGTCATCTGCAAATTTGGAGATATTACATCCAATTCCCTCGTCCAGATCATTAATATATATTGTGAACAGCTGGGGTCCTAGGACCGATCCTTGCGGTACCCCACTAGTCACTGCCTGCCACTCGGAAAACGACCCGTTTATTCCAACTCTTTGCTTTCTGTCCGCCAACCAGTTCTCTATCCAAGTCAATACCTTGCCCCCAATCCCATGTGCCTTAATTTTGCACGCTAACCTCTTATGCGGGACCTTATCGAAAGCCTTCTGAAAATCCAAATACACCACATCCACTGGTTCTCCCTTATCTATTTTACCAGTTACATCCTCAAAAAATTCCAGTAGATTAGTCAAGCATGATTTACCTTTTGTAAATCCATGTTGACTTTGTCCGATCCTGTCACTGCTTTCCAAGTGCTCTGCTATTACATCTTTTATAATGGACTCTAGCATTTTCCCCACTACCGATGTCAGGCTTACCGGTCTATAATTCCCCGCTTTTTCTCTGCCACCTTTTTTGAATAGTGGGGTAACATTAGCTACCCTCCAATCCATGGGTACTGTTCCAGAGTCTATCGAGTTCTGGAAGATGACCAGCAATGCATCTACTATTTCCAGGGCCACTTCCTTAAGTACCCTGGGATGTAGATTATCAGGCCCTGGGGATTTATCGGCCTTCAGTCCCATCAATTTTCCTAACACCATTTCCCTACAAATACTGATTTCTTTCAGTTCCACCCTTTCATCAGACCCTATGTTCCGCGGTATTTCTGGGAGGTTATTTGTGTCCTCCTTTGTGAAGACAGAACCAAAATATGTATTTAGTTGGTCTGCCATTTCTTTGCTCCCCATTATAAATTCCCCCGATTCTGACTGCAAGGGACCTACGCTTGACTTCACCAATCTTTTTCTCTTTACATATCTATAAAAGCTTTTACAGTCAGTTTTTATGTTCCCTGAAAGCTTACTCTCATATTCTATTTTCCCTTTCTTAACTAATCCCTTTGTCCTCCTTTGTTGAATCCTAAACTGCTCCCAATCCTCAGGATAATTGCTTTTTCTGGCCAATTTGTATGTGCTCTCCTTGGATCTTATGCTATCCCTGATTTACCTTGTTAGCCACGGTTGAGTCACCTTTTTTGTTTTATTTTTATGCCAAACTGGGATGAACAACTTCTGTAGTTCATCCATTCGGTCTTTGAATGTTTGCCATTGCCTATCCACCGTCAACCCTTTGAGTGCCATTCCCCAATCAATCCTACCCAACTCGCTCCTCAGACCATCGTAGTTTCCTTTATTTAAATTGAGGACCCTAGTTTCTGAGTCAACTACTTCATTCTCCATCTTAATGAAGAATTCGATCATATTATGATCGCTCCGACCCAAGGGGTCTCGTACAACAAGATTGCTAATTAATCCTTTCTCGTTACATAATACCCAGTCTAAGATGGCCTGATCTCTGGTTGGTTCCTCGACATATTGGTCCAGGAAACCATCCCGTAAACACTCCAGGAATTCCTCCTCCACAGTATTGTTACTAGTTTGGTTAGCCCAATCTATATGTAGATTAAAGTCACCCATGATGACTGCTGTGCCCTTATTGCACACTTGTTTAATTTCCCTTTTAATGCTATCCCCAACCTCCGCCTTACTGTTTGGAGGTCTATATACCACTCCCACTAATGTTTTTTTCCCCTTAGTATTTCTCAATTCTACCCATACAGATTCCACCTCATCAGAGCTAATATCCTTCATTACAATTGTGTTAATCCCTTCTTTAACCAGTAATGCTACCCCTCCTCCCTTTCCTTTTTGCCTATCTTTCCTGAATATCGAATACCCCTGGATGTTGAGTTCCCAGTCTTGGCCGTCCTTGAGCCACGTTTCCGTAATCCCAACCAAATCATATTCGTTTACCTCTATTTGCGCAGCCAATTCATCCACCTTATTACAAATGCTCCTCGCATTGAGACACAAAGCCTTCAGGCTTGTTTTTTTAACGCTCTTAGACCTATTAGAATTATTATTTACTGTGGCCACGTTTGATTTAAACCGTTGATTTCTCTGACTGCCACTTTTGTTTTTCTCCTTCCTATCTTTTGCTTTTATCCTTGTTTCCCTTTCCTCTGTCTCCCTGCTCAGGGTCCCAACCCCCTTCCATTTTAGTTTAAACCCTCCCCCAGAGCACTAGCAAACACTCCCCCTAGGACATCGGTTCCAGCCCTGCCCAGGTGCGGACCATCCGGTTTGAACTGGTCCCACCTCCCCCAGAACCAGTTCCAATGTCCCAGGAACTTGAATCCCTCCCCCGGCACCATTCCTCTAGCCATGTATTCATCTGAAGTATCCTTCTATTTCTACTCTGACTAGCACGTGGCACTGGTAGCAATCCTGAGATTACTACCTTTGAGGTCCTGCTTTTTAATTTACCTCCTAACTCCCTATATTCCGCTTTTAGGACCTCATCCCGCTTTTTACCTATATCGCTGGTACCTATATGCACCACGGCAACTGGCTGTTCACCCTCCCCTTCCAAGATGTTTTGCAGCCGCTCGGAGACATCCTTGACCCTTGCACCAGGGAGGCAACACACCATCCTGGAGTCTCGTTTGCGGCCGCAGAAACGCCTATCTATTCCCCTTACAATTGAATCCCCTATTACTATAGCTCTACCACTCTTTTTCCTCCCATTCTGTGCAGCAGAGCCACCCCTGGTGCCAGGAAGTTGGCTGCTGCTGCCTTCCCCTGGTAAGCCATCCCCCCCAACAGTACTCAAAGTGGTATATCTGTTGGAGAGGGGGATGGGCACAGGGGACCCCTGCACTACCTGCCTGCGCCTAGTACTCTGCCTGTTGGTCACCCGTTCCCTTTCGTCCTGTCCAACCTCTACCTGCAGTGTGTCCAACTCCGGAAACGTGCTATTCACGATGTCCCGAGCATCGTGAGCGCTCCAGTATGCATCCAATCGCAGCTCCAGTGCCGCAATGCAGTCTGTCAGTAGCTGCAGCTGGGTGCACTTCCTGCACATGTAGTTGTCAGGGACACAGGAAGTGTCCCTGAGTTCCCACATCTCGCAGGAGGAGCAGATCACGGGGCCCGGCTTTCCTGCCATGACTTACCCTTTAATTAATTGAGTTTAAATTAAATCAATCAATCCCACTAATTACACTACAGTTAAATAGTTTACCAACAGTCCCCACTACACCAGAGAGACCTTAGAAACCATAAAACAGAGTTAAAGTTTAAAAAAGAGAGAAATACTCACCAACCAATCACTTACCTGCTTCCTGCTGACATCACACTTGGATGACTTTTTACCTCTCTCCCGGAACCTGGATTGGTATGCCTCTGGTGATCCCTCACAGGTCCGCTGCCTCTCCGGTCTCGGGGCTCTGGGCCTCGCTGCCTCGGGTTGCTGTTTAAGTAGCTCCGCCGCCTCTGGTGATCCCTCACAGGTCCGCTGCCTCTCCGGTCTCGGGGCTCTGGGCCTCGCTGCCTCGGGCTGCTGTTTAAGTACCTCCGCCACCTCTGGTGCTCCCTCGCAGGTCCGCTGTCTCTCCGGTCTCGGGGCTCTGGGCCTCGCTGCCTCGGGCTGCTCTTTAAGTAGCTCCGCCGCCTCTGGTGCTCCCTCGCAGGTCCGCTGCCTCTCCGGTCTCGGGGCTCTGGGCCTCGCTGCCTCGGGCTGCTGTTTAAGTACCTCCGCCACCTCTGGTGCTCCCTCGCAGGTCCGCTGTCTCTCCGGTCTCGGGGCTCTGGGCCTCGCTGCCTCGGGCTGCTCTTTAAGTAGCTCCGCCGCCTCTGGTGCTCCCTCGCAGGTCCGCTGCCTCTCCGGTCTCGGGGCTCTGGGCCTCGCTGCCTCGGGCTGCTGTTTAAGTACCTCCGCCGCCTCTGGTGATCCCTCGCAGGTCTGCTGCCTCTCCGGTCTCGGGGCTCTGGGCCTCGCTGCCTCGGGCTGCTGTTTAAGTAGCTCCGCCGCCTCTGGTGATCCCTCGCAGGTCCGCTGCCTCTCCAGTCTCGGGGCTCTGGGCCTCGCTGCCTCGGGCTGCTGTTTAAGTACCTCCGCCGCCTCTGGTGATCCCTCGCAGGTCCACTGCCTCTCCGGTCTCGGGGCTCTGGGCCTCGCTGCCTCGGGCTGCTGTTTAAGTACCTCCGCCGCCTCTGGTGTTCCCTCGCAGGTCCGCTGCCTCTCCGGTCTCGGGGCTCTGGGCCTCGTTGCCTCGGGCTGCTGTTTAAGTACCTCCGCCGCCTCTGGTGTTCCCTCGCAGGTCCGCTGCCTCTCCGGTCTCGGGGCTCTGGGCCTCGCTGCCTCGGGCTGCTCTTTAAGTAGCTCCGCCACCTCTGGTGATCCCTCGCAGGTCCGCTGCCTCTCCGGTCTCGGGGCTCTGGGCCTCGCTGCCTCGGGCTGCTGTTTAAGTACCTCCGCTGTCTCTGGTGCTCCCTCGCAGGTCCGCTGCCTCTCCGGTCTCGGGGCTCTGTGACTTAGATTCTTTTACCTTGTTACTTAAAGATTATAGAATGAAAGATCTCAAACTGAAGTATGGCTGTATCTAGCAGTATTAATACCAATTGCTGGGACAATTGGAGCTTTCAAGATTGAGATCGATAGATTTCTGTTAGGTAAAGTTATCAAGGGATATGGAGCTAAGGCGGGTAAATGCAGCTGAGGTACACATTAGCTATGATTTAATTGAATGGCGGGGTAGGCTCAAGGGGCTAAATGGCCTCCTCCTGTTCCTATGTTCCATTAGACCCAAGTAAAACAGGAGTCTCCTGCAATAAGGCTTGATCAAGTCATATCTACCTGGTCTGGAGTCTTTCCAGAGTATGTTCAACCCACCTGGAGCATCTGCCAGAAGAGAGCAAAATCATTTTTTATCAAGGGACAGGACACAACACACCCAAATGATATACATTTAAACTCGGAATAATCAATAAAGAATGAGACCATAGATCCAAATCAAATCAAAGTGGCTTGAGAACATGTTTTGTGATTGCATCTAGGAACAATGTAGAAGCCCTTAACATTCAGCATATTTTCATCGTCAGATCGTAAAAGCAATCCACAACATCCTTGGCTGTCCATGTGCACCACAGCCAAGAGTTGAGATCAGGTATCTGCTATTTTTCTGGACTGGACAAATCTTGGATCAGAAGAAATGAAAGAGGTCATTCAGCTTGAGCAACTTTTCTTAAGTTTTAGTGCTAACCCAGAACAAAATAGGAAGATAGCCCCAACTTTCCAGATTAGGCTGCATATCACCCAGGAAAACTGCAAGGTTGAGTGCCAAAAGTTTTCCCTAGTCAGAATGAATTTAATGCCCAGGTACTTGACACCACTGAAGGAGATGGAGCCAAGAATGGAAGAGAATTCGATCTTAGACAGCAGGATGACTTCAGACATACTCCAGTTGACTTTGTAAAGGGACACAAAGCGAAATAGTGCAAACTTTGTCAATACCACCATAGATGGTTTCACTGGCCAAATGGGGTAACAAGTTATTCAAATGCAGAGAGACTTCGTGAGTTCTTAGTTCTACTTGAACAAGCATTAGAGCAAAAGTGCTTCTACCAAGATCAGTGATGGGGATGCAGGAATTTGTATGGGATAGGTTGAGGAGATGCAGTTGCTTTTATTGACCAAGTTCCTCTTTGCTGATGGGTATTTCATGTAAGCAGAGTGAGGAAGAGGATATAGATGCTTTTCCAAGTCAGAGGGAGTCATTCATTTGGACATGTTCTTTTCAAGGCTAAAGTTTTTCACCTGATAGAAAAGTACTCTGGAGTGGAACATTATTGACGTGAATCAGTCATCCATGAAAGAAAGACTTATGAAATAATACTGAGCGGCCTGCGGGCGGCGCTGTCCAGGGAGAGTATAAATACTCGGGCACGGGCCCAGCTTGCGCAGGACATTCTTAACAGGAACTAGTGAAGGACACAACTAGACCTCCATGTTGTAAAACAGTTGATTAAAGCTTTGTTTAACGCTTAGACCAAATGCCTAGTAGTTTTCTTACGTCAATTATCATCTCTACTTTTGCTTTAAGCAGGATGTCATTCGGGTAAACCAATGAGCAGAAACCGACTATGGAAAAGCTATTGCAGAATAATGCAGCACGGTGAAGAACATTGAGACTATAGAGAGCCCAAACATCATAACCAGCCACTAAACAGCTAGCTAACCTGATTGGGGAAACCTGAAAGATATATCTTACGGTTTGGGAAGGAATGCAGTGCTGAGACCAACCTGCAGACTAAATAAAGACAAGGCAAACCTCAAAATTATTCTTTCCAACAGATTAATTCAATTAACTCCAACCTTTCTGACACAACAGCAGTTTGTCTTTCGTTCTCCAGGATCACATGGATATCTTGTGATAGCAGAAAGTTTAAGACAGACAGTAAATGTGATCCAAAAATCCTCCCTTAGCTAATCCAAGAAATAAGTTGAAACAAATATGGTGCATAAGCTTGGTAAACAGACGTAAATATTTTTTCAGAACTGGCAATAAAGGACCTTAAAGACTAGATGTAAAGTCCTAAACAAAGTGGACAGATGGGATTAGATTTCTGAGCGTGTGAGACAACAGAAATGGCCTACCGTTGGCCTGTAAGCAGTTAGAGGAGAACATAAGGATAAATGCTTCTGCTGTCCTTTTGTGAACCTGTGGATACCTGGAATTGGAACTATCCCTGTTCTTGAAGAGGAAAAATAAATTAACAGAAGAAAACTATGAATGTAATGACCCAAATCCCTAACCTTTCTTCCACAAAGTCGTTATGTCTTTAGAAACTACCATGTTAAAGTTGGGGCAATTTTAGCCTTCCAATCTCAACCATATAGCTCAGGAGCATCAGTACTCAAAAATGCAGCCAAGGATGAGCTTGGGCAATGATAGCCATCTTTCGGTGAGCCATTGCAAATGCTTTCAGAAACAATTGGAAATGTCCTCAGGCAAAGGCAGGATACCTCTTCTCCTGCTCAAAGTTTAGATAAGAGAGCAGGAACGACCTAACTGTATCAACCAACTTCCATTGCACTAGTTGGAGGATGGCTTCCATATCACCAAAGCGGAAAGGGAAGGAGATATTTGGAATAAAAACAGAAAATGCTGGAAACACTCAGCAGGTCAGGCAGCATCTGTGGAGAGAGAAACAGAGTTAACCGTTCAGGTCGATGACCCTTCATCAGAACTGGAAAAAGGTTAGAGATGGAACAGATTTTTAAGCAAGTGTAGGGGCAGGGAAAGGGGGGAGGGGAGGAAAGAACAAAAGGGAATGTCTGTGATAGGGTGGAAGGCAGGAGAGATTAAATGACAAAAGGTACGATTGTACAAAGCAAAAGGAGATGGTGATGGATATATTTGGAATGCCTATGTTGTGAGGAATTACATTTCTTAACGGTCGGGGATAGGAGCTGTTTTAAAAATAAGAGCCAACAGCTAAGGTCAGTGTCTGGAAGAGCGAGCATATGTACAGTGAGCAGCAGAGTAGGCCACTTAACTCCTACCAAGAGATTACTATAAACAGAGGAGAGGTCAACAACAGTTACAAAGCAGTAGGTTTCTCTTGGAGGCACCTCTTACACTCATGAAGCTGCAGGATTGCTAGCGCAACAAGAGGAGATGAAAATACAACAGAAAATGCTGGAAAAACTCAGCAGGCCAGGCAACATCCGTGGAGATAGAAATAGAGTCAACGTTTCAGGTCGAAACCCTTCGTCAGGACTGAAAAAACACAGGAAATGAAACAGATTAAAAGGCCAGTTTGGGGGCTGGGAAATGGGGATGAGAGAAGAAAAGAGAAGTGAAGAGACATTAAGAGGTATTCAAAACCAGACGAGATGGTGATAGGACTAGCGGAGACAAAAGACGGCTCTAGATTAGGTGTGAAATGCGCTGGCAGAATGGGAGACAGCTGCCATGTGGGAGAGAAAAAAAGGGGGGCACAAAGCAAAGGTGTGGATAAAAAATATATATAAAAATGTAATAGCGGCCGAGGTTATGATCTGAAATTGTTGAACTTGATATTGAGTCCGGAAGGCTGCAAAGTGCCTAATGAAGAGGAGATGAATGTGCTGTAGAAGGGTAAGCAGCCTTCAACACAGGACAACTAACTAATGGCTTTTACAACACTACCCCCATCACATAGGAATAGAGTATCATGCTTGGGATGATTAACCATCGTAAAATATTCTAGGCTAAGGGCAGAACCGTCAAGCAGTTGATCCCCAACATGGTATGTTACTGAATGAGAATAAAATGGAGCTTGTGTCCCAGGATTAAAGTAACTAAATGTGATTTAGGTGGAGCCACTAATGTAGTCAGTCCTGAAGAAAGGGAAAAAAGGTCCTGGATGAGCAAGAACTTTTGCAACTCACCATCAGCTAGATCAAAGCTATTCTGCTGAGCTCCCACATAAAGCTCCATACTATAGCACCCAACTCTCTCCCTAACTCTAACGGTTCCCTCAGACCATTGGTGTGTTTGTGTGCAACCTCAGTGACCTGAGCTTCTTTTTTCACCATTGAGTGGCTTGCTAGGCCACTTCAGAGGGCACTAATGGTCAACCGGGTTGGGTAGGACTAGTGCCAGACATAGGCCAGACCAGGTAGGGGTAGCAAATTGGTGAATCAGTTGAGTTTGTATGGCAGCCTTCATTCTCATTTTTTCTCCTGGTGCCAGTCCACAAAGTACCAGAAATATCGAGTTCAATTTCACAACTTGAAACCCACGACCTCCGGGTCGCTGCTTCAGTACCGTAACTGCTACACAACTGTGCCCGGGCCCACCTCACCTCCAGTGTCGCTGAAATGCTCATCCATGCTTTCAGAAACCTCCAGACTCAATTACTCAGACACTCCCCTTGCCAGCCTTCAGAGTTCTGCCCTTCACAAATTGCAACTCATCCTAAACTCCGCCACAGGCATCCTGTCCCACACCAGGTGCCATTTCCCTACTGCCCTTGTGCACAGCCTTCGCTCGCCCCCTGTCTGCCCAGGCATAAATTTCAGTGTTGCCCTGATCTACAAATCTCTCTCTAGCCTCATCCCTCCTTATCTTTACGACCTCAGTCAGCCATATATTCCTGTTTTACACCCCACACTTAGGATTCTGGCTTTCTTCGCACCCCTCCTTCTCTCTGCTCCACCTTCAGCAGTGGAGCCATCAGCCATTTTTTCTCCTCACTCAGGAACACTCTCCCTAAGCCCCTCCCTCTTGCTGCCTCTCTCCCTTCAAAAGCCTCCTCAAAATCTACCTCTTCAATCTTGTTTTCGGTCACCGCGCCTAGTCTTTCCCCCTCCACTTCTTGGTCTCTGGTTAATCTCGCTTCTGCGAAGTGTTTCGGAACATTTTATTATGTTAAGGGAACTATGCACGCCCAAGTTATTTAAATTTCTTATTGGCAAAGAGCTGGATGATGGAGAGAGATCAGTATCTCTGCTGAACACATCCAGTTTCTGCAATACCTGGAGAAAAGTGCCATCGCATCCAAGTACATGTTTCCCTTTATAATAATAACAGAAAATGCTGGAGATACTCAGCAGGTCAGGCAGCATCTGTGAAGAGAGAAACAGAGTTAACGTTTCAGGTCATAGAAACATAGAAGATGGGAGCAGGAGTAGGCCATTCGGCCCCTCGAGCCTGCTCCGCCATTCAATGAGATCATGGCTGATCATCCAAATTCAGTACCCTGTCCCTGCTTTCTCCCCATATCCCTTGATCCCTTTAGCCTTAAGAAATATATCTAACTCCTTCTTGAATATATTTAATGAATTGGCCTCTACTGCCAACTGGACCTCTGATAATTCATATGAAAAAGACTTTTGACTGGTTTAAAGTATTTCTGGGTGAAGAAATTCCTCCTCATCTCAGTCCTAAATGACTTGCCCTTATCCTTAGACTGTGACCCCTGGTTCTGGACTCCCCCGCCATCGGGAACATCCTTCCTGCATCTAGTCTGTCTAGTCCTGTTAGAATTTTATAAGTTTCAATGAGATCCCCTCTCATTCTTCTAAACTCCAGCGAGTACAAGCCCAATCGACCCAATCCCTCCTCATACGTCATTCATGCCATCCCAGGTATCAGCCTGGTGAATCTTCGCTGAACTCCTTCCATGGCAAGAACATCCTTCCTCAGATAAGGCGACCAAAACTGCACACAATACTCCAGGTGTGGTTGCACCAAGGCCTTGTACAACTGCATCAAGACATCCTTGTTCCTGTACTCGAACCCTCTCACTACGAAGGCCAACATACCATTTGCCTTTCGTCAGAACTGAAACGTTAACTCTGTTTCTCTCTCCACAGATGCTGCCTGACCTGCTGCCTGACCTGCCTATCGTGCAAACAGATCAACGGAGGATGCAATCACAACTGCACTACACTCGGCACTGAATCACTTAGATGGTAAGGAGACCTACATCAGAATGCTGTTCATAGACTACAGCTCAGCATTCAATACTATCGTCCCCAACAAGCTGGCCACCAAACTCCAAACTCTTGGCCTGAACACTTCCCTCTGCAACTGGACCCTGGACTTCCTAACAAACAGACCCCAGTCTGTCAAATTAGGTAACCACACCTCCCCCCCCGACCCTGAACACGGGGGCCCCACAAGGATGTGTGCTGAGCCCCCTCCTCTACTCCCTCTTCACCCACGACTGTGTGGCTGTTCATGGTTCCAACACCATCTTCAAGTTTGCGGATGATACCACGGTAGTAGGCCAGATCACCAACAACGATGAGTCAGCCTACAGGGAGGAGGTCCAGCATCTCGTGAAGTGGTGCGCCGATAACAACCTGGCCCTTAACATCAAGAAAACCAAAGAAATCATTGTGGACTTCAGGAAGTCTAAAGGCGGAAGTCACACCCCCAGCCACATCAATGGGGCTGTGGTGGAAAGGGTGGACAGCTTTAAGTTCCTCGGAGTCCACATCACGGAAGACCTCTCCTGCTCCCTCAATACCTCCTCTCTGGTGAAGAAGGCCCAGCAGCGCCTATATTTCCTAAGGAGGCTGAAGGGATGTAACCTGTCACCCCTGATCCTCTCTAACTTTTACCGCTGCACAATAGAGAGCATCCTGACAAACTGTATCACGGTATGGTATGGCAGCTGTAGCTACTATGACCGGAAAGCCCTGCAGCGGGTAGTCAAAACTGCCCAACGCATTACCGGCACCCGGCTACCGACCATAGAGCACATATACCAGAAACGCTGTTTACGGAGGTCACGGTCCATCATCAAAGACCCTACCCACCCCAGCCACAGTCTGTTCGCCCTCCTGCCATCTGGGAGACGCTACAGATGCATTCACACCCGTACGACCAGATTTAGGAACAGCTTCTTTCCCAGGGCTGTCATCCTACTGAACTCCACAAATAAACTCTAAAGCCTGCACATCTGCCAATGCACTTTATTATGGTTATGTTTATGTTAATGTATTACAAGCCAAATGTATGTTGAATGTTTAAATGTCTTAATCTAAATGTACACTCTCGGGAGCCGCAAGCCTACATTTCGTTGTACTGCACTTGTGCACTAACAATGACAATAAAAGTTGATTTGATTTGATTTTGAGTATCTCCAGCATTTTCTGTTTTTATTTCAGATTTCCAGCATCCGCACTATTTTGCTTTTGTATCAGGTTTGCTTTTGCTGGGTTGAATGCTGGTCTCAGTCTGTACGGGTTCATCAGTTGAGAGACCAGCAGTAAAGTTCACCAACTGGACCTCTGATAATTCATATGAAAAAGACTTTTAACTGGTTTAAAGTATTTCTGAGGTAGGGTCGAAAACAAGAGTGGAGCCTATATTCAGCTGACCAAATTAGTTAAAGGCGCGTGGCATCAGTAAAAAGATAGATTCATATTGACAACTCTTGTTAGTTCTCAATGGCAGAATCTGGTTTGGGTACATGCTCCTGATATAAATGAATCCAAATTGGAGCACTCTCATTTAAATGGCGAATCACCATAGTCTCATAAAACAAAGCTTTTCTCCTGCAAATTTCCAATTAAATTATCCTTGATAATAGGAATACAAGCTGGAGTTTTTGCAGCTTAACACTGAGAAAAATCAATAAACTTATAGCTTGAATTAAGATTGTAAATTGTATTTTGTATAATTGAAAAAAAGAAAGGGTACAAGCAGGCGCATTTAACAGCAGATGGTTTCAGTCTCAGAGTATGAGCGGCTTGTGAATCCTGACCACTAATGATATGCTGCCCCCTAGTGGAGCTCTCCATATAAAGTCAAGTGCAAAAAAAAAATGCCTTTGTTTCATTCTCAACAAATCAAACAACTTCAAACGCTAAAGAAATGTTCACAGAATATTATATTTTTTATTTGTTTTGAATACTGAAATTTAATCTGCATTTCTTGATTGTGGGGGGGAGGTGGAATCTACAAACATAAATTTGGTAACTTTAAACTATCTATTTTTGCAGTGATGCTGAAATGAGCCACAATGAGGGATGATTTCTGCTGTTTGCTATTCATAGCAAAATTACAACTGCCTGTATAAAGAATACATTTACAATTATGATATAACGGAGATCGTCCCCAATAGGCTTTCAGGTTTATCAAAGACCCCAAAGTGAGCGCAAATGTGTGAAAGGGAGGTAATAATGTCTCAAACTATTTCAAGGCATCATCAACGGTTTATTTCAAATGTGCTTAGTTCATTCGAAAGAAGCAAAGGGGACAGGCGGTTTCCCTCTTGCATCCAGTGACAGGTGTATGTTCTGCATGTTCTGCTCTATTAAGTGCATATTTGTTTAACACAGACTTACTTTCAGGCCAGTTACTGGGTTACAGGGAGTGCTAGTGAAATAGCGTATGTTTTTGCAGCGATTGTAACATGAACAGGATAGGGGGAGTGAGTCGGACAGTGGGATTAGCCCAAGTGACTCACGTGGTGAAAGCACCAGCCCAGACTCGGTGGGCCAAATGGCCTGTTTCCATGTCGCAACAATCTATGAGCCTGTAACCGGAATTCAAAATCAATCCCATCCCATTCATTCAAACCTATCCTTATGTCAGTGAAAGGCTTATCTCGCCAGTTTGCAATGGCCAGCCTTTTATCCTTTATTTTGGTTGGTAATCATACCCCTAAAATAAGTCACACATCCAGAAGGCTATGCTAAGGGGGTTAGATGAAGTATGGTGGGGGGAGGCTCATATGGAGCATAAACAACTCCCCTTCAGTCACCTAACTTAACTCTTCCTCCAATCCCTGCCCGATAGCCAATGTTTTTCCCCCTTTTCTAAAGCGCCTTGGGGCATTTTGCTACACTAAGGATGTTATTATAATTTATAAATGTAAAAGAGCATTTCATTCCATACTTTCTTTTCAAGGACCCCAGCAGCATATTGGTTAAGGTGGGAGAGTCCAAAACTGTGGGTCATAAATATAAGATAGTCACTAATAAATCCAATAGGGAATTCAGGAGAAACTCCTTCACCCAGAGAGTAGCAAGAATGTGGAACTCGCTGCCACAAGGAGTGGTTGAGGCGAATAGTATAAATGCATTTAAGGGGAAGCTAGCTAAACACACGAGGCAGAAAGGATTAAAAGGATATAGGATGAGATGAATTAGGGTGGGAGGAGGCTCATGTGGAGCAGAAACCAGCATAGACCAGTTGGGCCGAATGGCCTGTTTCTGTGCTGTAAATTCTATGTAAGATGCCCGCTCCACAGAGATGAGCTGTGTGTCAAACCAGTGCGGACAATATGCTTCATAATTTCAATAACCTCTATTGGGGATATTGTGTCGGACCCATCATAAACAGGAAGCACCCTGAGCCGAGTAGACAGATGTAGATTTAAACTAACCTGGCATTGTCTGGGTTACAGTGTAAACACGTCAGTCTGCAACAAAAAGTCATGCAATTACACGGGCTGAAGGGAAAGAGTGATGGAAACATTAAACTGGAGTGGTTTCACGGAGGTTGAAAATCCATGTCCATCACATCAGTGGATTTTTTTTCCCGATCCGGAGCAGAAATCAACAGAATTATTTACAGACTGTACACTGCCAAAAACCTAGTCTAGGCAACATGTCAGAAAATAGGCCACACTCCATACTTCGATGTTTCTGGATGTTTATTTTTCTAGGTCATTTTATTAACTTCCCGCTTCTCCTAAAGATTTTGGTTCCAGGGCACCAGGCTCCAGGACTTGTCTCAAGTAGTTATTATTCATGCGTGACCCTTGGGAGTGAGTGTTGACAGGATATTTGACTACTTGGGCCATCACAACCAAGCCCAATCCTTTCCTCACATGCACTTCCAGCAGGGCCCCTGAGATAGGGAATCACGTGAAAATTCTGCCTTATTCGCCCCTGCCTAATCACAGAATCACAGAATCACAGAAACCCCACAGTGCAGATAGAGGCCATTTCGGCCCATCGAGCCTGCACCGACACATATCCCACCCTATCCCTGTAACCCCATGTATTTAATCCCCTAACGCTAAGGGGCAATTTATCATAGCCAAATCAACCTAACCCGCACATCTTTGGACTGTGGGAGGAAACCGGAGCACCCGGAGGAAACCCACGCAAACACGGGGAGAATCTGCAAACTCCACACAGACAGTCGCCCGAGGCCGGATTTGAACCCGGGTCCCTGGTGCTGTGAGGCAACAGTGCTAACCACTATGCCACCGTGCCATGGGGTGTCCTTGCCTTTGCCCCACCTGAAATCACCTAACTCAGCACTGGCCAGGGATCCGATTCGGGACCTTCCGACACTGCATGCCTCAGCCGCTCACTGAATAAAATAGACGGGGTGGACATTGGGAAAAGGGGAAGTGCAACGAGTCCTGGGTGTCCTTGTGCACCAGTCGCTGAAGGTAAGCATGCAGGTGCAGCAGGCGGTTAAGAAGGCGAATGGTATGCTGGCCTTCATAGCGAGAGGATTCGAGTACAGGAGCAAGGATGTCTTGCTGCACTTGTACAGGGCCTTGGTGAGACAACATCTGGAGTATTGTGTGCAGTTTTGGTCGCCTTATCTGAGGAAGGATGTTCTTGCCATGGAGGGAGTGCAGCAAAGATTCACCAGACTGATACCTGGAATGGCAGGAATGACGTATGAGGAGAGATTGGGTCGATTAGGCTTATATTCGCTAGAGTTTAGAAGGATGAGAGGGGATCTCATTGAAACTTATAACATTCTAACAGGACTAGACAGACTAGATGCAGGAAGGCTGTTCCCGTTGGTCGGGGAGTCCAGAACCAGGGGTCACAGTCTAAGGATAAGGGGTAAGCCATTTAGGACTGAGATGAGGAGGAATTTCTTCACCCAGAGAGTGGTGAACCTGTGGAGTTCTCTACCACAGAAGACAGTTGAGGCCAATTCATTAAATATATTCAAGAAGGAGTTAGATATATTTCTTAAGGCTAAAGGGATCAAGGGATATGGGGAGAAAGCAGGGACAGGGTACTGAATTTGGATGATCAGTCATGATCTCATTGAATGGCGGAGCAGGCTCGAGGGGCCGAATGGCCTACTCCTGCTCCTATCTTCTATGTTTCTATGTTTCTATTCGTCTTGGGCGGGCGGTATCGCACGGGTCGCCTGTTATAACGAACCTGTCTGATAAACTGTCGGGCGGGCCATGTAACTGATGCCATCCTCGCGCATCCCCCACCCCACCCCCCACCCCGGTTTTGCACTACCTCCCAAGACACATCTCTACCCCGACGTGTCACCAGGGAAAGTCTGGCTTGGATCTTCAAAAAGAGTTTTTACATTATAGCCTACAGCTGACAGCATACCCAAGGTTCTTTCATCACCACCTGCAGTTAGTAATATAAATTGCTGGCTTGTCTTACTGGAGTAGGAGCGGAGATTCACTCTTACAGGGTCTTTGGAGATCTTACTGGCTCCGTCTTTGCCTGGCAGCTGATGGCGAATGGTGTTGAATGGGTGGGGTAGAGGTACTGCACCGTTCCCCTGAAAACCTTGCGACGCACAAACACCATAAGCTGCTGCTCCTGTTCATGGTGTTCACTGCATCGATGGACAAAGATCCTGTCGTTGAAGGTGAAACAGGGCAGAACAAATTTTGCTGCGATAGTTTTTTAAAAATTCGCTTATGGTAGCTGGGCGTCGCTGGCAAGGCCAGCAATTATTGCCCATCCCTAGTTGCCCTTGAGAAGGTGTTGCTGAGCCGCCTTCTTGAACCACTGCAGTCCGTGTGGTGATGGTACTCCCACAGTGCTGTTAGGGAGGGAGTTCCAGGATTTTGACCCAGCGACGATGAAAGATCGGCGAGATACTTCTAAGTCGGGATGGTGTGTGACTTGGAGGGGAACTTGGAGGTGGTGGTGTTCCCATGCGCCTGAAATATAATACATAATGATTAAAATACCTAACAAGAGAATAACGAATATACCATTCCATTAACCTTCAAGGGTTTGTTTTTACGGTTGTGTAAAATATAGCAATAAGAATAAACATGTGCCGTCCCTAAATGGTGAGAGTGGTGTCACAGCACAGCAATGTGCAATCATAAACTCGAGCTCATCCAAAAACTCAGCTGCCCGTCTCCTAACTCGCACCAAGTCCCGTTCACCTAGCACGCTCGCTGTCCTATATTGGCTCCAGGTCCGGCAACACCTCGATTTTAAAATGATAATTTTTATGTCCTCCATGGCCTCGGCCCTCCCCATCTCTGTAACCTCCTCCAGCCCTACGAACCTCCAAGATCTCTGCACTCCTCCAATTCTGGCCTCTTGCACATCCCCGGTTTCCTTCGCTCCACCATTGGTTGCCGTGCCTTCAGCTGACTAGGCCCTAAGCTCTGGAATTCCCTCCCTAAACCTCTCCGCCTCTCCATCTTTCTCTCTCTTTCCTCCTTTAAGACATTAAAACCTACCTCTTTGACCAAGCCCTGCCCTAATATCTCCTGATGTGGCTCGGTGTCAAATTTTGTCTGATAACACTCCTGTGAAGTGCCCTGGGATGTTTTACTACATTAAAGTCGCTATATAAACACAAGTAAATGTTGTTGTTGTATGGAGGGGTGGTACGCAGGTGAATTCCCTCTTCTATCAACAATCTTTGCTCAGTGTGATGAAATGCCAAAGGGAGACCACAGACCAGCCATTTCCAGATAGGGATAGGAATGAAAAGATGGAAACTAGCAGGAGAATCACTGCTGTCACATACCTCCTGCGAGCCTTGGACAGGGTCGGCGCACTTCACATGTCCCACCAGCCACAGGTCGCATATGGTGTGGGGAGTAAATGCTTTTTAAGAACAGCCTGCCATGAAATGTTACTTCTGCTAAAGAGTAGCCTTTAATAGCCCATGATCAGCCCGTGATTACCACATTCCCAGGGAAGCTGAATGCCTTGAATACAGTGATGGGTGGAACACAAAATATTTTTAATGTGACAATCCAGTGTTTTATAATGTGCAGGCTATACTCGGACAGGATCACCCTTTATCATAGCAATTTCAATTCTAACATAGTAGGCCTATAGTAAGCCACTGAACACTTTCTGAAAATGTATGCACTTACCCATCACCTGCAATAAAAGCTAATCATGGAGGAGTCTTGTTCGAACGCAGTCACAGAGATGAAAGGCCCAGTTTCCATGCACTGCTTCATTTTCTTGTTCAGAGAAAGTACGTGTCACGATAGAAAGCTACCATGTAACCCTTGGAAACAACCACATCTCCAATCTCATTTAAATTATAATTGATAATGGTTTCATTTTATACCCTGTGAGTATTAAATATCTGTATCTGAACATGTTTTTCATCATTCTGGATTTAGGAGAATCTCTTTTGTTATAAAGCTGTAATGATGAATGTCATGAAGAGTATGAGGGGGGAAAAAAATAGAAAATAGAAGGCTAGGAATTACAGTTGGTGACAGCGTGTGAACACTTGTTATGTTCCTGTGCCATTTCCTCTGTACGCTTTCTTAACAGAGGTGTCAATCCTTTTAAAATAAACCTTAATGCCTAATGTTGAAATAGTGGATGGGAGAAACAGCGGGATAGACAGATGGGGGGGAGGGAAGGGGAAGGGAAATTCAACTTAAACCCCCCCCGCCGCCCATTTTTACTGTAAAATCGGTCTTAGGCCTGCGTTGCGATCCATCGTGCCGGAACCGCCATATTGGCTCAGGCGACTTTTAGTCGTCCAGTTGGCCCGCCTGAAATGTGCAAATCCTGGGGTCCTACACTGGTTGTAGGACGCCAATCGTGAAATTCAGGCACAAATGGGCGGGGCTTGCGGCGTGCCTGCTCCGTCTCTCTGTACCAGGTCTTGAAGTGGCCGAACCAGCAGTCCTCACAGTTTTTCCATTTTTATCCTAGGGGCCCACGGAAAAGTTTCGAGTCACTGCCGGCACATTCGGCTAGCTCCGCTCCACATGAGAGATGGATAATTTCCCTCCCTCACACCCCCCCGCACCGAACCTACGAGCTGCAGCAGCAGCTTGCTTGTGGCATTCAGATGAAGCCGGAAGCCCAATTTGGTTCGGGCCTTAGATCGACGCGCTCCACCGTCTTTACGCCCATTTTGGGCGCGAGTCAAATTTCTCCACCATGTTCTTTCTGGGACCTGAGCTCAAATGCAGCCCAAAGCTGATGGGATGAGGATCTGATGTGCAATGAGTTGGTGCAGCTTAAATCATCTTCTGAGTGGCATGGGCCTACAGCACAAAATTACCCGTAATTTGCCACTAATCTTCTGAGGTTGGGGCTGAGACACACAGGCCCCAATTTCAGTCTGTCCACCACCCTATTTTCCAGCATTAGTGATATCAAAATCATAAAGTAACACGTATCGCCAGCTTGCCACCCAAGGCTCCCCCAAACCCACCGCTGCCATTTTCAAGTGGGCTTCAATATAGGGGGCCAGCACTCCCACTAGAAACAGGCTGGAGCCTCATTCGGCCTTGAAAATCAGGGTTCTATGACGTCAATAGGATGCCCAATGTCATTTTAGTCTGGGAACACGTGCCACCTAGCATTGCAGGACTCGCCCACTCCCCCCAAGGGGAAAGCAGCCACGACCACCATTGTGACCTACGGAGATCAAGCTGGGAGACTTAAATACAGGTTTGGTGAGGAATCTTTGGCCGCAGGATGAGCATCATTGCTCTTCCTGCACCTTGTCAAAAACCCTCCCAAGCATTAAGTTTCCCCGGATCGTCCTGCCCATTCCCCTTTTGCCAGTTTGGCTCCATGGATGGACCGCTGGTGCTCCCACCTCCCCCGCACTCCACCCCCCCCACCCCTTCTTCACCCAGAATGGCAAGGTGCCAATCAGTGGTCAGTTCACGCCGGCTATTCATCACCAAGTGAGGCCCACCCGTTCAAATGGTTGGGGCTTCTCGCTCGCCACATCGAACTGGCGCTGCAATCGCCCTGCCCACCGCCAGCCTGATGGGCTCTCCACTTCAAAATCGAAAGATTGAACAGGTTGGGGCTCTTTTCTCTAGAAAAGCCAAGACTGAGGGGTGACCTGATAGAGGCCTTCAAGATTATGAAAGTGTTTGATAGGGTAGACGGCGAGAAGATGTTTCCTCTTGTGGGCGAGACCAGAACTAGGGGCCATAAATATAAGATAATCACTAATAATAGGGAATTGAGGAGAAACCTCTTTACCCAGAGAGTGGTTACAATGTGGAACTCACTACCACAGGGAGGAGCTGAGGCAGATAGCATAGATGCAGTCAAGGGGATGCTAGATAAGCTATTGAGGGCGAAAGGAATAGAAGAACATAAGAAATAGGAGCAGGAGTAGGCCAATCGGCCCCTCGAGCCTGCTCCACCATTCAATAAGATCATGGCTGATCTGATCCTAACCTCAAATCTTCTATCACTCTCCATCCCACCCGAACCCATGTGATCTCCTGGGAGAGGCGAAAAACCAGATAAAAAAACCCAATGGCCAATTTGGGAGAAAAAATCTGGGAAATTCCTCTCCGACCCATCTAGGCGATCGAAACTCGTCCAGATCACTCTGTCCCTATATTTTCTACAGTACTTACCTTCTGTATAGAAGGAGATGTTCATGGGGTTAGATGAAGAAGGGCGGGAGGAGGCTCGTGTGGAGCATAAACACCTACATGGACCTGTTGGGCCGAATGGCCTGTTTCTGTGCTGTAAGTACTGTGTAAAACCACCCCCATTGCTGGAGCAGATTGTAAAGAGCTTTACTCCGGATCTAGCGGTGCTGCACCTGACCTGGGAATGATGCTGACACTGGGTGCAGGAAATGCAACGTATTCCATTCCCCAGCAAAAGAAAGGAAAACAATTGCAGGGCTCCGGGGAAAGAGCAGGGGGGAGTGGGACTAATTGGAGAGCTCTTACAGAGAGCCAGTACAGGCACGATGGGCTGAATGGCCTCCTTCTGTGCTGCATGATTCTATCTCTCACACCATGATGAGCACAAAAAAATGAAGATTAAAAAAAATTGTATACATTAATGCGGTCAACAGTATTTTTTTTTTAAATTATTGAGACTCCGACATGAATTATATCCCTGCTTTGGACAAGGAAACCGTAAGCTGTTTGGCGTTGTGAAGAAGCAGCTGTCGGCTCTTCTAAAGGTTAGTCCGGAGCTCAGTTCACTCGGTGAAAGGCATTTAAACCAGGTAAAACACTATTTATCGTCTCTTTTCAAAATAAGCCTTATTTAAATCAATAAAAATGTGTTGCTAAGTGCTTGCTGAAGCTTTTTTTGAAAGTGCCATTCAATTAGGTGAAAACACCTGTTTAAACTGAAAAGGTGTAAGAATTGTGATACACAATCTTCTTGCTCTCTCCAAGCAGGCGGCGGAGTTTACGAGGTTTACTGTAGTGTATGTGATTTCAGTCCCCTGAAGGATTTACTGCACCACCAACTCTCCCCTCAGGCAATGATTAATGTGTTTTCTTTATGTTTCTAACAAGGCATGTAAGAATTCTTCAGGGTACAATGTTAATTGAACACCAAATAAACAATGGGGTTTACAAAAAACAATGCACTGCGGATGCTGGAAATCTGAAACAGAAGCAGAATATGCTGGAAACACTCAGTGGGTCAGGCAGCATCTGTGGAGAGAGAAACAGGCAAGTTAATGTTTCAGGTTTAGGCCTATCATTAGAACTCAAACAATGGGTTTCAAATCTTTCCGGTTCAGTACCTTATTTTTCCAAAACAAAGCTCACACCGTCCAGACCAGAAGCTGTGCAAAATGTGGATTTGCCGACCTTATTTGTAGCTGGTTTAACCAGCTTACATTTCGCAGATGTGTTGGTACAGTTTAGGCGCCACCACAGAGATGCAGGGGTAGAAATTGGACCTCTTTCCAGGTGTAAACGCGGGCCCGACACCCCTGTCTTGCAAGAACGTCCAACCCGATATTGGGCTGGGGCCATTTTTCAGGCATCTAGCGAAAGCTGCCTAAAACAGGCGTTGGGCCCACTGCATATGCTAATGAGGGGCCTCGCACATGTTTTAGGACCCCTCTGGGAAATTGGGCTGCCATGAGAGGAGCCTGCTCCGCTCAGGTTTTACTGGCATGGATGCGGCCTAGCGAGCGACCCCTCCCCGTGAAAAGATAGGTAAAAAGAAAAATGTTTTTTAAGTGTGATGCGACCAAGGGAGCTCTTCCCAGCTCCAGTGCAGTCCTGAAGGGCTGCTGACAGCCAGCGATCATCCTCCTCTCATTTCCCTTCTCCCCTCCCCCTCCCCCCCCCCCCACATAGCATAGATCTCTTAAGGCGAAAGGGATCAAGGGGTATGGGGAGAAGGCAGGGACAGGGTACTGAATTTGGATGATCAGCCATGATCTCATTGAATGGCGGAGCAGGCTCGAGGGGCCGAATGGCCTACTCCTGCTCCTATCTTCTATGTTTCTATGTTTCTATTTATCTGAGAGTCACTCCTGGCGAAGCAGGCAGCCTGAAACTGGATCCCTCGATGTGACCGAGCTTCAACTGGAAGGGCGACAGGTGGGAGCAGCTCACCTGAAATATTAAGCTGGGGCCCGAAGACTTTTTTTTTTGACACTAAGGGAATCAAGGAATATGGTGATGGGGCGGAAAATGGAGTTGAGGTAGAAGCCCAGCCATGATCTTACTGGATAACGGGGCAGGCTCGTGGGGCCGTATGGCCTACTCTTGCTTCCATTTCTTATATTAAGACCAATTTTGGGTGGTCCTTCGGCTGGTCTCTTCTGGCACGTGCAGTGCACCCAAAATAGGGCGCAAACCAATTTATCCCCTGAGTTTACCATCTATTTTTATAAAAATTGGGCAAAATACCTGCTTTGCTTTGAGATAAGTGAACTGTGACCAAATCATGGGAATACATATTTTTTGAAAAATCATGGTGTGCCTGCAGTAACAATTCTTTAACACTTCTCGAGTAGCTGATAAGCCACTTAAACCAGTATAAACGTCAGAAAGGTTAATCCAGCTGTGGATTGTGTTAGAAAAGGGCTCAACGCTAGTGGAGAAAAATAGGATTTCCCGGTGAACTCTGTTATAGAGCAGAGGAAGAATATATTTTTAACTTGACCTCAGGATATGGCAAGGCTATGTTTAATGGCTATTCCCTATTTGCCCTGACAACTGAGTGGCTTGCTGGGACACCACTGGGGTAACCAAGAGCCAACTGCATAGGGTGGGACTGGAGTCACATGTAGGGGTGGCAGGTTCCCTTCCCTGAAGGACATTAATAAACCATTAATACAATAGCAAAATACTGTGGATGCTGGAAATCTGAAATAACGTCAGAAAATGCTGGAAACACTCAGCAGGTCAGGCAGCATCCGTGGAGAGAGAAATAGAGTTAACGTTTCGGGTCGATGAACTGGCAAAGGGTCGTTGACCTGAAACGTTGACTGTGTTTCTCTCTCCACGATGCTGCCTGACCTGCTGAGTGTTTCCAGCATTTCCTGTTGTTGTTACATTAATAATAAACCAGTTTGGTTTCCAAGGACAACCCATATGGCGTTAGTCCCAAAAATGACCAGATTTATTGGTCCGTATTTTCCGATGCCTACGGGTGGGTACGAGCTGTGTACAAACCCGTAGGGACATCGGAAATGCGGGTTTCAGGCATGCGAAGCGCATACGCTGAAAACCGACATTTCCGATCTGTCAAGAATCATCTTGACAGATCGGACGCCTGCCCTGGAGAAGGGCCTCTGCGGGGGGAGAGTTCCACTTTCTGCAGAACCTCCGCTCGCTGAAATCACTTAAAAATCTTACACATGCTGGTAAAAGCAGGCGTAAGGCCTGCTTTTACCAACATAAGAGTTTTAAAAAGTTTTTTAAAAAAATTCACTCATTTATAATTTTTTAATACTTTTAAAAAAGGTAAGTTTATTTTTAGCCCTGTAAAAAACTTCAATTATATTTTTCAAAAAATTGAATTTTTGTTTAAAATATTTAATTTAATGTAATTTTAACTCATTTTAAAAACGTGGTGGTTTTTAAAAAATGTATTTAATGTTTTAGTGTCTTTTTTCAGTGATCCCCATTCATACTTTTGACAGGTCTATCTGTCAAAAGTATGAAGGGAGATTCCCTTCTTTCATTGGCTGGCCTGGCCCACGTGACCCCAGGGATGCTTGCGAACCGTCTGCGCCCCTGGGATACGTGGGCCCTGCACATTTTGACTTTGGAAAGGCCCAGGATCGGAAATGTCCGGACCTCGGGAGCCCTCGGGTAAGAGCGTAGATTTTTTTCCCGATAGGAGGCTTAAATTACGGGCCATTCAATTCAGTTCACAGCTTGACCGTGGTGGAATTTGAACGCATAACAGATGGCATTGCTAGTTCAGGCACCATAGTCACTACACTACTACATCCTAATACGAAATAAGAGTTAAGCATGGGAGCACGTGAGAGAGATGACAAAACCCGATGGAAACATAAGAAAGAAATTGCACAATTTAATGAAGAACGCAAAGATAAGGGATGCGTTTTGCTGCAAAATAACACCAGAGGACATAAATGAACGGGAAGGTTCATTCTAATTGCAAATAATAAATGCAAAAAAAAAGCTGTACTGTCACAGAGATAAGTTAACAAGAAGGTGAAAAATAAAGTATTAGAATTGAAAATAGCAGAACAATACGATGGGAGAGAAAATGCTTTGCAGGCCACAACTTTAATTGGCCAAATCACCATCTCAATCCCCACTAATCTCATGTTTAAAAGCAGAACTTGCACATAATAGGAGGTTGCAGTGTGGAGCAAGTGATGGAATATATGAGCAGAAGCAACTCATTCCATATGAATAAGCAATAGTTAGGTTATGTGAGAGGAAAAGCTTTGGCGGCCTGGGGCCGATAACGATTAGACAGCAGCCTCGTGATACCTACCATGTTATCCAGATATTCTATGATTTTATGGTATGCTACAGAATTTGTGTCTATACAAAGAGATTGTGCACAATGCATAATACAGTATATAACCACAATAGCGAGCTAAATGGATAATTCGGAAAGTACCATCTACTATCCTCGCGGAGCAAGGCGAGCACAATCGCTCTCAAGCCGAATCGGAAAAAGCATCAGTTGGCATTCCCCTCGGAATCAGTGACCAGCACAGATGCACATATTTCAGAAGCAGACAGTGGTGTCTGGAGGAATCACAGGGTGAGGCACTGAACACTTGTGAGGAAGGGGCGGGATGAGGGACCAGGACTATGGTTCAGCGCGTTGCCTGTCCCTTTTATGGGGCCTTAGTGGACCTGCATTGAAACAGAGGCTGATACAGCAACCAGATTTGGAGGAGTCACTTGCCTTGCCTCCTTGCACATGGCAGTCAATGGTCTGAGTGACGTGGGGAGGGGGGGGGGCGGTGTGATGGATGTTCAATGTGCAGATATGCCATGCCATCTTCTAAATGAGTTTGCTGTGTAGACCTCGGACGTATAGACAATAGGCAGGATAAGCGTATCTCTCCTGAATGCTCCTACTGCTGCTGTAGAGGATTTGGTATCCATGCTCCAAGACACAGTCATGGCTAACTTCACCGCACTTGGAGAATGTTTACCGGCAGCCATGAAGGAGACTTCATCAATGCTGACTCTTCTGCGCTCAGCTTCCTACATTCCAGCAGCTTTTACTAACAACTATTCACTTGTTAAAATTAGCAAAGACAGGAATTTAGGCCCCTTGATGGATCAGGGTTACCAAAGGTGTGTTATTCACACATAATTATATTTTACCTGGAATAACAGAGGGAAAAAATTTTCAACTTAAGCTAAAAAGATAAAGACACCAGGAGGAATGAAATGCATCTTTTTTTTTACACACTATTGATTTCCTTTCATTTTTTTTGTAGATGGACAGAATTTGGAGTTGTTTCCAGTGAGATGATGAAATAATAATGTGCCTGTAACTGAGTCAGACTCCCCTCCCCCGCTTTATTTGGCCTTGCGTCATTCCCCCGTAGAATGTTCGGGAACTTTGTCTCTCGCCTGCCTCTGCCGAGAGCTGTTCTCCACTGTGGTCTCATTTTGTTTGCAAGCAAATTCTTTCTGAACAGTTTGCTGAAATATGAATATCCTCCTAAGATGGGAAAATATAAAGTTAGGTTGGGGCTGTTGAAGGTGGCTAAGTGTGTAACAGAGTCCATCTCAGTACACTCTATATAGAACCGTAATTAAGAATAAGCTGCCGCTTCCCAATCTCAGTAACACATTCTCAAGATTCGAATCATTCCGTTAACTTTTTCAACATGGTTGCAAGCAATCTTCTCTCGCAGATTACTGTTAAGTGACAGCTTATTGTTAACTCCACGTTGGCATCGTGGTTGCAACTCGCTACTCAGCCCTACAAACTAGAAGGTCCTAGTTCTGTTGCCTGGCTTGTGCTGAGGTCGCTGATCTTGGCTGGGGCAGGAATTCGGAGGCTAAAAGTAGCCACAGTTTCCTTGAAGGTGGTGGGCGGAGGGTGGTGGGTGATGCGATTACTCAGTCACAGTTCCTGCGCCTGATCGCTATCCAATGACCCCCCCCCCCTCCTGGAAGGTGTATGAGGGATGTGGTCTGATCTTACGTGGGCAGATAGCCTGCGCCATACTCACTTTCTACATTTACACATGAAAAATGGTCACCCGGGCAAGGTAAATGCGCTGCTGTCACCTGTGGAATTATGCCCCAGCTAGAGTCAGTGACATCAAGGGGAAAAGGAAACACTGAGAGGGGGACTGATAGCTGACTAAAGAGAATAAGTACATTAATAAGGAGCGAATTATCACACCAACAACAACAACTTGTATTTATATGGTGCCTTTAGATCCGCAACAAAATGCCCCGCTTCACAAGAGCGTTATTAACCAAAATTTGTGATATCGTTGCGAAGTGAACCATTGTGGAAATAAGAATCTGAATTTCAGTTTCGGAATGCACAATTCCATTTATATTATTTGGCAGGAAGGTGAGCAGGGCAGTTTTGCAGCAAGTATATCCAGTTCTATACCTTAAACGCTGCCTAAATGGGGAACTTATAAAGGAGTAAAGGGATGGCAGAGGGGTGAGCAAGAAAAGCTGGCAAACAGAGGAGAGGTACAGAAGCTTGGCCCGAGGGGAGATTATCGGTGTTTCAATGAGGGAGGTTTTCCACCTAGACTGCACCATGAGTCGCCACCTTCCTCAACGTGCCAAAAATGAATAAATCTGGTAACAGAACTAATCTTGAGCCCTGAAAATGCAAGGACTGTTTCTTACAGAGGCTTCAACCCACTTCTTGTCTTATCTGTACAGGAAACTTTTTTTTAATCCGGCACGGACGGGACCGACGTGGTGCCGGTTCATCAAAAATTCCGGATAACTGAACGCTATAGTAAAAGATAGGGAGCTGACAGCTCCGTATAAAGCAACAAACCCTGTTGCTTAGCAACAAGTGTAGAACAATGGCCACAAGTTCCAAGCGTCTCTGTAGCCTAGCAACAGCTGCAGCCACACCCTTGCACAGCAACAAATGGAGGAAGGCAAGTACAATATGAAGTAAAACCTACTCCTGAATTTTGCCGGTTAACTGAGATTGCCGGTTATTTAGGTGCCAGTATATCGAAAGTTTCCTGTATATGTAAGTGAATAGCGATGTCACAACTTGCGTCGGGCCCCTAACCTGAGGTTGCCAACTCTGATTGGACATATTCCAGGAGGTTTCCTCACATGACCTCCTGCCTCCAATCGCCCCGCCCGGTCAAACTGCCTCTGTTTCCGTCTCCAATATTTATGTAACTAATAAACATAAGAACATAAGAAATAGGAGCGGGAGTCGGCCATTCGGCCCTGCAAGCCTGCTCCGCCATGCAATGAGATCATGGCTGATCTTCTGCCTCAACTCCATTCACCGGCCCGAAGTATCAAAGAAAAAGAAAAAAGAAACACAATTGTTTTGAATGCCCCCGATGACTTTTCTCCTCGGGTTGTTCGCGGCAGTGCCCAGGAGATTAATCTTCAATTCCTGGAGGCTACAGGGCATTCTTGGAGGGTTGGCAACCCCACCCTGACCCCTTCACGATCTTGGTGACAAATAGAAAAGGCCCTCAGGAGAGGTGCAGCGGATATCTCCCAATAATCTCTCAAATACAACAATTATTCAACTGCTGGAGTGGTCTTGAGAAGTGAATCTGTTCCCACAGCGAAGATCGGCTAAAAAAAACCGGAAATTCTTCTACAAGTCCTGGGAGATGTCTTAGCCAGGTGAAGAACATACGAACATAAGAAACAGGAGGAGTCGGCCAATCGGCCCCTCGAGCCTGCTCCGCCATTCAATAAGATCATAATTGATCCAATCTTGGCCTCAACCTCACTTTCCCGCTCTCTCCCCGTATCCCTTGACTCCCTGTAGTTCAAATGTCTGTCAATCTCTGCCTTGAATATATTCACTGACTCCGCCTCCACAGCTCTCCGCGGAAGAGAATTCCAAAGATTCACGACCCTCTGAGAGAAGAAATTCCTCCTCATCTCCGTGTCATAATCAGCTAAAGATATGATAACGTCTCCACAAGTGAGTGATAGCTGGCCTGACGAGTGGAGCTCAGGATCGGATTTTATTGCTGACGTATTTTCAACAAATGCATGTTTTTATGACTTTGCAATGGCGGACATGTGAAAGATTTCGCTCGGAGTCTCAAACCACATGTGTAGCACGAATAGAGAATAGGTGATGAGACATGTAATCATGAAACACAGAAAATATTCCATGACGCATCAGCCATGAAATGAAAAAGAAAGGTAAGTTAGTCCCTCTGGTGTAACTTATCATTAGTTCTGCCAAAGAGCTAAATCCGAAACGTTAACCCGTCTTATCTCAGATACTTGAGTGGGCCTTTGGCGTAGCGGTAGCATTCCCGCCGCTGGGCCAGAAGGCGTAGGGTTTCGAACCCCGCTCCAGACAGTCCCGGCAAGTGGAGTCGGAGCTCCGGCTCTAAATTCTGGGTTGACATCCAGCGGGATACTTGCGTCCGTGGGTGTGGGTGGCCCCCCCCCCCCTCATATGGGTTGTGGGAGCCTGTAAAACCCTCCCACCATAGGACTAACCACCCTAATGGCTGGTATGAAGATGGTTACGGTCACGGAAGGAGCGTTAAACGCGGCCAGAAATCCTTCCACCATAGAAATCGGGCAAGGGGACTATGACATACTTGAACATATTAGCATCGAGAGGGAGGAGGTGCTAGCGGTTTTAGCAGGCCAAAAAGTGGATAAATCCCCAGGCCCGGACGAGATGTATCCCAGGCTGCTGTGGGAGGCAAAGGAGGAGATTGCAGGGGCTCTGACACTAATTTTCAGAACCTCTCTGGCCACAGGGGATGTACCAGAGGACTGGAGAACAGCTAACGTAGTACCATTATTCAAGAAGGGTAGCAGGGATAAACCAGGGAATTACAGGCCAGTGAGTCTAACATCTGTGGTGGGGAAATTATTGGAAAAAATTCTGAGGGACAAAATTAATCTCCACTTGGAGAGGCAAGGATTAATCGGGGATAGTCAGCATGGCTTTGTCAAGGGTAAATCATGTCTGACAAATCTGATCGAATTTTTCGAGGGGGTGACTAGTGGGGTGGATGAGGGAAATGCTGTGGATGTGGTTTACATGGACTTCAGTAAAGCTTTTGACAAAGTCCCGCATAGGAGACTGGTTAAGGAGGTAAGAGCCCATGGGATCCAGGGTGCCTTGGCGCATTGGATCCTAAACTGGCTGAGTGGCAGGAGGCAGAGGGTGATGGTTGAAGGTTGCTTTTGTGACTGGAAGCCTGTGTCCAGTGGGGTACCTCAGGGATCGGTGCTGGGTCCCTTGTTGTTCGTGATCTACATAAATGATTTGGATGAGAATGTAAAAGGTATGATCAGTAAGTTCGCAGATGACACGAAAATTGGTGGGGTGGTAAATTGCGAGGAGGAAAGCCTCCGGCTACAGGACGATATAAACGGGTTGGTCAGATGGGCGGAAAAGTGGCAAATGGAATTTAACCCTGAAAAGTGCGAGGTGATGCATTTTGGACGGACAAATAAGGCAAGGGAATACACAATGAGTGGTAGGACCCTAGGAAGTACAGAGGGTCAGAGGGAACTTGGTGTACATGTACATAGATCCCTGAAGGCAGCGGAGCAGGTAGATAAGGTGGTTAAAAAGGCATATGGGATACTTGCCTTCATTAGCCGAGGCATAGAATATAAAAGCAGGGAGGTTATGATGGAGCTGTACAAAACGCTGGTGAGGCCACAGCTGGAGTATTGTGTGCAGTTCTGGTCGCCTCACTATAGGAAGGATGTGATTGCTTTGGAGAGGGTGCAGAGAAGATTCACCAGGATGTTACCTGGGATGGAGCGCCTCAGCTATGAAGAGAGGCTGGACAGGCTGGGGTTGTTTTCCTTGGAGCAGAGAAGGCTGAGGGGGGACCTGATTGAGGTGTACAAAATGATGAGGGGCATAGATAGGGTAGATAAAGAGGAACTTTTCCCCTTAGTGGGGGGGTCAATAACAAGGGGGCATAGATTCAGAGTAAGGGGCAGGAGATTTAGAGGGGATTTGAGGAGGAACTTTTTCACCCAGAGGGTGGTTGGAATGTGGAACTCAATGCCTGAAAGGGTGGTAGAGGCAGGAACCCTCACAACATTCAAGAAGCATTTGGATGAGCACTTGAAATGCCATTGCATACAAGGCTATGGACCAAATGCTGGAAAATGGGATTAGACTGGACAGGGATGGATGGGCGGCGCAGACACGATGGGCCGAAGGGCCTCTTTCTGTGCTGTAAAACTCTATGACTCTATGACTTCATACAGTTCCCCAAAGGGAACAGTGTGAAGACACGTACGACGACGCTCTCAGATACTGATTGGCCTGCTGTGCATTCCCAGTACTTTGTTTTAATTTCACTTTTCTAGAATTCACGATCTTTCTTACAACATTTAAATAATTTTATTTTTGTTTACAATTAGGCACTCGTTGAAATGAATTGGTACTGACAGTGCAGATCACAAGGTCAGCACTCACGTTGGAAGGGTTGCAGATTCACTTTTTTTATTGCAAATTCTGTGTACAACTTGCAACATTCCATTTGGGACTCCCATTCAAGCAGGAATAGGAATGAGTTCGGGGAGATAAGTGGAAGATGCCGTCGAAGAGGTGGGTCTTAGGAGGACTTTGAATGCGGGGAGAGATATGGCGAGATGGAAGGTTTTAGGGAGAGAATTCCAGGGTGTGGGGGCAAGGTGGCTCTCTGCTCTGACACTGAAGGTAAAGCGGAGGGAGGGAGGGTGGAACAGTCAGTAGACCAGAGTTGGAAGGGCGGAGGGTAAGCAGGAGAGTAAAGCTGGAAGGGTTTGCGGAGGTAGGGTGCAGTGAAGCCAGGGAGGGAATTTTTTTAGCGGAGGGCGGGGCTTTTGAAGTCGATGCACAAAGGCACAGGAAACCAATGGAGACCAGCAAGAACATGGGGCGATAGCTGAGCAGGACCTGGTGAGGGATAGGACGCAGGCGGCCTTGTGTACTGTGGCCAATTTTCTAACCTCTTCGAATGGAAGAGGGCTGGTACTGAGCTGCTTTGAAGGCAGAGCGATCTGATATCCCACAGTAACACAATCGGACTCGGGTCTCACTAAAAAGAAATAAAAACAGGACTTAGGAGAAGAAAAGCTGTGAAAGAGGTAGGACGAGCTGAATATATTAAAGATTTAGGTGTTTTCAGCAACATACGCAATTACTCTCAACGTAAAAGAAAAATCGTTATAAACACACATCTTAAGAGCGAAGGCGGCCTTTGGTACATACTTTAATGCATCTTTTCATTAGTTATAACGTAACGAGTGTGTGAAGTAAGACTGCAGCACACATTTAACCGACGACCTGCTGTATAAATGGGAAGCCTGTCGAGTTGGCAGGGGAAATGCTGTGACTTGTGTTTTAAAGGTTTTAATTGGTTTCCTGGTGAGCTGTACTGGGCGAGAGGTGGCAGCGATCTCAGCTGTGTTTGATTAATATCACATGCTCCCCTCGCACCCACTTCAATTGGTTCCTTGGGTGGCTCGCTCCTTCAGTGAGCTGGCATTACATGCCAAGCGTGGCTGCGAATTATACATTTCCAGCACTGTTACTGCCACGAAATAACACGGACACGCCACGAAAATTCGCGCATCGCAGAAGAAGGACAAAAGCGTATTGTAGGTGACTCCGCACCATTTTGCACAATGGACATGAGAAGTTCTTACCTGCTCTGATTGATTTTTTGCAGAAATGTGGCTTTCTCACACGGCTGCCTAACTCTGCTTGCGCTATTCATTTATTCACTGATGCAGATTAAGTGAGTTGGAAGTAATTACAAGTCAAGCATCAAGTACTCATCTTTTAGCAATGGTGTTGGGGTGGCAGGCAACTGTTTGCAAGAGCTTTTGAATGATGCAAAGCAACCAGCGAAGATCACAAAAACAAAAGCCACCAAACTGGTCTCACTGTAGCATAGTCTCTTAATTTTTAATGATTCCTCCAGCAGGCACTGAATACGCAACCAGGTACTGCTGCCCAGCTTTGAGCAAATGAGTGCGCTGAAGGCCAGAGCCTAGAATTGCATAAGAGATGCAAGTCTTGCCTTGGGGAAACTAAAAATCAGTATTATGTGATGCAGCACTATAACAGATTGTAAAAAATTGATTGGAAGCTACAATTTCTTTGGAGCCGTATCTGTATCCCATGCAACCTGGAACACTCCAATTGGATTTGCAGATATTCAATATTTTCTTAACAAATCTGTGTATGAAAATGAAGCCAGCGAAACCGATTTGCTGTGTGACCGACATTGCCCCATTGCACGTTCAAAAATTTAAGTAAAATTAAAGTCCTACATATATTTGTGTAAAAATACCAAACACCTCTGAAGACAATCTAGGCTATCGCTCTTTTGAACAATAACGGCAGTGTAATTAAATTTGCTGTTGAAAATGCGACTAGGATCAAAACGTTTTATTTATGACTTGATAATAATTTAGTGACAGCAACAGTTCTTTCCCATCATTGGCTGCCACTCCACAGCAACTTGCATTTATATAGCAGCTTTTACCTAGTAAACCGTCCCAAGGTACTTCACAAGAACGTCATTAGACAAAATCTAACACCCAGCCACATAAGGAGATATTAGGACAGGTGACCAAAAGCTTGGTCAAAGAGGTAGGTTTTAAGGAACGTCTTAATGGAGGAGAGCGAGGTAGAGAGGCGAACAGGTTTAGGGAGGGAATTCCAGAGCTGAGACCCGAGGCAGCTGAAGGCACGGCCGCCAATGGTGGAACAATGAGAATCAGGGATGCACAAGAGGCCAAAATTGGAGGAGTACAGAGATCTCGGATGGAGGTAGGGCTGGAGGAGGGTACAGAAATAACATAAGTGTGACTAGCGGGTTGTAGTAAAAAGTAAGTGTGATAAGATGGCTCCACTCCTGGGGGAAAAATTCAGTTGGTTTGCGCCTCCCGTTAGCGCCTTAAGAGGGCGCTAATGGGGCACAAAGCAACTAGCGCCTGTGCACGGCGATGTTTGCGCCGCTCGCAAAATTAACTAGACATTTTGCGGCAGTGCTAAACACTACCGCCACGATCTCCTGTGCCAGCAGATCGTGATGTCAGTCGAGTGCGCAACGCCCTGGTAGCGTCCCAGACCGGGTATTGAGTGGCGCCCCCTGCCTTACCGCCTGCCGCTAGCAACGACAGGTTGAGGGGAACGTTTTGCAGTCAGAAAGGGATTGGGGGAGCGCTATTTAAAGGCAACTGCTTCCTGCCTTTTTTTGTTGGAGACATTTTTGCACCACGCATTCTGAGAGAGAGAGAGAGATAGACTTCTGGAGAGCTTCAACGCTGTGTGGAGGAGTTTTGGGTACTGAGCAGCACTTTGCAGGTTCATTTTGATTTGCCCTTCCTTGCATCAATTTAGAAGAGACTGTGGGGGCTGCACTCTGAGCTCTTTCCCTGGGCCTCTCCATTGTTCTTTCCAGCAGATTTGATGTACAGGTCTCTCCAGGCTGAGATTCAAGGCTGCAATGAGCAGGGTGTGGATGGAGAGCAAGATCAACCCTCCCCTTTAAGAACTGGCCGGTGCCATTGTGTCTGTGTTCCATTGCTGACTGACATCACATGAGCTTTGCCAGCGCTCTGAGGTAGCGCCTCGCTCCTCGGCCTTTGCGCCTTAAGAGAGGTGTGAAGCACCTGATTTAGCACTCCAATCAACTCCGGGGGCGATAAAAGCCAAGTTTGCAGTTGGAGGTGATAAATAGCGCCAGGCGCTAAACTTTGCGCCCGGCCGATAATCGCGCCACAAATGGGGCGATACTGAATTCTCCCCCCCTGGTCTTTTACTATTCCTCCATCTTTATAAAAAGTAGCAATTGGTCTTTTTTTTTTTAAGTGTAAGATTTTCTGCTTTATTCTCTCACAAAACCGGTTTGCCACTGTGTGTCCTCTCTAGAAGAGAACCGTCCAGGCTGGGTGATGCTTCATGTCCACTATCAATGTCTTTCTGTTCAGCCAGCGAGAAGTCATTTAAACCAAGAGCAAGACAGTGATGTTACTTTCCACCCCGGTGAGCTTCAGTGTCCTATCAACATGAGTCAACTCCATCCAGCAGCCTAGCCTAGATGCAACTCACTTCCAACATTGGCAAAGAGATTTGGGGGAACGGAAGCCTGGGGGCTTGACCCATACCATCTAGTTTACATAGAAACATAGAAGATAGGAGCAGGAGTGGGCCATTCGGCCCCTCGAGCCTGCTCCGCCATTCAATGTGATCATGGCTGATCATCCAAATTCAGTACCCGGTCCCTGCTTTCTCCCCATACCCCTGGATCCCTCTGTTTGGAGACAACATAAGAACACAAGCTACTGAGCTATCTCCAGTATGACTATTTTCATTATTTCATAGTTGACCAAGGTACAGGAAACTCTTGATTTACCGGCATCTAAATAACCGGAAATCTCTGTTAACCGGCAAAATTCAGGAGTAGGTTCAGGTAAGTTTTACTTCATATTAGTGGCCGTTTCTGGATCTGTGGCCGTGTAACCCGGGTTCCTGCACCTGTTGCCATGCAACAGGGACGCCTGGATCTGTGGCCGTGTACGGGGCTCTCGTACCTTTTACTATACCTCTCTGTAATCCGGACTTTTTGATAAACCAGCACCACGCCGGTCCCATTGGTGCCGGATAAAAAAGAGTTTCCTGTATGATGCCTTATGGAAGCAGAGTTGTTTCCTATCGAAGAGAAGTATAAAGGACTTCAGCTTTACCCAGTAAGTGAAGTGATTATATGCAGAGGGCTGCTGGCCCACCTACCCAGCAGCAGTAATTTGCACTAGAAGGCAAAAATAATTACAAAAATATATTAAAATATAACCTTTAATGCACAGCGTTCAACAGCCCTGGGAGACCTGTCATGCTATTTCACAAAATATACAATGAAAAATCATCTTCAATCTGAAAGTAGCTTTACTTCCACTTTAAAAGAGAAAACGCAGACCAGATCAAAACTGACATTCAGAGAGTCTGCCTCATAAAGTGAAATCTAAGCAGTTTGTTCCTCCGTCCTCGCTATTTCTTTCTGGTGCTGAGATTTTTCCCTTCCGCCTTCCCCTCGTGATTTTCCCCACATTCATTTTAAACGGACGGATAATCAAAAATGGAAAATCCCTGCCAATATTTAAAAATAAAATAAATATGGATGAGGAAGGCTATTTGGTCCATCTTAGCTTCGTCAGCTAGAAAAATCTATAGTCCCTGAAGTTATCACAACATCCAACTTAAATGACTCCAAGGTTTTATTTCCACTACCCTACCCAGAAGTCCACTCCAAGCCTTGATCACCGTTTTTGTGAGGAAGAACTTCCTCCTTTTGATCCTAAATTTACTTTTCACCAGTTTGAATCCATGCCCTCTTGTCCCACTTTCATAGCATGCCTTGAGGCAGTACTGCATATTTATCTTTTCTATCCTGTTTAAAATCTTACAAACATTTCAATCATCACTTTTCAAGGCCGAAGAGCCCAAGCTTCTTCAATATTTCAATACTTCAATCTTCGGACTTTGATCCTTTGCAATTAGGAATCAGCCTTGAAGCTTTTCTCAGTACTGCCCCGAATGCTTGAATGTTTCTCTCATGTCCCTGTGGCCAAAATAGACACTGTAATCAAGCTGTTTCTGACTACAACAGTAGCTTGCATTTATGTAGCGCCTTTAACGTAGTAAAACGTCCCCAAGGCATGTAATCAGACAAAGAAAACTGACATCATGCCAAAGAAGGAGACATTAGGACAGGTAACCAAACACCTGGTCAAAGAGGTAGGTTTTAAGCCGAGTGTTAAAGGTGGAGAGAGAGGCAGAGAGGCGAAGTGGTTTGGGGAGAGAATTCCAAAGCTAGACAGCTGAAGGCACGGCCGCCAATGGTGGGGCGAAGGAAGTAGGAGATGTACAAACAACCAGAGTTGGAGGAACGCAGATTTCTCGACTAGCGCAACGTACAGTTTCAGCGTGACTTCCTCTTCCTTATGCTCGACTGATTTAGTAACATAATGCAGCATTTTATTTGTTTTGTTGATTGCTCCACAGTGAGTGGACATGGAGCGCTGAATCTTTTAACAGCCCGAGATCTTTTTCAACTTCACCCTCAGCTAGTCCAACATGGTTAATAGAGTACATATGTAAAACACATAACACCGTGCTATGTTGAGAGAGCCAGGGTGAACAGCTTGTTCTAATATATATGTAGTGTTAACTTGGCTCAGTTGGTAGCACTCTTGCCATTGAGTTACAAGGTCACAGGTTCATTTCCTACTCCAGCACTTGAGCACATTAATGCAGAACTGAGGGACACTTCAGTGGAGTACTGAGAGGCTGCTGATTTGTCAGAGGTGTCATCTTTCTGATGAGATCTGTCAAGATCCTGTTTATGTGGCTTTAAGTGACCCCATGGGACTTATTTGAAGAAACAGGAATCTTTCTTAGGAGTCACGAGACTGCTAGGGGTCGATTTTGATTTTTAAACCTCGCCGGCCGTTAACACGAGCAATGCGGCTGACTCCATTTTGAAGGGGTCCTACCGCCGGGTGTCCAAAGCGCCCACCTGTTTCAAGTGATGGGCCCCTTTTCATATGGAAATTGGGGTCCTATGCAATGTTCCCTGTAATTTTTTGGGGGGTGCACGGCCCCTTTAAGTGGCTGCGCGGCCCACTCAAATGTTCGCGCACGCGCGGTTATTCCAACTGAAAAGCCGGCAAGCGGCCTGCGCGGGAGCTCCAGACCACTGCGCAGCCACGCAGCCGTGCAGCTTAATAGGAACATTGGTCCTATGACGTAAATAGGACACCGATTGCCATTTTAGATCGGAACTGGTCGGAGCCTGCACAGTGCACGGGCTGTGGAACCTAAGAGGCCCACCAAAGGTAATGGTTGTATTATCTTTGTGGGCTCCGGAGGAGCAGGAGGCCCACAAAAGTAATCTGTGACCTGTGACCCCCCCACCCTCCATGATTGTGACCAGCCCATCCCCCGCCCCCCGCAACTTACCTTGCTGGCGGCTGCCCTGGCCTGAGTGTTTGGCCTCAATTCGGCGAGTGGGACGACTGTTTAGTGTCATGAATCTTATCATTCATGAAGAAATGACTCATGAAATAACACTGGGTGGCCAGCTGGTGGCACCGTCCAAGGAGTATAAATACTCGGGCGTGGGCCCAGCTTGCCCAGGACGTTTTTGTAACCAGGAACTAGTGATGTAACTAGAATCTCAAGGTTGTAAAACAGTTGATTAAAGCCTTGTTTTATACTCAACCAAGTGCTTAGTGAGTTTTCCTACGTCATTTGGTGCCCCGCAGCTCACCTGTCAGATTGAAGCGATGCCCGCCTCAAAATCGCGGGGGGCCACTTCATCACGGAATGGGCCGTCGGCCAGTGCGCTCCACCGGTCGGTCGCTCAAAAGCCAAAATGGACCCCCCTCACATCCTAGCCACCATTGCTTGCTCAACCAACACCACCAGAAACTGGTTATTCCTCATCATTTGATGTGAGTGGGATCTTGCTGTGTTCATATTAACTATTTGACCAGCAGTGACGATACATCAAAAAGTATTTCATTCACTGTGGTTGTGATAAAGTGCTATATAAAAGTTCTTTCTAGTTTGTGGAACCTTGCACTAATACCAGTTGTATGCTTCTCCTGTAAGCTTAAGACACGGCGGTCATTCCGGCCACACTGGTCTTAACGTTGTTTGCCTTTCACCATTGTCGTACTACTTGCCAAGCAGTGAAACAACTGAAAGGAGGTCAAATTCGACTACGGTGGGGTGCAGAGCAGGGGTAGCCAGTCAGCTGCCCGTTCTAAATCCCACCCGATTTTTGTTTCCAAACTCTTCATGCTGTGAGTGATCTTCACCTGAAGCTGTGAACAAGCCCTTGGCAATGACAGTAAGTAACTATCCATTGGTGTTACTGCTGTTGTTTGGGGAGTAACAGTATGGATGAAATAGATTTTTAAAAAGCTTGATTTTAACTCCCGGGCAGGCGAGTGACGTACCCATCCAGGAGCGGCAGCAGTCAGGCTCGGACGATTTTAACGGTCGGGCCTCGTTAGCATGCCGCTTGCCGAATTCTCGAGCAAACCGCCCAGGACGTGGGCGGGATGCGGCTACCCGGCCACTAACATTGAGCGACGGTAGGCCGCCGCAGGAGAGTCATGGGTACGGTCCCTGGCACAAGGAGGGAAATCTAGGTCAGGGACTGGCGAGAGGAAGTTCGGGGCAGGGGAGCCCCGAGGCTTCCTTGTGGAGCCGGGAGGAGGATTCCTGCTCCTCTTAGCCCACAAGGAAACTAAAAAATAAATGTTGAAAACTTACTTTGCTGGTCCTGTTGTGGCCCTGCCTCCTGTTCAGGCACCATTGCTCAGGCCTCAGGTTAAAATGGCAGATCAGCCCTCGTTGTCACCATATTGAAAGAGGACCCTGCTGGCTTGGGCTGGTGTCATTGTTGCCTGCAATTTAGAATTTGCAGCCAGACAGATCAGGTCTGGGTAAGTTCTCCCACTCCATCGCAACTGCCCCCACGTCTGGTTTTCACCAGGCAGGGAGAGTAAAAGTCCAGCCCAAAATGTCTACTGTGCAGTATTTTACCTGAAAGATAATTCAAACTCAAGGCTTTGCACCTGATCAAACAATTTCTCGGCATTGTACTTAACTGACCTAACGTACCATGACCAATCCTACCACATCTGGATACCCTGTGAAAAGATAAGCTTAGGGTTAAGCCTCGATTTCAAAATTCTCATCCATGTTTTCAAATCCCTCCATGGCCTCGCCCCTCCCTATCTCTGTAATCTCCTCCAGCCCCACAACCCCCCCCCCCCCCCCGCGCGATATCTGCGCTCCTCTAATTCTGCCCTCGAGCATCCCTGATTATATTTGCTCAACCATTGGTGGCCGTGCCTTCTGTTGCCTGGGCCCTAAGCTCTGGAATTCCCTGCCTAAACCTCTCTACCTCTCTCTCCTCCTTTAAGACACTCCTTAAAACCTACCTCTTTGACCAAGCTTTTGGTCACCTGCCCTAATATCTCCTTGTGTGACTTAGTGTCAATTTTTTTGTCTTATAATACACCTGTGAAGCACCTTGGGATGTTTTACTGTGTTAAAGGTGCTATACAAATACAAGTTGTTGTTGTACAAAACAATTGTTTAAAGTGCACTGCTTATAAAAAGGAAACTGCAGCTCCACGAACTGGCCAAGTCGAAGCTTATGCACTTTTCCGGTTACTGGAAGTATCTGAGTTTTCGACTTGTCTGACTGTAACTCTAAGCTCAACCTGCAGACAATTCTGAAATTGTGAAGTGTCCAGGGAATACTGAGCAAACTCAAAATAAGTCTAATCTGATCTAAAATGCGGACCTTATGGGCTTTTCTTGTTAATAAAATGCTCTGATTACAAAATCTTTTTATTCTTCAAATAAAAAAACGCCTTTCTTCTATGCTTCCTGGCACTGTGATTTTTTTTTCCAAGAGCTATAGTGTAGATCACTAAAAGAAAACCACAGTTACACACAGAAACTGCTCTCTTTTATGCTTAATGTTAAACCATTGAGAACTTTTCTCATCTCAGTTAAAAAAAACACTGGCAGTGGAATAGCCAACACAGCAGTAAACTCTGTCTGCTAAGGCTCCCAATTCTGCTGATTATTTGGACTGTTACTCATTCGACCCTGTAATGTTCAATTTTGGAAACAAAATCGTTTGGCAAGACAAATACACAGCTGAAAAAAAAGTAAGAAAAAAATTATAGTCTTTAAGCAGGCTCCAGTCTCACCTGTCATCATCCAGTTTAGCACTTAATGAGATCTTTTCTATTCTTGGTCACATCTGATTTGTTTTATATGAGTCCCTTTGAACAGCTGGGAGTTATTGAGCTCCCTTTGATCATAAAAGTCTCCTGAATTTTAAATCAGAAATTGCTCTTTGCCCCTTAATACCATTTTTAATACATTTGTTTATCTCCCCGAGTATGTTTAAATGTATGTTTAGAAGCGGTCGCACAGGAGGATCGACCACGAATATCCTTTCTAAATGCATTCATTAACATTGATAAATTAAACAAAGAGAAAAGCGTTGCCACCAGAAGCCTCGTATCTTTTGATGGGAGCTTTCTAATGATGACCCTTGGCATGCTTGGACACATGGGACTTCTCCGAGGAGAGTCTGATGAAAATTAGTCTATTCTCATTTCAAACAGAATATCGCTGAACTCCTGATCAGAGCCACAGCATGGAGCCCAGAGAGACAACACACGCTACTTGATTTACTCGGCTGCCTCCCTCCCCTGGTAATTGTTGCAGGAACATGCAATGACATGACTGGAGGATGTGAGGGGGTCTGAATGTACTCGGGCTCTTACTCCCAGTTTAAAGATTTAAACCATAAGAGTACGATAGAGGGGTCTTTTGATGTAGACTGAGCACAGGAGTGTGGCCAGAGAGGAAAGAGGGCAGCACCGGGAGACAATCCTCTCTCGGAGTCACAGTGAGACAGGGAAAGGTGGCGAGAGAGGGGGGGCGGGAAAGGTGGCGAGAGAGGGGGGGCGGGAAACCTGACGTCTTAGCATAGACACTCAACAAAGGGAAGATGAAAGCTTTTAGGGTGAAGACAGGGCGAGAGCTGGCTGTGAGGCAGATCTTACAGGGGAATAAAATCCTCCAACATGCAGAGTGGCTTTCTTGTCCCATTGTTTCATTACAGAAGACTTGTGGTCAGCAAAAAAAAACCCACCTGACCACACCCTAGCACAGGTATAAAAAGAGGCAACACTCCCGCCTTACCATATTTACCTGCTTTCATTCCTATTAAAAACACATTCCGTTGAAACGATTTCAATCAATAGTTCCATTTTATTTACAATGTCGTGTCATTTCCTAACCACACAACTTTGCTGCGAGCGCAGTTAAGGATGAGATCAGGTCTTCTGAACGAGTGCTGTCAGCTGCAAGGAAACACACACGGTGGCTCAGTGCTGCTTGATCAGTGAAGCCAGTGCATTGTAAAAAAAAAATCACACCACAGCACTAGTTGCATGTTTTTTTTGTATCAAACTCCTCGGCTAACAAGATACGGCACAATACTCCACAAAAAAAATCAATAAGCCATATCATACCCAGCAGTCACCCATTATTGAATTAAATTCATATGCCAACATCAACAATAAACGGAACAAAACCAACAAGGGATCCATTTGGCCGTATTTGATTTTGTCCGTCAGTGAATTGGAATTCAGGCTGTGCCTAATCTAATGCAAACTGTGGCTGCTCCTGCCCATGCACATAGCTGACCCTCGGGGCAAGTCCATCAGTTTCCTATTAAAGATCAGAAGGGCGACATATCAAAGTCAACATCCATCTGAATAACTTAAGTGACTCGCTGGTAATTCTTCTGTGTATTCTGCATTGTCTTTTTTGCTGAGATATCAGAAAGGAATCAGTCTCTGAGCCGTGACCTGATAAAGCTGGAATATGGAATAAAGGATTGCAGCTTGATCTCGCTGTGGTGCGAGATGGATCTGGTGGTTAATGTAAACCTCAGAACTCTAAATAGTTCTGTAATAGAAGGGTTCAAGCAATGATGAGGCTACTGAATTCTCCCTGTACGTTACAGGAGTGAAATGTTTTTTTTGAAATAGGTTCGTGAGCATCTTTAAATGAATTACAAATCAATCACCACATACAGGAATATACTTAATCTGTTCATACTTAATACATGAGGCAGTGATGACTGGGCATACAGGCAACTGTCAGAGTTACATGAAGCACTTTTTGTCTGTTACCTGGATGTTATTCCAAATGCTTCGCTGTTTTCAGGTTATAACTATTCAAATGAATAAGGAATTATTATTTTTTAATTGTAAGTCGAGACTCAGCTGTGGCTCAGTGGGCAGCACACTCACCTCTGAGTCAGAAGGTTGTGGGTTTCAAGTCCCACTCCAGGGACTTGAGCACATAAAGCTAGGCTGACTCTCCAGTGCAGTGCTGAGGGAGTGCGGCACTGTCGAAGGTGCCCTTTTGAGCAACCCTGATTATAATCGCTCAACCTTTGGTGGCCGTGCCTTCTGTTGCCTAGGCCCTAAGCTCCGGAATTCCCTGCCTAAACCTCTCTGCCTCGCTACCTCTCTTTCCTCCTTTAAGACGCTCTTTAAAACCTACGTCCTTGACCAAGCTTTTGGTCACCTGCCCTAATTTATCCTTATCTGGCTCGGTGTCAAATTTTTTGTCTTACAATATCCCTGTGCAGCGCCTTGGGACGTTTTACTACGTTAAAGGTGCTATATAAATACAAGTTGTTGTTGTTGTCTTTCGGATAAGGCGTTAAACGAGGCCCCGTCTGCTCTCTCAGGTGGACGTAAAAGACGTAAAAGATCCCACGGCACTATTTCAAAGAAGAGCAGGGGAGTTCCCCCCGGTGTCCTGGCCAATATTTATCCCACAATCAACATCACTAAAAAACAGATGATCTGGTCATTATCATATTGCTGTTTATTGGAGCTTGCTGTGCACAAATTGGCTGCTGCGTTTCCCACATTACAACAGTGACTCCACTTCAAAAAGTACTTCATTGGCTGTGAAGCACTTTATGATGTCGTGAAAGGCGCTATATAAATGCAAGTCTTTCTTTTCAATATAGATAACACAAAGGCTAAAGCCAGAGATAAAATAAATGAATTATTTCAGTGATTGTTCATGTTATCACTGAAATAATTAATTTCTTTTATCTCTTAACCAGCAAAATTCAGGAGTAGGTTCAGGTAAGTTTTACTTCATATTAGTGGCCATTCCTGGATCTGTGACCGTGTAACTGGGGTTCCTGCACTTGTTGCTAAGCAACAGGGACGCTTGGTCTGTGGCCGGAGTTCCTGCACATGTTGCTAAGCAACAGGGAAGCCTGGATTTGTTGCTGTGTACGGAGCTCTCGTACCTTTTAAACTATACCTCTCTGTAATCCGGACTTTTTGTTAAACCAGCACCACACTGGTCCCGTTGGTGCCGGATAATAAAGAGTTTCCTGTAAATATATTTTTGCTCCATCAGTGTTTCCAACACTATTTTATTAACATATATCGGCATCACACAAGCTATTGCCTAATGGCACAGATTAGACCATCATGGTGGTAGTGTAGGGACAGCACGGCATCACTTTTTTTTCAGAGCAGTGCTGAGGGAGTGCTGCACTGTCAGAGGTGCCGTCTTTTAGATGAGACGTTAAACCGAGGCCCCATCAGGGGGACGTAAAAGATCCCATGGCACTATTTCGAAGAAGAGCAGGGGGGTTCTCACCGGTGTCCTGGCCAATATCTATCCCTCAATCTACATCAGTAAAAAAAACAGATTATCTGGTCATTATCACATTGCAGTTTGTGGGAGCTTATTGGCTGCCGCGTTTTCCACATTACAACAGTGATTACACTTCAATAAGTACTTCATTGGCTGTAAAGCACGTTGGGACGTCCTGAGGTCGTGAAAGGCGCTATATAAATGCAAGTCTTTTCTTTTTCAGGGGGAGGTGGGGTAGGGTGTAAGGAACGTTGCAGAAACGTGAAGTTCTTAGTCAGGAAAAGACTCCAGATGCTTATTATGCCTTTGGGGGATTTTTAAACAACGATTATAACCCCATAAATCTGAGAACAGTGGAATCTCTGCATATTTAGCGCCGTTTGGTGTGGCCGTTCCTTCCTGCTCTCAGCAACCTCAAGCAGGCCAGAAACTGATTTCAATCAATACTGAAGTACCTAGCACTACCAGTGCTGGCACGCTGGCAAACAGAATCAAATATCTGCACCTGCATTCAAATAAGCAACCTTAAGCAAGCATTAATCGTGGTGAGCCTGCGGACTTCAAATTTATAAAATAATTGTTCTTACATCGTGCCTACAATTCTTATTATTGAACTGTTCTATGCGCCCTCCACCATGGTAAAGGTGATACAATAGACAGACTAACACCACGCGGGATCTGCAACATTTATTAGGAAGTACTAGATGTTATGGTGTGAATGGCACACAGGCTGTGGCTGCGGAATAATTCAGACATCAACACGAAGAAGCAGGGTTTGAAAAGAGAGAGACTCGGATCCTACATGCCAGCTTCAGAGACACAATTTGTGGCACCGTAAATAATTTATCTTCCTTTTCACCTTCTCCAGACAAGCTGAAATCCGGAAGAGGGACCGGCGGAACAAATCCCAGTCAGAATGAAAGGAATTTCTTCTCCTCCCCCCTCTGAAGCATGTTACTCTCCTCTGCTAAAGAGGTGGCTGGGGCAGCCTGCTGACATCTCTCCCCAGACAGTGTCAGTGACTCCTGCACTGGGATACATTCATTGGGACGCACGATTGAAGACTGCAGGATGGGGAGACGCTCTGCCACTCCCCCCCCCCCCCCCCCAGATCAGCAGAGAAAGAAAGATTTGCATTTCCACAGCACCTTTCACAACCACTGGACGTCCCAAGGCTCTTTACAGCCAATTAAATACTTTTTGAAGTGTAGTCACTGTTGTAATGTGGGAAACGCAGCAGCCAATTTGCACACAGCAAGCTCCCACAAACAGCGAATGCGATAATGACCAGCTAATCTGTTTTTGTTATGTTGATTGTGGGATAAATATTGGCCAGGACACCGGGGATAACTCCCCCTGCTCTTCGAAATACTGCCATGGGATCTTTTACATGCACCTGAGAGAGCAGACGGGGCCTCGGTTTAACGTCTCATCCAAAAGACGGATGAGTTCAAACTTATCCCATGTGGAGAACCCCTGTAATCATTGGCGCATTCCTGGGGACTCCCCACTCCCTCCCCACCCCCTCTATATACCCCCTCCCACTCACCGTCTTAACTCCCCAAATACAATGTCAGCTGATCAAAGAGAAACGGTGCCAACATTGGAGGACAATCTTTTTCTTTTATTACTCTATGGCAGAAATAAATGTGGCAGTATTCCAGCAAATACACAGAACTGATGAGACGGATAGGAACTCCACATCCCTGGGGGACTCCCCCAGGATCCCGGGAGATGCGGTTTGGAAACCCATGCCCTTGGATGGGTTCTTTTCCTTATCCCCCTGCAGACCATCCAGTCGAGTCTGACAAGTGCACCTCATGCAAATGCCAGTGGAGACTGGGCCCCAGACTCCACACTCAGTGACACAGACTGTAGCTACCAGCCACCCCGGAAGATGTCATACTGTCACATTTTCCAACAGATTCCCTCCCGCTGTAAGAACACTGCAAAAACATTTAAGGGAGAAAAATATAAGAGGGTCTGCAACTTGCAATGTATTCCAGCTGCCCCTCTGGCAGTGCGATTGACACATGTGTCAGCCACTGGCTCAGTGGGTTGGACCCTCGCCTCTGAGTAACATGGCTGTGGGTTCAAGTGGAGGCTGGGTCATTGAATATATTTAAGATGGAGATAGACAGATTTTTGAATGATAAGGGAGTCGAGGGTTATGGGGAGCAGGCAGGAAAGTGGAGTTGAGGCCAAGATCAGATCAGCCATGATCTCATTGAATCGCGGAGCAGGCTCGAGGGGCCGAATGGCCTACTCCTGCTCCTATTTCTCATGTTCTATGTTCTTATATCCCCACTCCAGCGACTTGAGAACCAAAATTTAGGGAGTGCTGTACTGTCGGAGGTGCTGTCATTCGGATGAGACGTTAAACCGAGGCCCCGTCTGCTCTCTCAGGTGGGCGTAAAAGATCCCATGGCACTATTTTGAAGAAGAGCAGGGGAGTTATCCCCGGTGTCCTGGCCAATATTCACCCCTCAATCAATATCACTAAAAAAAACATTATCTGGTCATTATCACATTGCTGTTTGTGGGAGCTTGCTGTGTGCAAATTGACTGCCGCATTTCCTACATTACAACAGTGACTACACTTCAAGAAGTACTTCATTGGCTGTAAAGTGCTTTGAGACATCCGGTGGTCGTGAAAGGCGCTATATAAATGCAATTCTTTCATTTTATGTGCAGCTGACTTGTATCATTCACACCACAATTTCAATATTAAAAGGGCTTAAACAAGGAATGGACTTCTAACATCTCCTTAGCTTCCCTGAAGGTTTTGTTTTTGATAATCATTCCTAAATCTATACTTCAATTTAAAGCAGCCTGTGTCCCTCATTCCGCTGCCCCTGGGCCCACGGCCGATCACAGATACAACAGTGAGCCTGTTTAGTCTTTCTCTGCACCACCTGACGCCTGGGAATTGGGAATTGGACTACAGGTGGGTGAGAGGATAAAGCTACATTGCCTCCGCTACCAGCTGTGCGGGCAGCTGGATCACTGTAAGATACCGTCTTGATCATTTCAAATAATCATCTGATTCGTACTCTGATATCAGCGGTTGACTGTCTTTATTTCAGATATTAATTACAATAAGCAGGCAGACAACACATGCGTCTATGATCCGACAAGCAAACATCTCACTGGGATAACCTGGCCACGCAAATCTTACCTCTAGTCCAGACACTTCACGCTGCTCAACTTGTCTACCAAACCTCATCCTGGTATATCCTCATATAAACGACTCACTTCTCGTTTCATCATTCTTACCTAATTTGAGCAAACGTGCAGCTCAGCACATTCCTGAGGGCGGTGTCTATATTTTTGGTACATAGGAGAGCATTATTTCAAATCGCAGATGGATAGCCACTAAGCCACCCACAGACCCTGTGCTTGTTCTTCCAGATACACTGTACTCCAATCGTTACTATCTGTAATCGACTCTTCAAAGCCAATTTTGTTTTTGTCATTATTTGTTTGTAGCAGATTATTTATGCATTATTCTCCTCTCCCTCCCAGCTGTTCTCGGATACTATTTGGACTCTCCTGAACAAAAGCCTGAATTGTTTGTTTTTTGTTGTTGAGTCTAGCCCCGTGGTATAATAAAACGAATACTGACTAAATCGTACAGGCTACAGGCAGTAAACTACCACCCTTAGATTTGCAGAAGTGACCTTGAATTTGTTTTCTGCCATAGTCCTCAAACACAGGCATTCTTTCAATGTGACTTGGTTCATTTCTACTGTATGTCAGCTGCTGTCTAATTAGGGAGAAAGGCAAACACATTATAATATTGGAAATAACAAAGAATTAGTGCTGCACAAGCACTCAGCCCACTCCTATTATTAAACTAGCTAAAATGTTACCTTAAAACTAACATGTGCTAGGTATGGCTGGAGTCATAACTAGCGCAAGGGAAGATAGTTGTCGTGATTGAAGGTCAATCATCACAGCCCCAGGACATCGCTGCAGGAGTTCCTCAGGGCAGTGTCCCAGGCCCAACCATCTTCAGCTGCTTCATCAATGACCTTCCCTCCAACATAAGGACAGAAATAGGGATGTTCACTGATGACTGCACAGTGTTCAGTGCCATTCACAACTCCTCAGATAATGAAGCTGTCCATGCCCGCATGCAGCAAGACCTGAATGACATTCAGGCTTGGGCTGATAAATGGCAGGTAACATTCGCGCCACAGAAGTGCCAGGCAATGACTATCTCCAACAAGCGAGAGTCTAAACACCGCCCCTTGACATTCAATGGCATTACCATCACCAAATCCCCCACCATCAACATCCTGGGGGTCACCATTGACCAGAAACTTAACTGGACCAGCCACATAAATACTGTGGCAACAAAGGCTGGTCAGAGGCCAGGTATTCTGCGGCGAGTGTCTCACCTCCTGACTCCCCAAAGCCTTTCCACCATCTACAAGGCACAAGTAAGGAGTGTGATGGAATACTCTCCACTTGCCTGGATGAGTGCAGCTCCAACAACACTCAAGAAGCTCAACACCATCCAGGACAAAGCAGCCCGCTTGATTGGCACCCCCTCTACCACCTTAAACATTCACTCCCTCCACCACTGGCGTACCGTGTCTGCAGTGTGTACCATCTATAAGATGCACTGCAGCAACTCGCTAAGGCTTCTTCGGCAGCACCTCCCAAACCCGCAAACTCTTCCACCTAGAAGGACAAGGGCAGCAGATGCATGGGAACACCATCACCTACAAGTTACCCTCCAAATCACACATCATCCTGACTTAGAAGCATATCGCCGATCCTTCATTGTCGCTGGGTCAAAATCCTGGAACTCCCTACCTAACAGCACTGTGGGAGTACCTTCACCACACGGACTGCAGCGGTTCAAGAAGGTGGCTCACCACCACCTTCTCAAGGACAATTAGGGATGGGCAATAAATGCTGGCCTTGCCAGCGACGCCCACACCCTATAAAAACAAATAAAAAAAATAAAGAATTAAAAAGATGATGTCCAAGTTAGTGGCAGTTGATTGTCAGAATCTTTTCCCACTCCTGACAGATTGACATGACTCATAAGTTTTGATTTTCGCACAAATTAAAGCTCTCGCTGTCACTGATAGCCAACCAGATTTCAGCTGTTGCAAGAAACAATCTCGCAGGACACTGCCAAAAAACAACCCTCGCCTGCTTTTCAATGAAAACCGGCCCGCCTCTGAGTCAGGGAGATGGCCCAAGGTGGGATCAATAGAGAAGTGACTACAAACTTATGGGCCTAGAAATTCAGTTAAGGCCCGCCAGCAGGCTAACGCCTAAAAGTTGGCGCTGCGCGCGGAGCCAGGTGCGCCCGTCAGATATTCGGCTTTTGCGCCCCAAGTCAGAACCGGGCGCTATTCCAGGGTGTGCCCGCCCCCGCTTGGGGCGCTGAAACTGAATTTCTGCACTGTAGGCCCCGCTGCGCCACCCGCTGCGGAGCGGCAGGCTGCGGTACTGCAGGCCTCCTCCTTCTCTTAAGGGGGAGGTGCCTGCAACAGCGAGATCGCCGCTGGATTGTGCCGGCAAATGAGCCCGGCACCACGGAGAAGTGCCGGGCTCGCGGAAAGCAGCCGGCAATGCCGCGGGGGGGGTGGTGGAGGAGGCCGGGGAAGGAGGTGCGGGCAGGCGGCCGCCGAAAAAGCGGCCGGCCGCACCTCCACCTTAAAGCGCCCCAGTAGCGCAGCAGTACGGCCCCGTTTTTCAATCGCTGTTTGCGGCCACTGCAGAAGAGGCGGCCGCAACTAAATATGGGGTTTGGGCCGGAAGCGGGGCGGAACCGGGGCACTGCGCACACCGATGACGTCATCGATGTCGGCGCAGCACTACCGGCTACTGCCGCCATTACCGCAGCGCTGAATATCAGCGCACCCTCTTACACTTGCGCAGAAGCCCTCTTTGGGCGGTAACTGGGCGCAAAGCCCACTGAATTTCTGGCCCATGATATCTAAAGCTACCGTCCGCTGTTGCTTTTTATAATTGCAATCAACTGACTGATTACACATCTTCTCAAGAGCATCTTCTCAAGCATTGCATTTTTTATAGTGAACAAACCATCACCCCCTCACTCTTCAACATGATACTTGCATTGGTTCTGCAAGAGATCCATTCCATTAAAGTCAGAAGGAAGCAAAATCAGGGGGGTGTAAGGGGAGTGTGAGGGGGGGGTGTAAGGGGAGTGTAAGGGGGGGTGTAAGGGGGGGTGTAAGAGGGAGTGTAAGGGGGGTGTAAGGGGGGTGTAAGGAGGGTGTAAGAGGGGGTGTAAGGGGGGTGTAAGGGGGGTGCAAGGGGGGTGTAAGAGGGGGTGTAAGGGGGGGTGTAAGGGGGGGTGCGTAAGAGGGGTGTAAGGCGGGTGTAAGGGGGGCGGGTGTAAGGGGCGGGTGTAAGGGGGGCGGGTGTAAGGGGCGGGTGTAAGGGGGGCAGGTGTAAGGGGTGGGTGTAAGGTGGGCGGGTGTAAGGGGGGCGGGTGTAATGGGGCGGGTGTAAGGGGCTGGTGTAAGGAGGGTGTAGGGCGGGTGTAAGGGGGGTGGGTGTAAGGGGGGCGGGTGTAAGGGGCGGGTGTAAGGGGGGCGGGTGTAAGGGGCGGGTGTAAGGGGGGCAGGTGTAAGGGGTGGGTGTAAGGTGGGCGGGTGTAAGGGGGGCGGGTGTAATGGGGTGGGTGTAAGGGGCTGGTGTAAGGAGGGTGTAGGGCGGGAGTAAGGGGGGTGGGTGTAAGGGGGTGGGTGTAAGGGGGGGTGGGTGTAAGGGGCGGGTGTAAGGGGGGGCGGGTGTAAGGGGCAGGTGTAAGGGGGGCAGGTGTAAGGGGCGGGTGTAAAGGGGGCGGGTGTAAGGGGCGGGTGTAAGGGGGGCGGGTGTAAGGGGCGGGTGTAAGGGGGTGGGTTTAAGGGGGACGGGTATAAGGGGCGGGTGTAAGGGGGTGGGTGTAAGGGGGCGGGTGTAAGCGGCGGGTGTAAGGGGGTGGGTGTAAGGGGCGGGTGTAAGGGGGGCGGGTGTAAGGGGCGGGTGTAAGGGGGCGGGTGTAAGGGGGCGGGTGTAGGGGGCGGGTGTAAGGGGGGCGGGTGTAAGGGGCGGGTGTAAGGGAGGCGGGTGTAAGGGGGCGGGTGTAAGGGGGCGGGTGTAGGGGGCGGGTGTAAGGGGGGCGGGTGTAAGGGGCGGGTGTAAGGGGGCGGGTGTAAGGGGGCGGGTGTAAGGGGGGCGGGTGTAAGGGGCGGGTGTAAGGGGGGCGGGTGTAAGGGGGCGGGTGTAAGGGGGCGGGTGTAAGGGGGCGGGTGTAGGGGGCGGGTGTAAGGGGCGGGTGTAAGGGGGCGGGTGTAAGGGGGCGGGTGTAAGGGGGGCGGGTGTAAGGGGCGGGTGTAAGGGGGGCGGGTGTAAGGGGGCGGGTGTAAGGGGGCGGGTGTAAGGGGTGGGTGTAAGGGGGGTGGGTGTAAGGGGGGCAGGTGTAAGGGGCGCGTGTAAGGGGGCGGGTGTAAGGGGCGGGTGTAAAGGGGGCGGGTGTAAGGGGCGGGTGTAAGGGGGGGCGGGTGTAAGGGGCGGGTGTAAGGGGGGTGGGTGTAAGGGGGGGCGGGTGTAAGGGGGCGGGTGTAAGGGGGCGGGTGTAAGGGGCGGGTGTAAGGGGGGCGGGTGTAAGGCGCGGGTGTAAGGGGGTGGGTGTAAGGGGCGGGTGTAAGGGGGTGGGTGTAAGAGGGGCGGGTGTAAGGGGCGGGTGTAAGGGGCGGGTGTAAGGGGCGGGTGTAAGGGGGGCGGGTGTAAGGGGCGGGTGTAAGGGGGCGGGTGTAAGGGGGCGGGTGTAAGGGGGTGGGTGTAAGGGGCGGGTGTAAGGGGGCGGGTGTAAGGGGCGGGTGTAAGGGGGGCAGGTGTAAGGGGCGGGTGTAAGGGGGCGGGTGTAAGGGGCGGGTGTAAGGGGGCGGGTGTAAGGGGTGGGTGTAAGGGGGCGTGTGTAAGGGGGGGGCGGGTGTAAGGGGGGGCAGGTGTAAGGGGCGAGTGTAAGTGGGTCGGTGTGTAAATCGGACGGGGTGCCAATTGGGCAAGGGCTGATGATACAAAGCTGGGTGGGAATGTAAGTTGTGAGGAGGATGCAAGGAGGTGTCAAGGGGATATAGACAGGCTAAGTGAGTGGGCAAGAACATGGCAAATGAAATTTAATGTGGAGAAATGTGAAGTTATCCACTTTGGTAGGAAGAATAGAAAAGCAGAGTATTTTTTAAATGGTGAGAGGTTGGGAAATGTTGGTGTTCAGAGGGACCTGGGTGCCCTTGTACACGAATCACTGAAAGTTAACATGCAGGTACAGCAAGCAATTAGGAAAGCAAATGATATGTTGGCCTGTATTACAAGAGGATTTGAGTATAAGAGTAAAGAGGTCATACTGCAATTATATAGGGCCCTGGTGAGACCACACCTGGAGTATTGTGTACAGATTTGGTCTCCTTACCTAAGGAAGGATATACTTGTCATAGAGGGAGTGCAACGAAGGTTCACCAGACTGGTTCCTGGGATGGGGGGATTGTTCTATGAGGAGAGATTGAGTAGACTGGGCCTATATTCACCTAGAGTTTAGAAGAATGAGAGGTGATCTCATTGAAGCATGCAAAATTCTTACAGGGCTTGACAGGGTAGATGCAGGGAGTATTTCTCCTGGCTGTGGAGTCTAGAACCAGGGGTCACAGTCTCAGAATAAGGGGTCGTCCATTTAGGACTGAGATGAGGAGAAATTTCTTCGCTCAGAGGGTGGTGAATCTTTGGAATTCTCTACCCCAGAGGGCTGTGCAGGCTCAGTCATTGAGTCTATTCAAGGCAGAGATCGATAGATTTTTGGATATTAAAGGAATCAAGGGATATGGGGATAGTGCAGGAAAGTGGAGATGAGGTAGAAGATCAGCCATGATCTTATTTGTACGGATAACCGTAGCTGTCGTAAAGACAGTGGGGTTTGATTGACAGCTGGTTGATGGCTGACGTCATATCCGGGGGCAGGATCCGACGCCAAATTGTCCATGCTTCAGGTACTGTACTAAGGGACACAAATGGCACTCCACTGCAACTGCTTGGGAGACTCATAATTACATTATTAAGATAACATTACATGGTACCAGGATGTATAGAACTCACGATAAGGACATACTACAACAATGGAAGGAATAAAACCTCCGGCTAGCCTGCAACTAGAAGGAAATGTGGATGAAAATTGGCGTGTCTTCAAGCAACGCTTTCTTCTCTACCTCACAGCGATTGACGCTTCGACTAGCTCTGGAACACGTAAAGTAGCTTTGTTGCTAACAGTGGCTGGCTCGCAGGCAATCGAGCTGTTTAATACATTTACGTTTGCAGCCAAAGATGATAAAAATGATCTGGACAAGGTGATAGAACGGTTCGACGAATACTGCGCTCCAAAAAAGAATGAAACGTATGAGAGATTCGTGTTTCGCTCCCGCGTGCAAAAGCAAGGAGAATCCTTTGATGTTTTTTTGACGGACTTGAAAATAAAAGCATAAACATGCAACTTTAGGGACCTGAAGGAATCGATGATACGCGATCAAGTCGTTTTTGGAATACTCGACAAGAAGGTGAGGGGGAGAATGCTTAGAGACAATGACCTAAATTTGGATGCAGCAGTGATAATATGTCATGCTAGTGAACTCTCAGCCATGCACACGAAAACTTTCGAAGGGAGCAGCACTGCAGCGGGCGGGAGCGCCCTGGGGCTGAAAAACCTGCTGGTGGATGTGGTACACAAAAGGGACACAAGAGGGCCCATGGAGTTCAAGATGATGACGCCTTACAAATGCAGACGGTGCGGTAATAAACACGTAGCCAGACAGTGTCCTGCTTATGGGAAGAACTGTGCAAAATGTAAAGGCAGGAATCACTTTGCCAAGATGTGTTTTTGGGAAGAGAAAACTGAAGGTAAAAAGACAGTGCATGCTATTGAGACTGAAGAGACAGGAGCAGAGACTTTGTTTGTTGGAATGGTGCAAAATGATTCAAAACAGGGCAAAAATGCTAATGAAGTGCACTCTGTAGGACCAAAGACTGAAGTTTGGATAGCTCCCTTGCTGGTAAATGACACCATTGTTCCCTTTAAGCTAGATACAGGTGCTAAGGCAAACCTCATAAGTTGGAGTGATGCACGGAATCTCAAAGTGCGACCTAAAATACTGAACAAGACAGTGTCTTTGAAGGCATACAATGGACAAAGCATTGAAACAAAAGGAACGTGTAGGCTGAATGTTAAGGTAAAAAATCACATTCACCCTTTGACCTTTGTTATAGTGCCTGAAGGACATAAGTCACTGTTGGGGGATAAGGCCTGTGTGGATTTGGGCTTGGTAAAATGAGTCTATACTATCAATAAACTGAACTGTGTGCAGAGTGCCCCCCAAGATAGTACAAATCTGACTCATGAGACTATAGCACACAAATATGCAGATGTATTTCAGGGTTTCGGAGCACTGCCCTTGACATACTCCATCAAACTGAGAGAGGATGCACAACCTGTGATTCACGCACCCAGGAGAGTTCCAGTGGCTCTCCGTGAAAAACTGAGGAAAGAGCTACACCGCATGGAGGGACTAGCTGTCATAATGAAGATTGAGGAACCGACTGACTGGGTAAATTCCATGGTCTGCGTCAATTCAAAGAAAACTGATAAATTGCGTGTCTGCATGGATCCCAAGGACCTTAACGCCAATATCAAAAGAGAGCACTACCAAATTCCAAAGAGAGAGGAAATAGTCAGCAAAATGACAGAAGCGAAAGTCTTCTCCAAGATGGACGCCTCACATGGTTTCTGGCAGTTGAAACTTGATGAAGAAAGTGCTAAGCTGTGCACTTTTAACACCTCGTTTGGTCGATACTCCTACCAACGTCTGCCCTTTGGTATTAGCTCTGCCCCAGAAATCTTTCACAGAGCAATGGAGCAAATCATCGAGGGCCTGGAGGGAGTGCGGGTGTACGTGGATGATCTGATAGTATGGGGCTCCACTCAGGGGCAGCACGATACCAGACTGGAGAAAACACTTCAGAGAATACAGCAGTATGGACTCAAACTAAATAAAGACAAATGTCAGTTCAGTGTCAATGAAATCACATTCCTCGGAGACAAGATCTCTACAGAGGGGATTCAGCCAGACAAGTCAAAGGTAAAGGCTATACATGACATGGAGAAACCAAAGGACAAGAAAGGGGTTCAGCGGGTCCTTGGCATGGTTAACTACCTAGGAAAATTCATTCCAAATCTAGCAGTGAAACTGTTCATCTGAGAAAACTGCTGCACCAAGAGACAGAGTTCCAATGGGGACATGAACATGAGAGAGAATGGAAGGGGCTGCTACACATTCTAGCAAGTGAACCCCTACTGAAGTTCTTCTGCCCTAAAAAGAGGACGAAAGTGTCCACAGATGCCGCTAAGAATGGATTAGGGGCTGCCCTTCTACAGGAAGATGAAGGAGAATGGCGACCAGTGGCGTATGCGTCACGCTCCATGATGGCTAGTGAGTGCCGGTACGCGCAAATCGAGAAGGAATGCCTTGGCTTGGCATTTGGGTGTGAAAAATTTCATACCTACATCTATGGTCTTCCCAAGGTTGTCCTAGAAACGGACCATAAGCCACTGCTAGGGATCGCAAAGAAGAATCTGTGTGACATGTCACCACGGATACAACGCCTAATGATGAGACTTCAACGTTACGATTTTGAGCTAACATATGTGCCAGGGACACAAATGTTCATTGCAGACACACTATCCAGGGCTGCGCCTTACGCCACACAAAACAGTGAATCAGAAGAGGATGTGGTTCTTCATGTGGATATGGGCTACGCAGCATTGCCCGCCACACAGGAACAACTATCAGTGATAGTCACAGAGACATCAAAGGACCCAGTCCTGAGTAAAGTAATGAGAAATCTACAAGAGGGCTGGAAGAAAGGGTCATGTAAACAATATTATCACATTCAGTCTGAGCTCTCTGTGGTCAATGGACTACTGCTTAAGTGTGACAGGATAGTAGTGCCCACCTCTATGCGACGAGAAATGCTCAACAGGATACATGAAGGGCACCTGGGTGCAGAAAAGTCAAAAAGGAGAGCACGTGAGGCACTCTACTGGCCAAACATGAACTCTGATAGTGACCAGTTGATCAGCGAGTGTGCTACATGTCAGGAGTATCACTACAAGCAAACAAAAGAGCCCCTCATTACCACAGAGCTCCCATCACAACCTTGGGAAAAGGTCGGAACTGATATATTTCACTATGAAGGAAAAGACTATTTGTTAGTTATTGATTATTATTCCAATTATCCAGAGATGGCTCTCTTGTCCAGTACCACATCAAGAGCTGTGATAACTCACCTGAAGTCAATCTTTGCCAGGCAGGGCATCCCTCTAACCCTGGTCTCTGATAATGGCCCTCACTATGCCAGTCATGAGTTTCAGTCATTTGCTTCAGAGTATGAGTTTAATCATGTAATCTCCAGTCCGCTCTATCCTCAGGCTAATGGAAAAGCGGAGATGGGGGTACAGATTGTGAAAAGACTATTAAAGAAAGCAGCACACAGCAACACTGACCCATATCTGACCCTGATGTCGTACAGGGCGGGCCCGCTAGCAAGTGGCAAGTCTCCAGCTGAGCTCTTACTGGGTCGAAAAATCCGTACACGACTTCCCAGTTATGTCACACCTGACCACAGAGATGAGGTGTGGGCAGACAAGGCTCGGAAACTACAACAGAAACAAAAAACACTTCATGACCGCACAGCCACTACACTAGTGCCTCTACAGGAGAAGGATATAGTTCGTATTGAAGGGCCTGAGTCATGGTCTAAAAGAGCCACCGTTCTAAAACAGGTCGCCCCCAGGTCATACAGTGTCATGACAGAGAACGGCAATGTGTTTCGCAGAAACAGGAGGCACCTATTGAAAACCACAGAGACCTTTCAGCCTCAGGAGGACAGAGAGGATGACGAGATGAGGGAAATGCCACAAAGAGACGAGATGAGGGAAATGCCACAAAGTGATGAAGGACACAGTAGTGATAATGTGACAAGGGACCTGTGTGGTACAGACATGAACTTAAGGGATACAACTGGGGTGGTTCAGCAAACACCCGTTCAGCCACGCAGGTCACAGCGCACCAGAAAGCCTGTAGTTAAACTTGACCTGTAGACAGGGATTGATAAGACTGTAAACAGTTAATTGACTCCTGGGTGTGGGTAAGGTTTATACCTACCTGCAATTAGTTCAACGGTGTAGTTACACTGACTGTTTCTATATGATGTTAACAAGTGTTCTATGTGCTATGTTATGTTATGTTGTTACTGTGTTATGTCTTCATTGAAGGGGGGAGATGTACGGATAACCGTAGCTGTCGTAAAGACAGTGGGGTTTGATTGACAGCTGGTTGACGACTGACGTCATATCCGGGGGCGGGGTCCGATGCCATCTTGGCCATGCTTCAGGTACTGTACTAAGGGACACAGAGTCAGGACTGAATAAATGGCACTCCACTACAATTGCTTGGGAGACTCGTAATTACGTTATTAAGATAACATTACATTATTGAATGGTGGAGCAGGCTCGAAGGGCCAAATGGCCTACTCCTGCTCCTATTTCTTATGTTCTTATATGCTATCACAGGAGTGCGGTAGTTACTGGAGTAGTAATCCAGAGGCCTGGACTAATGATCCTGTAGACATGAGTTCAAATCCCACCACAGCCGCTGGGGAATTTAAATTCAATTAAATAAACCTGGAATAAAAAGGTAGTATCAGTAATGGCGACCATGAAACTTGAGACATCTGGTTCACTAATTTCCTTTAGGGAAGGAAATCTGCTGTCCTTACCCGGTCTGGCCTATAAGTGGCTCCAGACCCACAGCAATGTGGTTGACTCTTAACTGCCCTCTGAAATGGCCTAGCAAGCCACTCAGTTGTATAAGGTTGCTCACCACCAACTAGGGATGGGCAATAAATGCGGGCCTTGCCACTGACGCCCAGGTCCCGTGAATGAATTAAAAAAAATACTAGCATTCATTCTGAATTGCTAACTAGCAATAGTGATAACATCACAACTATTAGTCCTAATTGTGAAGGAGACTTGCCACAAATTTCAAATGCGATAAAGTAACAATAATTTAGTGGCTGTAATAGATCACGTGGCAATATTTCAAGAGGTGTTGGGAGTTCTTTCAATGTCCTGGCCAATATTTATACCTCAATTTATAACCTGAACACCACCAAAACATTCACTGATCATTTATCTCACTGCCTTTGATGCAACCCTTTTGTGTGCAAATTGATTGCCACATTTCCCTGTATGACAACAGCGTCTACTCTTCAACGGTAATGAATTGGCTGTGAAGCACTTTGAGAGGTGCTATATATAAATGCAAGTTATTTCTTCTAAGTTAGTAAAATAGAAACAGAAAATACTGGAAATACTCAGCAGGCCAGGCAACATCTGTGGAGAGAGAAACAGAGATGACCCAGTTCTGATGAAAGGTCAACGACCTGAAATGTTAACTCTTGGTTCTCTCTCGCCACAGATGCTGCCTGACCTGCCGAGTGTCTCCAGCATTTTCTGCTTTTATCTTAGATTTCCAGCGTCCGCAGTATTTCGCTTTTGTTTTAGTAAAAGTAACATCGCTTCTGGACACACGGAATCTAGGTGGACACATGAAAGTCAACACTGCAGCACACACCTACCAATCTGACCCTTCCTAGTGCTTGGGATGAACCAGTTCCTGTGCTGCTGTTGGGGGGGGGAGTGGGGGGGGGGGGGCGAAGACAAGCCAGGGGGGGTTTGAAGCCTCCATGCCACCTGTCATTCTTCCTCCTTGCTGTGATCAGTTAGCTTAGCACAGGCCTAGAAGCTACAACCTCTGAACTTCCAGCTCACTGAGCCATCAGGGAAGGTTACATTTCCTTTCACTTACATTCTTACTGAAGGCCTGCAATCAAATTCTAACCCTTATTTTTCTTTTCACGTGTACCCCAGAAACACCGTTTGCAGCCATCACACTGACAGACCGCCAGATTTTATCTAAGATATAGACCGAATACATAATGGAGCAGCAGAATATTACCATAAGTACCTGAATACAATCCTTTTAACTGTCGCTCATTATTTTAGACATGATTGCTTGATCTGAATTACTACACTCAGTCTCTTTTGTATTGTTGCAAAAATAAATTTGCCGCACACTTTTGCAGGCATTGTTGCCCGTTCTTCAACAGTAACACTCTTGCCTGGGCGACCTGCATTTTGCTTTTATCTTCAACTCGTCAAATATTCTCAATGGGATTGAGACCTGTGGAGTAATGAGCCCAGTCTAACACCTTAATCCTTTCCTTATCCATGAAATCTCATCTTCCCTCTGAAGAGTGAATTCACAGCCAATTATACTTTTGCAGAAGGTATCACTTTAGCCTCCGAAGTATCTTTGTACTTAAAATGTCCTACAGTCCCCTAATTTACTGTAATTTCCCTTACACAAGCACTTGCTGTGCATGGTAAAAGCATGGCACTGCCATCTCCACCCTCCAGGGCTGGGCTCACTCTTCACAAAAACCTTGCCCCTGGACTTTCTCTTAAGCCGCCCGCTGTCATGACATAAATTTGGCAGTCGGCCACAGTACGTCATGTTTTCAGTGTCAGTCATGCCAGAATAATCCAAGGGTTCAATTACGAGGAGAGATTACACAAACTAAGGTTGTATTCCCTCGAATTTAGAAGATTAAGGGGGCGATTTGATCAAAGTTTTCAAGACATTAAGGGGAACTGATAGGCAATGTTCCCACTAATTTTGTTTTGGGTGCACGGCCCATTCAAATTCTAACGGCATTGAGCGGCCTGGGCGGGACCTGCAGACCGCTGCGCGGCCGCGAAGGTTAAAGGGAACATTGCTAATAGGGTAGATGGAGAGAAACTACTTCCGCTGGTTGGAGAGTCTAGGACTAGGGGACACAGCCTAAAAAATAGAGCCAGGCCTTTCAGGAGTGAAATTAGGAAACACTTCTACACACAAAGGGTGGTAGAAGTTTGGAATTCTCTTAGAATCATAGAATCGTTACAGCTCAGAAGGAGGCCATTCGGCCCATCGAGCCGGTGCCGGCTCTCTGCAAGAGCACTTCAGCTAGTCCCACTCCCCCGCCCTTTCCCTGTAGCCCAGCATATTTTTTCCCTCGGGTACTTATCTACTTATCCAACTCCCTTCTGAAAGCCATGATTGACTCTGCCGCCACCACCTTTTCAGGCAGTGCATTCCAGATCCTAACCACTCGCTGCATTAAAAAGTTTTTCCTCATGTCGCCTTTGGTTCTTTTGCCAATCACCTTAAATCTGTGTCCTCTGGTTCTCGACCCTTCCGACAATGGGAACAGTTTCTCTCTATTTACTCTGTCCAGACCCCTCATGATTTTGAACACCTCTATCAAACCTCCTCTCAACCTTCTCTGCTCTAAGGAGAACAACCCCACAAACGATAGTTGATGATAGGTCAATTGTTAATTTTAAATCTGGGATTGATAGATTTTTGTTAACCAAAAGTATTAAGGGATATGGGGAAAAGGCGGGCATATGGAGTTAGGCCAGCCATCATCTCATTGAATGGCGGAACAGGCTCAAGGGGCAAAATGGCCTACTCCTGTTCCTATGATCAGTAGTTGGTGCACATTTTGGGATACAGTATATGAGTAATTTGAAACATGACATGTGGTAAGTGTAGTGTGCTTGGGAGGAAAAAGATGACTTTGAACCTATGGTTCCCAAAGCTCTCCACCACTCGGGTTTTCCTCGTGTCATTTCTGGGTCTGTTGTAGACTAATTGATAGAGATGGATAGCTAAGATTAGTCAACAACTCCAGTATCATTGTATCATGCGACTAGCGGGTTGGTAGAAGGTGAACTGGATGGACCGTGGTCTTTCTAGCAATTCCTATGTACCTACTCTGAATGGTCACACCCACCAAGCCTTCACCAATCATATCTGCAGATGCTGGCACACCTGCCCAGCAGTGACCGTGGGGCATTGTCTTCTGTGTCCAAGTCAGCAGAGAGGATTCATCACGTCCACTTCATCAATCATCAAACAACTGGTCACGTTCTGGGCTATTCTATCACTTGCCTGAAGCCATATGCCCGTACATTAGGTTTCCTTTCCTTTCATTTCTGCAATGTATGTACCTTTAAGGGGGAGAACTACTTTTTACAGCTCCTGTATCCTGTAGTACCGGCAGTGACCACACCTGTATATAAACCCTGAGTAGTGATCTGTACAGTCAGTTGCAGTTTGAACCCTCATTCAGTAAACATCTGTTGATCGTTCCCTGCAGTCTTTTGTCTGATTATTGAAGGACACAACATTAAGATACACGGATCTAACATTGGCGACGACGCAGATTCGAACCTACCTGCAACTCTGCATCACCTCCCAGGGATTCGCTCCTGGAGAACAGTGGAAGGAGGTCGAGTCCAGAAGCACAGGCGTCGACCACGGGCAACTGCCCAGTCATCCAGCGGAGATTTGAGCATCGCAGGGGAGGCTGTCGAGAGCCAGGCTTGGCTTTCCAGTCACGGTGGTCCAGCGAAATGGGCTGGCAACAGGTACTGCGCAGACCCTTCCCGGACAGCAGCGGCTAGAGCCGACCGAGTGGCACAGAAAAAGGCCGAGCAGCATCGACAGGGGAGAGAGAGAGGGCAGAGCACACAGGGCACAGCCAGTGTTCAGGATAGAGCGGCGTCAACGGGGAGAGAGACGAGAGAGAGCAGAGCGCAGCCGGTGTTCAAGGGCCGAGCAGCGTCAATGGGGGAGAGAGGCGAGAGAGAGCAGAGCGCAGCCGGTGTTCAAGGGCCGAGCAGCGTCAACGGGGGAGAGAGGCGCGCAGGAAAACGCGAGGCGCTGCCATTGCCACGAGGACCGCAGAGAGCGGCATTGGCAGCAGCACAGGAGCAGCGCACGAAACCCACAGGGCATCGCCATTTGCCACGAGGACCGCCGAGAGCGGCGTTGGCAGCAGCGCGGGAGACGCCATTTTAAGACGCAGCGGGGAAGAAAGGAAAGCGCAGGAGACGCCATTTTAAGCTGCAGCAGGGAAGAAAGGAAAGCGCGGGAGACGCCATTTTAAGCCAGTCTAACCACACCCAAAAATGCCGAAGAGTGGCAGTATCACAGCGTTCGACAATGAAGTCGAAGATTGGACGACATATGTCGAACGCATAGAAGTATACTGCAAGGCGAATGAAGTGCCAGATGACAAGAAAGCGCTGGTATTGTTGAATTCAATGGGTTACTACGAAACCTAGTAACCCCAGAGAAGCCAGTAGAAAAGGATTTTTAAAACATAGTGTCAATCCTACAGGACCACTTAAACCCCACACCGCTGCTGATAGCAGAAAGATTTAAGTTTCACAAAAGGAACCAGCATAAAGATGAAAGTAATGCTGAGTATTTAACGGAACTGCGCAAGCTATCGAAACACTGCCAGTTTGGAACGGGACTGGCAGATACTTTAAGGGACAAGTTTGTGTGTGGGCTTCAAAGTGAAGGAACCCAGAAACGGCTTCTATCAGAAAAGGATCTTATGCTGGACAAGGCTTTCAGCATTGCAGTATCACATGAAGCAGCCGCACGGGGCGCTTCAGAGATACAACGGAGACCGCAAGAATATGGCACAAATGAAATGTCATACGGAACAGTGAAGTGCTATCGCTGCGGCAGAACAACACACGACCATAATGATTGCTGGTTCAAGGACAAAGTGTGCAGACAGTGTGGAAAAGTGGGACAAATAGCAAGAGTCTGCAGGTCGGGAAAGAAAACCAGCAGCAAGAAATCTCCACAGGAGAAGTACAAGAAGGTACATAAGGTGACGGACAGTAGTTCAGACGAACAGAAAAGTGATACAAACTCCGGAAGCAAGGAGCTGGGTTGTCTGAAACTACATAATGTGATCAAAACGGAGGATCACCAAACTATCTGGGTCACGCTCAAGATAGCAGGAGTCCAAGTGAAAATGGAATTGGACACAGGATCAGCCCTAACAGTCATAAACCGAAGGGACTACAAGCGGCTATTCTCACATATACCCTTGAGAGATACAAAGATTGTCTTGAAGACGTACACGGGGCAAAAAGTCTACCCCAAAGGAAAAATAAGGGTGAACGTTATATATAACGGCAAGGAAACACCAAAAATGGACCTATATGTATTGCCAGATGGAGGACCACCACTACTAGGACGTGAATGGATCCGGAAGATACAGCTAGATTGGCATTCCATACAAGCACTGACTGTAGATGCCAAAAAAGATGACGACGTCACACCTGGACGACTGTCAAAAATGCTAACTGACGCACAAGAAGTGTTCCAGCAGGGACTCGGAACACTAAAAGGCATAACAGCGATGATCAAAATAGAGGAAAATGCAAGCCCAAAGGTTTTTAAGGCCAGACCGGTACCTTATGCGATCCGCCCAGCCGTCGAAGCAGAGCTGGAAGGTTTGGAACGTTCAGGTGTACTGTCCAAAGTGGACTGTAATGAAGAGGTCGTTGAGTAATACGCCTGGGGAACCAAAGAAGGTTCGCATCTGTGGGGAGTTTAAGGTGACAGTGAACCCAGTCCTTCACACTGTACAATATCCGCTTCCGCGGATTGAAGATATTTTTGCCTCGCTATCTGGAGGGAAAAGCTTCACTAAGATTCATCTGGCCCAGGCGTACCTGCAAATGGAGGTAGAAGAAGCCTCAAAACAGTACCTCACGATCAACACTCATAAAGGTCTCTACCAATACAACCGGCTGGTGTTCGGGGTAGCATCAGCTCCGGCTATTTGGCAAAGGGCAATGGAACAAGTCCTGCAAGGGATTCCAGGGACCCAGTGTTATTTGGACGACATCCTGGTCACGGGCGAAAATGACAGTGATCACCTCGCCAACCTGGAGCAGGTGCTCACTAGATTGAAGGAATATGGGCTCCGAGCTAATCGCCACAAATGCGAGTTTTTCCAGAAGCAGATCTCGTATTGTGGCCACGTTATTGATAAAGAGGGGTTACATAAGTCCCCTGAAAAGATTGAGGCAGTAGTCAAGGCTCCAGCACTGGAAAATGTGTCACAACTGAGGTCGTTCCTCGGGCTGGTGAACTACTACCATAAGGTCTTGCCAAATTTGTCTACCGTACTACACCCACTGAGCACCCTACTGCAAATGGGGGTACCATGGAAGTGGAGTGACGAATGTAAACGAGCTTTCCAGAAGAGCAAAGCATTGATCACATCAAAAGAGGTGTTGGCTCATTTCAACCCAGCACTACCAATTCGGTTGGCGTGTGATGCATCACCCTATGGCATTGGAGCGGTGCTGTCGCACAAATTCCCGGATGGCTCGGAGAGGCCAGTAGCCTTTGCGTCTCGGTCACTAACCTCAGCCGAGCGTAACTATGCCCAGATTGACAGGGAGGCCCTCAGCCTAGTGTGGGGAGTGAAAAAGTTCAATCACTAGCTGCACGGGCAGAAGTTCACCTTGCTGACTGACCACCAACCACTTGTCTCCATCTTTAATCCAAAGAAGGGCGTTCCGGTGATGACTGCGCAACGGCTACAAAGATGGTCCCTTTCTCTAGGGGCGAACCAATATGAAATCGAGTATAAGGGCACGAAACAGCATGGAAACACTGATGGGCTATCACGCCTGCCACTGCCTACTGCGGAGGAAGCACCAGCAGTGGATCCTGTCGAAATATTTCACTCGACTATAATTGAATGCTTGCCAGTAACTAACGCTGGTATAGAGAAGGAGACCCAAAATGACCCGATGCTGTCTCGGGTATATGATTTGACGGTGAAGGGATGGCCAACACATGGCGACTCACTGTTGCCAGCATTCTCATCCAGAAGAGAACAGCTGTCAGTATGCCAGGGGAACTTGATGTGTAGATCCCAAGTGGTAATTCCACCCAAGTTAAGGGAGAGAGTGCTCAATGAGCTTCACGAAGGTCATCTGGGAGGGGTGTAAATGAAAAACCTTGCTAGGGCTTATGTGTGGTGGCCGGGGATCGATCAGCAAATCGAGGACCTGACAAAGAGCTGCTCAGGATGCCAAAAGGTCCAAAATGCACCACCACATGCCCCTCTACACCCATGGGAGTGGCCCTCATCTCCATGGCAACGGGTGCATATTGATTTTGCTGGTCCATTCATGGACTCAATGTTTTTAATAGCCGTGGATGCGCACTCGAAATGGCCTGAGGTGATCAAAATGTCCTCCACCACCACAGAGAAAACTATTGCAGTCCTACGGACCATTTTTGCCAGGAACGGCTTGCCAGAGCAGATTTGCTCTGATAACGGACCACAGTTTGTGTCCGAAGAGTTTCGAAGATTTATGAAAAGGAATGGGGTAAGGCATTACACATCCGCCCCGTATCATCCAGCCACAAATGGATTGGCTGAGAGGTTCGTACAAACCTTTAAAAAAGCAGTAAAGGCCATGTGCGATGACGACATTCCACTGCAGCATAAGGTGGACAATTTCCTGTTAGCCTACAGAAATGCGACACATGCAGTCACCAACCAGGCCCCGGCCATGATGTTCTTTAACCGAAGGTTGAGATCTCGTCTGGATTTGCTCAGACCAAATGTACGAAGAGATATTGAGAGTAAGCAATTCCAGCACATCAATGAGAAGCCGACAAGGAGCTTCAATGTAGGGCAACCAGTCTTGGGCCGCGACTACCGAACAGAGAAATGGCAACCAGGAATGATATGCACACGGCAGGGGCCACTAATGTACACAGTGGATGTTGGGGAGAACATTGTGAGATGCCATGCTGACCAGATCCTAGAGTCACAGGAACGAGTCAACCCCATGTCTCGGCCATACGTACCTGGTGAGGAACCCGACGTACAGATCGCATCTACCTCAGAAACAATAGCATTGGAAGCTGATGAATCAACTGACGACAGGGTGTTAGAATCGCCTCCGCACCAAGAGCGAGACACTCGGGAAAGGCATTATCCAGAAAGAATCAGGAAACCTCCCCAAAGACTGAATTTATAAATAAACTATTTTCAGTTAATGTTGCATGTTAAAAGTGTTAATTGTAATTAGTTTGATATTTAATTGTTAAATGAGTGTTATGGTACTGTTAATCTAAAAGGGGAGGAATTGTAATGTATGTACCTTTAAGGGGGAAAACTACTTTTTACAGCTCCTGTATCCTGTAGTACCGGCAGTGACCACACCTGTATATAAACCCTGAGTAGTGATCTGTACAGTCAGTTGCAGTTTGAACCCTCATTCAGTAAACACCTGTTGATCGTTCCCTGCAGTCTTTTGTCTGATTATTGAAGGACACCACATTAAGATACCCGGATCTAACAATCTCTACCTGTCTTTTCTTATGCCCTTGCCCCTTCAGCCTTGGAAATGGCTGATAATGGGTGAGATGCCCTTTTTAAGGCTCTCCAAAGGTTTTCATAATTATTGTCAGCCTATTGTGACACTTCCTTTAATTGTCCTCATCCCTTTAAGTGTCACCCGATTTGCTACTCCTACCACTAGCCTTCTCCCTACACCCATAAGCTACGCTAGTGAGCCAATCTTGGAAAGATTGATGTGAAAAGCGCATCTCCATTTTGAGTCTGTCAGAAGCCCACCTATAGATGTAAGAGGCCGAGGACAGAGAGATCAGAGTGGGAATGAAGCAGAGAATTAAAGTGACAAGCGATGTACCGCTTCACTCCCACTCTGATCTCTCTATCCTCGGCCTCTTGCATTGTTCCAATGAAGCGCAACGTAAGCTCGAGGAACAGCACCTCATCTTTCGATTTGGCACTTTACAGCCTTCTGGGCTCAACATTGAATTCAACAATTTCAGACTATAACCCCTGCCCCCATTCTTCAGGCTGTATGATTTTGCCATCCCCATTTGCAACATTTTATATTTCCTGCCTCCGATCTTAGCACAGAATGTTCCTTCAATTCCTTTCTCCCCTCCCACCCACCCCTCCCACCTCTCCCTGTCTCTGCACCGCTTAATATCTGTTACATCTCCAGCTTTTTCCAGTTCTGATGAAGGGTTCCAGACCTGAAACGTTAACTCTGTTTCTCTCTCCACAGATGCTGTCTGGCCTGCTGAGTGTTTCCAGCATTTTCTGTTGTTATACCAGTGTCTTTCTGCCGTTCTCTAATGAGACAGACCCCTGATGGACACCAGGATCACGTTTTTACTTTGTTTTTGCACCTACACTAATTCCTGCACAGAATCATTGACTGCTATGTGTCCTGGACCAATATTCATCCCTCAACCAACATCACCAAAAACAGATTATCTGATCATTATCGCATTGTTGTTTGTGGGAGCTTGCTGTGTGCAAATTGGCTGCCGTGTTTCCTACATTACAACAGTGACTACACTTCAAAAAGCACTTCATTGGCTGTAAAGCGCTTTGGGACGTCCTGAGGTTGCGAAAGGCGCTATATAAATACAAGTCCGTCTTTTTTCTTTTCATGCAAATTCATACATTTTCCTTTCCTCCCTGCACGTGTACATTTGTATATCCAACAATAAATTTGCATAGCATAAAGCCATATGGACACATCATCTACCTCCTTCTGCATGCACAAGGGGAATAGAACGAGATCAGTGTGTGTATAAAAACCCTTTATTCCTTCCCCTTTTATACAAGTTTCCAAAGACAGCACAAGAATGAATACAAAACACAGTTTTATATTTCCACCCAAATATGACAGACGAAAGAGAATTGGGTCCTATAAATTTTCAATCCCTTTGACAGCTCTGTACTTGGGTTTTGAACAAGCTGATAGTTTTTTTCCTCACGTCCCTTCCATGCTCACTGTGTTTAATGTTCACCTAACTGTTAACTGTTAACATTTGGAGGTCGAGTTCACATCATTGGTAGGCAGCTTAGAGCTACTCTGTCACATTTTCCTTACATGCCATCGAAAAACCTTCCAGAACACTCCTTTAGTTACAGATTTGTGCAATTATGTTCTGCTCTTCTTCAGAGGAACGCTGTCCCTTAAACTCTGCAACTCCCTTTAGGCTGTTATCTTAAATTCAATAAAAAATTCCCAAAGACCAATACTTTGCGGCAAAGCTGTATTCATGGATGAAGTCCTTTATCTTTCTTTCCCCTGCAGGGCTCCAAGTGTAGAGGAGAGAGCTGAGATTTCATAGGTCTTCTGAAACACAGCAATCCCTTTGGAAAACATGCGCTGGGTCACTCGTCAGGACCTCGACCCAGTTCCCAGCACTTTCATTTAATCACCCTACCTGTGAATCTTACTAGTTTTTCCTTGTGTAATTTGTTTGTACCCTGTACTTGTACAACAATGCACTCTATTCACTGTCTTCATGTATTATATAGAATATAATCTTGAAGAAAACTTAAAATTGTAAGTATGAGCATATCATAGAATCATGCAGCACAGAAGGAGGCCATTCGGCCCATCGTGCCTGTGCCGGCTCTTTGGTAGAGCCCCACTCGCACGCTCTTTCCCCATAGCCCTGCAAATTTTTCCTTCTCAAGTATTTATCCAATTCCCTTTTGAAAGTTACGACTGAATCTGCTTCCACCGCCCTTTCAGACAGCGCGTTCCAGTGCATTAAATCCTTCCCGTGTCAGATAATCTCATTTACTGCGGCGACGCTGTGATTTGATGTATCTGAAACTAACGGAGATAATCTTTGTTATGAATCTTATGATCCATGAAGAAAGACTCATGAAATAACACTGGACGGCCAGCTGGTGGTGCCGTCCAAGGAGTATAAATACTCGGGCGTGGGCCCAGCTTGCCCAGGACATTTTGTAAACAGGAACTAGTGAAAGATAACTAGACCTCCATGTTTTGAAACAAGTTGATTAAAGCCTTGCTTTATACTCGAACCAAGTGCATAATGAGTTTTATTGCGTCAATCTTTTTACGAAATAACGTTCCATCGTTTCTTTTCTGCCCTGGACTAGCTCTTCAAAGGGGAATGGAGATGGGAAATCTTAGGAAATTGCTGAGACAGGGAGTTGGAAGGATATTCTTTCCCCACAGGGACCTGTGCCTCCGACCAAAAAAAAGATGTTGCTGGTTTGAAAGTACGCTTCCTCCGATGGTTGCAGGGCTATTAAGTGAAATGAGTTTTCATCGAGTTTCCAGTAGCTGAGCCCATGGCACAAAATTGCTGTAATTTGGCACTAATTAGCATTAAATTGACACTTTTACTCAGAGTGCATTTAAGGATAGCTGGTGAGGAGAATGGAAATGTCATATTGGTATTTGTATGAATGGTCCTTGGGCATTCGGTCTGGGATCATTTGCGGGAGATTGCTTTCCCCTGCACCCGATCCACACCGTACCTGACCTCGGAGTGTCCAATGCATCAGCGGGTGAAAAAACAATGGAAGGCCCAGAAAAGATGCAGGGGGCAGTGATCCCAGCAAGCAGGCCGGGTCATATAATCACCAGGGGGCCTCTGCTGATGGTGCTACCCAAGTTCACGGAATCAGGGGCAGGTTCCTTTGCTACAGTGACAGTGGCGGATGCCCACGACACTCAGGCCCTTCCGGCGCACTCCGGGCACAACTCCAGCGGGCAGAGGCCTCCACGCCCAACAAAGGCCGCACGAAACACCTGAGCAAGCTTGGGAGCCGAGGATTCTGCCACGCGTCTGCCGGAGTCAGAGCGGGATTGTGCCAGAAAGGCCTGGGATTTTTTTTTTTGCCCAGAAATGTTGAATCCTTTAGCACTTTCATAACACACTTTGGCGAACAGGAAAATAAATGAACACCACCACCCCTCAAAAATGTTGAGGAACTTCCAATAAGGGGGCCAAAAAATTGGGACATCATTAAATTGCCCATGTGAGAATTATCAATAATATGAATTTGATCAGATTGAAGCTCCTTTATGATGATCAGATTTTGTAAAATCTTCAAAAATAGTGTTATTGAAAAAATCCCGATGGAATCTGAGTCGAATGATCTCAGCAAAGAAGCATGAGATAAAAATGAGAAGCTCATTCATGAAAACTTCTACAAACCACATACTCAACTTACTTAAAGGAGTGTAATACATGTGCTGCTAATCTTTCATGTAATCAGAAGCTTTTTTCTGTACAATACTGTCAAAATACCTTGCAGAGATGCTGTTTTTTGCAAAATACAAAGATTGCTGCATTTTTGCTTTTCACAATAAGGAACTAAGTCGTGTAGTGGGTTAGCCTCTCACCTCTGACCTGAGTTCAAATCCAGCCCAGATAAGGAAGGCTAGGCTTGTTCACAACAACGGCAATTTGCATCGATGGCGACTTTAACGTAGAAAATATCCCAAGGCGCTTCACAAATAGAAATAGATTTGTTTGCAACAGACCCAGACGTGAGGCCAGGGAAACCCGCCAATGGTGGAAGGTTTTGGGAACCATGGGATATAAATTCGCCTTGGACGCTAGTGCAAAAACGAGCGATTGCGAACCGGATATTCTTCTCCATTCTGAGTGGGGAAAGCCCAGCACCTGCTCCACTCATCAGAAACCAGTTTTACAGAGGAGTCCTTCAACAGGCATTAGGCCCCTAGTTCACACATGCAAGGGGCCTAACGGCCATTTTAAGCACCTATAATATTGGGCCCGATGAATTTAGCAGTCACGCGGATGCATGCGGAGATTGGGTCGTCCCATTACAATAACAACAATAACAACTTATATTTATATAGCGCCTTTAACGTACTAAAACACCCCAAGACGCTTCACAGGAACGTTATAAAACAAAATTTGACACTGAGACACATAAGGAGCTATTAGTGCAGGTGACCAAAAGCTTGGTCAAAGAGGTAGGTTTTAAGGAGCATCTTAAAGGAGGAAAGAGAGGTAGCGAGCCGGAGAGGTTTAGAGAAGGAATTCCAGAGCTTAGGGCCTAGGCAGCTGAATGCATGGCCACCAATGGTGGAGCGATTAAAAAGGGGGGTGCTCAATACACCAGAATTAGAGGAGCACAGATATCTTGGGGGGTTGTGGGGCTGGAGGAGATTTCAGAGGATGAGAATTTTGAAATCGAGGCGTTGCTTAACCGGGAGCCAATGTAGGTCAGCGAGCACAGGGGCGATGGGTGAACGGGACTTGGTGCGAGTTAGGACACGGGCAGCCGAGTTTTTGATGACCTCAAGTTTACGTAGGGTAGAACATGGGCGGTTAGCCAGGAGTGCGTTGGAATAGTCAAGTCTAGAGGTAACAAAGGCATGGGTGAGGGTTTCAGCAGCAGATGAGCTGAGGCAAGGGCGGAGTCAAGCAATGTTACGGAGGTGGAAATAGGCGGTCTTTGTGATGGCGCGGATATGTGGTCGGAAGCTCATCTTGGGGTCAAATATGACACCACGGTTGCTAAGTTTGTCAGCGTTGCGCCCGTTGCATCTGGGAAGGCGCCGAACACCTCGAGTCTCTGCGCCAGGAGCAAGCGAAAGCCAAGCACAAGCAGCGCAAGGAGCGCACGTCAACCCAAGCACCTCACCCACCTGCCCCTTCAACCACCGTCTGACCCACCTGTGACAGAGACTGTAGGTCCCGCATTGGGCTCATCAGTCACCTGAGAACTCATTTTTAATGTGGAAGCAAGTTATCCTCAGTTCCGAGGGACTGCCTAAGAAGAAGTTATGCCCAAAAAACAGGAACGGCGCATGCCAATTTCTGCTCCTATTCCGTACTCAGAGACAATTGTTGCTAAAATCATTGACAGGAGAAAATGCCTCGCTTTCTAAATCTGACATTGCTCCTTATTTAGCACAGAAAATATTATGAAAAGTAGCAACTGTTTATTTACATAGTGCTGTAGTCACCTGGAGCAATCGTCAGCTGCATGTTCCAAATATGCTTTGTTACAATTCACAGCAGAAATGCTGGTGTATATGGATAACACTGTCACTGCCAATTACAATCAAACCGAGGTCCTTGCTGAAAAACATTGCTAACTACAACATTTAAACGCAGCTCATTGAAAGTGCTTCACCTTTCTCCGCACAGGGACTGACTCGACATAGCCTGTACATGCTGTGGAGCAGACTGGGAGCCCTTGTGCACTTGTACATGCTGATGCACATCTGTACAGTTGGCAAGAGGTATTATAACATTTCACCATGAATATGAATATTATCAAAGGTACCTCACAGGTTACAGAGAGGCCTTGTGTTCCCATATGATATTCTTGTTTCTCATCAATTGATTTTTTCAATCAATACATTTTTTTTTAATGCACAACTGTGCAGTGTTTTTACTTCTTGTCAAGCAGTGCTTGTGTTACGCTGGGGTTTTTTAAAAAATGTTTTCAAAATCTTCCTGCAGTATTTCTTCATTCTCTCTTGATTTAGTTAATTCGGGAATGACAAATTAATGTGACATTTTACTGGTGACTCAGTAAAAAGATATGGGCCCAGACTGCACTGCACTGCCAGGGCCTGGTGTGGGGAATGAACAGTTTAAGCATGGTGTCGTACTGGTCTGCTCTTGGTGTTCAGGCACATTGCTCGGGGAGAGTTTAACCTGCACACAGCTGTCCTACACCTGATTTTATGCTGGGAAATGTATTGATTTCTTTGTGGGTTCAATGACGAGACATTTATGAAAGAGAATGACTTTTAATCTAAAGCTTGTTCAACTCTTTTATACAGCTTTTACAGGAGACACGATGCTAGTGATGCATCTAGAACGAAACTGAAACCAAACCGAACTACCTTGCTTCTCTCGGTCACATGCCCTCTGCTGGTCAGGCACAAGCAATCAATACATGCAAACATGCTATTAAGGCATCATAATCGAACAGGCAAATACCATCTCTATTTGCTGATATCATTACATCTCCTTTTCTTAAAACAAAAGTATTTTACTTTTAACTAACAACATGTTTTCTTTGTATTAATGTGCATTTTAACTGTAACACTGAATGAACTTACATTATCATTATCATGATCAAGGTTTTTTAACCTTGCTTTGTGTGTTCACATGAAATATGTCAATACACTAGAACTTGAAGAAAGAATAAGATAACATTACTTCCTTCTATAACAATAGTCCTTAAATTTGCTCAATGAGTCTCTCAGGAGGCTTCACGTGTCTTGAGGATTTTCTGATTGATTGTCCTTGAATCTGAGTTGTTGCCTCAGATGATTGGTTCTCAGCTGTGTGATCAGGTTGTTCAACAGTATCAGTCTCTTGACCTGCTGTGGCTGGTCCCATGAGAAGATCTCGACGATTTCTTCTCAGAACAGCACCCTCATCTGTCTGAATGGTGTATGATCTTGGTTGAACTTCACTCAGGACAGTTCCCTTCTGAGTCCATGTGTTTGTTCTGTCTTTGAACCTTACTTGGTCACCAGTGTGGAGTTCAGGTAGGTTTTGTGTTCCTCTGTCATAGTAGTACTTTTGCTTTTCTTTCTGTTGTTCTTTGAACTTCCTCACTTTCTCCCCCTCTTTTGTTTTCAGGAGGTTCTCCGGGATGGGTAGGTTTGACCTTAGCCGACGTCCCATCAGGAGTTGGGCTGGTGACATACCACACTCGAGCGGCATTGTGCGGTATACAAGCATGCTTTGGTAGAAGTCAGTTCCACTGTCTTTTGCCTTGTACTTCAGTCTTTTCACTGTCTGGACCGATTTTTCCACTAGACCATTGGACTGTGGAAAGTGAGGACTTGACGTTGTGTGGACAAAGTCCCACTCTTTGGCAAAGTGTCGGAAACTTGCATTGTAAAACTGGGGTCCGTTGTCTGTGAAGACCTCGCTTGCCACGCCATGTCTGGAGAATATGGCTTTCATACATGTTATCACAGCATCTGCAGTGGTGGTGTACAGTCTACAAACCTCTGGATACAGGGAGTAATAGTCTGTGACTACAAGATAGTCCTTCCCTTGACATACGAATAGGTCAGCGCCTACCTTCTGGTAAGGTCTGTCTGGCGCTGGGTGTGGCTTTAGTGGTTCTACCGGATTGCTTGCTCGATATTTCAGGCATATTGTGCAGTTTGACACCTCATTTGTCACATCTTGGTTGATTCATGGCCAGTACATCACCTCTCGTGCTCTTTTCTTACACTTTTCGATTCCCAGATATCCTCCATGGATCTTTTTTAACATCTCTTTTCTCAGACTCTTTGGGATAACTATTTTACTTCCTTTGTAGATGATGTCTTCGACCACTGATAGTTCCGCCCTGCAGTTCCAGTACTCTGCCATGTCAGGTGAGCAGTCTTGCTTCATGTTGGGCCATCCAGCCAAGATGCTTTTTCTCAGTCGTCTCATTGTTTCATCTTTGTTTGTCTCAGTCTTTATGAGCTCCATTTTTGCATCTGCTATGGGCAGTGCACTTGTGATCATGTCCACGTAGGCGTTCACTTTTTCATCCATTGTGGTGTTTGCGGGCTCACTTGGGTCAACAGCTCTGGACAACATGTCTGCTGTATACATCAGTTTACCCGGTGTGTACGCAACATTCAGTGTATAGCGTTGCAGCCTGATCATCATTCTTTGTATTCTAAGCGGACAGCTATTTAGTGGCTTTTGGAACAATGCAATCAAGGGCTTATGGTCAGTCTCTACACTGATTGCTTGTCCTGCCACAAACTGGTGAAATCTTTCACAGGCGTATGTGATGCTGAGCAGCTCCTTTTCTATTTGAGCATATCGCGTCTCCGCGTCTGTCATTGAGCGCGATGCATATGCAATAGGTTGCCAGTAGTCATATTGTTGCAGAAGAATGGCACCGAGCCCACTCTGTGATGCATCTGATGATATCTTGATGGGTCTCGCTGGGTCATAAAACCTCAGAACTGGTTCCTCTGTGAGCAGTTTCTTTAGATCGCTCCATGACTTCTCATGCTCATGATTCCATTCCCATTCTATGTTCTTTTCAGTTAGTCTTCTCAGTGGCGCCATCTTTTCTGAGAGGTTGGATATGAATTTCCCCATGTAGTTGATCATTCCATTAAACCTCTGCACGTCCTTTTTGCATTGTGGCTTTGGCATATTCTCAATGGCGGACACCTTTCTGGGATCTGGTCTGATGCCCTCACTGCTAAGGATATCTCCCACGAATGTCAGTTCTGTCACCCCGAGCTGGCATTTCTCTCTATTCTGCTTCAGGTTTGTTTTCCTTGTTGCTGCCAGCACTTTTTTCAGTCTCTCGTCATGCTCAGTTCTCATGGTTCCCCATACTATGATGTCATCCATTGATGTATCAACTCCCTCCAGGTGCTCATAGATCATATGGATAGTTTTGTGATACACTTCAGGAGCTGAGGCAATGCCAAATGGTAACCTTAGGAATCTGTATCTGCCAAATGGACTGTTGAACGTGCACAGTCTTGAACTTGCTTCATCCAATTTCATCTGCCAAAATCCTGATGATGCATCTAACTTGCTGAAATACTTTGCATTTGCAAACTGTGCCATGATTTCCTCACGTGTAGGAAGCTTGAAGTGCTCTCTCTTTATTGCTCTGTTTAGATCTCTTGGATCCAGGCAAATTCTGAGCTTTCCATTCTTTTTGTCCACTATGACGAGAGAACTCACCCACTCAGTTGGCTCATCTATCTTCCGAATCACGTTCAGGCTTTCCATCCTGTCCAACTCTGCCTTCAGTTGCTTTTGAAGAGCAAACGGGACTTTTCTGCATGGATGTATGACCGGTGTCATACTTTTATCTACTCTGATCGTGTGTTCTCCTGGAATGCAGCCTAGACCCTTAAATAGGTCATTGTACTCTTTCATGAGTTCATCATAGATTGTCTCTCCTTCGCTTTCCACAACGAGGACTCTCTTTACCAGGTTCAGTCTCTCACAGGCTTTTAAACCTAGTATGGCTTGCACATCCTTTGGCACCACGATTAATGCTAGCGTGTGCTCTCTGTCCTTGTGTGTCACTTTGACAATGCATCTTCCTTTCACTGGTATATCAGTACCTGAGTATCCTGTCACTTTCACTTTTATTCCATGTATCTTTGGTCTGGGTCTAATTTTCTTAAAATCAGTCTCTGATATCACGTTAACTTGTGCTCCAGTATCCAATTTAAATGGAATATGTATGTCATTCACTTTTAGTGTCAACATCCAGTCTCTTTCTTCTTTTTTGTTTTCAGACACAACATCTACATAGAACTCCTCTATCTCGCTTTCATCTACTGTATGGACCTTGCTTTGTTGCACTTGGTTCTTGCAGCAACAGGCATAATGGTTGTTTTTGTTGCAACTATTGCATTTTTTACCATATGCTGGACACTTTTTTGGTGGATGCTGTGTACCGCATCGACTACATGACTTTCGGTTGCCCCTTTCATTTTTGTTCGCTGGCCACGCCTCTTTTTTCACATTGACGCTCTTTTTGTTAAACGGTTTGTATCCGTTCTTTCTCACTGCATCCACGTTGCAGCTATTGTCACTGAACAGCTCCTTTGCCTGCAACTTCACAGTCTCTGTAGCCCTACACAGTGCTATGGCTTTTCCCAGGTCTAGATCTTGCTCTCTTAGCAGTCTTTCCCTTAGACCATTATCTGGAATACCACACACCAGTCTGTCTTTTATCAGCGAGTCTGTCAGTCCCCCAAATTCACACGATTTGCTTCTGTTTCTCAGTTCAGTCACATACTGATCAATAGTCTCACCCGTTTTCTGTACACATGTGAAAAATCTGTGCCTCTCAAACGTCACATTACGTTTAGGTATGCAGTAGGCCTCAAACTGTTCCATTATTTTATCTAGCTTCATATTGTCTCCATCAGCAGCGAATGTGAAATTATTATACACCTCCAGCGCTTCATCACCCACAACATGTAAGAACAGTGACGATTTCTTTTTATTACTTTTCTCGTCAGCTCCGATTGCTGATAAATACAACCCCAAACGTTGTTTGAACCTCCTCCAATTTTCAGCCACATTACCTGTCAACTGAAGCGTCACCGGTGGGAGTAAACCTTCCATTTTTCACTTCATTAGCTATTCTCTAATGGTAAGTAACGATGTTCTCTTTTGGCTTGCTAATCTGTGGAGAGCTGATTTAACTTCAGATTTTTTCTCTTCATCTCTTTCAATCACTTCTGACACCATGTATTGATTTCTTTGTGGGTTCAATGACGAGACATTTATGAAAGAGAATGACTTTTAATCTAAAGCTTGTTCAACTCTTTTATACAGCTTTTACAGGAGACACGATGCTAGTGATGCATCTAGAATGAAACTGAAACCAAATCGAACTACCTTGCTTCTCTCGGTCACATGCCCTCTGCTGGTCAGGCACAAGCAATCAATACATGCAAACATGCTATTAAGGCATCATAATCGAACAGGCAAATACCATCTCTATTTGCTGATATCATTACAGGAAAGTGGAAAGGCGTTCCTTTCTTTGGATTGAGAAATCTCATTTAGATAGCTGCAAAACTTAGTTTAAAACGCAAGGATATGGGATTCCCCTAATTACTTAATAGATACTTGCAACTCATGGCACTTTGTCAGAAAGATGTTGTGTCTCTTCATAAACACTGATTATTTATTTGCAGGAAAAGCCCTTGCTTGTTACAGGAAATGAGGCAGAAATTCCGATCCCTACAGGTGAGTGCGCGCTGTGTACTCACCCGTAGGGACATCGGAAATGCCGCTTTCAGGCATGCACTGCGCATGTGCTGGAAACCGGCATTTCCGATCTGCCAAGAAAGCTCTTGACAGATCAGACGTCTGATCTGGAGCAGGGCCTCTGCGGGTGGAGACTTCCATTTTTTGGAGACCCTCCGCCCACAGAAAACACTTTACAATTCTTGCACCTGCTTTTACCAGGCTAAGAGTTGAAGAAAGTAAAAAAAAAAATTTCCACTGATTTATCATTTTAAAATACTTTAAAGAAAGGTAAGTTTATTTTTAGCCCTGTTAAAAACTTTAATTATTTTTTTCAAAAATTTAAATTTTTGTTTAAAATAGTTAATTTGTGTCATTTATAGTCATTTTTTTTTTAAATTATTTGAAGTTTTACTTATGTTTTGGGGGTGATCTCTATTCATAGATTTGACAGGTCTTCCTGTCAAATCTATGAATGGAGATTCCCTGCTCTGATTGGCTCGAACTACCTGCGCCCCTGGGATACGTGTGCCCTGCACACCGGCAGTTTGAAGAGGCCCAGCATCGGAACTCTGCGCCTCCCGGGAGCCCTCCGGTCCAGGCGGAAATATTTCCAAATTGCAGCCCTTCGCCCGCGGGAAGGCTGCGAACGGAATTTCTGGAATCACTGCATCCTCTTTGTTCCAACAGAAAACTTCTAACTCGCCCCCTAGTGTCTGGATGAACACACTTTCTTCCTTTAAGCTGGACTGAGACTATTTTTCTGAACCACTACAAAGGAGCGAGCCTTTGGCTTGATGGTAGCGTTCCCCCTTTAAGTCAGTAGGTGCAGGGTTCTGGTCAAATTCTGTTGAATTCTGCCAAGGGAGCAGGCTGTTACCGGATTGTTGCATTACATATGTTACCTCACTCCAGACCGTCCTGGCGAGTGGAGACTGGAGTGCCAGCTCTGAATTCTGGGTTGGCATCCAGTGGGATACTCGCACCTAGTGGATGTGGGCGGTCCTCCCTCATCGTATGGGTTGTGGGAGCCCATAAAACCCCTGCGAGCAGGCATTGCGTGATATTTCTCTGTAGCTCTCTTGGTATCAGCTGGAGTGATTGCTTTGGGTGTAACAAAGAAAGAACTTTCATGACCTCAGGACATACCAAAGCGATTTACAACCAATAACTGGTCTTCAAGTGTAGCCATTGTTGTAATGTAGGAAACGTGACAGGCAATTTGCACGCAGCAAGGTCCCATAAACAACAATGAGACATAGACAAGATAATCTGTTTTAATGATGTTGGTTGAAAGAAAGCGCTTTTCACGACCATCGGATGTCCCAAAGCGCTTTACAGCCGATGGGTACTTTTTTTTGAGGGATATATATTGGCCAGGGCACCAGGGACAACTCTCCTACTCTTAGCCGAACAGTAACATGCGATCTTTTATGTCCAACTGAGGGCTCAGGCCCAAGCTGAGATGTTGCAGTCTGCAACCGGGCGTTCAAGGCCCAGAGCTGCTCGAGATCGCCCACCATGGCCACCTGATGTGTCCTCAATGAAAGCTCAGCAGCCTTCCACCTGCCAACCTGTAGCCACTGGGGAAACATTTTGTAGGAGCAATAGGATAGGGAAAGGAACATGCAATACAGGCACTAAGGGATGGCACAAGGATGATTTTTAATTATTGCTGCTAACTATTAGATGCAGATGGAATTGAGTTGTCGGATAAATTGTTTTTTGTTCTGGATTATATTTGTAGTGAAGTGAGGGCAAGACCCATAACATTAGATTGAAGGAAGGCAATTGGCCAGTCCCTCAGGCTGGCACAGTTCTGGAGCATGCAGCAGATGACTACAAATCTGGATAGAAAATAAAGGTTGTACTGCAAAGCTCCTGTGGAATGGTCCAGGTAGCGGGCATGTTGTTTCAGCATGCCAACTGTCTGCCCAATGTCATTTCTGGTGGCAGCATGTCTTGCATTGTGGGGCATCTCTGCAGCTGTCATCAGCCAAGTCTGAATAGGATAGCTCTTGCCGCTTATTGCCAGCCTGTAACCTGACGTCCCACAGGCGGCACAGAGGACTGGCTCAGGATAAATGAAGTCAGGACTGCTGCCAGAAAACCGGGCACAAAATCTCTTTCTATTCAGAAAGATGCCAGGTTGGTAGTGGGAGCACGCAAGGCAATGTGGGTGCAGCCAATGGCACCTTGCACCCTGGAGATGCAATGCGAGCGAAGCTTTGCTTTGCTCTGTCCATGGGGAAAGAGATGTTGCTGTTCCTCCTGGTGGAGAGTGCCTCGGTCACCTCCCTGATACAACTGTGTCTGCAAACTGCGAGATGTCGCTGATGTCACCTGCTGCAGCCTAAAAGGAGCCTGTTGCATAAAAGTTAAGGGCCACGGTGACCTTGACAGCCAGAGGCAGTGCTGTCCATTCCCTGGTGTGAGGCTACAGCAGGTGACAGAGCTCAGTGACAGCTCCATTTGTGAAGCGGAGGCTCCTCATACATTGCTCCTCAGTGAAGTTCAGCTAGTGGAAGTGCTCCCTGAAGACCCCCTGTGGGTTCAGCCTCCTGCACCATGCCCTCTTCCTCCCTCTTCTCCCAGCTGCTCCTGCTCTCTCCTGTCTTCATGGCTGCTCCACTCGTCCTCCAGCCCTAAAGGCAGCCCTACCAGACCACCCATGACTGCAGTGAAATTGTTCTGAAAGCAGACAATAGGCCAAAAAAACAGTTAACCAGCTGCCTAATAGGACAAACTAGCAACTAACTTGCATGTAGTGGATGAGCTGTTTAAATAGTGCTGCTGAAAGGTCCTTGTTGCCTGTTAGTGCCATGAGCTGCTGATCAGGTTTCTCACATGGTGATTCAGGCAGCCTAATTTTACAAGAGGATCCTACAACAAGCAGAAGATCCTTAGTTAAATAATTTACTTACCATTTTGAATACTTTTGGCTTAGGGCCCTGGACACCTATGGAGGACCCAAATCCAATATCGTGGACAGTGCACTTCCAGCGCAGGACGGGCGCGCGCGCGTCGGCCACCATATTGGACCCTAAGGTGCCCGTTTTATGTCTGCAAAATGAGCACAGCGCCAGCGAATTTCTAAGCCATGATCTGGGAGTTCAAAATACCTAAGACAAGCAGCCAGGTATAAGTTCAATGAAATGTGGGAATCAATAAAGCAAATAGTCAGGGAGAGATTGTTCAACAACCTCATAGAGGATAACATAGAGGATAACCCTATGGAGCTTAGAAGAATGAGAGGTGATCTCTTTGAAATATATCAGATTCTGAGGGGGATTGCCAGGGTAGGTGCTGAGAGGTTGTTTCCCCTAGCTGGAGAGTCTAGAACTCAGGATAAGGGGGTTGGTCTTTTAGGAATGAGATGAGAAGGAATTTCTTCACTCAGAGGGTTGTGATTCTTTGGAATTCTCTGCCCCAAGGGGCTGTGGATGCTGAGTCGTTGAGTATATTCAAGACTGAGATCGATAGATTTTTGGACTCTAGGGGAATCAAGGGATATGGGGATCGGGCAGGAAAGTGGAGTTGAGGTCGAAGATCAGCCATGATCTTATTGAATGGCGGAGCAGGCTCGAGGGGCCGTATGGCCTACTCCTGCTCCTAATTTTTATGTTCTTATGTCATTATAAGTAAAGATTTAAAGGTATATCACTGCAAATCAAGGAGGGGGCGATTTTGCCAGTCCTGGGGAGGCGGGACTGCCAGGAAAATGGCAGAATTGGGGGGTGGGTACCTATCCTGCCCCCAGCCTGCCTCCGTGCCATCTTACCAGGAGGCGGGAAGGGGATTAGTACCAATTAACTGCCTGTTAACAGGTAGTTAACAGGCAGTTTTTTTGAGAATCCCCATTTTGAGCCCTGAAGTGTGGGCTTCCCGACAGCTCCGAAGCTCGCCAGGGTCAGCGAGGCGGGCCGTCGGTCTGCGGGGGTCGGAGGGGCCAAGATGTCCGGTGTTCAGGTGAGTGATGGGTGCATGTGTGCAGAGGTAGGTGTGCGAGGTAAGTGTAAAGTGTTTTAATAAGTTTTACTTACCTTTACTTCTTCCTGCAGGCTTCCTCCCTTCAGTTCTCGGGAATCCCTCAGCTCACCGGCACAGAAAGCAGAATGGCCGCTGAACTGTCAAAAGCTGCAGCCTCTGCTTTCTGGTCTGGAGAGCTCTCTAACTGAGTCTGAGTACAAGGACTCAAGTTAGAGGACAGATTGTCAGTGTTTGACAGCTTCACAGAGCCGTCAAACACTGACGTTTCATCTGTCAAAAGCTCTTGACAGATAAAACGTCACTCGCTGACGATACCTGTAACTGGCTTTCCCTTAATTGGCCTGCTAAGCCCGCTGGGCAGGCTTAACAAGGTCAACCAAGGGAAAATAGTGTGGGTTGGCCACAAGTCGATGGAGATAGGACTAAAACCCGACAAGTGGGAGTCCCGCCTCCAAAAGTTCCCCGTTGACAAAATCCAGCCCATAGAATCAGTTTGGGAGGAGCTAAGATACAGCAAGGAGCAGAAAACATTGGTGGGAGTTGTTTATAGGCCTCCAAACAGTAGTTGTAATATAGAGCAGAGTATTCATCAGGAAATTAGAGGAACATGTATCAAGGGTAATACAGAAATCATGGGGGACTTCAATTTACATATAGACTGGGCAAACCAAATTTGCAGTAATACTGTGGAGGACAAATTCATGGAATGTATACAAGATAGTTTTCTAGTTCAGTATGTTGAGGAAGCAACTAGGGAACAGGTTATTTTAGATCTAGTATTGTGCAATGTGCAATCTTGTAGTAAAGGGGCCTTTAGGGAAGAGTGACCATAATATGAAAGAATTTTATATTGAGTTTGAAAGTGATTTAGATAAATCCGAAACTAAGGTCTTAAATCTAAACAAAGCAAACTATGTAGGTATGAGGGGTGAGTTGGCTAACGTAGATTGGGAAACTACATTAAAAGGAATGACGGTAGACAAGCAATGGCTAGCATTTAAAGAATTAATACATAATTTACAACAAATATATATTCCTTTAAGGCACAAAAACCCCACAGGAAAAGTGGTCCAACCGTGGCTAACAAGAGAAGTTAAAGATAGTATTAGATCAAAGGAAGAGGCTTATAATGTTTCCAAAAAGAGTAGTAAGCCTGAGGATTGGGAGGATTTTAGAATTCAGCAAAGGAGGACCAAGAAATTGATAAGGAAAGAGAAGAAAGATTATGGCCTAGAAATTGGGTTGGTAGCGCCGGCGCTGAGTACCTAAAGAGACCTAGAATTGGGGCGAAGCCCTATGTTGGGGCGGACGCTATGAGGATAGCGCCGACTCAGAAATTGACTATACATTTAGCGCCTGCGCTAAGTGTTTGCACGCGCCCGCGAGCGCAAGAAGCTCATGATGTCATTTCAGTGTGCAACGCCTTTTAGGAGCGCCTGAGCGCATATTGGGTGGCGCCCGGAGCCTTAGCGCCCAGCGCTATTAGTGACAGTTCGAGGGAGGGCTAACAGGCCCTTCTCGGAGTAGGGCGGCGCTATTTAAAGGGGACAGCTCTAGTGCAGAATCTTCTGCCACTTGGCCTGCTCATTGCGATCGCTGCTAGAGAGAGCTGGCGAGCTCATGTGGAGTGGAGTTCTGGGATTTGAGCTTCACAGTACTTGGGACCCTCAACCCTGTCTGAAGCACTTGCAGCACTACACCTAAAAGCCTTTTGACCAACTGGCATCGGAATGGGAGCTTGTTCCGAGGGCGACGGCCTCATCGCCCAACACTGTGAAGGGGCAGAGAGACGGCGGGAGAGAGGGCAGGGATTGGCCAGAAGGAGGAGGGGCAATCGAGGTCAGCCAAGCCAACGGGATGCTGCGAGGGTCTTTAGGCAGCAGGTGACAAGCCTTGACATTTCGGAGGAACAGTGTTAGCGAAGGCTCCAAATCTGGAGGGACATTGTTACTGATCTGTGCCACCTGCTTGGTCAGGATCTGCAGCCGCGTGAACGCTGCAGAACCTCTCTGTCCGTGATGGCTACACTGACTGATGGCCTCCATTTTTATGCCAACGGATCCTTTCAGTCAGCCATTGGGGACAATGCGACTGTCGCTCAGGCTGCAGTCCGCTGTTGCATCCGGCAAGTGACGGATGCCCTTTATAGGCGAACGCGTCCATTCATGACCTTCCCTCGGACCCTGCACAAGCAGGCGGAGGAGGAGGAGTATGAGGAGGAGGAGGAGGAGGAGGAAGAGCAGGCGGAGGAGGAGGAGGAGGAGGAGGAAGATGGAAGGGCTGCTGAAAGTGGAAGGTCCAGACATCAGAGGCTCCTCTGGACTCGTCTCGACACCCCTGTGGCGGAATGATGAGAGTCTTACCTCATGCGCACTTTGGATGTTTGAGGGCCTCTGCATGCCAGCATCACTGAAAGTAGTCACATGCACCAAGCAACATTGAAACTTCTGTTTATTGACACAAAAGTCTTTCATTACAGCTAAACAACGTAAAGTGAGCAGAAACCATAACTTCCAAAATAAATGTGACCTGTTCGGCCAAGCCGCAAAACTCAACAAAAATCTGCAACTATAACAGCAGCTGAGGGTGTCCTTGAATTTGGACAAACAAACGTCTCAGCACCTCCCTCTACAACTGGCCCCTTGAGGGAGAACGACTTCTCTTTCGCGCCCGGCCCCTTCCCTCCCTGCTGCTCCTACATAATTGCACCCCAGTGGTGGGCTCAAGGCTGGGGGACGCTTGCTCACTGTCTGGACGCGCAGAAGCCCCTGAGGTACGGCCTGGCCGACCTCTGGGCTTGGAGGGTGTGGACGCAGGATGCTTGCTTTGAGCATGGCTGGAAGCAGTGTGGGCTGCAGGTGCTGGCAGCTGCAATGCAGGCGTCCCAGCGCTGGCATGTGCAATGGTCTCCTGACGAGAGAGGACACCTGCACCATGATCGGACGACACACTGGCTATCTGAGGGGAGCGGCTCGGCTCATCCGCCACAATCGCAGGCTCCACGGATTCCTGGCATTGTACGGGAGTGGAAGGGCCCGGGGTGATCCTATCTGATGCAGAGAGGGTGGCTGCAGTGAGACATCGCGTTGCGTCAATCTGGCTGTGGAAGAGACCAGCAAGTGACTTCGTGGCAACAGTGAGGACCTGTGTGCCAGGTGCCAGTGCTTCGGAGAAGGCCTGGACAGTTCTTCCCATGGCCTCGGGCAAGGCAGGAGCCGACCGCTGCACTGCCTCGGACAATCCCTGGAAAGGTCTGTGCAGGGCTTGTCCGAAGCCCTGAACAGTCCTTTCCATTGCCGACTCAAAGCCGTGGACAGTCCTCTCCATTGTTGGGCCGAATCCCTGGATAGTCCTGTCCATTGTGGCCCCGAAGCCCTGGATAGACCTGTCCATTGTTTCCCCGAACACCTGGAGAGTCCTCTCCATTGTTGCGCCAAAGCCCTGCAGAGTCCTCTCCATTGTTGCCCCGAAGTCCAGCATACTCCTAGCCAATGAATCTATTGACTCAGGCGTCTTCTCCACTGCAGCCATCAGCTCCGTGTGTCTGACCCGGGCCTGGTTGCTCATCTCTGCCAGGCGACGGACCTCATCTGCACTCTGTGCAGCAGTCATGACGACCTGCCTTGCCCTGCGGGGAGACGGTGGCCGAACTTGCCTATCCCCCCTGCGTTGGTGCATGCCGCTTGGTCCGGCAACTGGTTCATCCTCAGAGCCACCCCACCTCCCCTCCAGGGGACTACTATCCCCAGTCTGCAGATGTCTCAGCTCCCCGGATTCTGCAACGGCTGGTCCGGATTCCTCCTGGTCCCCGCCTCCGGTGGCACTGGCACTGGCAGCTTCAGTGCATTGAGCCCGAGTTGGTGCTGCTTCATCTGAAAGTGGGAGGCGGAAGAGTGGCTTTAGCAGAAGGACAGGTTTGCTGAAAGGCATGCCAGATTGCGGCAAGGCTCTGACATGGCTGCACACTGAGGATGCATGCTGGCGGGGGGGCCAAGTGGAAGGCAACAGGTGAAAAAGGTGAGAGTCTTACCCTCGCTGTCAGTAATGGGGTCGGCAGATGCAGTGGTGACTGGACCAGACAGACGTCCTCCAAGTATCTGGTGCACTCTCTCCTCCAGATCCGTGAGAGTGACCACTTGTGCAGGTCCGCCACCGGTTCGACGCTGCTCCTTCCGAATCTGCGCCATCTTGGACTGCAGGGGAAGGAAGGGGAGGTTCTGTTACATGAGGCCTTGAGACATCATCGCATCCCCCCATTGTGCAAGAGCCCTTACATGAGGCCTTGAGACCTCCTCGCATCCCCCAATTGTGCAAGAGCCCTTACATGAGGCCTTGAGACCTCCTCGCATGCCCCCCATTGTGCAAGAGCCCTTACATGAGGCCTTGAGACATCATCGCATGCCCCCCATGGTGCAAGAGCCCTTACATGAGGCCTTGAGACATCATCGCATGCCCCCCATGGTGCAAAAGCCCTTACATGAGGCCTTGAGACATCATCGCATGCCCCCCATGGTGCAAGAGCCCTTACATGAGGCCTTGAGACATCTGTCCATGTGTGTGCCCAGAAAGGGCCATGGGTGCATACTGACAGATGGCCATTGGCGCATCATTGCAGCAGGGTGCCCGAAGTCAGCTGCAGATGGAGGGAAGCACAAGTTTGCTAAACCATCACTCACCCTAACGATCCATGTGAGGTTGTTGAATTTCTTCCTGCACTGAACAGGGGTCCTGGTCGCCATGCTGCTGGAGTTCACCCTCACAGCAACCTCCCTCCAAGATCGTTGGTAAGCCTTCTGATTTGGCCTCTTGCCATTATCCGGGTACAGGACCTCCCGACGGTCTTCAACTGCAGCCACCAAGTTGTCCAGAGCCTCAGAGCTGAAGCGCTCTGCTCTCTGCCTAACCTTCTCCATAATGATCCACTTTGTTTCGCCAGACAAGGGCGAGCGCCGAATCTGAGGCCTGCAGGGTGTTGGGTGTTGAAGCTCAGTCTGACTGACTGAAATAAAGAATAGATTTGCCTTTCTAATCTAGGCTTTATTAACTTAAAAATCCTGTAGCACATCTTTCAACACCCAGTCCCAACTAAAGGCTGGAAAGAACTGAATTTAAGATGGCCACCACAAATCACATGACATCAACTACCAATGAGATTACAGCATATATCCCAAGGCAGGAAACAAACAACCAATCACAATACTTCTTACTAAACATAAAGAATAATCACCACATTCACCCCTCCTTTTAAAATATACTCCAACCTAAATAACCTTTACAATTTATAATTAATTATTTACAACTAAAACTATGCACAGACAAAATAAAACTATTCAACATGACACAATACTAAGTGAGCAACAACAAATAGTAACATTGCACATAAGTATTAAGTATCTCTCAACTAAAACAATATATTTCAACAATTTTAAAACATTACTATCAATTTAAAAGTCCATTTTCAATCGGTCGACCGGATATCTTGTTCGTGTTGACCTTCTTAACCTTGGTGAAATTCCTTGCCCTCCCACACCAGGAGACACAGAAATATCTTCTGCAGGAAGGCTATCCATATCCCGATTTTCAACAGTTTCCGGATTAGAAATCCCATCAGGAGGTAAACTGGGACGGTCATGAACATCCATCGAGAGCTGACTAATAGAAGTATAATTATCTGCAGTCGGATTGGAAATATTCGTAGTATCTGTAACAGCATCCACATTATCTGAATCATGACTATTGTTAATATCCTCAGAAGAGGGCTGGCCACCACAAGGAGCCAAGTCTTTAATTGAAACGGTACTTTCCTTCCCATCTTGGAATCGAATATGAGCATATTGGGAATTTGCCTCCAACAGCTCCACCTCCTCCACTAAAGGATCATATTTTGACAATCTAACATGGCGTCGAAGCAGCACAGGTCCCTGCATAGTAAGCCATGAAGGTACCGAATATCCCGTAGTAGATCTCCGCGGATAGTTAAAGAGCCTTTCATGGGGGGTCACATTAGTAGCCGTTGAAAGCAATGATCTAATGGAATGCAGGGCATCAGGCAGTACCATTTCCCACTGTGTATTCTTAAGGTTCCGGGATGTCAAAGCCAACATAACTGCCTTCCAGATCACCCCATTGTATCGTTCGCACTGTCCATTACCCTGGGGATTATACGGGGTAGTTCTGCTAGTAGAAATTCCCCGACTCTGAAGGTATTCCTTCAACTGGGAAGACATAAAAGAACTTCCCTGATCCGAATGGATATACGCAGGCATCCCAAAGATGACAAAAAGTTGAGTCAGACATTTGATAACTGTAGCAGCTGATACATCTGCGCAAGGAAAAGCAAAAGGGAACCTTGAAAACTCATCCACAACAGTAAATATATATCGGTTTTGAGTAGTTGAAGGAAGAGGCCCCTTAAAATCGACGCTCAAACGTTCAAAAGGAGAAGTAGCCTTTATAAGATGAGCTCGTTGAGGCTTAAAGAAATTCGGTTTACACCGAGCACAGATAGAACATGATGAAGTCATCCGCTTGACGTCTTCAACTGAAAAGGGCAAATTCTTACTGCGTACGAAGTGTATCATCCTCGTAACCCCAGGATGGCATAAGGCATTGTGAAGATTAATAAGCGTATCTCTGTGAATCACAGAACAATAAGCCCTTGACAGCGCATCAGCAGCAACATTATCCTTCCCCGGACGATAAACTATATCAAAATGGTAACATGCCAACTCAATCCTCCACCTCATTATTTTATCATTCTTAATCTTTCCAAAATGTTTGACATCAAACATAAAGGACACAGACTTTTGATCAGTTACCAACGTAAAATGTCGCCCCGATAAATAATGTCTCCATTTACGCAGTGCTTCTACTATTGCATACGCCTCTTTCTCTATTGAAGAATGCCTTTTTTCACTATTGTTCAAGGTACGTGAGAAAAAGGCCACAGGTCTTCCATTTTGGTTCAGAGTAGCCCCAATTGCAAAATCAGAAGCGTCCGTCTCAATCACAAAAGGAACCTGCTCATCAATAGAATGCACAACTGCTCAAAGGATATCCTTTTTTAAATTATCAAAACACGTCCTGGCCTCCCATGATAGAGGATATGTCGTAACCCGAATAAGAGGCCGGATCTTCTGTGAAAAATTTGCAATCCAATTAGAATAGTAAGAAAACAGTCCAACAACTCGTTGCAAAGCCTTAGAATTAGTAGGACAAGGTAAATCAATCAATGGTCGCAGACGTTCTGGGTCTGGTTCAATCTTGTTTCCCGAGATAATGTACCCCAGTAGATTTACCTCAGTGGTCGAAAAGGTACACTTCTCTTTATTGAAAGTTAAACCAACTTTTTCCGCAGCTTGAAGGAATCTTTCTAAATTAGAATCATGCTCCACCCTTGATTTGCACACACGTGCGTAATGACCTCTCTTGCCGCATTTACTACACACAGCCTCCCGAGCAGGACACTTCAGACGAGGGTGCCGGACGTTCCCACAAAAATAACACTTCTGAATCCTAGAGGCAACAGCCGCTGAAGTAGAAACTGTTTCAGAATTTAGTAAACCACTCCTATTAAGTCCACATAATTCCTTTTCATCCGGAACTGCCGAAACCACAGTCACAGGCCGATTAAAAAGAGCATAAGAATCCGAACTTCTCTGAGCCACATCCAATGTGGAAGCTTGCTCAAAAGCACTCTTAAGATCCAAAGTCTTATTTTCTAACAACCGCTGACGAATTGATCTAGACAGTAATCCATTAATAAAAGCATCCCGTACCGATTCTTCCTTATATTCTTCAGCCGTCACGGCCTTATAATTACAGTTAACACTAAGGCACCGAAGTGCTTGTAAATAAGTATCCAAAGATTCTCCCACCTGCTGCCTACGGGCAGATAGAAGGTGACGTGCAAATACCTCATTCTTTGGTTTAACAAAAATCTTTTCCAATGTAGAAATAGCCACTTCGTAAGTTTTACAGTCCAAAATATACTTATACACATCCGGAGCAATGTAGTTGATCAGCATATTCAGCTTATTTAGAGACTCTTGATCCAACACGCCCAAAAAGCTTTTTAATGTGCAATACCAGTGTTTCCATTTATCATCCACTCCTGCAGAATTAGGGTCAGCATTGAATCGTTCTGGTTGAAGATATCGCTCCATTCTGACAAAGTTAATAAATTGAAATAAAGAATAGATTTGCCTTTCTAATCTAGGCTTTATTAACTTAAAAATCCTGTAGCACATCTTTCAACACCCAGTCCCAACTAAAGGCTGGAAAGAACTGAATTTAAGATGGCCACCACAAATCACATGACATCAACTACCAATGAGATTACAGCATATATCCCAAGGCAGGAAACAAACAACCAATCACAATACTTCTTACTAAACATAAAGAATAATCACCACACTGACCCACCCCTTTAAGAGCCGGCCGGCGCCTGTAGGTCTCGTGCTTTCCCGTAATTGAGTTCACCTGCGCTGCGCCCGTTCGCGTCGATATTGCGTAGCGCCTGACCTTTCGTGCCTTAAGAGCACAGTGCAACGGCTGAATTAGCGCCTCAAGACCCTTTGGGGGCGATGCAACCCAATATCTTGACAGGCAGCGATAAATTTCGTCTGGCTATAAACTTAGCGCTTCGCCACTTCTAACGCCTCAAGCGAGGCTATACCCAATTTCTAGGCCTATGAGAGTAAATTAGCAAGAGACATAAAAACAGATTGTAAACTTTTTTATAGGTTTGTAAATAGGAAGAGATTAGTGAAAGTAAAAGTGTTCCCATTAGAGGCAGAGGCAGGAGAAATTATAATGGGCATTAAGGAAATGGCAGAGACATTAAACAAATACTTTGTATCTGTTTTCACAGTAGAGGACACAACAAACATTTTGGAAATAATGGGGAACCAAGGGTCTAGAGAGAATGAGGAACTTAAAGAAATCAGTATAAGTAAAGACATAGTATTGGAGAAATTAATGGGACTAAGTGGCAGCAAATACCCTGGATCTGATGACCTGCCCCCTAGGGTTTTAAAAGAGGTTGCTGCAGAGATATTAATTTTCCAGAATTCCCTAGATTCTAGAACAGTTCCCAATAATTGGAAGGTAGCAAACATAACCGCACTATTTAAGAAAGGAGGAAGAGAAAAAACGGGGAACTATAGGCCAGTTAGTACTGACATCAGTAGTAGGCGAAATGCTAGAATCTATTATTAGGGATGTGGTAACAGGGCACTTAGAAAATCATAATATGATTAGGCAGAGTCAGCATGGTTTTATAAAAGGGAAATCCTGTTTGACAAATCTGTTAAGAGTTTTTCGAAGATGTAACTAGTAGGATGGATAAGGGGGAACCAGTGGATGTATTTGGATTTTACAAAAAGCATTCGATAAAGGTGCTACACAAGAGGTTATTACACAAAATTAGGACTCATGGTATTGGGGGTAATATATTGGCATGGATTGAGGATTGGTTAATGGACAGAAAACAGAGAGTAGGAATAAACGGGACTTTTTCAGGTTGGCAGGCTGTAACTAGCGGGGTACCATAAGGATCAGTGCTTGGGCCTCAGCTATTTACAATCTATATTAATGACTTAGATGAAGGGACTGAGTGTAACGTATCCAAGTTTGCTGATGATGCAAAGTTAGATGAGGAAGTAAGCTGTGAGGAGGATGCTGTAACATGATCATGATCAATAACATGTCATTCTAGAATGGTACACTAGGTGGAGCTGTATGTTTAGTAGTGGGGCTACCCACAAGGCAGTAGTCAAGATGGATGCCTGTACACTAGTCCACATAGCTGACATACCAACAGCACCATGGCAAAAGGTTGGTATGGACCTCTTTCATTTGAATGGTAAAGGCTATCTAATAGTGATTGACTACTATTCTAACTATCCTGAGATGGCGCTGCTCTCAAGCACATCAGCAAGCAATGTCATAATGCATGTTAAATCCATCTTCGCCAGACATGGAATTCCCAGGATTGCCGTTAGCGACAATGGTCCGTGCTTCAACTGTAAGAAGTGGCAACAGTTTGCAGCACATTATGACTTTCAACACATCACATCCAGTCCTCTGTATGCTCAGTCGAATGGTAAGGCAGAGAAAGGTGTTCAAGTTCTCAAACAGCTACAGGTAGACTACCCTTTATCCGGACTTCCGAAAACCGAAACCCTCTAAAAACCGAAGGTTTTTTCGTTCAGCGTAAGTCGTGCGTACGACTTACGCTGAACGAAAAAACCTTCGGTTTTTAGAGGGCTCCGGTTGCGGAAGTTCGGATAAAGGGTAAGTCGTGCGCACGACCCCCCGCCGACCGCCCCGCGGACCCCCGCCGACCCACCTTCCGAAATCCGAAATTCTCCTTTATCCGAAACTCGGCTGGTCCCGAGGTTTTCGGATAAAGGATAGTCTACCTGTACTGAAGAAAGCAACAGAAAGCAAGTCTGATCCTTATCTCGCCCTGCTGAGCTACCGAGCCTTCCCTTTAGACTGTGGTTCTTCACCTGCTGAACTCCTAATGGGTCACAAGTTGCGCACCACGCTACCCCGCTGTGCAAAAGAAAAGCAGAGTAAGGAACTGAGACAGAGACTTCAACTGTTAAAGCTGAAACAGAAATCACACTATGACAAGTCATCCAAAACTCTGAAACCATTGACAAGGGATGATGTTGTCAGGATTGAGGATCCAGATGCATGGAACAGGAAAGCTACAGTTCTTGAGGAAGTAGGACCAAGGTCATACACTGTTAGAACTGAGGAAGGACAGATTCTCAGGAGGAACCGCCGTTCCCTCCTGAAAACACAAGAAACTATCCAAGAGCAAATCGATGACAATGCCGCAACTGAACCTTGTCACTCACCACCAGAACAATCTAACACAAACACACATACAGGCTCTCATGAAAACACATCAGACTTACCTGTGCTGAGAAGATCCACACGTGAAGTAAAAAAGCCTGATAGACATAATCTTTGAGTACAAAGAAAACTATAATAAAAGAATGAAGAGCTTAGAGTTCATAAAGTACAACTTTGAAAATGTGTTGACTGTTGTGAAGATGTTTATGTCATTATGATTGATTGATATTGATTGATATTGATTTTGTTTAACCTCTAAGGAAGGGGGATGTAATGATCAGTAACATGTCATTCTAGAATGGTATACTAGGTGGAGCTGTATGTTTAGTAGTGGGGCTACCCACAAGGCAGTAGTCAAGATGGATGCCTGTACACTAGTCCACATGGCTGAATAAATGACTAGCTCAAGCTAGCTGTTCATAATGAAAAAACATAACAGATGCAAAGAGGCTGCAGAGAGATATAGACAGGTTGACTGAGTGGGCAAGAACATGGCAAATGGAATACAATGTGGGGAAGTGTGAAGTTATCCACTTTGGTAGGAAAAACAAAAAAGCAGAATATTTTTTGAATGGTGAGAGACGGGGAAATGTTTGCTCTCAGATGGGCCTGGGTGTCTTTATACATGAATCACAGAAAGTTAACATTCAGGTACAGCAAGCAATTAGGAAAGCAAATGGTATGTTAGCTTATGTTACAATGGGATTAGAGTATAAGAGTAAAGAAGTCTTACTACAATTATACAGGGCACTGGTGAGGCCACACCTGGAGTACTGTGTACATTCTGGTCTTCTTACCTAGGGAAAGACATACTTGCCTTAGAGGGAGTGCAATGAAGGTTCACTGGACTGGTTCCTGGGATGAGTGGATTGCCCTATGAGGAGAGATTGAGTAGACTAGGCCTATATTTCTTAGAGTTTAGAAGAATGAGAGATGATCTCATTGAAACATACAAAATTCTTATGGGGCTTGACAGTGTTAATGCTGGGAAAATGTTTCCCCTGGCTGGGGAGTCTAGAACACGAAGTCACAGTCACAGAATATGGGGTAGGCCATTTAGGACTGAGATGAGGAGAAATTTCTTCACTCAGAGTGTTATAAATCTTTGGAATTCTCTATCCCAGAGAGCTGTGGATGCTCAGTCGTTGAGTATATTCAAGACAGAGGTCAATAATTTTTTGGGAACGAAGGGAATTAAGGGATATGGGGATAGTGCGGGAAGGTGGAGTTGAGGTAGAAGATCAGCCATGATTCTGATGAATGGTGGAGCAGGCTCGAAGGGCCGTATGACCTACTCCAGCTCCTATTTCTTATGTAGTTATGTTCTAACTTAGGATAAATGCATACCATTAACAGCTAAGGACAAAGCTGAAAGAGACCATGGAATCTTAGTAGATTCGAAGCTAAATATGTCCAACCAGTGCAGAGAGGCAGATAACAAGCTAATAGAATGTTGAACTATATAGTCAAATAGTAGAATACAAGTCAGAGGAAGCCATTATAAAACTCCACAGTGCTTTGGTCGGACTGTAAAGGAAAAGCCATATTTCAGAAAGATACACCATCCTATGAACAGAATTCTGACTTTATTAATACATGATATACTGGGTTTAAAAATCTAAAAATCCTCAACGACACAAGCTGTCAATACAGGCTTCAGAGATAAGATGAAGGCCTAGAAATTCGGTGGGCTGCGCCACCAGTTAGCACCTAAAGAGGGCACTCAGTGGCTTTAGCGCCACTGGCCGCGCCTCCCGCGATATTTAGCGGGGCGCTAATGGCGGCGTTAGCCTGTTGTGCTGCGTCGCCACCGATGATGTAATCGGTGTGTGCAGCGTCCCGCTACCACCCCGATTTGGTCACGCCCGCCTCTGTAACGCCGATCGCAAATCGCGCCCGGTTCACAGGGCCTACCTGCGACGGTAGTGGCGCAAATTAAGGTGGAGGTGCGGGGCGCCATTTTTTCGGTGGCCGCCTGCCAGCACCTCCGCCCCCGGCCTCCTGATCGCCCCCCCGGGCAGTGCCGGCTGTGTCCCGAGAGCCCGGCACTTCTCCTCGGTGCCGGGCTCTTTTGCCGGCACTCGCGATCGGTCATCACGCTGGTGCAGGCCCCTCCCCCTTAAGAAGGGGAGGAAGGCCTGCAGTACCGCAGTGCACCATGCTGCAGCGTGTGGTGCTGCGGCACGTTGCACTGCGATATTCAGTTTCAGCGCCCCAAGAGGGACGCGGGGCGCCTCGAGCAGCGCCCCGCGTCCCTCTTGGGGCGCTCCAACTGAATTTCCGGCGGGTGCAACTGCTCCATTCGCAGCGGTAATTCCGGCGCCCAGGCAAGCTTGGCGCCCCGTTTGGGGCTCCACCGAATTTCTAGGCCGAAGTGTTAACACAAAAGTTGTAAACACCACACAAGCTTTTGAAATGGGAATTGGTTGTAAATACTAAGACAATGGCCCTATTGAAGCAAAGGGTTGGAGGTTCCTCTATGTCTGAACATTGGAAGAAACACAGTAGCAATGCCCAAGTAAAGTGTTAAAAAATAACACCGCACGGAAACACAGAACATTAAAAAACCATGTGCCTTTGATAAAAGTAACATCAAATGAAAGACAGGAAACATAAGTTTGTAATACAACCAATTGAAGTAGCTAAGAAATGCATGGAACACCCTGGTTGAAGTGGTTTTGATTTACATATTGTAAAAGGTACAAAACCAAAAACTTTGTAGATATGACTTTACTAGATACACCAAGCAATCACATTGTGTTTGTATTGAAAATGGAATAGCTAGGAGACACAATGTCTGATTATAACCAGTTAAGCCAATATTAAGAATTGAATGAAAGAACTTCGTAAGAATGGCATCAAAGAGATACATCGGTCATAACCATTTTTTATGATAAAATTTGAACACCTAAAGGTAGAGACATAATTATGCATACAGCAGACAGGATTCTGAAAGTACTGAGATTACTGGCAGCTGAACTGACAGTAAGATAGAAAAAAGTCAACAGAAAGAATGACTAAAGATAATTAGCTTACATCAGCAGAAAACTTCAAAGAATAAACCACTAAAAAAGAGTATAAAAACAAAGCTTTTCAGATGGAAAGTCAGAAGTCGCTGGAAAGGGCAAGCAATTCTCAACTTCAGAGGCAGGCTCTGTAAGTTTTTAATTCTTTGAGTCTCAGGGATCAAAAAGGTACTCTTATTTGATTTTGGTGGATATTCTGGATTATATAAGAAATGTATAAATGTAACAAAGTTAAGATTTGAGAATAAAGATCTGAGAATAAGAAATGTAAGCTATTTGTATTTTGGACTGTTAAAGTCGCGATTGACTCACCAGCTGTTAACTGTATGTCGGTTCTTTAATAAACCTATATATTTTTAGAATTGTCTCAAATAGTATTTCTGTATCAAACTCGCGAATTCAATTTCTGTACACTCTTTTGTGAAGAGTTGCAGAATTCTGGGGGCATTTTCCGGGCCCTCATAATATCCGGAAGGTTACAGTCTAGTTAAACTTATTAAAAGTGCTATCTGGAAGATGGTAACATCTTCAAGTCGTTCCTTTCGTTTAGAGAGAGATAGCCTGGACCTTTAGACCCAATTAAGCATCTTATAGAATTCAGCTATCTCTAACTTTAGTTGAAGGTGAACGTCTGGGGAATATGCCTGATCTGGGGTAGCCCGAAAAGGGCTAGGACTAGTAATTATTCCTTCAGTATCACACCTTGAATAATGAATAATCTTAGTGCTAAAGGGATCAAGGGATATGGGGAGAAAGCAGAGACAGGGTACTGAATTTGGATGATCAGCCATGATCGTATTGAATGGCAGAGCAGGCTCGAGGAGCCGAATGGCCTACTCCTGGTCCTATCTTCTATGTTTCTATGTGTCCAGTTCTGGTCACTAAGACACAAAGGAAATGTTTAACGGCTGGAGAGTAGAGCCAAGAGGCTGATCCTTAATGTCAAAGGTCTGAGTTAAAAGGAAAGACTGAAGAGAACTGGCCGGAATTTTGCCGGTCCTCAGAGTGCGGGATTGGAGGCGGGACCGCTGTCAAAATCGCAAAGATTGACAGCGGGCAGGAAACCCGCTGTCAACCTGCCTCTAATCAATCTTCCCAAATGTCGGGTCCCTGATTTGCGCATGAACCCGACACCTAGTGGCGGGAAGAGGATTATAGTCACTTACCTGGCTGTTAACAGATAGTTGATACTTGTTAACAGGCTTTTTTTCAATTTTGCCGCTTCTGCCTCGGGTTCCCCGACGTCCGGGCACCACACCAGGTAAGTGTGGCGTGTTGTGAGTCTGCTGTAATGTTTCTGCATTGATGACAGCTGCAGAAGTGGTGTGAAGAATCCAATGGTGCACTGGTGAGTTTCAGAGGTAAGAAAATGGTAGGAAAATCATTTTTAATGCATTTACACTTTTCTGTAGGTAACAAGTTTTGAATTGGCTGCCTAGTCCCACCTCATTGGGAGAACCTCTCTCACCAGTGACAGATCGCTTCTGTAACCTCACCTGCAGCTGCCATCTGTTCTAGCCTATGGAGGGAGTCAATGGAGAGCCTGGGTGCAAGAGCTTACCTTTGTACAGTGATTGTCAGTGTTTGCAGCACTTCAATGCTGTCAAACACTGAGAAATGAGCTGTCAAAGAAAGATTGTGTGTGGTACCTTTAAGAAAACTGGCAGATGACGCATCATCAAATTGCGTCATCTGACCGGCTTCGTCTTAATTGGCCGACAAACCCACAGGGCAGGCTTAACAAGGCCAATTGATGTAAAATCACGTCCGTGGGCCGGATGCAGTTGGGGGCGGAACTGGAAGCCGGAAACCAGCTGACCCGCTCCCAAGCCGCATCCATTTGTAAAATGGGGTTTTCGGCCTGGAAAATAGACATATAAGGGTATATAAAATTGCTAAGTGAATGGAAAAGGCAAATCTGGAATATTACTTTAAATTAAATTGTGAGGGTAGGGTAAGGAGACGTTGGTTCAAACTAGTAAATTTTGGACTGATATCCAATTCCCTTTTGAAAGTTACTATTGAATCTGCTTCCACTATCCTTTCAAGCAGTGCATTCCAGATCATAACAACTCACCAGGTAAAACAATTTCTCCTCACCTCCCCTCTGGTTCTTTTGCCAATTATCTTAAATCTGTGTCCTCTGGTTACCAGCCCTCCTCCCAGGGGAAACATTTCTCCTTATTTACTCTATCAAAACTCTTCATAATTTTGAACACCTTTATTAAATCTCCCCTTAACCTCCTCTGCTCTAAGGAGAGCAATCCCATACTTTTCCAATCGTTCCAGGATCTTGCAGGATGAACGAATTTAGATGGGCTGAATGGCCATTCTCATCTGTAACTATTTTGTGATCTCTATCCAGGAAATTCTGCTGAAAAGTACGTTTGTTGACGCTGGTTAAGGACATGATCAGGTTTGGCTGTGATGCCCAGAGCCTCCCCCTACCAGCCCCCGCCCTCCCATTGGTGCAGTTGAATAACACTCACTGTCTGACTTGACACATGAAGAGGAACCATGAGTCATTCATTACCTTCAGGAGAGGAGGGGAGAAGTGTCAAACAGTCAGGTGGAAAATATACGAACACAAATTTCACAACCAAAAAACATACGTGTGTATCTATGTAAAGGACTTGGAGGGAAAAAGGAAGCCAGAGACTGCGTGAAGGTTTCATGAAACCTAAAGTGTCGTTTAATGCCACTGGTGTTGTGGAATACTGATGCATTTATATGTGGATTTTTAATATGTAAATACTGTGAGTTAATCCGACAGATATACACATCATTATTCCAGGGACCTCTGTGAACGACTGTGGGAGATGCATCCAACAGGGTGCCTTTAATACTATTGAAACAAGTCTAACAGCAGCTTTATTCAAACATTCAATTAAGTGGCAGAGTTAAAGGAAACGGAAAGAAAAGAGAATAAGTCGGAATCATTTCTAAATAGTTTTCTTTGCAGAATACAATGTTTGCCTGTAATTTAAGAAAAGAACCTCTTGCTAGTATTTCTTTAACCCTCTCTTCAGCTTTCAATTTCTATACATATTGTAGAACATTCGGGAAGGCTTCTTCGGCAACACCTCCCAAACCCACGACCTTTACTGCCTAGAAGGACAAGGGCAGCAGGCGCATGGGAACACCACCACCTCCAAGTTCCCCTCCAAGTCACACACCATCCCGACTTAGAAGTATATCGCCGATCCTTCATCATCGCTGGATCAAAATCCTGGGACTCCCTCCCTAACAGCACTGTGGGAGTACCTTCACCACACGGACTGCAGCGGTTCAAGAAGGTGGCTCACCACCACCTTCTCAAGGGCAATTAGGGATGGGCAATAAATGCTGGCCTTGCCAGCGACACCCACATCCCAGGAACTAATTTTTTTTAAATCTGAGAAACTTGAAAGCTTTCAAAAGGTTTTTTTTCTTTTAATTCCTAGAACTATTAAACGAGTTTTAGTTGTGCTACTTTCTGAAATTTCCTGAGCTATTGCTCATAGTCTTTAGGTTTCCTTTTGTCACAGCACCCCAAAATGGGGGGAAAGAGAAACAGCTGCCCAGAATCTCACACCTTCCACCAGCCATTTCCTTAGGATGCACTGTCCGTTCCCAATACTCACCTGGGCCACTTGCTGTATAAATAAAGACTTGCATTTATGTTGCGCCTTTCACAACCTCAGGATTTCCCAAAGTGCTTTACAGCCAATGAAGTACTTTTTTGAAGTGTAGTCACTGTTGTAATGCAGGAAACGCGGCAGCCAATTTGCGCACAGCAAGCTCCCACAAACAGCAATAAGATAATGACTAGATCATCTGTTTTTGTGATGTTGATTGAGAGATAAATATTGGCCAGGACACTGGGGATAACTCCCCTGCTCTTCATCGAAATAGTGCCATGGGATCTTTTACGTCCACCTGAGAGAGCAGATGGGGCCTCAGTTTAACGTCTCATCTGAAAGACGGCACCTCCAACAGTGCAGCACTCCCTCAGCACTGCATTGGAATGTCAGCCTAGCTTTTTGTGCTCAAGTCTCTGGAGTGGGACAGTACTCCAGAAAGAGAAACCAGCCATTAAAGAAATTTAACATGATTCTCTGATTGGGCTGAGACTCCCTTTTCTTCCTCACTCCCACTAGAGTTTTATTTCTCCATCACTTTTCTTGAGGTTTTTCTCTGCGATATGCTATCCACAGCCAACAGGATAGACAAGTCCCCTGTTCCCAAGCTTCTGGCAATGACAATCTGAAAGCAGTCACTAGAAGGTACATAGGAAAAATAAAATTATAATGAAAGCTATTGAGGCTAGGGGTCAAGTAAAAACTTCAAAACTGAGATTGATAGATTTTTGTTAGGTAAGGGTACTAACAGTTATGGAACCAAGGCGGGTAGATGGAGTTAAGATACAGATCAGCCATGATCTGGTCTCAGAGAAGTTTATAGAATCATAGAAGTTTACGGTACAGAAGGAGGCCATTCGGCCCATCGTGTCTGTGCCGACTGAAAAAGAGCTATCTACATAAGAACATAAGAAATAGGAGCAGGAGTCGGCCATTTGGCCCTTCGAGCCTGCCCCGCCATTCAATAAGATCTTGGCTGATCTTCTACCTCATCTCCACTTTCCTGGACTATCCCCATATCCCTTGATGCCCTTAATATTCAAAAGTTTATCGATCTCTGTCTTGAATATACTCAACAACTCTAGCCTAATCCCACTTTCCAGCTTCTGATCCGTAGCCTTGTAGGTTACGGCACTTCACGTGCATATCCAAGTACTTTTTAAATGCAATGAGGGTCTCTGCCTCTACCACCCTTTCAGGCACTGAGTTCCAGACCACCACCACCCTCTGGGTGAAAAAATTCTCCTCAACTCCCCTCTAATCCTTCTACCAATCACTTTAAACCTTTGCCCCCTGGTTATTGACCTCTCTGCTAAAGGAATAGGTGCTTCCTATCCACTCTCTCTAGGCCCCTCATAATTTTATACATCTCAATTAAATCTCCCCTTAGCCTCCTCCGTTCCAAAGAAAACAACCCCAGCCTATCTAATACAAAAGCAAAATACTGCGGATGCTGGAAACCTAAAATAAAAACAGAAAATGCTGGAAATACTCAGCAGGTCAGGCAGCATCTGTGGAGAGAGAAACAGAGTTAACGTTTCAGGTCGATGACCTTTTGTCAGACCCTATCACAGACCTTCCCTTTTGTTCTTTCCTCCCCTCACCCCTTTCCTTGCACTTGCTTAAAACCTGTTACATCTCTAACTTTTTCCAGTTCTGACGAAAGGTCATCGACCTGAAACATTAACTCTGTTTCTCTCTCCACAGACGCTGCCTGACCTGCTGAGTATTTCCAGCATTTTCTGTTTTCATGTCCAAACACATGTTGTGCAGATGAATGCAGTCGATATCCCGATATAAAATTAACTTTGTTCGGGTGATAAATAGTTCTCGAGGTAAACAGAGCCCATTTCCCGAATGCGCATTGGCATCACCCGATGCAAGCAAACACACTGCCATGATTTTCTACCCACTAGAATTAACAGATGGAAACTCATGGACAGCATGCCCATGAATTTTCAATATGCCCAACTGGCAAGGCTCCTACTGCCTGACCTGCTGAGTATTTCCAGCATTTTCTGTTTTTATCCCAGCCTATCCAATCTTTCCTCCTAGCTAAAATTCTCCAGTCCTGGCAACATCCTAGTAAACCTTCTCTGTACCCTCTATAGTGCAATCACATCTTTCGTGTAATGTGGTGACCAGAACTCTACGCAGTACTCTAGCTGTGGCCTAATTAGTGTTTTATACAGTTCAAGCATAACCTCTCTGCTGTTATATTCTATGCCTCGGCTAATAAAGGAAAGTATTCCGTATGTCTTCTTAACTACCTTATCTACCTGTCCTGCTACCTTCAGGAATCTGTGTACATGCACTCCAAGGTCTCTCTGTTCCTCTACACTTCTCAGTATCCTACCATTTATTGTGTATTCCCTTGCCTTGTTAGCCCTTCCCAAGTGCATTACCTCACACTTCTCCGGATTGAATTCCATTTGTCACTTTTCTGCCCATCTAACCAGTCCATTGATAACTCCCTGCAGTCTGCAGCTGTCTTCCTCACTATCAACCACACGGCCAATTTTTGTATCATCTGCAAAGTTCTTGATCATGCCCTCTACATTGAAGTCATAGAGTCATAGAGTCATAGAGTTTTACAGCACAGAAAGAGGCCCTTCGGCCCATCGTGTCTGCGCCGCCCATCCATCCCTGTCCAGTCTAATCCCATTTTCCAGCATTTGGTCCATAGCCTTGTATGCATTGGCATTCCAAGTGCTCATCCAAATGCTTCTTGAATGTTGTGAGGGTTCCTGCCTCTACCACCCTTTTGGGCAGTGAGTTCCAGATTCCAACCACCCTCTGGGTGAAAAAGTTCCTCCTCAAATCCCCTCTAAATCTCCTGCCCCTTACCCTGAATCTATGCCCCCTTGTTATTGACCCCCCTACTAAGGGGAAAAGTTCCTCTTTGTCTTACCCTATCTATGCCCCTCATCATTTTGTATACCTCAATCAGGTCCCCCCTCAGCCTTCTTTGCTCCAAGGAAAACAACCCCAGCCTGTTTAGTCTTTCTTCATAGCTGAGGCGCTCCATCCCAGGTAACATCCTGGTGAATCTTCTCTGCACCCTCTCCAAAGCAATCACATCCTTCCTATAGTGAGGCGACCAGAACTGCACACAGTACTCCAGCTGTGGCCTCACCAGCGTTTTGTACAGCTCCATCATAACCTCCCTGCTCTTATATTCTATGCCTCGGCTAATGAAGGCAAGTATCCCATATGCCTTTTTAACCACCTTATCTACCTGTTCCGCTGCCTTCAGGGATCTATGTACATGTACACCAAGGTCCCTCTGACCCTCTGTACTTCCTAGGGTCCTACCACTCATTGTGTAAGTCTAAATCATTGGTATACACCACAAAAAGCAAGGGACCTAGTACTGAGCCCTGTGGAACCCCACTGGAAACAGCCTTCCAGTTACATAAACACCTGTCGACCATTACCCTTTGCTTACTGCCACTGAGCCAATTTTGGATCTAACTTGCCACTTTCCCTTGGATCCTATTGGCTTTTACTTTTCTGACCAGTCTGCCATGTGGGACCTTGTCAAAAACTAAAATCCAAGTAGACTAAATCAAACGTGCTACCCTCATCAACCCTCCTTGTTACCTCTTCAAAAAATTCAATCAAGTTAGCCAGACACGACCTTCCCCAAACAAATCCCTACTGACTGTCCTTGATTAATCCATGTCTTTCTAAATAACGATTAATACTGTCCTTCAGAAGTTTTTCCAATAATTTGCCCACCACCGAGGTTAGGCTGACTGGCCTGTAATTACTCAATCTATCACTTTCTCCCCTTTTAAACAATGATCTGATTGAATGACGGAACAGGCTCAAGGGGCTGAATGGCCTACTCCTGTTCCTAAGTTCCTACATGAGCCTTTCCCTGTAGTGGCTCTCCCTCTCCACTCACGGTGAAGTGTCTGGCCTCTACATAGCACATTCCCACAGCAGCACAGAAGAGTTTGGAACTGCTACTGCAGGATTTCATCACCAGCAAGTCCTTCAACAGCTGAGAAAAGAAAGATGGGTTGCGGTTTTGATTGGAGAATCTTCATCAGACCCGCTGAATACCAGATCCTTCAGAGCATGCAATAATGCAGCAAACTGTACTCAAATTAACCAGAACCAGAACGGTTTTTAAGATAATGAGAAACTTGAAGTTGTCAATTACTTCATATGAGAAAGTGGATACTTTTTTTAAATGTTCAAATCGTTCTATTAGCAGGTTACTCTGATTAGTAGGATGGCAATTCTCTCCAATATAAATCACCCTTTTATCTTAAACACTATCATGCATAGTGAAGGGAAGCATATTCTGATTAAAAGGATCCTGGCAGGTGAGGCCTCTGCTGTACTGTGCATGTGATTCAAGTGAAGATTCACCACAATTTGTCAGACATTTTTCTTGTCTTAGATGCTAATTCTTCAGGAGTGGATATAATTAGAAGTGATTCTAATGGTGTAAAATAGCATTTAACATTGATAAATTTCTTACTGAGTCAGAGGAATAATCCAGATGGCTGAATTATTGTGAAGATCTTTAAAAGATCAAGGTCGCATAGATGTAAGGTTCATCTCCATGAAGAAATAATTAATCTTCGTTGCCTTTTACATTTTTCTGCATAGAGAGCTTTTCATTCCTAATATTCATATGGGTAGCGTGTGAACGTTTTCAATCTCAGGCCATATTCCAAATTCTCTGTAACCATGGTTGACAATCAACTGTTAATGGACCGAGAAGAGCAATGAGTATTTTTTTTTCTATAATGAACAAACCCATTCCTCTATTATCACCTAGAAAAGTATTAAAAACCTTGATGGGTCTCAATCGAGAGAAAAAAACAAGTGCAATTGATAGAGCTGAAGAAGAATTTTAATGTTCAATAAGCCTGATAGGAATACATCAATGAGTTATTGGAGGCTAGTGCAGTGGGCCTTCAGCATACTGAATCATGGAGCAATAGGGCAAGGTTCCCACACAGCTGTAATTGCAAAAATTCCACTGAGTCATTGTGGGAAGCATAAAGCAGAGGTAAGGGAAAAGTCCATGGGGAAGCAAGGGAAATTGGAGGGATAGTAAATCTGGGCCAGGGTCACATATCATAGAATCATAGAATGATACAGCACAGAAGGAGGCCATTCGGCCCATCATGCCTGGGCCGGCTCTTTGCTAGAGGTATCCAATTAATCCCACTCCCCTGCTCTTTCACCATAGCCCTGTAATTTTTTTCCCTTCAAGTTTTTATCCATTTCCTAGATCTTCCAGTCACAAGTCTCCTGTATGCTGGTGTGTGACGGAGAACCTAAAGAGCAGAGGACCTAAAGACAAGTGGCTTTCAGAAACATGTGCGGTGAGGAGGTGGAGAACGTATTGGCTGTAAAATTAGAAAGCATTCTGGCCCTAAAATTCCGCAGGCATTCTCCCAACGTGACTCCAGCAGGAAACCCGTGGAAGGTTCAGAGGAAGTGGATAAACGTCTGAAAATATCTGCTTATGTACTTTCCCTGGGGATCCCGCTGGTCTTCTGCTGGAGTTACGTCTGGAAACCAGTAGAACCCCACATGGAATTTCAGGATCAAATGGTTTTCTAATTTACCATCAAACAAGCTCCAGGTTGATCTACATCCCTGCAGACTTTGGAACAGTAGCCTTGTCCGTGGGGTATCAGATCACGTTATTGTTAATATTAACCTCTTTCTGGCTGTTCATTTTGACAGAGAGCACGATCTAGGACATTGCATTGGTAAAATGGCCTGCACCCTTCGCTGATCAATAGCCATCAAAGCCTACAAACATGGCTTCCGAGCAGGGAATTGAATCAGGGAATTCACATCACAATTTCAGGACATTCCAAAGTGCTTTACAGCCAGTATTTTTGAAGTGTAGTCACTGTTGTAATGTAGGAAACGCAGCAGCCAATTTGCGCACAGCAAGCTCCCACAAACAGCAATGTGATAATGACTAGATAATTTGTTTTAGCGATGTTGGTTGAGGGATTTATATTGGCCAGGGCACCGGGGATAACTCCCCTGCTCTTCTTCGAAATAGCGCCACGGGATCTTTTACATCCACCTGAGAGGGAAGACGGGGCCTCGGGTTAACATCTCATCTGAAAAATGGCACCTCTGACAGGGCAGCATTCCCTTAGCGCTGCTGGAACGCTGCCTCGAGTTTTGTGTTCAAGTCTCTGGAGTGGGACTTGAACCCACGAACCTTCAGACTCAGAGGCGAGGGATCCACTCATTAATTCAGGTATGAAGGCCAGAACTGACTCTGAGAACGGAGACACATTCTGCTTTGTTCTGGTGTCATTTCAGACCCTGAATCCTGACCCAAGCTACATTTACATTCTAACTGAAGCGTTGCTGTGAAATGAAACTGCCTCACGCCAGCACTGCAGTTGTAGTGTAAACGCACACTGAGCGCATCGGACTTTGCCATGAACTGCCACTGACAGGATAAAGAACTCCGTGATTCTGCCTCTCAGCCCACGTGCGCATGACTGCGCACTCTTCCGTCTGAAAGTCTGCATTCAGGCAAAGCTAGCACCTTTTATTCCTTTCTCCCTCATGTACTTATCTAACTTCTCATTAAATGTATTTGTGCTATTCACCTCAACCACTCCCTGTGGTAGCGAGTTCCACATTCTCACCGCTCTCTGTGTAAAGAAATTTCTCCTGAATTCCTAATTGGATTTATTAGAGACTATCTTATATTTATGGCCCCTAGTTTTGGACTCCACAACATGTGGAAACATCTTCCTTACGTCTACCCTAGCGAACCCCTTCATAATTTTAAAGACTTTGTATAAGCCTTATATCATGTTTAATTTGGGAACGGTAGTGATGTAAGAAAACTACTAGGCACTTGGTCTAAGAGTTAAACAAAGCTTTAATCAGCTGTTTTTCAACATGGAGATCTAGTTGTGTCCTTCACTAGTTCCTGTTAAAGAATGTCCTGAGCAAGCTGGGCCCATGCCCGAGTATTTATACTCTCCCTGGACAGCGCCACCAGCAGGCCGCCCAGTATTATTTCATAAGTCATTTCCACATGAATGACAAGATTCATGTCAGGTAGCATAGTGGTTATGTTACTGGGCTAGTAATCCAGAGGTCTGGACTAATGATCCGGAGACGTGAGTTCAAATCCCACCACGGCAGCAGGGGAATTTAAATTCAGTTAATTAAATAAATCTGGAATAAAAAGCTAGTATCAGTAATGGCAACCATGTAACTACCAGAATGTTGTAATTTTAAAAAAAAATCTGGTTCACGAATGTCCTTTAGGGAAGAAAATTTGTCATCCTTACCTGGCCTGTGACTGCTATATGTGGCTCCAGGCCCACAGTAATGTGATTGACTCTTAACTGCCCTCTGAAGTGGCCGAGCAAATTGTACCAAACCGCTACAACAAAGTCACCACACGGACTGCAGCGGTTCAAGAAAGCAGCTCACCACCATCTTCACAATGGCAATAAATGCTGGCCTTGCCAACAACACCTATATCTCGTGAATGAATAAAAAATAGTCACGGTTTTGCCAATCAAAGAAAGAAGAAAGGCTTACATTTATATAATAGCACCGTTCACGACCACCGGACGTCTCAAGCGCTTTGTCATGAATCTAATCATGACTCGTGAAGTAACACTGGGCGGCCAGCTGGTGGCGCCGTCCAAGGAGTATAAATACTCAGGCGTGGGCCCAGCTTGCTCAGGATGTTTCTGTAACCAGGAACTAGTGATGTAACTAGAATCTCATGGTTGTGAAACAGTTGATTAAAGTCTTGCTTTATACTCAAACCAAGTGCTCAGTAGTCTTTTTACATCACACTTTACAGCCAATCAAGTACTTCTGGAGTGTAGTCACTGTTGTAATGTAGGTAATGATACAACCCCAGTCTTAATGATTAGCACTTTCTGATATTTTCTGAATTAACTCCATGCTGCACCTATCACGGTAATCACTTTTTTTTAGGCTTAATTACATTGCCTGTGTGTCGCCCATGAACTCCCTGAAGTAGATCTGAATTTCAGCCATTATTGTATGTTAGCCAGAATATACCATTGGAATTTGATACTGCAGCTGTGAATGTATTTTTCACGCCTCCACAATGAAGGCAAAGAGAGAGAAAAAATAGAGGGGTAATTGCTGTACACAATGCTCAGCTGTGGGGGAAAAAACAGGCAGCAATGGATAGTTTTCCAGAGGACTGTTACAAAAAACCTTCTCGTGGATTGGCCCCTCCTCTCCCTAGTTAGTGTAAAATCAGGTAAAAACTCATTGGCCTAGAAATTCAGTCGCGTTTGCGCCCACTTATTGGCTAAAGAGTGGTTTGCGCCGGAAGTTTTTTAGCGCCCGAAATTCAGTTGGTCCCTAACATCGGCGTTAGCCGGTAGCGCTGCGCCGGTACCGATGACGTCATCGGTGTGCGCAGCGCCCCGGCTCCAATGCGATTCCGTGCCGACCGCCAAATTCAGTTGCGGCCGCCTCGCCCGTGGCGGCTGCAAACAGCGTTTGAAAAACGGTGCCTTGCAGCTCCGAGAGGCCGGTGCATAAAGGTGGACGGGCGGTCGGCCGCTTTCCCGGCGGCCGCCTGGCCGCACCTCCCTCCCCGGACTCCTGCACCACCCCCCCGCGGCATTGGTGTCTGACTCCCGCGAGCCCGGCACTTCTCCGTGGTGCCGGGCTCATTTGCCGGGGGAATCCAGCGGCGATCTCACGGCTGCAGGCAGCTCCTCCTTAAGAGAAGGAGGAGGCCTGCAGTACCCCAGCCTGCCGCACCGCATCGGGTGCCGCAGCGGCAGCTGGACGCCTGCAATTGACTTTCATCGCCCCAAGCGAGGCGGCCAAACCCTGCAATAGCGCCCGCCTCCGTCTTGGGGCGCCGCAACTGAATTTCAGGTGGGCACTACGGGAATCCGGGCGAGCGCTAAATTTCGGGCGCTAAAGACCTGGCGGGGCCTTACTGAATTTCTAGGCCCTAGACTCCAACAAAAAAAAGAAAGGATTTTAAACACAATGCAGTAATCTGGTGGAGTGGATCACTCGCTCATTATAGAACCTGCCCCATTTCCAATGGACTGAAAAACCAGGCGGGTTCTATAAAGTTCGGGTGATCCACTCCTCCAGATTACCACGCCGACATTGAAGAGGAAAATCCACTGCAATATCTGAATTACGTCGAAATTTTGAAAACAAGTTATAACAATATCTGCCGGACAAATACTGTGCAGTGAAAGGAAAAGGGGCATCACGGGGATAAATGCAGGGTCACACGGAAACAACTTAAAAGGCTGATCACAAAGCTGAGAGAGACCTAGAAAGAAGCAGAGCTCCTGCAGCAAAATACAACCGCAAAACAAATTCTTCCTGTAGTGTATGTACCTTGAAGAAGGAACTATATTCTGCAGCCCCTGTATACTGCAGTACCAATAGTGACCACCCCTGTATATAAGCCTGTGCAGTAACTTTGTACAGTAGTTCCAGTTTTGTCTCCATTCAGTAAACACCTGTTATAACCAACTTCTGCAGTCCGTGTCTCAATTACACACGGACATTACACTTCCGGTACTACCATAGCAAACAGTCTGTCAGAGAAGAGGTGAGAACATTAAATGGATTTGAAGCTGAGGATAGGCACAAAAAAGTAAATATTCTGAATGATTACTTCCTCAAAGTATTTACAAAGGAACACATGAGCGATATGCTCTCCCCAAGCAGGAGTACCAAAGCAAAATTCTGGATTTCGATCTGAATGAGATGGAAGCCCTAGACAAGGTGCATCATCAGGATTAAATGGTATTTATCCCAGACTGTTAAGAGACTGGTGAGGAGATTTACGTATGAGGGAGTCAGTGGACACTCTAGGCATCAGTACAACAACAACTTGTATTTATGTAGCACCTTTAACTTAGAAAAACATCCCAAAGCGCTTCACAGACGTGTAATCAGGTAAAAATGAATACTGAGCCAAAGACTATTAGGAGGGGTGAACAAAAGCTTGGTCAAAGAGGTAGGTTGTAAGGAGGGTCTTAAAGCAAGAGAAGGCGATGGAGAGGCGAGGAGGTTTAGGAAGGGATTTACAGAGCATCGGATCTAGATGGTTGAAGGCACAACACTATCAATGGTGGGGTGAAGGGAGTGGGGATGCACAAGATGCCAGAATTAGAGGAATGCAGGGTCCTCGGAGGCTGGAGGAGGTTACAGAGATAGGAAGGGGTGAGGCTGTGGAGAGATTTAAACATGAGGAAAATAATTTTAATATTTAAGGCATTAGGGGACCAGGAGCCACTGTAGATCAGTGAGCACAGGGGTGATGGATGAGTGGGACTGGATATAGGGTAATGTAATGCTCATATTCAAAAAGGGAGACATAACAGACATGGGCATGTAGACTCAATGCCCAACCAATACAGAGTAGCAATCAACAAAGCCAATAGAATATTGAACTATGCGGCCAAAACAATAGACCATAGCTCAGAGGAAGTTGTGATTAAGCTTACAGTGCTCCGGTCAGACTGTGTCTAGTTCTGGTCACAGAGAAACAAGACATTCAAGTGCTAGAGGCAGTCAGAGAAGAGACATAAGGTTGATCCCTAGTGTCAGGGGTCTGAGTTACGAGGAAAGACTGGAGAGACTTAGAGGAGAATTTTTACCCCAAAAAACGGGTGGTTTTTGGGTCGGGTGGGAGGTTAAAGTGTTACAAAAATCTGAATCCCGACCCTAACCCACCTCCAACCCGCCCACTTCCAGTTTTAACGGAGACGGGATGGGGGGCGGGCAGCCAACCCGCTCCCAAGAGGCACTTTAAATACAATAATGAGGCTAGAGGCCTCAGATTTAACCTGCTGTGCAGGTTTAACTGTGGCCGGCTGGGCTTCCTGGGCCTCGGAATTCCCGACAGTTTCAGCGAGGCGAGGACAGCCTCGGGGAGCAATCCTTGTGGGCCGGGAGAAGCAGGAGTGCTTCCTCTCCGCCCCCGAGCTCCCCCACCATCAGACTTCCCCCTGTACAAACTCCCCCCTGAGTCGGGGATCTGACCTCCCCCCCCCCCCACCTCCATGGTCGGGGATTGGACCCCACCCCCACCCCGGAACCCCCGCCCGCCCAGGGTCGAAGCTCGCACCATGTCTGGGGTTGCGGCTTCTTGCCCAGCATTCCCTGCCTGACTGGAAGCCAGCTTGTCAATGTTAAAACTCCACAGCATGCAGGGAAACCTGGACTTCCTGGTATCCCGCGCTCTACCAGGCCCCTCACCCCCCCAGCCTTAGACTTTTCAGCCTGGAAAGGATGATTCTGACAGGTAATCATAGAGGCATATAACAACAACAACAACTTGCCTTTATGTAGCCCATTTAATGTAGTAAAATGTCCCATGATGCTTCACAGGAGAATTATCAGACAAAATTTGACACCGAGCCACATAAGAAGATATTAGGGCAGATCAAAGAGGTCGGTTTTAAGGAGTATCTTAAAGAAGGAGAGAAAGGCGGAGAGATGGAAAGGTTGCAGGGGGGAATTCCAGGGCTTAGCGCCTAGGCCACCAATGATGAAGCGATGTAAATCGGGGATGTACAAGAGGCCAGAATTGGAGGAGCGCAGAGATCTCAGAGGGTTGCAGGCAGTGTTGCCTGTAATTTTGTTCAGTGCCGGCTGTGCGGCTCTTTAAAGGGGCTGTGCACGCCATTCAATACACCGCACATGCGCGGTTGTTCTCATTGAAAAGCCGGCAGGCCGGCTGCACGGGGTCCCTGGAGCGCTGAGCGGCCATGTGGCCACGCAGCTTACAGGGAGCATTGTTCGTAGGGCTGGAGCAGGTTAAAGATGTAGAGAGGGCCAAGGCCATGGAGGGATTTGAAAACAAGGATGAGAATTCTAAAATCGAGGTGTTATTGGACCAGGAGCCAATATAGGTCAGCGAGCACAAGGCTAATGTGCCCGATACGAGGCTCCCAAACCAAGCGCTCTACTCGGAGCTCTGACACGGCAAGAGAGCTCCAGGTGGGCAGAGGAGACGTTTCAAGGACACCCTCAAAGCCTCCTTAAAAAAGTGCAACATCCCCACCAACACCTGGGAATCCCTGGTCGAAGACCGCACAAAGTGGAGGAGAAGCATCCGGGAAGGCGCCGAACACCTCGAGTCTCTTCACCGGGAGCAAGCAGAAGCCAAGCGCAGGCAGCGCAAGTCAACCCAAGCACCCCACGCACCCGGCCCTTCAACCACCGTCTGCCCCACCTGTGACAGAGACTGTAGGTCCCGCATTGGACTCATCAGTCACCTGCGAACTCATTTTTAATGTGGAAGCAAGTCATCCTCAGTTCCGAGGGACTGCCTAAGAAGAAGAAGAATGGGTGAAAGGGACTTGGTGCGAGTTAGGACACGGGCAGCAGCGTTTTGGATGAGCTCAAGTTTACGGAGGGTGCAAGATGGGAGGCGGGCCAGGGGAACATTGGAATAGTCGAGTCTAGAGGAAATAAAGGTATGGATGAGATTTTCAGCAGCAGTTAAGATCGTTAATGGTATGGAAAAGGTTAATCCAGAATACTGCTGGAAATTAAGCTGCAGCAGTAGGGCAAGAGAACACAGGTCAAACTAGTAAAAGGTAACTTTAAGACTGATATCCGGAGGTTCTTCTTCATGCAGAGAGTGATCAATAATTGTAATGGACTTCCGGGCACAGTAGGAGAGGCAAAAGCCCTGGAATCAGCTAAGAAACAATTAGATAGAGCGATGGAGGGAGTGCAGGGTTGTTCTGGATGTTTGATTAAAATAGGCCAAAAGACCTTCCTCATCCGTAAGTATCTTGAGATCTTGTGATATTTTCACCCGCAATCCCAATCCTGAATCTAAACTAAAATGGTGTGGCGGAGCCACCAAAGGACTCAGGTCGTTTGTATATAATTCCTTTAACAACATGTTAGCTACAGCCGGAGTCTGTATCTTTACTTATGCTGTTTAACTGTACAGAGCGTGGTTACTTTAACAGCGCGGCTAAAACGTGATGACGTCACGCCGTTCATCACGTGATCCCCCACTGGCGGGAAAACGTCATGACGTCATGACGTCAGCCACGGGACCGCCGGAGCAGTCCTCGTGGAGCCTCCAAAGAGAGCAGACCTACATTCGATGTTATCCTGCAGTTTCTTGTTAAAACCTGTTTGTTTCATTAAAGTTAGTTTTGTTTGATCGCCTGAGTAGAACTCAGTCTTTTAGTTAGGAACCCACGTTCCTACAATGGATTTTCTTAAAACAAACACCCCTTCGAGAGAATTGATCTTTTTCTCCTTCTTTGCATTTTATTTTGTGTTCGTCAAGGTGAGGGATGCTAGTGTTGGGCAGCCAGTGACGTTCTTAGGTTAGGTTTACACAGCCAGCTAGAAAATAAAGCACCCTGTGCTCAGTCCCGCACACAAGCCTCAACCGCAACCTGCGGACCCAGTGTACCCCGTCTGAAGGAAGCTGCCCATTGGTGCCGAATTAGGGACAGTTTTGTGCTGCAGGCCTATGCTCAGCGTCAGCTGTGGTTCAGTGGGTAGCACACTTGCCTCTGCGTCAGAAGGTTGTGGGTTCAAGTCCCACTCCGTGGGGCTTGAGCACATAGAAGCTAGGCTGACACTCCAGTGCAGTGCTGAGGGAGTGCTGCACTGTCAGAGGTGCCGTCTTTCGGATGAGACGTTAAGCCGAGGCCCCGTCTGTTCTCTCAGGTGGACGTAGAAGATCCCATGGCACTATTTCGAAGAAGAGCAGGGGAGTTATCCCTGGTGTCCTGGCCAATATTTCTCCCTCAACCAACATAATCAAAAAACAGATTATCTAGTCATTATCACGTAGCTGTTAGTGGGCGCTTGCTGTGTGCAAATTGGCTGTCGTGTTTCTCACATTACAACAGTTCAAAAGTACCTCATTGGCTGTAAAGCGTTTTGAGATGTCCGGTGGTCATGAAAGGCGCTATATAAATGCAAGTCTTTCTTTCTTCTCACTCGAAACTGGGTGGAGACTCACGGCGTTTAGGACCCTTACAGCCAACAAATAGAGGAGCTTTTCGTCCCGTTAATCTGGGCTGGCTTTGACCCCAGGAGGTGCCAAAGGTGAAAGGTTAGTGTCTAAACCATAGCCCGGCTCAGTTCTCCCGGCATCAACTTCTGTTGCATAGAACCTAAAACCAGGAAGGCTTTGATAGTGCAGCACTGCCAAACTCCAACACTCCAAAGATGTGTTCAGCCAAGGTAGGCACGAGGGTTTCTGAAAAACTCTTGCTGACCAGTTTGGCTCTTTGCAGTTTCTTTATTTTCAATGTATTGTTGGAATAATGTTATTTGAGTTTTGCAATCATAATAATGTTTAAATTGATTTGGCTGATGTTGTGCTTAGTGTTCTTAAGAATCCTTAATGATGCCTCCCACTAAGTTTAGTTCAACCTCCTGCTGAGAGCTCAGAGGTTTATGTGCCCTTCATATTAAATCATTTGTCATTATCCAAATTTTAAGCTCATTTGCCGTGTGGCAAACAATTTGGACTGCAACGATTGATTTAAAGAAGGCTCGAGATGGACCAGTTGCATTTTTAACGGGCAAATGTTCATTATTTTGCAGAAATCAGTGTGAATTTTTTTTTGTCAAATTTTCTCTCCCCGTGACCCTCCTCCAGCGAGGGTATTGACCCAGTACCAGGGTACCATTGCATGGGCAGATCGGCCCTCCAGGAGCTCACTCAAAGACCGTTCGTACTGCGGGACACCAAGGCAGCGGGTGGCTGAAATCCAATCGGACCCAGGGTGCGTCTTAGACAGGCAGCCAGGTGGGGGGACTTGAATTGACTGCAATGGAGCTGAATATCATCAGGTGCTGCGTATAATGGAGAGCTGATCCGATAGCGCCTGTTTTTGTGCCACGACCAAGACAAATTTCTAGCCCATAGTTTGAAGTTAATTCCGTTTTCAAAATGTGTTTAAGCCAGTCTTTTATCATAGAAACATAGAAACATAGAAGATAGGAGCAGGAGTAGGCCATTTAGCCCCTCGAGCCTGCTCCGCCATTCAATGAGATCATGGCTGATCATCCAAATTCAGTACCCTGTCCCTGCTTTCTCCCCATATCCCTTGATCTCTTTAGCCTTAAGAAATATATCCAACTCCTTCTTGAATATATTTAATGAATTGGCCTCTACTGCCTTCTGTGGTAGAGAATTCCACAGGTTCACCACTCTCTGGGTGAAGAAATTCCTCCTCATCTCTGTCCTAAGTGGCTTACCTTAGACTGTGACCCCTGGTTCTGGACAACAGGAACATCCTTCCTGCATCTAGTCTGTCTAGTCCTGTTAGAATTTTATAAGTTTCAATGAGATCCCCTCTCATTATTCTAAACTCCAGCGAATATAAGCCCAATCGACCCAATCTCTCCTCATACGTTATTCCTGCCATCCCAGGTATCAGCCTGGTGAATCTTCGCTGCACTCCCCCCATGGCAAGAATATCCTTCCTCAGATAAGGCGACCAAAACTGCACACAATACTGAAGATGTGGTCTCACCAAGGCCCTGTACAACTGCAGCAAGACAGCCTTGTTCCTGTACTCAAACCCTCTCGCTATGAAGGCCAACATACCATTTGCCTTCTTAACCGCCTGCTGCACCTGCATGCTTACCTTCAGCGACTGGTGCAGAAGGACGCCCAGGTCTCGTTGCACTTCCCCTTCTCCCAATCTATTGCCATTCAGGTAATAATCTGCCTTCCTGTTTTTGACACCAAAGTGGATAACCTCGCATTTATCCACGTTATATTGCATCTGCCATGTTTCCGCCCAATCACCCTACCTGTCCAAATCATACTGGAGTTTCTCGGCATCCTCCTCACAGCACACACGCCCACCCAGCTTTTTATCGATGGCTTAACATGTTTTGTGAGTCTATCTCACCTCTTGTCTGGTTTTGGACTTGATCCAAACTGGGCCACCCCACTCGTGCCGCCCATGATGTCTCCCCAGTGTTGACCACACCGCACTGCTGACTGCAGCCCTTCGTCAGTTCTTCGTCATGACACTGGGGGCAGGACAGGTTTGCCGCCAGAAGATGAAGCAGTCGCAACAAAAGCACCCCACGCCCGTAAACGGCAAAAATCTTCTACCGGAATTTCTCCCAGATAGAGACAAAAAGAGAACATAGCCAAGAGAACAGAGACCAGGACAGACAGGGAGACAGAGACATATTCGCAGACAGAGAGAGAGAGAGACGGAGAGACAGACAGACAGCGAGACAGAGACAGACTGACAGACAGAAAGAGACAGACAGACTGAGAAAAACACAGAGACAGAGTCAGACAGACAGACAAAGACAGACAAAGTTAGAAATAGATACAAACAAAGTGAAAGAGGCAGCCAGACACAGACACAGACAGAGAGAGACAGACAAAGACACAGACACAGACATACAGGCAGACAGAGAAAGACATCAGCGCCCAGGAGATTAATCGCTGATTCCCAGACAATCTGAGAAGGATGGCAACCCTATTAGGTGTGGAGGCCTGAGGACTACTGATGTGATAGTCACTAATAAATCCAATAGGGAATTCAGGAGAAACTTCTTTAACCAGAGAGCGGTTTGAATGTGGAACTCGCTACCACATGGAGTAGTTGAGGCGAATAGCAGAGATGCCTTTAAGGAGAAGCTATGAGGGGAGAAAGGGATAGAAGGATATGCTGATTGAGTGAGATGAAGAAAGGTGGGAGGAGGTTCATGTGGAGCATAAACACTGGCAGAGTCCAACAACAGAAAATGCTGGAAGCACTCAGCAGGCCAGGCATCATCCGTGGAGAGAGAAACAGAGTTAACATTTCAGCTCTGTGACCCATCATCAGAACTGGAAAAGGTTAGAGATGTAACAGGTTTTAAGCAGATGCAGAGGCAGGGAAAGGGGGGAGGGGAGGTGGAGGAAGGAACTGAAGGAAGAGTCTGTGCTGGGGTAGGAGGCAGGAGTGGTTCAAAGTTGCAAATGGGGATGGCAGAATCACCAACAGCTGCCGCCTGAAACTCAATGTTGAGTCCGGAAGGCTGTAAAGTGCTTAATCGAAAGATGAGGTGCTGTTCCTCGAGCTTACGTTGAGCTTCATTGGAACAGAGAGGTCGGAGTGGGAGTGGAGCGGAGAATTAAAGTGACAGGCGACCGGAAGCTCGGGGTCACCTGGCAGACCAGTTGGGCCGAAGGGGCCTGTTTCAGTGCTGTAGATTCTGTGTAATTCTATGTATGGTAATGTTCAACAAGGCCCTAAATCCCATGCAAATTAAGGAGCCTCCCCTAATTTGGCTGGAGCTCTTGAGCAGCACTCCAGCCACTCACTGCCCAGATGCAACAGATGCTTCACGTGACACGTAACAGGAACAATCATATTTTACTCCTGCATGCCACTTATTGGGCCTTCAAAGGGCCAATACATCGAAGGGGTCCTTGGGACCCTAAATCACGGTGACGCTATACTGATAGTCAGCCGCCCACCCGTCGCTTTTTCTAGCTCACTTCTCTGCCCTCACGACCCTTGCAGGTGCCAAGCGTGGGGAGCACCAAGGGAAGATTGAAATGAGCTGATCTCCAGGTTATAGAAACATAGAAGATAGGAGCAGGAGTAGGCCATTCGGCCCCTCGAGCCTGCTCCGCCATTCAATTAGATCATGGCTGATCGTCCAAATTCAGTACCCTGTCCCTGCCTTCTCCCCATATCCCTTGATCCCTTTAGCCTTAAGAAATATATCTACCTCCTTCTTGAATATATTTAATGAATTGGCCTCCACTGCCTTCTGTGGTAGGGAATTCCACAGGTTCACCACTCTCTATGTGAAGAAATTCCTCCTCATCTCTGTCCTAAATGGCTTACCCCTTATCCTTAAACTGTGACCCCTGGTTCTGGACTCCCCGGCCATCGGGAACATCCTTGCTGCATCTAGACCTGTTAGAATTTTATAAGTTTCAATGAGATCCCCTCTCATTCTTCTAAACTCCAGTGAGTACAAGCCCAATCGACCCAATCTCTCCTCGTATGTCATTCCTGCCATCCCAGGTATCAGTCTGGCGAATCTTTGCTGCACTCCCTTCATGGCAAGAACATCCTTCCTCAGATAAGGCGACCAAAACTGCACACAATACTCAAGGTGTGGTCTCACCAAGGCCCTGTACAACTGCAGCAAGACATCCTTGTTCCTGCACTTGAACCCTCTCGCTATGAAGGCCAACATACCATTTGCCTTCTGAACAGCCTGCTGCACCTGCATGCTTACCTTCAGCGACTGGTCCACAAGGACACCCAGGTCTCGTTGCACTTCCCCTTCTCCCAATGTATTGCCATTCAGATAATAATCTGCCTTCTTGTGTTTGCCACCAAAGTGGATAACCTCGCATTTATCCACATTATACTGCATCTGCCATGCTTCTGCCCAGTCACCCATTATTGTGTGGGGGTCAGCTGATTTGGGCACAGGCGCACACAGTGCTCAGGAGCAACCGTCCCAGCAGCCCTCCGCCAGCTCCGCATTATCAGCCCCCCTGTGCCAGACTAAAGCCTCACACCTTTTTGATTTGCTCCCATTTGGCTCCATATTGTTTGACTGATTCCCACTTTCGTCTCAGACTTTCGATTCAGTCACATTTCAAATTCAGCAAGTCGCAACTCAGGCGCTCAGAGATTTCAATCCAGCTCCACCAATAAAACAAAGGGTAGGCTCTGGACCAATCCAATCAATCACAATTGTTTCAAAATGCTTTTGACCACAATTAATTAGAATTCAGTAGTACGATGCTGAGCAAAAACTACCAACAAACAGGAACTCAGCCAAACAAAATACTTTTTGAAAATGTTTCCTGTTGCAGTTTTTTCAGTCTACTAACCACAACCAGCTAAAAACTATAATTTATAATGCAACCGATGTCAGCTTTGGCTCAGTGGTAGCACTCTCGCCTCTGAGTTGGAATGTTGTGGGTTCAGAATGTTATGGGTTCAAATCCCCCTTCATGAGACTTAAGCACATGAATTAGGCTGACACTTCAGTGCAGTAGCTGTCATTACAACAGTGGCTACACTTCAAAAGTACATAATTTGCTGTAAAGCACTTTGGGACATCCTGACATTGTGAAAGGTCTATATAAATGCAAGTTCTTTCTAAGAATTTTATTTAGTTCACCCACATAATTACCCATCTCCTGTCAGAAATGTTTCTCTGAGGTTTTTGCCCTCTGCAGCCTAACATTCATCATGGGCCTGGGACTCAGGTTTTGCTCTGATGCAAAGGTCCAAGCTCCTAGAGAATCATAGAATCAAAGAATGGTTACAGCACAGAAGGAGGCCATTCGGCCCGTCGAGCCCGTGCCGGCTCTCTGCAAGAGCACTTCAGCTAGTCCCACTCCCCCGCCCTTTCCCCGTAGCCCTGCAAATTTTTTTCTATCAGGTACTTATCCAACTCCCTTTTGAAAGCCACGATTGAATCTGCCTCCACCACCCTTTCAGGCAGGGCATTCCAGATCCTAACCACTCGCTGCGTAAAAAAGTTTCTCCTCATGTGGCCGTTGGTTCTTTTGCCAATCACCCTAAATCTGTGCCCTCTGGTTCTCAACATTTCCACCAATGGGAACAGTTTCTCTCTATCTACTCTGTCCAGACCCCTCATGATTTTGAACACCTCTATCAAATCTCCTCTCAACCTTCTCTGCTCCAAGGAGAACAACCCCAGCTTCTCCAGTCTATCCATGTTACTGAAGTCCCTCATCCCTGGAACCATCAGTCACTTTATGGTCCCAATTGCAGCACTTGAGATCACAATAGCCCATCAGAGACCACGTTGGAGGCAGTACTTCAGGGCAGAAGCAGAACAGGCCAGGCCAGATTTTCCTGTGCTCACTTCCCTCCAATGTTGATAGATCACCACATCCCCTTTCCCAATGTTCCCAAACCATGAAAATGCTTCCCAGTGCTCCTTGGTCCCAATGCAGCTATCCCAGTGTGCACAGGGCCCATGACAACAATCCCAGCGCCCCCAGACTCCATGACAACAATCCCAGCGCCCCCAGACTCCATGACAACAATCTCAGTGCCCCCAGACTCCATGACAACAATCCCAGTGCCTCCAGACTCCATGACAACATCCCAGTGCCCCCAGACTCCATGACAACAATCCCAGTGCCCCCAGACTCCATGACAACAATCCCAGTGCCCCCAGACTCCATGACAACAATCTCAGCGCCCCCAGACTCCATGACAACGATCCCAGTGCCTCCAGACTCCATGACAACAATCTCAGTGCCCCCAGACTCCATGACAACAATCCCAGCGCCCCAGACTCCATGACAACAATCCCAGTGCCTCCAGACTCCATGACAACGATCCCAGTGCCTCCAGACTCCATGACAACAATCTCAGTGCCCCCAGACTCCATGACAACAATCCCAGCACCCCAGACTCCATGACAACAATCCCAATGCCTCCAGACTCCATGACAACAATCCCAGTGCCTCCAGACTCCATGACAACAATCTCAATGCCCCCAGACTCCATGACAACAATCCCAGCACCCCAGACTCCATGACAACAATCCCAGTGCCTCCAGACTCCATGACAACAATCCCAGCGCTTCCAGACTCCATGACAACAATCCCAGTGCCTCCAGACTCCATGACAACAATCCCAGCGCTTCCAGACTCTATGACAACAATCCCAGTGCCTCCAGACTCCATGACAACAATCTCAGTGCCACCAGACTCCATGACAACAATCTCAGTGCCGCCAGACTCCATGACAACTATCCCAGTGCCCCAGGCTCCATGACAACTATCCCAGTGCCTCCAGACTCCATGACAACAATCCCAGTGCCTCCAGACTCCATGACAACAATCTCAGTGCCTCCAGACTCCATGACAACAATCTCAGTGCCACCAGACTCCATGACAACAATCTCAGTGCCGCCAGACTCCATGACAACTATCCCAGTGCCCCAGACTCCATGACAACTATCCCAGTGCCTCCAGACTCCATGACAACAATCCCAGTGCCTCCAGACTCCATGACAACAATCTCAGTGCCTCCAGACTCCATGACAACAATTCCAGTGCCTCCAGACTCCATGACAACAATCCCAGTGCCTCCAGACTCCATGACAACAATCCCAGTGACTCCAGACTCCATGACAACAATCCCAGTGTCTCCAGACTCCATGACAACAATCCCAGTGCCTCCAGACTCCATGGCAACAATCTCAGTGCCCCCAGACTCCATGACAACAATCCCAGTGCCCCCAGACTCCATGACAACAATCTCAGTGCCTCCAGACTCCGTGACAACAATCTCAGTGCCACCAGACTCCATGACAACAATCTCAGTGCCGCCAGACTCCATGACAACTATCCCAGTGCCCCAGACTCCATGACAACTATCCCAGTGCCTCCAGACTCCATGACAACAATCCCAGTGCCTCCAGACTCCATGACAACAATCTCAGTGCCTCCAGACTCCATGACAACAATTCCAGTGCCTCCAGACTCCATGACAACAATCCCAGTGCCTCCAGACTCCATGACAACAATCCCAGTGCCTCCAGACTCCATGACAACAATCCCAGTGCCCCAGACTCCATGACAACAATCTCAGTGCCTCCAGACTCCATGACAACAATCCCAGTGCCCCCAGACTCCATGACAACAATCTCAGTGCCTCCAGACTCCATGACAACAATCCCAGTGCCCCCAGACTCCATGACAACAATCCCAGTGCCTCCAGACTCCATGACAACAATCCCAGTGCCTCCAGACTCCATGACAACAATCCCAGTGCCTCCAGACTCCATGACAACAATCCCAGTGCCTCCAGACTCCATGACAACAATCCCAGTGCCTCCAGACTCCATGACAACAATCTCAGTGCTGTCAGATTCCATGACAACTATCCCAGTGCTGCCAGACTCCATGACAACAATCCCAGCGACCCCAGACTCCATGACAACAATCTCAGTGTCGCCAGACTCTATGACAACAATCCCAGTGCCTCCATACTCCATGACAACAATCCCAGTGCCTCCAGACTCCATGACAACAATCCCAGTGCCTCCAGACTCCATGACAACATCCCAGCGCCCCCAGACTCCATGACAACAATCTCAGTGCTGCCAGATTCCATGACAACTATCCCAGTGCCGCCAGACTCCATGACAACAATCCCAGCGACCCCAGACTCCATGACAACAATCTCAGTGCCGCCAGACTCTATGACAACAATCCCAGTGCCTCCAAACTCCTTGACAACAATCTCAGTGCCTCCAGACTACATGAAAACTATCCCAGTGCTCCCAGATCATGGGACCTCTGTCCTAGTGCATTAAAGCCCTGCTTCCCAGACCCTGCTATAAAGACATGCTAAAGGCAACCTTGAAATATTAACCCCAATACCTAGGAAGGCACAGCCACCGATAGACCACAATAACAGCATGTCTGGTGGGTCGGCTTGACTGAACATGGAGCTTCGAGGTTGCGATATTTGGTTGCCAAGCACTTGGCACGCAAGGAAGCTCATCTACCCACCTCATCTGGCTTTCAATGTAATACATGTGGCTGTGTATCTGCGTCTAGGATGGGGCTCTTCTCCCACCCTGGGCTGCACTCACAACGACTGTCGATTCAATGGGAGACCCCAAAGCAAACAAAAGGACTCTTCTAATAACATAGAAACATAGAAACATGGAAGATAGGAGCAGGAGTAGGCCATTCGGCCCCTCGAGCCTGCTCCGCCATTCAATGAGATCATGGCTGATCATCCAAATTCAGTACCCTGTCCCTGCCTTCTCTCCCTATCCCTTGATCCCTTTAGCCTTAAGAAATATATCTAACTCCTTCTTGAATATATTTAATGAATTGGCCTCTACTGCATTCTGTGGTAGAGAATTCCACAGGTTCACCACTCTCTGGGTGAAGAAATTCCTCCTCATCACTGTCCTAAATGGCTTACCCCTTATCCTTAGAGTGTGACCCCTGGTTCTGGACTCCCCGGCCATCGGGAACACCCTTCCTGCATCTAGTCTGTCTAGTCCTGTTAGAATTTTATAAGCTTCAATGAGTCCTCTCTCCACACACAGATCGCTGCTCTTACTTCACTCTCAACATTCCTACATACTGGGAATGGATGGAATATGGGAAATTTGATTTGAAGGCAGAGCTGTAGCGATGTGGCTTTGGAAAATGGATTTTCTCTAGTACATAAGTAAAATAAGACTTAAAAAATCACGCGTCAATGCTGCACTTAGCGAAACCAGGGTAAAGCCAATATAGAGCCATATCTGAAGGATTCCATTCCACTATTAATACAGGACCATCAGGTGGAAACTTTCCTGACAGCTGAACATGCACAAATGCACATGCCACTTTTCCTTCCCTCCCTGTGTGAAGTGCCTACCCTCAGGTCACCACTGCTCCCAGACAGCAAGACCAAAATCAGCAACTTATCCTGTAGGGTATTTCGCCGAACCACTTCACAGTGCGATGTGTTGAGTACTTATGGGCTGCCTGAAAAGATCTTATGTGATTAAAAAAAAAATCGAGTCAAGCTACAGGAGTGAGAGGTTGCCGACTGCATCAAGTGTAATCTTCTGTTGTTAATTAGTAAGCTGCAGAGACTGTCTTCTGTCGGTTCACTTACTGGTTAATTTCTTTTTATTCATTCATGGGATCTGGGCGTCGCTGGCAAGGCCAGCATTTATTGCCCATCCCTAGTTGCCTTTGAGAAGGTGGTGGTGAGCCGCCTTCTTGAACCGCTGCAGTCCGTGTGGTGAAGGTACTCCCACAGTGCTGTTAGGGAGGGAGTTCCAGGATTTTGTCTCGGCGACGATGAAGGATCAGCTGATATACTTCCAACTCATGATAGTGTGTGACTTGGAGGGGAGCGTGGAGGTGGTGGTGTTCCCATGCGCCTGCTGTCCTTGTCCTTCCAGGTAGAGGTCGCGGGTTTGGGAGGTGCTGCCGAAGAAGCCTTGGGTTGTGTTGCACTTGGTGATTTTGTTGAGACATAGCTGGGCCTCACTAAATAGAAGTCTTTTGGTTCTCTATTTATGCCTTCAGATTATTGTGCTTTGTTGGAAATCACTGCCAGGTAACTGATGGAGTTACACTGGGCAGAGTGACGGAGCTGATTCTCCAAGCGACTCACCGGGAGATCTGACCTCTCTCATAACACAAAGAACCTGCACTGCAACAAACAACGTGGCAGAGTTGGTCAAAGACTCACCGACACTCTCTGCTACCATTTTGTAACACTGGAAAGGCATTTAATGGTGCGGAACGAAACTATGTGTTTGTTGCAGACAAACAACTTAAGATGTGGTTTAACAAGGTCATTGAACTTTTACCTGAAGTCATTTAGGTTTATTCAACCAAAATGAGAAAGCAAGGTGAAGGATAAGGCTAAATAAACCCTACTATTGTACTGTGCACAAGTCGCTAATACGACACTAGTATATTCGCATGTATAAATAGCACAGCATTGGAAGACCAGGTTTATTCCACCACTGGGAAAGACCTGATGAATTATGATTGATGAAATTGGCCCCGAGTTTACGTGGGATGTCCAGCAGACACCCACCATGAGCCGGGCAGACGTGCTGCAGAAAGCTCACAAATTAGGCCGGAACCTGGAAAGGTCAGGTTGCTGTCTGAGCTGTCGGTATCCATGGGGCTTCGTTGGGTTGGTACTCACATCTGTCCCGCACACAAACCCTCCATGTCAGAGGGACATGGTCAAGGGAGGCAGTTACCTCATCCCTGGTCTGGGATCTGCCATGCGACTGGCACACCTGATGAAAGGAGGCATACCTGTCTCCAGGCCTGGATCCCCAAAGACTCAAGCTGCCAGATTTTAAAAGTCATCCCACTTTAATGGATTTATTTTAATTCGGGTTTTTACGACAATCCGGCAACTTTCAAGGGTATTTTCTTGTGCCAGTCCGCAGCTTACCAGGTTCATTGAATTCAGTCTCACAATTTGTCGTGTTGGGGTATGAAGTCACGACCCTTGGGCTGCTAATCCAGTACCATAAACACCATACCCAGATGATGTGGAAAATTGTAGAGTGTCATTCTTGTGCCATTTCAATCTGTAAAGCTGGGAATAGTTCCAAAGTCATGTAGAGCATGACTATGTGCAGAATAACCTTCTCCCTGGTCTGCCCCAATACTGTGCCTTAGTCAGCCGTCTCAAAAAGTAACCCCTGTTGCATTGATGTCAATGTTTCTATTTCCTATGAAAAATAGCTTGTTCCTTGAGCGAATTCCCAACTTAATGCTAATTTGTGTAAAGTTCTGGACAATTTTGTACCCTACAATTGAAGCTGGTTTGTGACTTTGGCAGCTAACAGGGAATTACATAGAAACAGGTCGTTTGACCCAACCTGTCCATGTTGGTCTTTACATTCCTAATCCCAAGTGTTTGCTCTGTTTCCATATTCATTTATTCCCCCCTTTCCTTTAACTTAACTTGCATTTATATAGCACCTTCCACAACCTCAGGATGTCACAAAATGCTTTACAGCCAATGAAGTATAGTCACTGTTGTAATGGAGGAAATGCAGCTTTGCGCACAGCAAGGTCCCATAAAGAGCAATGTGATAATGGCCAGATAATCTGTTTTTAGTAATGCTCAATGAGGGACTGGTCCAGGTGGTGGAGGGACCTGTAATGGATGAGGGATCGGCCAGGGCACCGGAGATAACTCCCCTGCTCTTCTTCGCAATAACGCCATAGTGTTGAGATACCGCGACAAACGTGGGAGTCGAGACCAGAGTTGGTGGAACACAACTGCTTTAATTCACATCATGGCAAAGAGAGAGCTTGAAAAGCCCCCGCAACCACTTAAATACTCCCCAGACAGGAAGTGCTCCCGGCAGCCTGTTCCTGCGGGAAACAAGTTGCCGGAGGAAAGGGCCCCCGGTTGGGGGCGGCTGCTGCCGGCAGTGCGCCTGTGTAAACTGTCCGTGCCGCCGTGAGCGGATTATGTCCAATGGTGGCGTGTCGCCACAGAGCTCCCCCCAGAATCCACTTAGGAGGAGTGGACGAGTCGTGACGGTGGTCTAATGGTTCTGCCGGAGCGGCTCTGAGTGGTCGCCGGTCTAGTTGGTGGGGCCGGGCGGTTCGCCGCCGGCTGTGCTGACTTGCTGGCGGGGCGGCCTCTAGTTGGAGGTTGGGCCACGGGGACCTGTTCCCCTGGTTCTGTGTGTGCTGGTAAGAGGACGCCTGAAATTTTTTAAGAAGCGCGGCCTTCAGATGTTCGTACTTGCCTTCCACTGGTGGATCCTGCAGCGCTGCCCAAACCTTGGGGACTGTGGCGCAGGTGAGAGAGGCGACGAGGTAGTCGTACTACGTGGTGTCGACTGTAATGCTTCTCAGCCGGAATCTGGACTCGGCTTGAACGAACCAGGCCTCGGCCAGGTTCTCCCAAAAGTCCGGTAGTTTAACCGTGACTGCATTTGTATCCGCCATGCTAGCTTAGGATTCGTCCTGAGCGTCGGGGTCACCAGTGTTGAGATACCGCGGCAAACGTGGGAGTCGAGACCAGAGTTGGTGGAACACAACTGCTTTAATTTACATCATGGCAAAGAGAGAGCTTGAAAAGCCCGCGCAACCACTTAAATACTCCCCAGACAGGAAGTGCTCCCGGCAGCCTGTCCCTGCGGGAAACAAGTTGCCGGAGGAAAGGGCCCCCGGCTGGGGGCGGCTGCTGCCGGCAGTGCGCCTGCGTAAACTGTCCGTGCCGCCGTGAGCGGATTATGTCCAATGGTGGCGTGTCGCCACAATAGGATCTTTTACGGCCACTTGAGAGAGCAGACAGGGCCCTTGGTTTAATGTCTCACCCGAAAGACGTCACCTCTGACAGTGCAGCACTCCCTCGGTACTGCACTGGAGTGTCAGCCTAGATATTGGTGCTTAAGTCTCTCAAGTGGGACTTAAACCCACTTGAACTCAGAGGCAAGCGTGCTACCAACTGAGCCATGGCTGACACACCTATCTAATCCATTCTTAAATATCGCCGTGGTCTCTGCTTCAATCGTTAACTCCGGCAGTGCATTTCACAGCCTCACAGCTCTCTGTGTAAAAAAGTTTCTGCTGATCTCTGTCCTAAATCGCTTGCTTTTAATCTTAGATACAAGTCCCCTCAACCAGTGGAAGCAGTTTGGTTATATTTATTCTGTCCGATCCCTTTATAACTTTAAACACTTTGATCAAATCATCCCTTAATCTCCTCTGTTTTAATGAAAATGGTCCCAATTTTTCCAGGTCTTTCTTTGTATTTGTATTTCCTCATACCAGGCAGCATCCTAATGAACCTGCGCTGTACTCTCTCTACTGCTTCAGCCCCTTCCTACAGACTGGAGCCCAAAACTTCACACAGTCATCCAACTGTGGGCTGACTACGGTTTATGTAGACTCGCCATTACAGCTTTACTTTTACATTCTATACCTCTTGGATCTCATCCCATTGATTTAGGCAACATTCAGACCCAGGTTCCCGATGTGAAAGGACAGTGTGCTAACCCAAAGCAACTCCCAGCGCCCTTTTATGTAGTTTTAATGGTAATTATTGCGTGTGAAAAGGTCGCTTTAATATGTTTTATATTGTATATTTACTGTATATATGTCTATTTTTTAAATTTATCGGCCATTTCGATCTCAATGTGTTTTTTTCCATCAGTGAGTTATCTACCTAGTATAAGTACTTGACATAAATCAAAAATTTTAATACCTTTCAAATTTACCATCAGCCAAAAAGCATCTCTTAAGGTTTCGAGCCTTACATCAGTCAGAAGTGGTGTTGCTGTCAGATAGTTCCCAAACATGGTAGATTGAAGGTAGCTGTAGGGGAGGTAGTGCTAGCACTGGTCATAATGTTATCACATTTACATATTGCTTACAGGGATATATAACAGAATATATCCTCCCCTCCCCCTTTCACAGCCTCTGTACTTGCTTAAAACCTGTGATATCTCTAACTTCTTCCAGTTCTGACGAAAGGTCATCGACCTGAAACATTAACTCTGTTTCTCTCTCCACAGATGCTGCCTGACCTGCTGAGTATTTCCAGCATTTTCTGTTTTCATGTCCAAACACATGTTGTACAGATGAATGCAGTCGATATCCCGATATAAAATTAACTTTGTTTGGGTGATAAATAGTTCTCGAGGTACACAGAATGCGCATTGGCATCACCCGATGCAAGCAAACATGCTGCCGTGATTTTCTACCCACTAGAATTAACAGATGGAAACTCATGGACAGCATGCCCATGAATTTTCAATATGCCCAACGGGCAAGGCTCCTACCAGCAGTGCGTGTTCAGAAAATCGGTCCATTAAAGATTCCTTTAAAACTAATCGAGAGTGGGATTTGAGGTTAATTTCATCAGTTCCTTCTCTGGGAATTCAAAAGCGATTCAATTTATAAAAACCTAATAATGGCTTATAATGGTCCTCACGCCCAACAACCTAACACAATAAAAACAAATGTCCGCTTTCAGCTTTTATTCCTTTCTTCCACCCCCCTTCCCAAATTGGCTTTGGTTTTTCGCCTCTCCCAGGAGATCACATGGTTTTGGGTAGGAGTGGGGCGTGTATATAATGTGATGCAGAAGGTATCACAATTGTGTGGAACAGGCTGGATGGACCAGAGGGTCTTTGTCTGTCCGTCATTGTTCCTATGTCCGGATCAGTTGCCTGCTCATGTGCTACACTTTGGTCTTCAGAAATTTGGCCAAATAGCACCTATGAAAACCTGTCCGCTGGTATGCTTGAGGCCTTCCATGACCGGTGGGCACCGCAGGACATATAGGGGGAGAAATTCGGTATCGTCCCATTTGGGGCGCAATTATCGGCCGGGTGCAAAGTTTAGCGCCTGCCGCTAATTATTGCCTCCGACAGCAAACTTGGCTTTTATCACCCCTGGAGGTGATTGGAGCGCTAAATCAGGCGCTACACACCTCTCTTAAGGCACTAAGGCCGAGGAGCAAGGTGCTACCTCACAGCGCTGGCGAAGCTCATGTGATGTCAGTCAGCAATGGAACACAGACACACTGGCACTGTCCAAATCTTAAAGGGGAGTTCTGACGAATGGTCATCGACCTGAAACGTTAACTCTGTTTCTCTCTTCACAGATGCTGCTTGACCTGCTGAGTTTCTCCTGCATTTTCTGTTTTTATCTTAAAGGGGAGGATTGATCTTGCTCTCCATCCACATCCTGCTCATTGCAGCCTTGAATCTCGGCCTGAATCTCAGCCTGGAGAGACCTGTACATCAAATCTGCTGGAAAGAACAATGGAGAGAACCAGGAAAAGAGCTCAGAGTGCAGCCCCCACAGTCTCTTCTAAATCGATACAAGGAAGGGCAAATCAAAACCAACCTGCAAAGTGCTGCTCAGTACCCAAAACTCCTTCACACAGCGTTGAATCTCTCTAGAAGTCTCTCTCTCTCTCAGAATGCGTGGTGCAAAAATGTCACCGAAAAAAAGGCAGGAAGTGGTCGCCTTTAAATAGCGTTCCCCAGTCCCTTTCTGACAGCATAACGCTCCCCTCAGCCTGTCGTTGCTAGCGGCAGACGGTAAGGCAGGGGGCGCCACTCAATATCCGATCCGGGGCGCTAACGGGGCGTTGCGCACTCGACTGATGTCACGATCTGCCGGCGCAGGAGATCGTGACGGTAGTGTTTAGCGCCGCTGCAAAATGTCTAGTTAATTTCGTGAGCGGTGCAAACATCGTTGCGCCCGGGCACTAGTTGCTTTGCGCCCCATTAGTGCCCTCTTATGGCACTAACGGGAGGCGCAAACAACTGAATTTTCCCCCACAGTCCTTTGGGTGAGATGTTAAAACAAGACCCCTATTGCCAGTTCCTGTGCTGAACATTAGCAACAAGTACAAAACAGGAAACCGTGCCTTTTTGTTGGACTTGTTTCACGATGGGAGGAATTTTGGCCTCAAGTCTGGTGAGTTGTTAAAGGGGCCGTACTCATAGAAAGGAGGGCAATGTGGATGGAAGGGTGATAAATCTGGGATATGTGCTGTAATGTAAATAATTTCAATGCTTGCCTGAGACTGCCAGCACGCTTGTCAATCTACAATTGAGTTCTGTTGCGATGCTGAAAATAAAGCATATGAAAAGCTATTTTATTACTGACCCACGTCTCTGCATCTGCACCTAAATAAAAGATTATTAGACCAGTTTCAGAATCTCTTTTTTTTTAAAATACATCCTGCTGTTAAATCTTTCAAAAAGGAAAATTTAACGCTACCAGCACTTCATGCTGGTTCCTTCCTATCGCTAGACTTGAGGTTTGGATCACAAGACTTTAGATTAAATTTTTAAGCTGTGTCGATGATGAGAGAGCATGAAATCTGGGGAGATCTGTGCCTGCTCTGATATACCACAGACTGTTCCCAGGAGTGACAGTGACATTTTCACGTAGTGCCTTCTAATTAGATGTACATTAACGTTAGATGAATACAAAACCTGAAGTAAAAGAAAATTCTCAACAGTGTGGAAAACTTGCCCGAAGAATCTTAGGAAGATAACCAAAGCTAAAATCTTAGTCACTTTTTTTTGGATGTCTTGCTGTCTGCGACATAAAATAAAGTAGTGCAGAATGAATTATGAATCTCTTGACAACTGTTAAATTATGAAGTAATGGAGAAAACGTTCTTTGTACAATATCACAGAAACCCACAATAGTGTAATAGCGCAGGATTTTTCCCCCACAATTCGACTTTTCACTCACTTCCCAACGTCATTACAGAACCTGCCAGATTTTCCTTCCATCGCTGATAGAATCATAGAATGGTTACAGCACAGAAGGGGGCCATTCGGCCCGTCGAGCCCGTGCCGGCACTCTGCAAGAGCACTTCAGCTAGTCCCACTCTCTCGCCCTTTCCCCGTAGCCCTGCAATTTTTTTTCCTTCAGGTACTTATCCGATTCCCTTTTGAAAGCTACGATTAAATCTGCCTCCACCACCCTTTCAGAGAGTGAATTCCAGATCCTAAACACTCACTGCGTAAAAAAGTTTTTCCTCCTGTCGCCTTTGGTTCCTCTGCCAATCACCTTGAATCTGTGTCCTCTGGTTCTCAGCCCTTCCGCCAATAGCTCCTCTATCCACTCTGCCTAGATTTTGAATACCTCTATCAAATCCCCTCTCAACCTTCTCTGCTCTAAGGAGAACAACCCCAGCTTCTCCAGTCTAAGCACACAACTGGAGTCCCTCATCCCTGGAACCATTCTTGTAAATCTTTTCTGCACACTCTCTAAGGCCTTCACATCCTACCTAAAGTGCGGTGCCCAGAATTGGACACTGTGGGCGCGATCTTGCCAACCCTGGGGAGGCGGTTTTGGAGGCGGGACTGCCGGGAAAATGGCAGAATCTGGGTCGGGTGCCCATCCCACCCCCGTGCCATCTTGCCAGGAGGCGGGTAGCCGACCCGCGCCGGGTCCCGTCTCCTTGGAGGCGGGAAGGGGATTAGAGCCACTTAACTGCTTGTTAACAGGCAGATAAGAGGATTATCCTCATTTTACCTACACAAGTGCAGGCTTCCCAAAGGCTCCGAACCCCGCCAGGGTCACCGAGGCGAGCAGTGGGTCTGCGGGGGTCGGAGGGGTGCAAAAGTGCGCTGTGAAGGTAAGTGATGGGTGCAAGTGTGGAGAGGTGAGTATCTGAGGTAAGTGGAAACTGTTCAAAAAAGTTTACTTACCTTTGTTTCTTCCTGCAGGCTTCAGTCGATGTGTATGCAGAGAGTCTCGCATCTCCGCAGCAGAGATGACAGATGGCTGCTGCATTCTCCAATGCAACAACCATCTCATTTCTGCTAAAGAAAAAGGTTTGATGAGTCTTGAATTCAAGAACTCATCAAACTACAGAGAATGTCACTGTTTGACAGCTGGACAGGTTGGGTGATTGGGCAGATGCATGGCAGATGCAGTATAATGTGGATAAATGCGAGGTTATCCACTTTGGTGGCAAAAACAGGAAGGCAGATTATTATCTGAATGGCAATAGATTGGGAGAAGGGGAAGTGCAACGAGACCTGGGTGTCCTTGTGCACCAGTCACTGAAGGTAAGCATGCAGGTGCAGCAGGCGGTTAAGAAGGCAAATGGTATGTTGGCCTTCATAGCGAGAGGATTCGAGTACAGGAGCAAGGATGTCTTGCTGCAGTTGTACAGGGCCTTGGTGAGACCGCACCTTGAGTACTGTGTGCAGTTTTGGTCGCCTTATCTGAGGAAGGATGTTCTTGCCATGGAGGGAGTGCAGCGAAGATTTGCCAGACTGATACCTGGGATGGCAGGAATGACATATGAGGAGAGATTGGGTCGATTGGACTTATATTCGCTGGAGTTTAGAAGAATGAGAGGGGATCTCATTGAAACTTATAAAATTCTAACAGGACTAGACAGACTAGATGCAGGAAGGATATTCCCGACGGCAGGGGAGTCCAGAACCAGGGGTCACAGTCTAAAAATAAGGGGTAAGCCATTTAGGACAGAGATGAGGAATTTCTTCACCCAGAGAGTGGTGAATCTGTGGAATTCTCTACTACAAAAGGCAGTTGAGGCCAATTAATTAAATATATTCAAGAAGGAGTTAAATATATTTCTTAAGGCTAAAGGGATCAAGGGATATGGGGAGAAAGCAGGGACAGGGTACTGAATTTGGATGATCAGCCATGATCGCATTAAATGGCGGAGCAGGCTCGAGGAGCCGAATGGCCTACTCCTGCTCCTATCTTCTATGTTTCTATGTTTCACAGAGCTGTCAAATGATGACAATTCATCTGTCAAAAATTTTTGACAGATGAAACGTCATACGCTGATGTTCTCTGTAACCGGCTTCCCCTTAATTGGCCTGCTAAGCCCGTGGTTCCTACCTTGTTGAGAATCCCACTGGCTTTATCAGTCAGCAGTGGCACTACCCTCCCATGTGTGCCAATCAATATTTTACTGGACTGACTAAAAGCATAATTTATAAAGGAAAAAAGTGATTATATAATGTTAGATAATGTATACTTTGCTCACTGAAGCTGATAAATTTTAGATGTATTAGTGGATCTTCTGTATGGTTGCTCATGGGTAGGCTTGGGGTCTGCAGCACAGGTGTGATGTTTAGCTGCTAACGTCACCTGTTTTGTTGAGGCCAGTGTGCTTGATGGGAAAATCCAAGTCATAGTAGCTAGTTATAAACCCAAGAGGCCAATCACAGGGCAGTTGTAATTGCTTGTGAATTTCAGATTGCCTTTCTTAAGGTTGTTTTGCATATGTAACAGATTCTGATACCTTGAAGTGTGATATCTGGGATGCCACATTTAGGGTGTGACAACTCAAATGTGACATCTAAGGTGTGACAGATGCATATGCTATGCAAGGCTTTTAAACATACTAGCTGACGTGCTATAGCATTGCTCATTTTTATAAGATCCAGGGGTGTTGTTCCAAGTAGTAGTAGTATCAGGGATACTGATTTATTGCCATTGGGGGCAACCATGGGACTTCAGAGAAAGGAGCCCAGAATCTGACAGTCCCGGGGTGTGGTTTCAGGGTCCACCAGCACTTTGAGCAGGTTCCGAGATCGAGGAGCACCTCGGAGAAGATTACGAGGAGCAATGGGACATGTTCCTGGATCTGGCGTCCTTGGGAGAGGAGTCATGGAATCTGGGAGCATTGGGAAGGCAAGTCCTGGGGTCTGAGAGCTTTGCAGAGCAGTCCGGGGACCTGGGACAGGCTGAGGCTTTGAGCGAAATACTTTAAAGAAGGCACTAAAAGACACTTCAATGGATAAATGTAATTGTTAAATATGTTACTTTTGCTGTTTTTATTTTGTTTAAAACATTATTTTGCACATTGCTAATTTCCAAGAGTTGTGGATGCAATATTTTTTCCAAAAGTAGATTATTCAATTGGTTCATCATATCCTTTATTGACAGTTTTTCCTGACTGGTCATTCAGGATTGGTAATTTACATGATATGTTAGTTGTTTCTCATTAGTACTTTTCTCATCAACTTCCTCGCTTTTGATATGTACATTGCCTACCTCTTCATACCTACCACAGGGGATTGACTTGGTTCTGTGTGTCCATTGTCGGTTGTGTGATCTTGGAGCCACCTCGAACCACATGGATCCCTGCTTACCCCCCCCGTATTAAAACGTAATCGGCATGTAATCCCAGATATGCATAATCTCTCAACCGAAAGAAACAATGGCCAAATTTAGTCCAAACACTCAGAGTGTCCTGATACAAGACATGAATGTGTCCCTATAATGCATGGTAGAACATGGTGAGGGCAGCAGTAGGTCAGTTGGCTTAATTCTTGATCAGACGGTGGGGGATTTCAAGCCGACACCAGAGTTATACTTGGTTACATCGGACTCAAATTTCCTTGGGGCTTCACCGGACTCCCGCAGTAACTCTGTCAGGGAAACCATGAGAAAATGGCAGAGAGCTACTTGCACCAAGTTCCAGCTATTCCTAGGACGTTCCAGTCAGCCTGTTAATGAGTTGAACTTCCTCTCGTCGCTTACAAGGCTAATGATATCAGGGTGTGGCTCTGGGGGCAGAGCCAGTGGTTTAGACGCCCTCTGCTGGGAGCTCCTGCTTCACTTTGGAAGTAGCAAAAACAAATGGAGGCCGGTACTCAGGGATGGATAAGGCGTACTGGCTTCCAGATGGGTGTAGGTGGGCTCGACTGGGGAAGGGGTCTTCGTTAGTGAAGCTGGACCCCTCGAGACTGGCAATAAAAAAAAAATCTAGATCAGCCCCCTTACACAGGGGGCTCAGTGGAGTCAGGAGGACAATCCTTCCCGATGACGGACAAGCACCAGGCTTTCCGGCTACATGGGGCAGTCAAACTCCAGTGGGGTCAGCACTGGAGAACAATAGCTGTCATGGTTACTGAGATCGCAGCCTGTAGATTTTAGGGGCCATAACCTGTGGATAGTCACTGCAGTGCAATACTGGGGCAGTTCTGTATTGGCGAAGAAGCTGTTGTTTGGAGTTCATGACTTTGAAGAGCTATGAAGAGTACCATTCCCGGGTACGGTAGCGTAGTGGTTATGTTACTAGTAATCCAGAGGCCTGGATTAATGAGCCAGAAACGTGAGTTGAAATCCCACCACAGGCAGGATGAAAGGCAAAAACACAATTGAAGGTGCTGAAAATACACAGGAGGTTCATTCGCATCTGGAAAGGAAAAGGACAAGTTTACATCTGGGGCAGAGACCCTCAGAATTCCGGTTCTGACAGAGGTTCAAGATTTCCACCATGTGCGGTTTTGCCTCTTTATCTAGAAGTGGAAGCTGTGTTGTCTGCAACTGTTTGCTCTCCAATGCAAAAATCAAAGGAATCAAGAGCTTCAGAAGCAAAATGTAAATAAAGATAACAAATCAAGAGTTATAACCATGTCCAGAAAATGATTCTGAAATAATTGTGATCAAAGCACGAACTTGTACTGTAACATTCCCATTTACTGCTGAATTTCCAATAAGCAAAACAGTTCACATCCCTGAGCTAAAAGACTAAGGCCTTGAAATTTGGAGGTCGGTAGCACTGCCATTGCCTGTGCTCGCCGCCCACATGCAAATTATACAGATCGTGACCGTCAATCTGCGTGCAGCACCTGAACTGACGCGCAACTGTGATTTTGGACGTCGCCGCTCAGGATACCGCCCTCTCCGAACCATGCACGGAAGAGCGTGCGTGCAGCAGTACTACAGAGATGCTGCCGCCACTTAAGAAACATAAGAAATAGGAGAAGGAATCGGCCACTTGGCCCCTCGAGCCTGCTCCACCATTCAATAAGATCATGGCTGATCTTGGGCTCAAAACCACTTCCCATAACCCTTCACTCCCTTATCTTTCAAAAATCTGTCTATCTCCACCTTAAATGTATTTAATGACCCAGCCTCCACGGCTCTTTGGGGCAGAGAATTCCACAGATTTACGACCCTCTGAGAGAAGAAATTCCTCCTCATCTCAGTTCTAAAAGGGCGACCCTTTATTCTAAAACTGTGCTCCCATGTTTTAGATTTCCCCACGAGGGGAAACATCCTCTCTGCATCTACCTTGTCGAGCCCCCTCAGTATCTTATATGTTTCAATAAGATCACCTCTCATTCTTCTAAATTCCAATTATAGGCCCAGCCTGCTCAACCTTTCCTCATAAGTCAACCCCTTCATCTCTGGAATTAACCTAGTGAATCGTCTCTGAACTGCCTCCAATGCAAGTATATCCTTCCTTAAATAAGGAGACCAAAACTGTGCGCAGTACTCAAGGTATGGTCTCACCAATACCCTGTACAGTTGTAGCAGGACTTCCCTGCTTTTATACTCCAACCCCTTTGAAATAAAGGCCAACATTCCATTTGCCTTTTTGATTACTTGCTGTACCTGCATGCTAACTTTTTGTGTTTCATGCACAAGGACCCCCAGGTCCCTCTGAACTGTAGCATTTTGTAATCTCTCTCCATTTAAATAATAATTTGCTTTTTTATTTTTCCTGCCAAAGTGTATAACCTTGCACTTTCCCACATTATACTCCATCTGCCAAATGTTTGCCCACTCACTTAGCCTGTCTATATCCCTTTGCAGGTTCTTTGAGTCCTCCGCACAACTTCTTTTCCCACCCATCTTTGTACCATCCGCAAACTTGGCTACATTATACTCGGTCCCTTCATCCAAGTCATTAATGTAGATTGTAAATATTTGAGGCCCCAGCACCGATCCCTGTGGCACCCCACTAGTTACCGTTTGCCAACCAGAAAATGACCCATTTATCCCGACTCTCTGCTTTCTGTTAGTTAGCCAATTCTCTATCCATGCTAATATATTACCCCCAATTCCGTGAGCTCTTACCTTATGCAGTAACCTTTTATGTGGCACCTTACCGAATGCCTTCTGGAAATCCAAATACACCACATCCACTGGTTCACCTTTGTCCACCCTGCTTGTTACCTCCTCAAAGAACTCCAGCAAATTTGTTAAACATGATTTCCCTTTCATAAAACCATGCTGACTCTACTTGACTGCATTATGATTTTCCAAATGCCCTGCTACTGCTTCCTTAATGAAGGACTCCAGCATTTTCCCAACGACAGATGTTAGACTAACTGGTCTATAGTTTCCTGTTTTCTGACTCCCTCCTTTCTTAAATAGGGATGTTACATTAGCGGTTTTCCAATCCACTGGCACCTCTCCAGAGTCCAGGGAATTTTGGTATATTGCAACCAATGCATCCACTATCTCTGCAGCCACTTCTTTTAAGACCCTGGGATGCAGGCCATCTGGTCCAGGGGACTTGTCGTCTTTTAGTCCCATTATTTTACCAAGTACTATTTCCTTAGTGATAGCGATTGTCTTTAGTTCCCCCCTCCCTGTGGCCCCTTGATTATCCATTATTGGGATGTTGTTAGTGTCTTCTACCGTGAAGACAGATACAAAATATTTGTTCAGAGTCTCTGCCATTTCCCTGTTCCCCATTATTAATTCCCCAGTCTCATCCTCTGAGGGACCAATGTTTACTTTAGCTATCCTCTTCCTTTCTTTATACCTGTAGAAGCTCTTACTATCTGTTTTAATGTTTCTTGCCAGTTTTATTGAATCCGTTGATTCTTAAAGTATGATGTTTTCCAATAACTAGACGGAGGCTGTAAATTAACAATCAACAGGTGTTTACTGGAGGAGGGTAGTCTAAAGACTAACAGTACAGAGGCATGCTCAAGGCTTATATACAGGTGTGGTCACTGCCGGTACTACAGTATACAGGAGCAGTAAAAGTAGTTCTCTCTTAAAGGTACATACACTACAATTCCTCCCCTTTTAGATTAACAGTACCCATAACATTCAAATAACAGTTAACACTTTAACATGCACATTAAACTGAAATAGTCCATTTATAGATTCAGTCTTTGGGGCGGCTTCCTGATCCTTTCTGGATAGCGCCTTTCCTGAGGTTCTTGTTCTTGGTGCAGAGGCGATTCTGGCTTCCTTTCGTCGGTTAGTTCATCAGTTTCCGCTGCTACTGTTTCTGGGGTAGATGCTACCGGTATGTCTGGTTCATCCCCAGGTACGCGAGACATGGGGTTGACTCGTTCCTGTGACGCTAGGATCTGGTCGACGTGGCGTCTCACAATGTTCTCCCCGACATCCACTGTGTACATTAGTGGCCCCTGCCATGTGCATATCGTTCCGGGTTACCATTTCTCTGTTCGGTAGTCGCGGCCAAGACTGGTTGTCCTACATTGAAGCTCCTTGTCGGCTTCTCATTAATGTGCTGGAATTGCTTATCCTCAACATTCCTTCACACATTTGGTCTGAGCAAATCCAGACAAGATCTCAACCTTCGGTTAAAGAACATCATGGCCGGGGTCTGGTTGGTAACTGCATGTGTCGCATTTCTGTAGGCTAACAGGAAATTGTCCACCTTATGCTGTAGTGCAATTTCATCATCGCACATGGCCCTTATCGCCTTTGTAAAGGTTTGTACGAACCTCTCAGCCAATCCATTTGTGGCTGGATGATACGGGGCAGATGTGTAATGCCTTACCCCATTCCTTTTCATAAATTTTCAAAACTCTTTGGACACAAACTGTGGTCCGTTATCAGAGCAAATCTGCTCTGGCAAGCCGTTCCTGGCAAATATGGTCCGTAGGACTGCAATCGTTTTCTCTGTAGTGGTTGAGGACATTTTGATCACCGCAGGCCATTTCGAGTGCGCATCCACTGCTATTAAGAACATTGAGTCCATGAATGGACCAGCAAAATCAATATGCACCCGTTGCCATGGAGAGGAGGGCCACTCCCATGGGTGTAGAGGGGCATGTGGTGGTGCATTTTGGGCCTTCTGGCATCCTGAGCAGCTCTTTGTTAGGTCCTCGATTTGTTGATCGATCCCCGGCCACCACACATAAGCCCTAGCAAGGCTTTTCATTTTCACCCCTCCCAGATGGCCTTCGTGAAGCTCATTGAGCACTCTCTCCCTTAACTTGGGTGGAATTACCACTCGGGATCCACACATCACTGTCCCCTGGCATACTGACAGCTGTTCTCTTCACCGTCAAATCATATACCCGAGACAGTGTCGGATCATTGCGGGTCTCCTTCTCTATATCCGCGTTAGTTACTGGCAATCGTTCAATTATCGACGAATAAAATATTTCGATAGGGTCCACTGCTGGTGCTTCCTCCGCAGTGGGCAGTGGCAGGCGTGATAGCTCATCAGCGTTTCCATGCTGTTTCGTGCCCTTATACTCTATTTCATATTGGTTCGCCCCTAGAAAAAGGGACCATCTTTGTAGCCGTTGTGCAGTCATCACCGGAACGCTCTTCTTTGGATTAAAGATGGAAACAAGTGGTTGGTGGTCAATCAGCAAGGTGAACTTCTGCCCATGCAGATAGTGGTTGAATTTTTTTACTCCCCATACTAGGCTGAGGGCCTCCCTGTCAATTTGGGCATAGTTGCGCTCGGCTGAGGCTAGTGACCGAGACGCAAAGGCTACTGGCCTCTCCAACCTGTCTGGGAATTTGTGCGACAGCACCGCTCCAATACCATAGGGTGATGCATCACACGCCAACCGAATTGGTAGTGCTGGGTTGAAATGGGCCAACACCTCTTTTGATGTGATCAATTATTTGCACTTCTGGAAAGCTTGTTTACATTCGTCATTCCACTTCCATGGTACCCCCGTTTGCAGTAGGATGCTCAGTGGGTGTAATACTGTAGACAAATTTGGTAAGAACTTATGGTAGTAGTTCACCAGCCCGAGGAACGACCTCAGTTGTGACACATTTTCCGGTGCTGGAGCCTTGACTACTGCCCCAATCTTTTCAGGGGACTTATGTAACCCCTCTTCATCAATAACGTGGCCACAATACGAGATCTGCTTCTGGAAAAACTCGCACTTGTGGCGATTAGCTCGTAGCCCATATTCCTTTAATCTAGTGAGCACCTTCTCCAGGTTGGCGAGGTGATCACTGTCATTTTCGCCCGTGACCAGGATGTCATCCAAATAACACTGGGTCCCTGGAATCCCTTGCAGGACTTGATCCATTGCCCTTTGCCAAATAGCCGGAGCCGATGCTACCCCGAACACCAGCCGGTTGTATTGGTAGAAACCTTTATGAGTGTTGATCGTGAGGTATTGTTTCGAGGCTTCTTCCACCTCCATTTGCAGGTACGCCTGGGCCAGATCAATCTTGGTGAAGCGTTTACCTCCAGCTAGCGAGGCGAAAATATCCTCAATCCGTGGAAGTGGATATTGTACAGTGTGAAGGACTGGGTTCACTGTCACCTTAAAATCCCCACAGATGCGGACCTTCTTTGGTTCCCAAGCGTATTACTCAACGACCTCTTCATTACAGGAACGATGGGTGTAGCCCACTCGCTCCAGTCCACTTTGGACAGTACTCCTGAACGTTCCAACCCTTCCAGCTCTGCTTCGACGGCTGGTCGGATCGCATAAGGCACCGGTCTGGCCTTAAAAAAACTTTGGGCTTGCATTTTCCTCTATTTTAATCGTCGCTGTTATGCCTTTTAATGTTCCGAGTCCCTCCTGGAACACTTCTTGTGTGTCAGTTAGCATTTTTGACAGTCGTCCAGGTGTGACGTCATCATCCTTTTTGGCCTCAACCCTCAGTGCCTGTATGGAATGCCAATCTAATTGTATCTTCCGGATCCATTCACGTCCTAGTAGTGGTGGTCCTCCATCTGGCAATACATATAGGTCCATTTTGGGTATTTCCTGGCCTTTGTATATCACATTCACCCTTATTTTTCCTTTGGGGTAGACTTTTTGCCCCGTGTACGTCTTCAAGACAATCTCTGTAGCTTTCAAGGGTATATATGAGAATAGCCGCTTGTAGTCCCTTTGGTTTATGACTGTTAGGGCTGATCCTGTGTCCAATTCCATTTCCAATTGGACTCCGTCTATCTTGAGCGTGACCCAGATAGTCTGGTGATCCTCCATTTTGATTACCTTATGTAGTTTCAGACAACCCAGCTCCTTGCTTCCGGAGTCTGTATCACTTTTCTGTTCGCTGCTGGTTTTCTAACCTGACCTGCAGACTCTTGCTATGTGTCCTGCTTTTCCACACTGTCTGCACACTTGGTCCTTGAACCAACAATCCTTCTGGTCGTGCGTTGTTCTGCCACAGCGATAACACTTCCTTGCTCCATATGATATTTCATTGGTGCCATATTCTTGCGGTCTCCGTTGTATCTCTGCAGCGCCCCGTACGGCTGCTTCGTGTGATACTGCCATGATGAAAGCCTTGTCCAGCGTAAGATCCTTTTCTGATAGAAGCCGTTTCTGGGTTCCTTCACTTTGAAGCCCACACACAAACTTGTCCCTTAACGTATCTGCTAGTCCCAATCCAAACTGGCAGTGTTTCGATAGCTTGCGCAGTTCCGTTAAGTACTCAGCATTACTTTCGTCTTTATGCTGGTTCCTTTTGTGGAACTTAAATCTTTCTGCTATCAGCAGCGGTGTGGGGTTTAAGTGATCCTGTAGGATTTCCACTATGCTTTTGAAATTTTTATCCACTGGCTTCCCTGGGGTTATTAGGTTTTGCAGTAAGCCATAAGTTTTTGCACCCATGGAATTTAACAAAACCAGTGCTTTCCTAGCATCTGGCACTTCATTCGCCTTGCAGTACACCTCAATGCGTTCCACATATGTCGCCCAATCTTCGACTTCATTGTCGAACGCAGTGATACTGCCACTCTTCGACATCCCTGGGTGTGATTAAACTGTCTAAAATGGCGTCTCCCGCGCTCTCCCTTCTTCGCCACTGGCACAAAATGGCATCTCCCGCGCTTTCCTTTCTTCCCGCGCTCACCCTTCTTCTCCGCTGCGGCTTCTAAAATGGCGTCTCCCACGCTCTCCCTTCTTCTCCGCGGCTCAATGGCGTCTCCCGCGCTTCCTTTTTTTTTCCGCGGACGCTGTTCAGCCCTTCAGCCCTGGCTGTGCTCTGCGCATTCTCCTGTGCTTTACCCTCTCTCTCTTTTTGTTTTCCGTTGACGCCGCTCGGTCTTCAACCCCCCCGGCTGCGCCCTGTGCGCTTCACCCTCTTTCTTACCCCGTGGTCGGCTCCAGCCGCCGCTGTCCGGGAAGGGTCTGCGCTGTACCTGTTGCCAGTCTGTTGCTGGATCGTCGTGGCTGGAGAACCAAGCCCAGCTCTCAACAGCCTCCCCTGCGATGTTCACTCTCTGCCGGATGACTGGGCGGTTGCTCGTGGTCGACGCCCGTGCTTCTGGCCTCGACTTTCTTCCACCGTCCTCCCGGAGCGAATCCTTGAAAGGAAATGCAGAGTTGCAGGTAGATTCGAATCGACCTCGTCGCCACTATTGAATCCGTTGATTCTTAAAATATGATGTTTTCCAATAACTAGACGGAGGCCTAGAAATTCAGTATAGCCACTTTTGGGGCGGTAAAGTCGGGCGGGCGCTAAAGTTAGCGCCCGCCGGAAAGTGGAGGCCACTTCGCCGAAATTCAGTAGCTTTGGCCAAGGAGTTTGGGCGAGCGCTGAAACTGGCGTTGCACTCCTATCTTTAGGCGCTAAGCCGGCGGTGCGGACTGATAACGCCGAGGCCGGGCGCAGCGCAGGTGCGGTCATGTTTTGATTGACAGCAGACACCCTGACGCCGGCCAGCTCTTAAAGGGGGAAGGGTCGACTTTGTCTGCAGCCACGCCCTGGATAGTGGAGCCCTGCAGCTAGGCCTGAACACTGCTGGTGGACCCAAATAGCGCCTGAAGCCATGCAGAAGGCCCGTGAACGAGCGCAGCGCTTCTCAGAGCATGCTTTGAGGGTGCTGCTTAGGGGGTTGGAAAAGAACAGAGAGATCTTGTGCCCGGACAGTGGCAAGAAGGCTCCCAGGAGGCAGTACAGGAGAGCCTGGAGGGAAATCGCACTGAGGGTGTCAGCCAACAGCGATGTCCCCAGGACTGCTGACCAATGCCGCAAGAAGTTCAACGACCTCAGTCGGTTGGTCAGGGTGAGTACCCTTTCCAGTGTCCTCCTCATCCTTGCATGTGCACCTCACATTATGGGCAAAGGGACCTCAAAGGCCTAATGGCCATCCCTCCTCCCGCAGCTATGGCACTGGCATGATCATCAATAGCACTTTCTGCACTTTACACACTGGCCAAGCTATTCGACCATGGGAGGCAGTGCACACAACAACAGGGCACCACACTGGCCATGCTATTCGACCATGGGAGGCAGTGCACACAACAACAGGGCACCACACTGGCCATGCTAATCGACCATGGGAGGCAGTGCAGACAACAACAGGGCAACACACTGTACTTAGAGGCCGTCCTTTCTCTTGCAGGCCAAGCTGGCCAAGAATATGAAGAGCCGGAATGTCACCGGGGGAGGCCGTGGCCAGTTCCAGGAGCTCAGTGACCTGGAGGAGCGCGTGGCTCGACTCATGCGTGGCCGGGTGGTTGGCCCCGTTGCTATTGGAGATGCCGACCCTGTGCTGGGCCCCAATGGTAAGGACATGACCGTTTGGACCTCTCTCGTTCCCCTTGCGCTTCAGATCTACATCCTTTGCCACTGTCCGACCAATACGCATAATGCCACCACTCATGCCTCCCTCGCTGACGCCCTGTCCTCACTCTAAAGCTACTCTTGTGCCTTCCTGCTTTCAGCTGGTGAGGAGGAGGTCCATGAAGCTGAGAGTGCCAGTTCCTCGGAAGAGGAGGACGACGAGGACCAAGAGGAAGGCGGCACATCGGGGGAACCCTCATCCGCGCCAGGGGATGGCAATGGAGGGGACACGTCTTGCCTGGAGGAGAGCCAGGGGGAAGTGTTGCAGGGGGGTGCAGCTCCTGGGCCCAGTGGCGTCCAGGCAGGCGGGAAGGGTCGGGCAGCACGGCTGCCTTCTCCCCAGAGGGGGGAAGTGTTGCAGGGAAGGGCAGTTGCTGGGCCCAGTGGCGTCCAGGCACGCGGGAAGGGTCGGGCAGCTCAGCGGCCTTCTCCCCAGATGGAGAGTCCGCCCTCCAGTCCGGAGACGGTCCTCGCCCAGGAGGTGCGCCTCCTTGATGAAATGTCCGCGGCCTCCGAGCGGCGCCACAACGAGTTCGTGGGGGTTGTGGGACAGTTGCCTCAGGCCATTGAGTCCCTGGCTCATAGTGTGGCCGCTTTCGGGGACTCACAGGCCAGGGGTGTCGAGCAACTCGCGGCAGCACAGGCCAGGGGTGTCGACCAACTCGCGGCAGCACAGGACGCGAGTCGCGAGTTCATGAGTGGTGCCGTGCAGACACTGGCTGATCTGATGCGGGCACAGAACAGGGCAGTTTGGGCACTCACTTCTGCCACACTCGCTGTGTCACGGAAGCATCGACAGGGCACCCGCCGCCCTGCTGCAGCACAGCGGTCTGGCCTCCACCAGATTGCTGCGCTTGCTGCAGTGCCAGCCCGGCCGAGTGCCAATGTCTCTGGCGACCAGCAAGCGCCTGGCATCAGCCAGCTTGCCCCCATTGCTGCAGCCGCCACTGCCACTCCCCCAGCCAAGGTGCGACGAGCTGCTGCAGAGACTGATGCTGCCCAGCCACAGCTGCAGCAGTCAGCAGCCGGACCCTCCAGGGCCGGACCTCGTCTAGGCCGACCCCCAAGGGCATCTGCCGTTACGCATTGCGGCCCTCAGGAGCCTTTCCCCAGCCTTCCAACACCCACAGGGCCCAGGTTGAGGCGGAACAACAGGTCGGGCAGGGGCCGGAGAAGCCTGCACAAGGACTCGCCCTCTCGGCACACCAAGTAGAGGGTGTCGGCAACTGTTTTTTTTATATGGGGGTGTTTGTGTTCTGGAGGGGGGGGGCTTATTTTGGAAAGGCCGAAGATGAAGGCCAATTGGATTGACAAGTTTTGTTATTCCTCCCCAGGTTGTGGGAGTGAGATATGTTTTTCACTGTTTTTTGGGGGTCTTGTCTGTTTTTCTGTTTCATGTGGGAAGGGCCCTGAGTTTGTTAAATAAAGCTTTTTATTTATTCAGCTTGTCCAGGTGTCATGTTTCAAGTGGTTGTTGCGTTAACCGGCTGAGGGCTTGCGGAGCGGCTGCATTCAGGTGCGTTCATTGCCACAAGCCATTCCCTGACAGGGGGCCTAGAAGTGTCGTTCAATAAGCCGCCGGCAGACGGCCCTTGGACCTTGTGGCTCCCTTCTGGGCTGGTACTCCTCCTCCTCCTCCTCCTCATGGTCCTCCTGCTCGTCCTCCTGAGGTGGTGGTGCAACATCAGGTGGCAGTGCCTGAGTCCTGCGGATAGCCAGGTTGTGCAGCATGCAGCAAACGACGACGAACTGGGAGACTCTATCCGGCGAATACTGTAGAGATCCGCCGGATCGATCCAGGCAGCGGAACCGTTGCTTCAGGACGCCAATCGTTTGCTCTATGATGTTCCTTGTGGCTTGATGGCTTTCGTTGTATGCCTCCTCCGCAGGGGTCCTGGGCGCGCGGAGCGGGGTCATGAGCCATGTGCACAAAGGGTAGCCCTTGTCCCCGATAAGCCATCCCCTTGGTGGAGGCTGTGCCTCGAACATGTCAGCCACAGTAGTCTGGCGCAGGATAAATGCATCGTGGCTGCTTCCTGGAAAGCGGGCATTGACAGCTAGGATGCGCTGCCTGTGGTCACACACCAGCTGTACATTGAGGGAATGGTAGCCCTTCCGGTTGCGGTAATCCTCGGCATTGTCGATAGGTGCCCGCATAGCCACATGCGTGCAGTCAATGGCGCCCTGCACCATGGGGAAGTCGCGATCCTGGCAAATCCGACTGCACGCTGCTCCTGCCTCTCTAGGGTCATGGGGAAGGAGATGAATTGGTGTCTCCTTGCGAAAAGGGCATCGGTGACCTGCCGGATGCAGCGATGCACGGCGAACTGGGAGATGTTCGCTATGTCCCCAGCAGCGGCTTGGAAGGAGCCGCTTGCATAAAAGTTCAGAGCCACCGTGACCTTCACTTCCACCGACAGAGACGTCCTGCACATCAGCTGTGGACGCAGATCTCTGTGAAGCAGCTGGCAGATCTCTGCAACCACCTCCCTTCTGAAGCGCAGCCTCTTAACACAATGCGCGGCAGTCATGGTGAGATAGGACACCTGCTGCCGGTATTCCCTGAGTGGGTAAGGCCTACGTTGCTGACGCCTGATAGCCCCTCTGCGTCTAGGCATGGCTGCCCCTCTCACACAGCGTCTGCGAGCCCTTCGCACATAATGCTGGAACTGAGGGTTGGAACCCCATGCAGCCCCCATAATAAACTTGCAAACAGTGAAATCACAATGAGTCTAATTTCCAAGCTCTGGCCAGAAGCCAAAAATACCTCTCCTATGTTGTCCCAAATCAGTAAGGTCTGTTCCTTGGTCTCTGTCCAGAAATCCAAAGCACTAAAGTCATGGCAGCAAAATGGCTGGCCTTTATAGTTCAGTCTAAGTGCCCTTTAATTAGCGTTCCCCGAGGCCCGCAGGGCCTCTGCTGCGTTCCAGTTCACAGTTCTTAACAGCGCCACGCCCACATTGGGCGGGCGCCACTGAATTTCCGGTTTGGGGCGCACAAACAGCGTTGCACGACGAAATGACGTCATAAGCTGCGCGCGCAGCTTAGCGGGCGCAAACACTTTGCGCCGGCGCTAAATGTCAACTGAAGTTGGGCGTAGGCGCAGTTCGGACTGCGCCCGGGCGCTAAGTGCCTAGCGCTGGAAATCTACCCCTCTTAAGGCGTTAACGGCTGGCGAACGCTACTGAATTTCTAGGCCGGAGGCTGTAAATTAACAATCAACAGGTGTTTACTGGAGGAGGGTAGTCTAAAGACTAACAGTACAGATGCCTGCTCAAGGCTTATATACAGGTGTGGTCACTGTCGGTACTACAGTATACAGGAGCAGTAAAAGTAGTTCTCTCTTAAAGGTACATACACTACAAGTTTACTCTAAAAATTCATCTTCTCTCTCTTTATTATTTTTTTAGTCATTCTTTGCTTGTTTTTTTAAAATTCCCAATCCTCTGGTCTCCCACCAATTTTGGCAACATTGTATGCCTTTGTTTTCAATTTGATACCATCCTTTACTCCCTTAGTTAGTCACGGATGGTGCTCCCTTCTCTTAAAATCTTTCTTTCTCACTGGAATATATTTCTGTTGAGAGTTATGAAATATCTCTTTAAATGTCCGCCACTGCATTTGAACTGTCTTACCCTTTAATTTATTTTTCCAGTCCACTTTAGCCAGTTCTGCCCTCATGCCACTGTAATTGCCTTTGATTAAGATCAGGACACTAGTTTGAGATACAACTTTCTCACCCTCCAACTGAATTTGAAATTCAACCATGCTATGATCACTCTTTCCTAGAGGGTCCTTAACTATGAGATCATTTATTAATTCTGTCTCATTACATAGTACCAGATCCAAGATAGCCTGCTCCCTGGTTGGTTCCATTACATACTGTTCTAGGAAACCAACCCGGATGCACTCTATGAACTCCTCCTCAAGGCTACCATGGCCAATTTGATTTGTCCAATCAATATGGAGATTAAAATCACCCATGATTATTACCGTACCTTTTTTTACAGGCATCCATTATTTGTTGATTTATACTCCGTCCAACAGTATTGCTACTGTTCGGGGGCCTGTAGACTACGCCCACCAGAGACTATTTCCCTTTATTATTTTTTATCTCCACCTAAACCGATTCTACATCTTGATCTTCTGAGCCAATATCACTTCTCACCACTGCACTGATCCCATCCTCTACCAACAAAGCCACCCCACCTCCCTTTCCTTTCTGTCTATCCTTCCGAATTGTCAAATACCCTGGAATATTCAGTTCCCTGCCCTGATCACCTTGCAACCATGTCTCTGTAATGGCGATCAGATCATACCCATTTGCTTCTTATAGGGGCACACACATTTTTCAGGTAAGTTTAGATTTTAGCTTTTGGACTTTTTTTTAACATTTTATTAGTCATGGCTTGGTGCAATACATATAAAAAGTTGTTAAAGAGTGCAGGGAGTGCTGCTGGATGCTTGCAAGGCTCTGGATGTTAAAGGAAGCCCTCAGAAAACGCCACTTGCTCACAGTCCGGGAGGCTCTAGTTGCAGTCCCCCTTGCGGTGCAACTTCGCATGGAGATGGAGCAGAGGCAACAAAGGGGAAAAACTGCTCACAGAGGGAAGAGGAGGAAGCAGAAGAGGAGGAATCAGAAGGGAGGAGGCAACCCAGACGGCCCCTTTCTGGCTGGGATATCCAGGATGGAGTCGTCCGCCTGCGATACCAGTGAACGCAACCCGAATTCCCTTTTCAACACTTGTCCCACACCTTACTTTCCCTCTGTTACTGACCACCAGAGCATCATCTTGGCCACAATACTGAAATAAAAGCCACCACAAAGCAAACTTTCTAATCCAACTTTATCCATATATGCATCCAATATGACATCAAAAGATCAACTAATCACCCTTGCGCATTCTCTTAGTGACTGTCTTGCATCTGCCTTTGCCTATCCCAGTGACGTCATGCAATGCTACCCCAGTGGCTGCAGCATGGCTGGTGGAAGGCTGCTGATTTTGAGCGGGAGACACTGCAGATGGCCTTCAGGACAACCTCGAGGAGCTGGTGGCTGGGAGTGTGAAATCGAGTGACGGTGTTTCTTCTTCTTCTTCTTATTCAACCACTGGCTGGACAGGCTGGATTTCTTGGGTGTGTGAAATGAGGAAGGCGCAAGGGTAAGGTTGTGGTGAGGGGAGGGTGGGAAAGCAAGAGCTGCATGCTTACACCATGTGCCTCAGAAGAGATTGTGGGATGAAGGGGAAGTGGGATGTGAGAAGGAAGATAACGTATGAGGATACCAGCATCTTGTATTCTTTCAGCCCCCCACTGGCCAAGGGCACAACCACGCCACTGCCAAGAATTGCCTGCACCATCTCCTCCAAGGGGGTGAGGTGAAGCTAAGAATGTGAGGTGTGCCTTGTGTTTGGTAGAGATTGTTGGTAGGTGAGTGATGGGGGGGATGACATGCATTGAGCAGTGAGTGAGGCTGGTGGTGCAGTTGCTAGGAGACAGCTTTTGGAGATGCATTCACTGACCTTTATCAATCGTCTAAGGTCATGAAGCTTCTTTGGGTACTGGAGCCAGGTCCTGGGGGCGACACTGCAGCAGTGATGGTCTCAGTGATTTGTCCCACATCCTTCTTTCTGGAGGCCCTCCTGGCCCCCCTGTAGGTAGAGGACCTCTCTTCCAGTGTTGACCCCTGCACAAAGCTCGAGTGCTGTGTCTGAGACCCTGGGTGCCCTTTCCCTGGCCTGTTGAGCCATTTGTGTTGGTGCTGAAGCATTTTTTGCATTTTCTATTTGCAAAAGGCAGTTCCGCTTTAAGAGCTGCAGACTGCCTAGTTCTGAAGGGTTTTTAATTTTTTTTTCAGAAGGCAGTTCAGCTTTAAGGGCTAGAGACTGCCTTGAAAAGGAACAGGCCAGCTTTAAGTAAAGGCAGCCTCACTCCAAGTGATGAGAACTTCGGCCCCCTGCTGAGCACACGGCCTGTCAGCGGTGCGACAGTTGCTAAGCTGTGCGCTACAATCATTTAAATTAGCAGGCAGCACCAAACTGATGTGCTGCCTGCGCTTTCTGAACAGGCACGGGCATAACTCGCATCGCGGTGCCCGCTCCTGTTTTCAGACCTTATCGAATTTCACCTCCTAAATGTGATTAGCTGAAGAGCTATCATGTGTTCGGAGATAGTTTGCACTGTTACTTACTGATTGACAGCAGTGGCAAAGGACTGTAGTAAGCAACATAACAGCAAATATTGGGCCAGATCGTGGTGGAAAAATAACAAAAAGTAAGTGACGCACGCCGATATTAATTTGCAAATCGGCCAGCAAGGTCAGGAGATTAAGAAAAACTTGCATTTATATAGCACCTTTCATGACCACCGGACGTCCCAAAGCGCTTTACAACCAATTAAGTACTTTTTGAAGTGCAGTCACTATTGTAATGTAGGAAATGTGCACAGCAAACTCCCACAAACAGCAATGCGTTGGTGGCCAGGTAATCTGTTTTTTAGTGACGTTTATTGAGAGATAAATTCAGCCAGGACACCGGGGAGAACGCCCCTGCTCTTCTTCAAAGTAGTGCCATGGGATCTTTTACGTCGACCTGAGAGAGCAGACGGGACCTCTGTTTAACGTCTCATCCGAAAGACGGCACCTCTGACAGTGCAGCATTCCTTCAGCACTGCACTGGAGTGTCAACCTAGATTTTTCTGCTCAAGCCTTTGGAGTGGGCCTTGAACCCACAACCTTCTGACTCCGGGGCGAGCGTGCTACCCACTGAGCCATTGGCTGACACCCTGATACGGTGGGAGTTGTGAATCTCCCGAAGTTGCTGGTTGATTTATACATTGCACAAACAACATCTCACCCTAAGCTTCCCATTATTTTTAGGAACTTGCTGAATTTTCCCATTCATTGCTTATTAAACTTGCAGCAGAAAATTAGGGCTGGAACTTAATAGCGTAAGTACCTTTTTAATGATGTAATAATTGCCAATGCAATGCCAATCAACCATTCTGTTCAATTTCATTACTGCATGTAGTAAATTGTTGTTAAAGATTTTTTTTAATTTAAATTTTAAATGTTAATTTCTTTCTTACTTTTCCTCTGTCTATTTTTTCTCCCACTTTTTATTTCTCTTTCTGTACCTGATTTGACTCTAATTCACCCTCCTTCTCTGTTGTTCCTCAGTTTTTTTCTCAATCTTTAAATGTCATTGGTTTAGGAGATACACTGTTGGTCCCACCATTCACTAAGGTCCCAGATGCCCCGATGCCCCCCCGCTGTGCCGTTATCAGCTCACACTTCCAACAAGTTACGACGCAAAGACTTTTCAGTTCAGGAGTGCAGGGAAAAGTCTGATGGCATACACCGTGAGATGCCCCGTTCCAGTAAGATCTGGCCCATTAGTTCCATAAGCCACCCACTTCACCTGCAACTAGAGGTTCAAAACCTCCTTTGTTTTAAACAAATTTAACTCAAAGATACAACAAAACAAACATTACCGACAGCTTTCCTGCTAGAAAGTAAACTACAGTTCCTTGGGTTACAGAAGCGACCTCGAATGCCAAGATATTCTTGATCACCATGTAATCTTCAGGTCAATAGTTTATTCTGATATACATGCCAACCATTTGCAGTTGACACAGACAGTAAGGGGTTGGATTTCTGCGGAGCTTCTTCCAATCGTCCACCGGAACCTCTGTGTTATTACAAGAGGAGGATCCCGTGGAATGCACATCCTGTGTCATGTGGGAAATCCAGGATGCATCCCGTGTCCTGGACGGCCACATGTGCAGGAAGTGTTGTCAGCTGGAGGAGCTCGAGCTCCGGGTTTCGGAGCTTGAGCAGCAGCTGGCGTCACTGCGGTGCAGTCGCGAGGCTGAGAGCTTTGTGGATAGCACGTTTCAGGAGGTGGTCACCCCGCAGCATAAGAGTGTGCAGGCAGAGAGACAAGGAGGAGCATGTAGGTAGTGCATGAGTCCCCTGAGTGCATCTCACTCTCCAACAGTATTCGAATACTGGTGAGGGCGATGGTTCCTCTGGGGAGTACAGCCAGAGTCAAGTCCATGGCACCACATTTGCTCAGCTGTACGGGGGGGAGGAAGACAATCGGGAAAGCAATAGTGGTAGGGGATTCGATAGCTAGGGGAACAGACAGGCATTTCTGCAGCCGTAGACATGATTCCAGGATGGTATGTTGCCACCCTCGTGCCAGGGTCAAGGATGTCACTGAGTGGCTCTAGAACATTCTGAGGGGGAGGGTGAACAGCCAGAGGTCGTGGTCCATATCGGTACCAACAATGTAGGTAGAAAAAGGGGTGAGGTCCTGCAGGCAGATTTTAGGGAGCTAGGAAAGAGATTAAAAAGCAGGACCTCAAAGGTAGTAATCTCCCTGAGCCACGAGCTAGTGAGTGTAGAAATAGGAGGATAGGGCAGATGAATGCGTGGCTGGAGAGATGGTGCAGGAGGGAGGGCTTTAGATTCCTGGGGCATTGGGACCGGTTCTGGGGGAGGTGGGACCTGTACAGGTCGGACGGGTTGCACCTCAACAGAGCAGGGACCAATGTCCTCGCGGGGAGGGGGGGGGGGTTGCTAGTGCTATTGGGGAGGGTTTAAACTAATTTGGCAGGGGGATGGGCACCATGATGTAGCATTAGAAAGGAGAAATAAAGTGCACAAGGGATTGGGAGAGACGGACAGCACTAGAGTAATAAATAGTAAGGTACTGTATTCGGTGGGGTTGTAGGAACAGAGGTTCCTATCAAAAAGACTGAGTTCGACTCAGGTAATTAAATTAAATGAACTTTAATGAAAACAAACGAGTTTAAACTAGAAACTGCTAGGACACATCAATAACAGGTCTATTCTCCTTGAGGGCTCCACGGGGACAGATCCCCTGATCAGGAGAGTGACGTCATCACGTTCTTCCCGCCATTGGGGCATCACGTGACTAACGGCATGACGTCATCACGTGCTGTAAAGGTAACTGGCATTGTACAGTCAAACAGTGTAATTAAAGGTACAGGCACAGACAGTAACTACATTGCTGTTAAAGGAATTATGTACAACCGCTCTGAGTCCTTTGGTGGCTCCGTCACAGGGTCAGATTAAGAGAGAATACAAGAATGTCTAAGACAGGTTTACAGAGCATGTGTGTAAATACACGAAGCGTGGTAAATAAGGTTGGTGAGCTGCAGGCACAAATAGCCACATGGGAATATGATGTCGTGGTGATAACAGAGATCTGGCTCAATAAAGGGCAAGATTGCGTTTTAAATATTCCTTTATATAAGGTGTTCAGGAAAGATAGGGAAGGAAAGAAAGGTGGTGGGGTGGCAGTATTGGTTAAGGAGAATGTTACAGTGCTGGAGAGGGAGGATGCCCTGGAGGGGTCAAGGACAGAATCTGTTTGGTTAGAGTTAAGAAACAATAGAGGTGCCATTACACTACTAGGTGTATTCTATAGGCCACCAACTAGTGGGAAAGATAGAGGAGCAAATTTGCAGAGAAATTAGAGAGAGGTGCAAGAACTATAGAGTAGTGATAATGTGGGACTTCAATTATCCTAATACAGACTGGGATAGTAACAGTGTAAAGGGAAGACTGGGGGGAAGAATTTCTGAAATCAGGAGAACTTTCTTGATCAGTATGTTTCCAGCCCAATGAGGAAAGAGGCATTGCTGGATCTAGTTCTGGGGAATGAGGTGGGTCAAGTGGAGCAAGTGTCAGTAGGGGAACATTTAGGGAACAGTGATCATAGTATCATAAAGTTTAGATTAGCTATGGAAAAGGACAGGGAGCAATCTAGAGTAAAAATACTTAATTGGAGGAAGGCAAATTTCAGTGGGTTGAGAACAGATCTGGCCCGGGTAAATTGGAATCAAAGATTGGCCGGCAAAACTGTAATCAAACAATGGGCTGCATTTAAAGAGAAGATGGTTTGAGTACAGTCAAGGGACATTCCCACGAAGGGGAAAGGTAGGGCAACTAAAGTCAGATCTCCCTGGATGACAAAAGAGATAGAGAGTAAGATGAAGCAGAAAAAGGCGCATATGACAGATGTCAGGTTGAGAATACAAATGAGAATCAGGCTGAATATAGAAAGTTCAGAGGGGAAGTAAAAAAGAAAATAAGAGAGGCAAAGAGAGAGTATGAGAATAGATTGTCAGCTAACATAAAAGGGAATTCAAAAGTCTTTTATAGGCATATAAATATTAAAGGGGTAGTAAGAGGAGGGATGGGGTTGATTAGGGACCAAAAAGGAGACCTACGCATGGAGGCCGAGGGTATGGCTGAGGTACTAAATGGGTACTTTGCATTTGTCTTCACCAAGGAAGAAGATGCTGCCAAAGTCATAGTAAAAGAGGAGGTAGTGGAGATACTGGATGAGATAAAAATTGATAAAGAGGAGGTACTAGAAAGGCTGTCTGAACTTAAAGTTGAAAAGTCACCAGGACCAGATGGGATGCATCCTAGGATGCTGAGGGAGGTTAAGGAGAAAATCGCGGAGGTACTGGTCATAATCTTCCAATCCTCCTTAAATACGGGGGTGGTGCCAGAGGACTGAAGAATTGCAAATGTTACACGCTTGTTCAAAAAAGGGTGTAAAGATAAACCAAGCAACTACAGGCCAGCCAGTTTAACCTCGGTAGTGGGGAAGCTTTTGGAAACGATCATCAGGGACAAAATTAACAGTCACTTGGACAAGTGTGGATTCATTAAGGAAAGCCAGCACGGATTTGTTAAAGGCAAATCGTGTTTAACTAACTTGATCAAGTTTTTGATGAGGTAACGGAGAGGGTTGATGAGGGCAATGCTGTTGACGTGGTGTATATGGAATTCCAAAAGGCGTTTGATAAAGTGCCACAGCGTTGAAGCCCATGGAATAAAAGGGACAGTGGCAGCATGGATCCGAAATTGGCTAAGTGACAGGAAACAGAGAGTAGTGGTGAACGGTTATTTTTCGGACGGGAGGAAGGTATACAGTGGTGTTCCCCAGGGGTCAATACTAAGACCACTGCTTTTCTTGATATATATTAATGACTTGGACTTGGGTGTACAGGGCACTATTTCAAAATTTGTAGATGACACAAAACTTGGAATTACAGTGAACAGTGAGGAGGATAGTGATAGACTTCAAGAAGATATTGTGATCAACCACCCCCTAGACCGAAGGGTGTGTTGATGCGGGAACAGGAGAACACAAGCACAGTCACAAGATTGGTCTATGAAAACCAGCAATTAGCTGTGTTTTATTTTAGCAAACGGGGAAAAAGGTTCACGTCTGGCACAATCCAAAATCATAAGACGTTCACATAGAATAAATCCATTTTCTTGCCTTGGCTTTACCCTCAGGTACCGGCCTTGTCTTGGCTTTACCCTCAGGTACCAGCCTTGTCTTGGCTTTACCCTCAGGTACCGGCCTGGTCTTGGCTTTACCCTCAGGTACCGGCCTGGTCTTGGCTTTACCCTCAGGTACCGGCCTGGTCTTGGCTTTACCCTCAGGTACCGGCCTTGTCTTGGCTTTACCCTCAGGTACCGGCCTGGTCTTGGCTTTACCCTCAGGTACCGGCCTGGTCTTGACTTTACCCTCAGGTACCGGCCTGGTCTTGGCTTTACCCTCAGGTACCGGCCTTGTCTTGGCTTTACCCTCAGGTACCGGCCTGGTCTTGGCTTTACCCTCAGGTACCGGCCTGGTCTTGGCTTTACCCTCAGGTACCGGCCTGGTCTTGGCTTTACCCTCAGGTACCGGCCTGGTCTTGGCTTTACCCTCAGGTACCGGCCTGGTCTTGGCTTTACCCTCAGGTACCGGCCTGGTCTTGACTTTACCCTCAGGTACCGGCCTGGTCTTGGCTTTACCCTCAGGTACCGGCCTGGTCTTGGCTTTACCCTCAGGTACCGGCCTGGTCTTGACTTTACCCTCAGGTACCGGCCTGGTCTTGACTTTACCCTCAGGTACCGGCCTGGTCTTGGCTTTACCCTCAGGTACTGGCTTTGTCTTGGCTTTACCCTCAGGTACCGGCCTGGTCTTGGCTTTACCCTCAGGTACCGGCCTGGTCTTGGCTTTACCCTCAGGTACCGGCCTTGTCCTCACCTTCTCCTCAGGAACTGGCTTTGTCTTGGCTTTACCCTCAGGTACCGGCCTGGTCTTGGCTTTACCCTCAGGTACCGGCCTGGTCTTGGCTTTACCCTCAGGTACCGGCCTGGTCTTGGCTTTACCCTCAGGTACCGGCCTGGTCTTGGCTTTACCCTCAGGTACCGGCCTTGTCCTCACCTTCTCCTCAGGAACTGGCTTTGCCTTGGCTTTACCCTCAGGTACCGGCCTTGTCTTGGCTTTACCCTCAGGTGCCGGCCCACAACAGCAATCTTGGCTCTGTCCTGGCTTTCTCCTCAGGAACTGGCCCACAACAGTACAACAGCAATCTACTCAGGCACTGGCCTTCTCCTCAGGCCCTGGCTTCAAGGAGTTCTGGCACTGCTTTGGTCCCCTCAGGGACTGGCCTGGTCCTCTCTCATGTCCCCTTTCTCTGGCCCTGAAGGGACGCACTAGTTGGCCTTTTAAACTAGTGAGTTAATGGGCAGATTTGCCTCATGTGTTTGGAGGTAGGTGTGGCCTTCCTGAATTGGAGTGCAAGGGGGACTTTGTCTCCATCTGGTGGCCACATACCATCCATCCACCAGTAAACCGCCCCCATAGCTCACAATATAGATAGGCTGGTGAAATCAGCAGACACGTGGCAGATGAAATTTAACACAGAAAAGTGCAAAGTGATACATTTTGGTAGGAAGAATGAGGAGAGGCAACATAAACTAAAGGGTAAAATTCTAAAGTGGGTGCATGAACAGAGAGATCTGGGGGTATATGTGCACAAATCGCTGAAGGTGGCAGGGCAGGTTGAGAAAGCGGTTAAAAAAGCATACGGGATACTGGGCTTCATAAATACAGGCATAGAGTACAAAAGCAAAGAAGTTATGATGAACCTTTATAAAACACTGGTTCGGCCTCAATTCTGGGCACCGCACTTTAGGAAGGATGTGAAGGCCTTAGAGAGGGTGCAGAAAAGATTTACAAGAATGGTTCCAGGGATGAGGGACTTCAGTTACATGGATAGACTAGAGAAGCTGGGGTTGTTCTCCTTAGAGCAGAGAAGGTTGAGAGGAGATTCGATAGAGGTGTTCAAAATCATGAGGGGTCTGGACAGAGTAGATAGAGAGAAACTGTTCCCATTGGTGGAAAGGTCGAGAACCAGAGGACACAGATTCAAGGTGATTGGCAAAAGAACCATAGAAACATAGGAAAATAGGAGCAGGAGTAGGCCATTCGGCCCTTCAGATACCAAAGGCGACAAGAGGAAAAACTTTTTTACGCAGCAAGTGGTTAGGATCTGGAAAGCACTGCCTGAAAGGGTGGTGGAGGCAGATTCAATTGTGGCTTTCAAAAGGGAGTTGGATAAGTACCTGAAGGAAAAAAATTTGCATGGCTACGGGGAAAGGGCTGTAACCATTCTATGATTCTATGATTCTAGGACTCAATAACAAGTTCATAGAATCATAGAGCACAGAAGGAGACCGTTCAGCCCATCGTGCCTGTGCCGGCTCTTTGAAAGAGCTCCCCAATTAGTCCCACTCCTTTGCTCTTTCCCCATAGCCCTGCAAATCTTTCCTTTTCAAGTATATATCCAATTCCCTTTTGAAAGTTAGTATGCAGGAAATGATTGTACTAAAATAACCATTCTATCATGGCATGTAATTGTAATAAGACAGGGACGGGGGTCAAATCTTCGTAGGAAGTGTATCAAAGGCTGACCAGTCATTAGATAGAAACGGGGTCATGTCTTTGTACGGTGTCATGGCATGGACTGCAGAAACACGTTGCTCTCTGTCATAAATATTGAATTAAAAACAGTGCTGGGGAAAAGAATCCAAAATTTTAAAAGAAAAAGCGAGCTGCCAAATAATAGATTAAAAAAAGGGTGGCACAGTTTGAAACAGAGTTATGTTATCCTGCCCCCTGAGATATAATGGAATAATGTGCGCTTGGAATATCAGCCTCAAATGCTATTGCACACGTCTTGGCCTGCAGCCTGTTCAGTGAGGAAACCTTTATAAACTCGTTCACTCACCCATAATCAAGGCTGTTCTTTAATTACATCACAAGTGAGAAATAGATTCTACATGAATATTCTGTATATCTCATGCATTTTAGGGAACTGTTGCAATACATCCAACAGTTCCCTAACTAAAAGTCTACTGATCAGCAATGTTCCTTTAATTTTTTTTTTCATGCGTGGTCCCTTTAAATTTACTGCGCGGAATCTTTTCCAGCGGCAACAGCTGGTGAGCGGCCTGCACGGGATCTCCTGATCGATGTGCGGCCGCTCGCCCGCGCATCTTAGGGGCAACGTTGCTGATCAGTGTTCTTCATTGTTTAAAGCTGTCCTCAGTATTACACTCATGACCTCTTTCTGTGCTGTTAAATTCTATGATTCTGTGAAAGGGGATAGGGTGAAGGCAGGTGAGAGCTTCTGCAGACATGATGCGCCGACTGGCCTCCTTATGTGCTGTAAAATTGTACGATTCTTTATGGGTACGCTCAGTATGTGAATAGCAGAAAACAAAGGAGATTTGAAAAAGCATGATGGTGGGGCCGCTGGTATTCTGAATTAACCCTACTTGCATTGTGGTCAAATTCAGTTTACTAGCGCCAACACTAGGGTCAACTGCAATTATATAGGGCCCTGGTGAGACCATACCTGGAGTATTGTGTACAGATTTGGTCTCCTTACCTAAGGAAGGATATACTTGCCATAGAGGGAGTGCAACGAAGGTTCACCAGACTGGTTCCTGGGATGGGGGATTGTCCTATAAGGAGAGATTGAGTAGACTAGGCTTATATTCTCTGGAGTTTAGAAGAATGAGAGGTGATCTCATTGAAACATACAAAATTCTTACAGGGCTTGACAGGGTAGATGCCGGGAGGATGTTTCCCCTGGCTGGGGAGTCTAGAACCAAGGGTCACAGTCTCAGAATAAGGGGTTGGCCATTTAGGACTGAGATGAGGAGAAATGTCTTCACTCAGAGGGTGGTGAATCTTTGGAATTCTCTACCCCAGAGGGCTGTGGAGGCTCAGTCGTTGAGTATATTCAAGACAGAGATCGATAGACTTTTGAATATTAAAGGAATCAAGGGATATGGGGATAGTGCAGGAAAGTGGAGTTGAGGTCGATGATCAGCCATGATCTTATTGAATGGCGGAGCAGGTTCGAGGGGCCAAATGGCTGACTCCTGCTCCTATTTCTTATGTTCTTAACTGCACGTGTGCAGGATTTGCAGAAATGCAGTGACTCAGAAGCACGATTCGAAGCAATTGCGCATGTGCTGACTTGACAACGTCGTGGCTTAAAAGGCATGTTTTAAGTTTCTGTCCATGGATCGTTGCTGATGTCAAGGGAAGGTCCATTCAGGCCAGCACTGTAAAAACCATTTTACGAAGCGGTGTTCTGTGCCTTCAGAGACTCCACTGCTTCCTGCTTTATATTACAATCCTGCCTCTAAATTCATCACTGTAATATAAACAGGGGATAGGTCTTCCAAAGTAATAGCTTGTTGGGAAGAGCAAGGGCATGTTTAGAACTTAAAAGTAGTGGCTTTATAGCATAGCCCTGACAAACAGTAGAATCCAAATGAAGCGAGGTTACAAAAGATTGCACCACATCACTGTCTTACTTATAGAAGGCAAAGAATCACAAAAATTACAGCATAGAAAGAGACCTTGCGGCCCATCACAACTGTGCTGTGCTAGATCTTCCACTGCAGTTGTCTGCTCTAATCCCAATTCACTGCCTTTTATAATCTCCTTTTCAAATGCTTATCAAGTTCCTTTTAAAATAATGTCATAGTCTTTGCCTCAATAGCCACTAGTGATTAAACAATGGATATTCTAATAACCCTCTACTTCCTCCTTCATTCTTCTAGGGATAATCTTATCTATGCCTCTTTGTTACAGAATCGCCAATCAGTAGAAATAATCTTTCACTTTAAAAAATATTTCATAATTGTAAAAATCTCTATTAAAACCCCTCTCAATCTCTGTTACTTATAACTGCACTTTCATAGAACATAGAACATAGAAACATAGAAGATAGGAGCAGGAGTCGGCCATTTGGCCCCTCGAGCCTGCTCCGCCATTCAATGAGATCATGGCTGATCATCCAAATTCAGTACCCTGTTCCTGCCTTCCTGCCAACTCCCAACTGCCTAGCCTTTGCCCCACCCCACCATTCGCCACGATATTGTTGCAGTAATGTTAAGCCTGCAAATGGTTGGCCTGATCTTGTTACGTCTGCTGCAGGAGTTCGGATTGGCTGGCAGTGCTTAAATGATGTAGCGAGAGTGCGTACTTCTTCGGCTGAATAAGGGGCTGTGCTTATCTTGCACACTTGGGCACCTGTAGTATTTTTTCTCAGGGGTACTTTGCTTTAGGGCAAAAGTCTTGCATTGACCTTTGTGGTCCATTTGGTCTCATTATGCTTTATTCAGGTTTTCTCATACAGTCTACCGCCCTAAGCATCGCTCTGTGGTTGTGTAGTAAATGTCCGGCAGACTCTCAATCAGAGTGCAGTTTCCCATTCATGGAATTCCTTACAGTTGTTAAAGGCAGCTTGTATGTGCAGTCTGCTTCACTGCATAACATTCTAGTTGAGTTAAGCTGTGTAAGGATTGCAGGGTTCTCCTTCTGTTCCTCAAATGGCCTATTTAGTGATTACAAATTTGCCGAGCAAGTGGAGGTGAGAGTCTGAAGCATCCCTTTAAGACAACCCGACACCTTGCGATGCCTTGTGAGTCATAGACTTGCAATCGGGCAATGTTGGGACCTTTGTTGGATTATTTACTTGCTTTGATGTGGCATAAGGCCATTGGTTCTGTTATATAGTTAGTAACTAGAGATTGAAACTATCCCATGGAATTCTGTAGAGTGTGTTCATTCCAGGAGTCACTAGGGGCAGCTTATTAGTCTTCCCAGAAATTGACAATGTCAGTAGAAGCCAGTTTGTCACAGCATCTCCTCCACTCCCAAAGAGCATGCAGCATTAAGTTGTGACCAGACTATTCCAACGCACTCCTGGCTGATCTCCCACGTTCCGGTTAAGCAGCGCCTCGATTTCAAAATTCTCATCCTTGTTTTCAAATCCCTCCATGGCCTCGCCCCTTCCTATCTCTGTAATCTCCTTTAGCCCCACAAACCCCCGAGATAACTGCACTTCTCTAATTCTGCCCTCTTGAGCATCCCTGATTATAATCGCTCAACCTTTGGTGGCCGTGCCTTCTGTTGCCTAGGCCCTAAGCTCTGGAATTCCCTGCCTAAACCTCTCCGCCTCGCTACCTCTCTTTCCTCCTTTAAGACGCTCCTTAAAACCTACCGCTTTGACCAAGCTTTTGGTCACCTGCCCTAATTTCTCCTTATGTAGCTCAGTGTGAAATTTTTTTGTCTTTTAATATTCCTGTGCAGCGCCTTGGGACGTTTTACTATGTTAAAGGCGCTATATAAATACAAGTTGTGTTTGTTCTTGTTGGATCAAGCCTAATATTTAACTTGGTGTTGGTCAGTGCTTCACCTGCCTTCTCTGATAATTGGTTTCTGCAACTCCAACTCCCACACTGATTGTAATTGAACATTCTCTGAGACTGAATGCCTCAAAGTAACTACAATTAATATTATCATCAAAAGGTATTGGATCACTCTAGTTCCAACACCATCAGTCTTTTTACAGTTGCTGACAATACTAAAGGCAGACTTGAAACTTTTAAGATAAGGGCCAGTGGAGGGTAACAGAATTTGCTATCAGATTGGCCAAAAGAGCAATGGAAAAAAATGACTGTGAATAGGCACAGCAGTGACAGCAAGGCCCTTTTTTAAGTTATGTTCGGAGTCAGAGAGTGATCAAGGATCACATAAGGCATTTGAGAGATCCTGAGGTGCATTTTTGGTTAGATTCCTGAAACATGACTGAGGTACGGAATGGTCAGTTTGCACCTGATTTCACTACTGAAGATGATACTGAGTTGCCTAAGCTGATAGTTAGATGAGATGTGATGCTAAGATTGAATCCATGGAAGCCAGTCCTCTCACATGGTGGGGGGTAAAAAGACCCTGGAGAAGATCCAGAGGAGAGCTGCCAGAATGATATCTAGTCTTAGGGCTCCTAGTTATCAGGGTAGGCTCAGAGTACTGGGCTTATCTCATTGGAGAAACATAGAGGTCGGGGGGATATGATTGAAGTCTTTAGAATGAAGAAGGGAATAGATTGTTTGGTGAATAGGTTATCTGAGCTAGATAGATAAGGAAGGAATAGGGTCATCAGCGCAAAATAAGAAAAGATAATGAAATTCGGTACCTTAGCGCCTCCCATTATTGCCTCCAGGGGGCGGTAGCGGGGAGCTACGGTCTCACCACCCGCCCGCGAAATTCAGCTGCTGGTTTGTGGCGACGGTAACCCCTATCGCCACACCCGCCTGCGGCCGGAGATCGTGACATCATCCGGCCACACCTCGCCCCGGTAGCACCCTGGACCTGAAATTCATTTACGCCCCCTGAAGCATCGCCGCACGAAAACAACGCCAGCTTCAGGGGGCGTGCATCGGGCGACCGGCTGCTTCGGGGGGGCGATGCTTAAAGGCGAAGTGGCCGAGGTAAGTAAAAAAAAAAGTACCTTTTTTGATCCGGTTTCTTTCGCAGGTTCCTGCCCGCGATCGATCAGCCCGCCACTCTGAGTGAGTGCCAGGCTGATCGCTCCCTTGGTGCTCCAGGTAGGTGCCCTTTCTATTGCAGAGCCTGCAGTGATGGCTCGTCCCTTTAAGGGAGGGTAGGAGCCTTCCAACGCGGCAGCGCTGCATGGCCCGGGGTACAGCGCTGCAGAACTCACCGCCCCGCCTGCTGCCAATCGCGCTCCAAGAGGGAAGTGGAGCGCTTGATTTAATGCTCCACCTCCCTCTTGGAGCGAGAAAAACAAATTTTTTAAAAGTTAGAAAAAACCGGCGCTAATTTTCCAAACTTTTAAAAGCTATCGCCCCAATTTCACCCCCATAGACTTAGGTTAGACACCAGGAAGTGCTTCTTTATGCCGTCATCGGCTGAATCTTAACTCCCAAAAACTGGTGGGTTGGATCAGAGGTTAAAATTCAAAAAATCTGAAACAGGAACCCAACCCGCCTCAAACACGCCCATTTCCGGTTTTAATGGAGGTGGGACGAGGGGCGGGCAACCAATCCGCTCACAGGAGTCAGTTTGGTCATTTAAGTATTATAATGAGGCTGCGTGCCTTCATTTTAACAATCATTCTATTTTTACCTCATGTCGGCCGGGTTTCCCAAGCCTTGGGAAACGCGACAGCTGGAAAGAGGCGTGAAGGGCTGAATCCATAAGGTAAAAGCCTTTACAGCACTGCTTCTGGGCTAGGAGGAGCAGGAGTGTTTCCTCCAGGCCCAACAAGCTACCCAGTAAAGCAAACCCCACTTCCCCCCCCCCCCACCATCAGACCCCCCGCGATGACCATCGGCCCTCCCACGATCGGATCTCCCCTCGGGATTGGAACCCCCCACAGTCAAACCCCTATACGATCGGAAACTCCAGCCCGCAATCGGACCCCCCGCAATCTCTCCACCCCCCCACTAGACCTACCTGCTCTCCTGGGCTGCGGCCTTGTGCTGTAGGCTTCTTCGCCCGACAGGCCTCCAGCCTGTCAATCAGGCTGGCTGTGGGCGGGAAACCAACTGAAAAAAATTTAAAGGAGCCTCGCAGTAAAAAAAACTGCAGGACGTGCGGGAAAACCGTTCTTCCCGACCTCAAAACAGCACCCCACTCCACCCCCTGCACGGAATGCACCTCCGGGGTAAAACCCAGGCCATCCATCTCTATAATAGATTACCAAACAGAGGTGGTTTCCTGTAGACCTCCAAAGATAGTAGGATGACTTTCTACAAGTGGAAGACATCTGGAGTTATAGAAGATAGTTGGGGTTACCTGTGACTAGTGATATCAATACTGCCGTTCCCCTGGAGCTTGTCTTTGGGGATCAGAGAGGAATTTTCTAAAGATTGTTCCCTAATTTGGCCTAATGTATTTTTTCCTGTTTCTTTGCTTCATCCAGGAGATTGCAGGTCTGGGGGTTGGGTTGATGCCACATGTAGGCTACAACATGTCTGGATGGAACGCTTGGTCTTGTCCTCTTTTTGTGTGTTACCATGTGCCTTAATTTTTGTAACAAAACTCTTATTGACACTTTATTGAATGCCTTCTGAAAATTAAAAAATTTATAAAGTTACAAAGTGACGTAATAAAACTCACTACGCACTTGGTTTGAGTAGAAAGCAAGGCTTTAATCAACTTGTTTCAGAACATGGAAGTCTAGTTGTACTTCACTAGTTCCTTGTCTTTACAAAATGTCCCTGGCAAGCTGGGGCCAACGCCCGAGTATTTATACTCCTTGAACGGCGCCACCAGCTGGCCACCCAGTGTTATTTCATAGGTAGTTTCTCGATGATGAGGTTTATGACACAAAGTATTTACAGCACTGAAACAGGCCATTCGGCCCAACTGGTCTATGCCGGTGTTTATGCTCCACATGAGCCTCCTCCCATTCTTCTTCATCTAACCCCATCAACATATCCTTCTATTCCTTTCTCCATCATATGCTTATCAAGCTTCCCCTTAAATACATCTAAGCTAGTCGCCTCAACCACTCCCTGTGGTAGCGAGTTCCACATCCTAACCACTCTCCGGGTAGAGAAGTTTCTCCTGAATTCTCTATTGGATTTATTAATGACGATCTTATATTTATGGTCCCTAGTTCTGGTCTTGCCCGGAAGTGGAAACACCTTCTCTACATCGACCCCATCAAACCCTTTCATAATCTTAAAGATCTCTATCAGGTCACCCCTCAGTCTTCTCTATCTAGTGAAAAGAGCCCCAACCTGTTCAATCTTTTCTGATGGGTGTAACTGCTCAGTTCTGGTAAATCTTTTTTACACGTTCTCCAGAGCCTCTATATCCTTTTTATAATAGAGACCAGAACAGTTCACAGTACTCCAAGTGTGGTCTAACCAAGTTTCTATAGAAGTTTAACATAACTTCCTTGCATTTCAATTCCATCTCTCTAGAAAAAGAAAAGAAAAAGAAAGACGTGCATTTATATAGCGCCTTTCACGACCACCGGACGTCTCAAAGTGCTTTACAGCCAATGAAGTACTTTTGAAGTGGAGTCACTGATGTAATGTGGGAAATGGAATACAGTGCTTTACATAAGAACATAAGAAATAGGAGCAGGAGTAGGCTATTCGGCCCTTCGAGTCTGCTCTGCCATTCAATGAGATCATGGCTGATCTTCTGCCTCAACTCCATTCACCGGCCTTATTGTCATATCCCTTGATGCCTTCACTAGTCAGAAATCTATCGACTTCTGTTTTGAATATACCCAATGACTGAGCCTCCACAGCCCTCTGGGGTAGAGAATTCCAAAGATTCACCACCCTCTGTGTGAAGAAATTTCTTCCCATCTCAGTCCTGAATGGCCTACCCTTTATCCTGAGGCTGTGGCCCCTGGTTCTAGACTCCCCAGCCAAGGGAAACATTCTCCCAGCATCCACCCTATCAAGCCCTGTAATAATTTTGTATGCTTCAATGAGATCTCCTCTCATTCTTCTGAATTCAAGAGAATACAGGCCTAGTTTATTCAATCTCTTCTCATACAACAGTCCCGCCATCCCAGGAATCAATCTCATGAACTTTCATTGCACTCCCTCTATGGCAAGTATATCCTTCCTTAGGTAAGGAGACCAAAATTGTACACAGTACTCCAGGTGTGGTCTCACCAAGGCCCTATATAATTGGAGTAAGACTTCTTTACTCCTGTACTCAAATCCTCTTGTAATGAAGGCCAGCATACCATTTGCCTTCCTAATGGCTTGCTGCACCTGCACATTCACTTTCAGTGACTCATGTACAAGGACACCCAGGTCCCTTTGAGCATCTGCATTCCCCAATCTTTCACCATTTAGAAAATACTCTGCCTTTCTGTTTTTTCTACCAAAGTGGATAACTTCACATTTATCCACATTATATTCTATCTGCCATGTTCTCACCCACTCACTGAGCCTGTCAAGATCCCCTTGAAGCCTCTTCACATCCTCTTCACAACTGACACTGCCACCTAGCTTTGTGTCATCAGTAAATTTGGAAATGTTACATTTAGTCCCCTCATCCAAATCATTGATATACTGTAGATTGTGAATAGCTGGGGCCCAAGCACTGATCCTTGCGGTACCCCACTAGTCACAGCCTGTCATCCTGAAAAAGACCCGTTTATCCCTACTCTTTGTTTTCTGTCTGTTAACCAATTCTCAATCCATGCTAGTATATTACCCCCAATTCCATGTGCCCTAATTTTGTTCACCAACCTCTTGTGTGGGACCTTATCGAAGGCCTTCTGAAAATCCAAATACACTACATCTACCGGTTCCCCCTTGTCTACTCCACTAGTTACATCTTCAACGAACTCCAATAGGTTTGTCAAACAGGATTTCCCTTTCATAAATCCACGTTGACTCTGCCCAATTTGTTTGCTTTTTTTTATGGCCTTATTAACCTGCGCCGCTACTTTTAGTGATTTGTGTATCTGTATCCCCAGATCCCTCTGTTCCTCTACCCCATTCAGACTCATAGGGCTCAATTTTTATTTCCGAGGCAGATTGGAGTCGGGTTGCGTGGTGGACGGGTTCCGGAGCCACTTCTGGCGGGATCAGCTGCTGATGTCCGATTTTTATTTAATGAGCTTGTTGATTTCAATGGGGCCAAAGGAAGCCTCCTCAGCAGACCAAGGCAGCCTGGCTGTGCACTGCTCAGGGGGTCAGCGCAAGGTGCATTTATGCACGGTCATGTATCCAGTGCCGAAAAAAGTTTAATGATCTTGTGCGAACATCAAAAGTGAGTATTCCATCACACTTACCTTCAATCTGCTTCTCTTCTCTTCTCATCACCAGCACTCTGCGTTTTAAGCCTCCGCCACATCCCACCTTACCCTTACTTCCCTTGCACCCTCACCTATCCATCTGTCTCTGCACTGAATCACTTCAGCATCCTGCCTATGCACCCTTTAGACTCGCTCTCACTGTCATGCAGTGACAACAACTAACAACGCACAGGGAGCTAGGTTCATCTTGGCACCTTACTCCATCTTCGTCTCCCTCAAAGCTTCAATGGTAGGGATTCTTCACACTTACTCCATCACTGTGGCTGAAACACCGCTTGTGTCCCTCTTTGCAGGAAAAGATAGCGGACAATAAGAGGGAGAGAGCACTGACTGGAGGAGGAACACCTACCCTAGCCACATTGACCAGTGCTGAGGAGGCTGTATACGATATTGTTGGAGGTGGCGAGGACCTGGAAGTGGGCGATGGAGAGACGGACACACTAGAGGAAGCTGGTGACATAATAGAGTCTCATCGCTCTCGCTGACATTTAGTGATTGACTGCAATGGCATATGATGTTCATAGAGAATCGCGTTGTATCATCTGCTCAAAAGGATGTGTCTGCTACATCAATATCAGATGTCTAAATCATGCCTTTACTCTCCCACAGGAGCATCGAGCGCCCCCCTCTCCACGATTCAGGACGAAGAGCCAAACGACTCCTCAGAGGAACCTGAAGCCTCTGAGGGACCAGCGTCACCTGAACTCAAAGCACCCAGCACCAGCGCAGCAATGCACACCTCGGTGGGGCCCTTGCGAGTTAGAGTAGTGTTGCCACCTGGTCTATCACAGCGCACAAGTGAGCATCAGCAGATGGTGGAGACAGCAACAGCAGTGCAGAGTCCTCGGCGGAGGTCACAGCAATCTCCTAGCTCTGCTGAGTTGCATGCAGACGCTGTGCCTCTGGGGCCATCCAGAAAAAGAGCAGTTCGTGAAATACAGGAACAAGTGCAGGAGTCTCTGGAAGGGTTTGCCTCCAGGGTTAGTGCGAGTGTGGAGAGAATGGAGGAGTCCATCTGTAACATCAGCACTGCCATGGCGGAGGCAATGGCGCATGAACACACCACCATGGGTAGGATGGCAACCTCCATGGATAGGATGGCAACCTCCGTGGAAAGGCTGGCTACCTCCGTGGAAAGGATGGCTACTGCCATGGAGGAATTAAGTCACCAGAGTCAGGAAAACATGGTGGCCTAGAAATTCAGTAAGGCCCCGCCAGGTCTTCAGCGCCCGAAATTTAGCGCTCGCCCGGATTCCCGCAGCGCCCGCCTGAAATTCAGTTGCGACGGGCCAAGACGGAGGCGGGCGCTACTGCAGGGTTTGGCCGCCTCGCTTGGGGCGATGAAAGTCTATTTCAGGCGTCCAGCTGCCGCTGCGCCACCCGATGCGGTGCGGCAGGCTGGGGTACTGCAGGCCTCCTCCTTCTCTTAAGGAGGAGCTGCCTGCAGCCGTGAGATCGCCGCTGGATTCCCCCGGCAAATGAGCCCAGCACCACGGAGAAGTGCCGGGCTCGCGGGAGTCAGACAGCAATGCCGCGGGGGGGTGGTGCAGGAGTCCGGGGAGGGAGGTGCGGCCATGCGGCCGCCGGGAAAGCGGCCGGCCGCCCCTCCACCTTTATGCGCCGGCCTCTCAGAGCTGCAAGGCCCCGTTTTCCAAACGTTGTTTGTGGCCGCTGCGGGCGAGGCGGCCGCAACTGAATTTGGCCTTCGGCACGGAATCGCGTTGGAACCGGGGCGCTGCGCACACCGATGACGTCATCGGTGCCGGCGCAGCGCTACCGGCTAACGCCGATGTTAGGGCCCAACTTAATTTCAGGCACTAAAAAACTTCCGGCGCAACCCACTCTTTCGCCCCTAAGTGGGCGCAAACGCAACTGAATTTCTAGGCCGGTGACTGTTCAAAATAGAACGTCATCTCTGGAGGAGTGATGGGCAGCTATTGAGCAGAGAGATCAGAGCTTCATGGACGTTCTTTTGATGAGGACTGCCAGTGCAGATACGGGTCCTCATGGTCCCCCTGATGTGCAGCAAGGTGCACTCCAGCCACTTGCCAGCACTGAGGTGCGGCAGACCCATGAGAGGGATGTTGTTGGCTGGACACAGGAAGTGTGGGCTCCTCTCAAAGCGCTCACACGACTATGCCATTGTGGAGCCCTCGGTCAGAGACCCACTTTGCGGAGACAACTGAGATGGCTGTTTCAGCCCCTGCACAGCCACAGGAAGAGCAGACTGTTGAAGTGCCCTCCCAGGCTCCCAAACCCAGAGGATGCCCGCCAAAGGCATCTAAGCAGGCGTAGCATCCTGGTCAGCAAGGTGCTTCTACATCTGCTGAAGCCACAAGGGAAGCACCACGTAGAAGCACGCGTAAGAGAAAGATTAAGCACATATAGTCACAAGGAGACTCACGTGGGTGTTTTGTCTTTTTTTTCTGACTGTTGGTTTATGATCCTTCTGTCGTGTAAAAGAAAAATTATGGCAAACAGTTGATTGTGTGGCCTATGTGTTTTGGGAAATGGCAAAAGCGCAATGAGTGCTCAGGGCGACTTGCTTTTGTAATGCTGGTGGTGAAAGTGTTAGGAAATAAGAAGGTCATAGAGTCATAGAGTTATACAGCACAGAAAGAGGCCCTTCGACCCATCGTGTCCGTGTCGTCCATCAAGCCCTATCTATTCTAATCCCATTTTCCAGCACTTGGTCCGTAGCCTTGTATGCTATGGCGTTTCAAGTGCTCATCTAAATGCTTCTTGAATGTTGTGAGGGTTCCTGCCTCTACCACCCTTTCAGGCAGTGAGTTCCAGATTCCAACCACCCTCTGGGTGAAAAAGTTTTTCCTCAAATCCCCTCTAAACCTCCTGCTCCTTACCTTGAAACTATGCCCCCTGGTTATTGACCCCTCTACTAAGGAGAAAAGTTCCTTTCTATCTACCCTATCTATGCCCCTCATAATTTTGTACACCTCAATCAGGTCCTCCCTCAGCCTTCTCTGCTCTAAGGAAAACAACCCCAGCCTATCCAGTCTCTCTTCATAGCTGAAACGCACCAGCCCAGGTAACATCCTGGTGAATCTCCTCTGCACCCTCTTTAAAGCAATCACATCCTTCCTATAGTGTGGCGACCAGAACTGCACACAGTATTCCAGTGTGGCCTAACTAGCGTTTTGTACAGCTCCATCATAACCTCCCTGCTCTTATATTCTATGCCTCAGCTAATGAAGGCAAGTATCCCATACGCCTTCTTAACCACCTTATCTACCTGTCCTGCTGCCTTCAGGGATCTATGTACATGCACACCAAGGTCCCTCTGATCCTCTATCCTTCCTAGGGTCCTACCATTCATTGTGTATTCCCTTGCCTTGTTAGTCCTCCCAAAATGCATCACCTCACACTTTTCAGGGTTAAATTCCATTTGCCACTGTTCTGCCCATCTGACCAACCTGTCTATATCATCCTGTAGCCTGAGGCTTCCCTCCTCGCTCTATACCATTCCACCAATTTCTGTGTCATCTGAGAACTTACTGATCATACCTCCTACATTCATATCTAAATCATTAATGCACACTACAAACAGCAAGGGACCCAGCACCGATCCCTGCGGTACACCACTAGACACAGGCTTCCAGTCACAAAAGCAACCTTCGACCATCACCCTCTGCCTCCTGCCACTAAGCCAATTTTGGATCCAATGTGCCAAATTGCCCTGGATCCCATGGGCTCTTACCTTCTTGACCAGTCTCCCATGCGAGACTTTGTCAAAAGCCTTACTGAAGTCCATGTAGACTACATCAACTGCACTACCCTCATCCACACACCTCGTCACCCCCTCAAAAAATTCAACCAAATTGATTAGACATGATCTCCCCCTGACAAAGCTATGCTGACTATCCTTGATTAATCCTCGCCTCTCCAAGTGGAGACTAATTCTGTCCCTCAGAATTTTTTCCAATAATTTCCCTACCACTGATAGGCTCACTGGCCTGTAATTCCCTGGTTTAACCCTACTACCCTTCTTGAATAATGGTACTACATTAGCTGTCCTCCAGTCCTCTGGCACCTCCCCTGTGGCCAGAGAGGTTCTGAAAATTTGTGTCAGAGCCCCTGCAATCTCCTGCTTTGCCTCACACAGCAGCCTGGGATACATCCCGTCAGGGCCTGGGGATTTATCCACTTTTAAGGCCGCTAAAACTGCTAGTACCTCCTCCCTCTCAATGGTATAGCAGAGATGATGTATGACGTTGGATGAATGTCGCCTACAATTACAGAGCCATATGGTAGCCACCTATGGTTGAAGAGTAAGCGTATGCGAATGTGGCATGGCAGTGTGCATACCCTGCTTGACGGTCAGCAGTGGACTGGAGGGATGCTGCATTGGTCACAACAGGGCATGCAAGGCGCTCCTCGTCCTCCTCCTACTCCTCTTCCCAGGAAGACCTGCACTGAGCCACGCGGCTGCTGCTCGTCCGATTAAGAGGACAAGGATGAGAGGACATACATTTTTCCCATCCTCTTGCTATAGATTTCATTTGAGGCAACAAGCTTGCATGCGCACAGTCGAAGTGGCCTGAAATTATTCCATTCATGACACACTGCAGATGGGTGTCAGCTTGAACAGTCACAAGCTCAGTAGATGTCCAAAATCTTATCCCATACCTACAACAGCAAAATAGTTGTATTTGAATGTCAGCCATGTTTCAGGGGCACTTTTAAAGCGCTCCACCAATGCATACAAATCATGTCCTCCAGCAACTCGTCTCCTTGCAGCTGGCCTGTTTCTGACAAGATGGGAAACAGGAGCCAGAGGCACGAAAATGGGAAACCACTATGAAAATAGGATTAGCAAGGCAGTTAACAGGCTGTTAACTACCTGTCCCACCGGTTCCAGACGGGTCAGTTTGGGAGCTGCTAAACAGACACTCATGAAAATCGGGTGGGGCGAGTTGGGTGCCTGAAGCCATTTTTACCGATTTTCGCTATAGACCCGCCTCCAAATCCGCCTCCTCAGGGCTATTAAAATTGAGCCCTTATTTTCCAAGGAGTATGTGGCCTCCTTATTCTTTCAAAATCCATATATACAACACCCAGTGTATAAAAACACCCTTATAAAACCACCAATTTATGGGTGATTGGTTATTGATGGCTCAAAAACACATCATATAATGCAAAAGTACTAAACTGTCGCTATGAAATAGTTCTCTGTGATGATCAATTTGAGAATTTTTATCTCTATCAGAAAATGTACAAAGAGTTAATATAGCACATAAAGTCTGTTTTTTTTTTAAAAAACCTTCATTTTATTGAGTTTCTTCAATGAAGATAAACTTCTGGTCCAGCAACTGACAGGCTTCACTGTATTTCTGAACAATTGTTTAAACAATCTCCCTGTATATTCTCTTAAATTAATGGGAAATTGTGATCACAGTGTGTGCAAGATAACACCATAGTTTGTAATTATGTGGTCATCTATTAAGTAACAACAAGGTTTATTGCAGTAGCATCACTTCAGTTGACTGGTAATGGTAAAAAGATTATACATTAACATCAAGGCTGTAAATATTTAACCAACTTACACCCTAAGCACATTCATATTTAATAAGATTTCCGTTTGGGCTCATTGCAGAGAATAGGACTGAAAATAATGATGGTCGTTTAGCACCAGTGCCATTTTCAAGATATTGTTTTGGTAAACAAAGTGGTTCTAGTTGGGCAGTGGCTCTTTAGAGAGCTAATTTAAGGTGAATAAATGAGGATCTAGTAAACACAGTACAATGAAATCCCAAAGTTACCTGTTCGGGAAAACCAAGCGCCAATATTGTGCATCTATAGGGAAGGAAAAGCAGTTGATAAATTGCTTGGCACAGGATATGTGCTAGTACTTTTAGGATGGACAGGTGCCCATCATCTTCACCTTGGAGGGACTGCCTGTGGGCTTCTCTCTGCTTGCATAGCAGGACACTTGGGACTCGGCTGGGTTATATGGTCTCAGATTACCACTATTAGTCAGGTAGTTCTTTAAATAAACTTCGTCAGTACACGGTCTTCTAATCTGAAGATTCTAATTGATCTTGTTCCTGTAACGAACTATTAACCACACAGAATTAGATATGGTAAGTATACTTTTCATCTTGACTGAATTTATGCTAAAAAGCTAATGTTTTATTTTTATTTTTGTGTAGAAAAGCTAATGAGAACGTTGTCTCTAGATCAGACTGCTGGAAGGCAGATCTGGGCAATGCCTATGTTCTTGAATTGCCTGTGGGTTTTCTTGGCATGTTAGAACAGACAAAACTCAGAATATCTTATATCTGCTACATTAGGTTTGAACATTCTGTTCTTCAGTGGAGAGCTTTTCATTAAAGATTAATTTATAATGGCAAAGTCTTCACAAGCTTTTTCTTCCTACCAAATAAAACATTAACTACACATTCACTAATAAACTTTAACCCCTCTCTTGATAACATTTATACCACCATGAAAGCTAGATTCCTTTCCTTTGAGTATTTGGTCGATGAAACATTTTATTGACTGGAGATTTTTAAACTGATTACGAGCTCTAGCATTTAAAGCCATTGAACCGAGAGTATGTCGGCTGTGACCAGGAAACTATTACTCCAGTCATAATGTCGAACATTAGAAATTATTGCATTGTGTTTGGATTTCAACCAAAAGATGACCATCAGCTGAACCTAGCAAAGGAGCTCATGAAAACTTGTATAGTGTAGTTATAATACATAGGTGCGTTTTCTTTTTATTCATTCATGGGACGTGGGCGTCGGTGGCAAGGCCAGCATTTATTGCCCATCCCTAGTTGCCCTTGAGAAGGTGGTGGTAAGCCACCTTCTTGAACCGCTGCAGAGGGAGTGCCAGGATTTTGACCCAGCGACCTACTTCCAAGTCAGGATGGTGTGTAACTTGGAGGTGGTGGTGTTCCCTTGCACCTGCTGCCCTTGTCCTTGTCTTTCCAGGTGGAAGAGGTCGCAGGTTTGGGAGGTGCTGCCGAAGAAGCCTTGGCAAGTTGTTGCAGTGCATCTTGTAGATGGTACACACTGCAGCCATGGTACACCAGTGGTGGAGGGAGTGATGATTCTGTGAGCATGACTATGTCAGGCTGTTGCTTGACTAGTCTGTGGGACAGCTCTCCCAATTTTGGCACAAGTCCCCAGATGTTGGTGAGGAGGACTTTTCAGGGTCGACTGGGCTAGGTCTGTAGCCAGTGCCGAGGTCAATGCCAGGTGGTCTGTCCGGTTTTATTTTTATTGTTTTTCATAGCGTTTTTTTTACAACTGAGTGGCTTGCTAGGCCATTTCAGAGGGTGTGGGTCTGGAGTCACATATAGGCCAGACCGGGTAAGGACGGCAGATTTCCTTTCCCTAAAGGACATTAGTAAACCAGATGGATTTTTACCACAATCCGATAGTTTCATGGTTACTATTACAGATACTAGCTTTTTATTCCAGATTTATTTAATTAACTGAATTGAAATTCCCCTGCTGCCGTGGTGGGATTTGAACTCACGTCTCTGGATCATTAGTCCAGGCCTCTGGATTACTAGCCCAGTGACATTACCACTATGCTATCGTTCCCTGTTTTAAATATACATACCTTTATAGCCTTAAAATCTGATTTAAATATTAGATTTTGCTTTCTATCTGTGCAAAATCTCTTATGCAGTTTTGAATCTTATAATTTCAGGTGTAAATGCTTTATTAAATTTCTTTTAGGAGGAAGAGTTGCCTTTGTTGCTGTGTTACGACATTGGAAATGTCTTCCTGAAGGTTTCCTCTGGTTGGTATTTCTAGTGTTTTAATGCTACTTTATACTGCTCAGTGTAATGGCAACCCTCTGATGATTAATCTATTCATCAGCAGAGATGCATACTTGGGTTTGTAGAGTTTATCCACGTTTTCTGCACCTCCCAGTTAATGAAGTGCGAATGAAATGCGTGAATTTTGCAAAGTGCTTTCAAACCACTCCATTTTACACTATCACACAAAGTCAAAATCTACCCCCATGTATTTAAAATTTCTATTTTAATGTCTGCCACCTCTTTAGTGCTTAAAAAAATTAAAGTTTAAAATTTGAAATTCAGTATCAGAGCTTGTAAACAATCTTTGCCCTGGTCCACACACATCCTGTGGCCAAGAAGCCAGGCTGCCAATCTACTCTCAGACTTCTGCCAGCACTGCTCGGTGAGGACCACGAGGAGACAGCAGCCTGGAGGCGACTCTCCTTCAAATAATTCCCTCCGTCTGTGTGGGAGGTGTCTGATGCCTGCTCAGTGTCTCCCATACAGTGCAGTCTCAGCATGGGACTCAGACAAGTGTCACCCACTGCAAGGGGCACCACATAGAGCTTCAAAGCCCAACCCTGCCAGCAGTAAACATCTCCATCCTTTATAAAATTAGCAGCTGTGCATAAAGAAATTTATTTTTAATATTATATTTCAATCTACTGTTCACAAAAATTGAGGGGCATTCAATGCAAGGCGGACATTGCACAACTAGATAAGAACGACTCTATAAACAACAAGCTAGAACACAATGGGGGGAGTCTAGCGAAGCCCTTATGATCCTCTTGTGGCCTCTGATGGTTTAAGACCAGTGTAACTAATACTTGTCAATAGAAACATTACATTTTTAATATATATATATATGTATTTTTTTTACATTCCTGACATTCGAGATCATCTTTGTGATGGTCTAACACTAACACAGATGCTAACACTTTTATTAGCCTAAATTATAGACAGTGGCAGACTGAAGCACGGTCATAATAAGTCTGCTTGGCTTGACTGCAAATCTGTGCAGTTGTAACTGACCCCAAAGAGCAGCCAGTTGGACTACAAGTAGTGAACTCCAATGTTGAATGCCAATTTCCATGGGATTTCAGAAAACCTGTAAGGCTTGCAAGATGGGATCGGGAGTTAAAGCTGCCCAAGTAATCAGTTTTTTGAGGGGGGGGGGGGTTCTGGAAAACAAGCATTTCCACAAAGAAAGTGGGAAAACAAAGAAGTAGCTCATGTAATGAACTGTCTCGCTTTGTTCAGGGATTATATGGCAACTAAAGTCCCCAGGCTGAAGTCTGAAATATGGGGACCCTGTTGACAATAGACTAAAGGTTGCTCTGGAACACAAGCTGCAGTGCAAGAAACCCAGCACTTCTGATACCTTTAAAGCAAGATTGCTAAAATTGAAACCTCAAAAAATATCATTCCTGACATCAGAGGGAGTGACAGGTGGAAGGCCACTTGAATATTTTTTAATGCAGCGTGTTGTGATGATCTAGAATGCACTGCCTGAAAGGGCGGTGGAAGCAGATTCAATCGTAACTTTCAAAAGGGAATTGAAAATACACTTGAAGAGGAAAGATTTGCAGGGCTATGGGGAAAGAGCGGACGAGTGGGACTAATTGGAGAGCTCTTTCAAAGAGCTGGCACAGGCACAGTGGGCCAAATGGCATCTCTCTGTGCTGTATAATTCTATGATTGGATGTCAAACACCCAGACTGATTTGATTTTCTGTATATTTGGTGCTATCCTATCAACCTTTTCATTTATTGGGACAGATAGAATGCTCCCCCTTGGGTGTGATTTAGGGGTAAAATGCAGGGGCATCATGTACTACGGGATTATTGGAGGCCGCTCTTAGTTTATTGACGCTGTTGGCCTGTGAAGACATCTTGGGGAGTTTATAGCAGGGACAAGTCAGTGTTCTGATGTGCAGTTTGGCAAAGTTTAGTGGCAGACACATAAAAATCTTGAATCAGAGAACAGGAAAGTGGAAGATTTTATGTGAAACAGGCAGCAGGAAAGATGCATAAAACTGTAAAATTGCTGTTAACAGGGACTCTCGACAAGCTTCTTGCCGTGAAAGTGTGAATTGGTTAAATTCTGTGACAGTAGAAGACAATTAACGTATTAACTCAGCGCAAGTAATGTAATAAGTATTGAAGAGTAAATCTAGACGGTAACTTAGTCGATACTGTTGTGAGCATCTTCCAAGTTGCCAGGAGTGAGCTTCCTACATGCTCTCCGGTAAGCAACTTATTGGGCTCAGGTAACCCGGTGCAGCAGAGAATAAAGAAGGCAAGTTTCAGTCCATGGGAAGTGCAGTCCGCTTACAGAAACTCAGCATGGGTTTAGACGAGAAGGCCGGGCATGGCCTGTTCCGCAGTGACGGCCTTTAAGAAGCATATGGAGAGGGCCTATCTATCTTACTGAGCGTGACACGAAGCAATGGCCCAGAAATTCGGGTCGGGGGCTTCCCGCGGGTGCAAGCCTCCGACCTGCACTTACCTAGCGCGCCGGCCGTTGAGCTGTGGGACCGCGTGGGATTCCGATCCTGGGCCTCCTCCAACTGCCAGCGCGTAGTGCTTGCGTATCCCAGGGGCGCAGTTAGTTCGATGCGTCTCCTGGGATCACATGGGCCATGGAGAGCCAATGGTAGCAGGGAACGCTTCATTCATAAATTTGACAGGAAGAGCTGTCCAACCTATAAATACTATAAGCCCCAAAACATCACTAAAACTTCAAATACATTTTTTTTAATCACATTTTTAAAATAACTATAAATTACATAAAATAACTATTTTAAACAATAATTTAAATTTTTGAAAAAATTAATTACATTTTCTAACGGGGCTAAAAATAAACTTACCTTTCTTTAAAGTATTTAAAAATAATAAACCTCTGGAAAAAATGTTTTAATTTTAATTAATTCACCACTTACCTTGTTAAAAGCAGGCCTTGTGCCTGCTTTTTAAAAGTGTAACTCCTGGAGACTTCCCCTCCCGGAGAAACCTGCAAAAAAAACGTAAGTTCCATGCGCATGCGCTGCCTCTCCAGCGTACGCGTTTGACCTCTGAACCCCTTCCTTTAAGGGAACGGAAGTTTCGGTTTCCCGCGCATGTGCAGTGCATGCACGAAACCGGCACTTCCATTGGGCCTACGGGTGAGTATCCCGTGTGTACTCACCCGTGGAGACCCGATTTTCTGGGCCATTGTATCATAAACAAAGTTCCCTCGAAGCTGTGCGTGGCCGTGCACCAATCGGGAACGTACCGCACAGGCCGCTCACAAGCTATTCCCTCCAAGATACCGCGTGTGCGCGGCAAACTTAAAGGTACCGCGCGCAAAAAATTTAGAGGTAACATTGATCATAAACCTGAACCAGAACAAAGACATTATAGTCCTGGCTCTTCAAGATTCTGTCCACCTACTCAGATGAATATTAAAAAATACAGTGGACCTCGTCTCTAGCACTCCTGGTGCAGAGCTTTACATGTTGGGCATGCGTATCAGGAATTTGGAAGCACATCTATTTATTATTTCTAGTGGACAGAAAATCGTAGGGGGCCACGTAAAAGGTAAACAGCCCAAATTTTTGATCTACATCTCTGGTGGGCGCAGCTCTGTACCTAGAGTGCTAAAGATGGACTCTAGTTGGTTCTGGAGAGGTGAGCTAAAATGGGTCAAAGCACTTTGTTCATCTGAATCTGGTGTTAGATCTTGAAAATAGATATCAACGGATGAGGCAAAAACAATGCACATCTCTCACACAAACCCTCCTGCTCATGACTTTAAAACTTTAACGGCATCTAAGATACAGAAGTTTTATTTAAAATGCACAAGATAGACGCTCCCCTTACTGTAGGAATTGCTTTTATTACTTAGCAAATCAGTATTGCATTTCTGTATCTCTTGACAACTAGCATAACAGAAAAACTAAGGGGGGTAAAAAATCAATGTTACAGCCTATATTGATTTGTAAGTAAATGAGAACACAGAGGAATAGGAAACAACTATTAAATCTCTTCATAAATGAGCTCCCACACACTAAAGCCACTATCATCAAGACTTGGAAGAAGCTTTCAATCAAAGTTCAGCAACTCCTTTCATATTATGGCAACTGTTATATTTGTGCCCAAGAGCTCCACGCCTTATCCTGACACATTTGCCATTTTCAGTCCACTAGTGCGGGCAAGGCAGCTGAATTTATACTGTATAATAATTTATGCATCAGGCAATCACATCACAGGGACAGGGTGAAGTCAACATTGCGAACTCGAACGGATTTTAATTGTTAATTCATTTAAAAGGGATATTTTAAAGACCAAGTAAAAATGGCGTCTGGCATACTGGAGCTGACAACAATGCCATGAAAGACAAAGTGAACAGAGGCAAGGACGGATAACTATCTAATCACGATAGACCTGGAACAATGTTCCTTTCACACTTGTCAATTATCTCAGTTGCCATTTATTTATCCAGCTACAGAGTATATAAAACCATTCTAATGAGATTCACAAACCCCCAATTTACTGATCAAGGCTTGGAGGTGCTCGTCGATGAGAGTCAAAAGAAAGAGTTGGCATTTACACGGCACCTCATCATAACCCTCGGAAACATCCCAAAACAATTACATCCAATGAATTACAATTAGTTTTGGTGAACCATTTTTGCACACAGCAAAATCTCACCGACAGTAATGAAATGAATGACTAGTTAATCTACTTTTGGTTGTGTTAGTTAAGGCAAGAATGTTTGCCAAAAACACTGAGAGAACCTCTTCCTCTTCAAACCATACAATGGGATTTTAGACCATGATCCTGCACAGGTGGATATTAAAGTAACTCGGAGGCCAGAATTCTCCTTGGAACAGAGAAAGTTAAGAGGTGACCTAATAGAGGTTTTCAAGATGATGAGAGGTTTAGATAGTCGATAGAGAAAAATTATTGGAGGGAGTGCAGCGAAGATTCACCAGGCTGATACCTGGGATGGCAGGAATGACGTATGAGGAGAGATTGTGTCGATTGGGCTTATACTCACTGGAGTTTAGAAGATTGAGAGGGGATCTCATCGAAACCTATAAAATTCTGTCAGGCCTGGACAGACTAGATGCAGGAAGGATATTTCTGATGTCCGGGGAGTCCAGAACCAGGGGTCATAGTCTAAGGATAAGGGGTAAGCCATTTAGGACTGAAATGAGGAGGAATTTCTTCACCCAGAGAGTGGTGAACCTGTGGAATTCTCTGCCACAGAGGGCGGTGGAGGCCAGTTCATTAAATATATTCAAGAAAGAGTTGGATATATTTCTTAAGGCTAAAGGGATCAAGGGATATGGGGAGAAGGCAGGGACAGGGTACTGAATTTGGATGATCAGCTATGATCTCATTGAATGGCGGAACAGGCTCGAAGGGCCGAATGGCCTACTCCTGCTCCTATCTTCTATGTTTCTATTTATTCCCTCTGGCGAGTGGGTCAATACCAGCGATCATAGATTTAAAATCATTGGCAAAAGATCTAGAGGGGCGATGAGGAGAATTGTTTTCACTCAGAAAGTTGTCGGGATCTGGAACACTCTACCTGACGAGGTGGTGGAAGCTGATTCCATAAATAATTTGTAAAGGGAGATGGGCAGGTACCTGAGGATGAGGGTTACGGACAAAACGTCATGGAACTAAGCACGACTGCTCTTCCAAAGAGCCGGCACAGGCACGATGGGCTGAATGACCTCCTTCTGTGCTGTAAGTTTCCAGGATTCTGATTCTCTGAATTCTACCAACCAAACCACGCTGATATTTTAGAAAGAGATAACAATCTTTTTGGCGTCCTGGGCATGGCGATACAGAACAGAGCAGGTAAACTCAGGGTCCAATAGTGTGAGGAGCTGGATGAAGGTTCAGAAGAATTTTCATGGCATGAAAGGGGCCATTATTAGTAAGAAAGAACTTACATTTATATAGCAACCTTTCACATCCCAAAGTGCTTTTTCAGCCGATGAAGTACTTTTGAAGTGTCGTCACTGTTGTGATGGAGGCAGGCACATGGCAACGTCTCACTAGCAGCAATCAGGTAACTGACCAGGTAATCTGTTTTTGGTCAAGGGCTAAATGTTGGGGAGGATACCAGGAGAATTCCCATGCTCTATTTTAACTAGTGCCAATAAGATCTTTTGCTGAGGGGGCAGAGAGGGCCTGCAGTTTAACATCACATCTAAAAGCCAACAGCTTGACAGTGCAGCATTCAGCCTAGATTATGTGCTCAAATCTCGAGCGTGGGGCTTGAACCGACTATCAACTGACTCAGAGCAGGAGTTCTACCACTGAACCAAGGCTGGTGTCACGGTAAAGCAAGTCACAGCTATGGATATATGGGTTATTAAAAGGGCTACTTTTTACTGACATTAACAACAACAACTTGTATTTATATAGCACCTTTAACGTAGTAAAACGCCCCAAGGCGCTGCACAGGAGCATTTTAAGACAAAAAATTTGACACCGATCCACATAAGAATAAATTAGGGCAGGTGACCAAAAGCTTGGTCAAAGAGGTAGGCTTTAAGGAGTGTCTTAAAGGAGGAAAGAAAGGTAGCGAGGCAGACAGGTTTAGGCAGGGAATTCCAGAGCTTAGGGACGAGGCAACAGAAGGCACGGCCACCAAAGTTTGAGCGATTATCATCAGGGATCCTCATTCAATTAAGTCAATTAAGGAATGAATGCCTGTGCCAAATTACCTTCTGTTAATAAGGAGATGAAGGACATGTGTGATTTTGATGTTTAAGGGCTAATGCTTACTCATACCAAACAATGAAAGCATCTCAAACTGCCAAATCACTTTACAAAACAAGCTCCTAATTGGAAGGGGTGGGGTGAGGGGGTGGGTTTGATTTGCAACTTGCTGCCCCTCCGCCCCTCCACCCCCGTTTCTCACCTAAAAAAACGGACTTTACCAATTGAATATTGTGCGGACACCTCAGCCATTGATACCCAGTCCTCCCTGATGCAATTTTCAAGCAGGCCTTACATGGGGCCAGCACCCTTACTGCCTGAAAGAGGCAAGAGGCTGCTTAAATATACAAATCAGGATCGTACGCTGGTTGTAGAACACGGATTACAATTGTCAGGAACAAAGGGGCAGAGTAGGCACCGTGCTCGCTCTGCCCAGTTATACCAGGCGGCACCGAGTGGCCTAAATAGCGGTCTGCTCCTCCCAGGGGCCACTGGGGCCGCTCACGATATGGCTCAAGTAACCTAATTTGTTGGGCTAGGAAGAGCAGGAGCAGGACCACAGAAAACTCCAGCCCCCTGCCAGCCCGTCTGAGGGAAGAGACGTGGATAGCCTCCCCCCCCACCTGCCGGCTGGGCTGAGCATGGGAGGTGGATGATGTCCTGCCCTCCCACAACCGGCGAACTGCGGCAGGGTGCCCGCTTTGCGCTCGCAGTTGTCGGCGGCTTGTCAGCCTCACACCGGCAACAATGGGCAGGCGGGCGGGCGGCATGGCTTCTCCGCTGTGGAAGTCGAAGATCACCCGCATGCAACAGGTGGCAGTGCTTCCCAGGAGAAACAATTAACCCAATACAGTAAACTCTTGTTTAAATGGCACTTAATCATCCGGAATACTTTAATAACCAGCAAAATAGATAACCGGTAATCTTGCCGAATCCATCCAGCACTCGTTTTGCTGAGTCCGAGTCTCCCGCGGTGGCCGAGTTAGTCAGTGGTTTTTATTTTTGTTTGTGTTAAAAATTGCCTTGGTAGGTATACCTCTCTGTTATCCAGAATTTTTCATCAACCAGCACCATCCTGGTCCCATAGGATACGAAAGAGTTTACTGTATGTGAAAACAGAATTGTTCCATTAATAAGGAGATTCAAAGGCATTCGGTCAGATGAACTTGAATGGATGTGCAGAGGAAGCAGTACGTACTATATTTGTCAATTCTTCCAGGATGTCTACCATATCCTACATCAATGTGTTGATACACTAATTCACAAATGGTTAATAGTTGATGTCAGGACAACAAAATCACGCGGTTAAGTCTATTTATATACTTTTGATTTCTCCTCTGCTCTTTTCACTGAACCAATTAGCCTTCAGCTGCAGAGTAGTAGTCAACAGAGCACCACGCCCAATTTAAGCAAGCACCACTAGTTTCAGACACCTCACAAAGCATATATAGTGACGTGCATGAGGAAGCACAGGGCACTGGGGGTGAGGGGACAGAAAAGGTGAGGTGATAAGGGGTGAATAAGTGGAGGATGGAGGCCCAGCAATTACCTTTCTGACTTGCATCAGAATTCAGATCTTTAGGGGCCTGTTTTCCAAACAGAGGATGTTAAACAACACATAAGCAAAGCTGAGCGGGCATTTGCCTGTGTGCATTCCATGGCGCCTTGGGAAGTTTCACTACATTAAAGGTGCTATGTAAATGCAAGTTGTTGTTGCCCCAGTCACAGCCTGTGGGGAGCAGCCACAAACCACTAAATAAGGAAAAATTCAGCTAACTCATACCCTGACTACTGTTTGATGCTCAGAAAGATTATTGGGGCTCATGAGCATGTATCCTACAACAGTGGCGTACGTGAAGATGCGCAAGATCAGCTAGCTGGCACTCATGTCAGTGGCACTGTACAAGAGAATGCAGGTGGCACATCCGAGAACACTGAGGCCCCCCCTTGTGCTTCAAGTAAACAGCTCCCCAGGCACTGATGCCGGTATATCAGAGGAAGTTACACGTGCAGTTAGGCATTGCGACAAATCCAATATGGCCGGTCAGTTAGCTGAGGGGCTAACCACCACTGTTTCTCCTTCAGCTGGGGGAGTACGTAGGAGTAGGGCACCTGGAGAAGGGGGCAAGAATTTTATGACTCAAAGGTGCACCAGAAAAGCAGACTTAGAGCATATGCCTTCAGGCGCCACGTCCAATGACAGACAATAAAATTGTGCTAATTTTAATATGTATTGTGGTCTTTCACGCTGCAAAAAAAAAGGGTCAGTTCTTTCAAAGTAAAGCCAAGTGAATATCTTCAGCTCTCTGAACATAATCAGTTCGTGCAGCCTCTTAGGCACACTCCTCAAACTCTGGCTGCACCGAGCTAGCTGGCAATGGCTACTGCACCTAGTCTGTGGGGATGGAATATCCTCTACACTATTCACTTGTGTCAATGCTACACTGATACCTCCAAATCCTTGCCCTTAGTTCCAATCTTCCTTACCATCATTAATAGTCACAGAAAATGCTGGAAAAACTCAGCAGGCCAGGCAACATCCGTGGAGAGAAATTAGAGTCAACGTTTCGGGTCAAAACCCTTTATCAAGACTTGATATTTCGTTATCTGTTGTTATTTCGGATTTCCAGCATCTGCAGTATTTTGCTATCATTAATAGTCAATTGGGGAGAGGGAGGGAGAATCCTACACGTGTTCTTTATTCCTTCACAAAACACGAGATCAATCTAAAAGCCTGTGTAACTCACAAAGAACTACATTAATTATTCACTTCAAATGTTTGGCAGAATGAATAGTTTTATAAAGAAATAGCTTCTTCAGATTAGCAATCGGCAGTGGCAAGACCTGAAGGCCTGACTATAAATCCTTTCGTTACTGCCTATTACAAAGGTTCTAAATCACTCAGACCTCAGCTGTGTATGTTTGAAATCCTTGGTTTCTGTAAAGTTTTAGGCTTCTATTAAGCATCTCCTGCTGCAGCTGCATCACAATCTGAGCTAACTGCATTGTCTTTGCACTGGAAAAGAAATATTCATACGCCCGTCAGATACAATTTGTACAACTAACCCAACATTTTGCACAACGTTCCCAGAATGGGCCTTGAACGGTCATGAGTTGTTTCCTAATTTCTACACACCCATTTTTAGACTGGGAGACAGACTCTGAACAACAGTTAAAATGGACGGAAAGACCATCGCCACATTTTACCATTCTCTCTCACCTGTCTATCTAAGTCATAACTAACTTTTCCTTAAACTTAGCACCTAGAGGATAATATGGCCCTAATCTTTCTGACATTCTAAAGTTCATCATTAATTCTTTCAACACCATAAGTTTATGCAATAAATGGCACTTGCATTTTGATTAAGCGCCTCAACCCATGACCTCAAGAATTAATCAGCATGGAGCTGCTCATGTGCCTCGTACATTGCTGACAATTTGGCATTATGACATAATTAAATGGCATTCTGCTGCATTAAATGTGATCTATAATGCCAACAAATAGCTGCTGACACCCGCAACGTGCGTACAAAACTTTGTCAAAGCCTGGTACGAGTCATTCATTTTCCAACAGTTAAATGCTGGCCTGGCCAGCGACGCCCACATCCCGTGAACAAATTTTAAAAAAGCTTTTCGCTGTTGTTGATGTGGAAGAATTACCATACATTACTAGCTACAATTGTCAACTAGTGATAGTAGAAAATTACTAGCCGCAGCCATTAGATTCAGGGAACTCTTCACATCCTATTTACTATTTATGTTATAGTTAAGAAAATGTACAACCTTTCATTTTACTAACATTTTTTCTCTCCTTTAAATGCTGCAGAAAAATGTATTTCATAATATCTAAGCAGTTTATTGGGTTATCAAACAATAATATCGCTCTCTAATGTGTGTGTGTATATTTATATATATAAAAAATACTCTGTTCGTTGCTTGTCATTTCTAGCTGAAGAATTATAGTTATGGTGCCCTCTACCTGCTGATTGAGGGATTGTGTTGCATGAACTGGTGCAAATTTACTTTGTGAAAATATTGGTGCAGAATGCCAATTGTAACAAGCAGGAAAACAAATACAGTATCGAAACGTCAACTCAAATTTCCCGAGCTTCCGGTCGCCTGTCATTTTAATTCAACGCTCCATTCCCACTCGGACCTCACCGTCCTTGGCCTCTTGCATTGTTCCACGGAAGCTAAACGTAAACTCGAGGAACAGCACCTCATCTTCCGATTAGGCACTCTGCAGCCTTCCGGACTCAATATCGAGTTCAACAATTTCAGATCATAACCTCGGCCCCTATTTCATTTGTTCTTGTAATTTTTCCACTCCTTCCCCCCCCCCCTTTCCTTTTGTTTCACTCTCACACCTGGCAGCTATCCCTTGCCCTGCCAGTACACTTTACACCCAATCTCAGCCTATTACCATCTTGTCTAGCTTCTAATACCTTTTATTGTCTCTTTTTTACTTCTTTTGTTTCTTTTGTCCGATCGCAGCCCTGCCTCCAATCTATCTTTTCTTTCCAGTTTTGAAGAAGGGTTCGACCTGAAACGTCAACTCAAATTTCTGTCCACGGATGTTGCCTGACCTGCTGAGTTTTTCCAGCATTTTCTGTTGTTATTTCAGATTTCCAGCATCTGCAGTATTTTGCTATCGTACAGTATCAGCTGTGGCTCAGTTGGTAGCATGCTCACCTCTGAGTCAGAAGGTTGTGGGTTCATAGTCCCACTCCAGGGACTTGAGCACATAATAAATCTCGGCTGACACTCCAGTGCGGCACTGTCGGAGGTGCTGGTTTTTAGGATGAGACTTTAAACCGAGGCCCCGTCTGCTCTTTCAGGTGGATGTAAAAGATCCCGCGGCACTATTTCGAAGAAGAACAGGGGAGTTATCCCCGGTGTCCTGGCCAATATTTATCCCTCAACCAACATAACAAAAACAGATGATCTGGTCATTATCACATTGCTGTTTGTGGGAACTTGCTGTGCGCAAATTGCCGTGTTTCCCACATTACAACAGTGACTCCACTTCAAAAGTACTTCATTGGCTGTAAAGACGTCCGGTGGTCATGAAAGGCGCTATATAAATGCAAGTCTTTCTTTTTTCTTTTACTGTCTTATTTAAATTAATTTCAGACTATTATTGTGTTTAAATCCCTCCAATGCTTTGCCCTTCCCTAGCTCTGTAAGCTCCTCCAGCCCTACAACCCTCCGAGATCTCTGTGTTCCTCCAATTCTAGCCTCTTGTGCATTCCCGATTTCCTTCGCCCCACCACTAGCAGCTGTACCTTTAGCTGTCTAGGCCCAGCTTTGGAATTCCCTCCCTAAATTCTCTCTGCTTCTCTTCTCTCTCCCCCTTTCAGACGCTGCTTAAAATCTACCTCTTTGACCAAGCTTTTGGTCACCTGTCCCAATAGCTTCTTATGTGGCTCAGTGTTAAATTTTGTCTGATAACGCTCCTGGGACGTTTTACTACATTCAAGACACTATATAAATGCAAATCTTTGTTGTTTCATTCATAAAACTTAATTCACTGGGAGTTGGTTCACATGGGCATTGGTTAAAGTGCATTGCTTGGTGTGGTGCTGAATAACATAGATCAGGAAGGTTCAATCCTTGGTTAGAACTGGGTTAGCCCATGAGTGCGACAATTGGCCTCAGTGCCATTGGAGTGAGGAGAAAAATCAATGAGAATTCTTGATCAGTACCGAAAGACCTCTCTCCCTCCTCTGGAAGGTAAGATGATGTTGCATGAAGATAGGATTGGTATTGTCTGAGATTACTGCTCTTGGGAATATAGGAACATAGGTACAGGAGGAGGCCATTCAGCCCCTCGAGCCTGTTCCACCATTCAATGAGATCATGACTGGTCTGTGACCTAGCTCCATATCACTTAACAACTTAACAACAGAGGCATAGTGGTTAGCACTGTTGCCTCACAGCGCCAGAGACCCGGGTTCGAATCCGGCCTCGGGTGACTGTCTGTGTGGAGTTTGCACATTCTCCCCGTGTTTGCGTGGGTTTTCTCCGGGTGCTCCGGTTTCCTCCCACAGTCCAAAGATGTGCGGGTTAGGTTGATTGGCTATGATAAATTGACCCTTAGTGTTAGGGGGATTAAATACGTGGGGATAGGGTGGGATATGTGTTGGTGTAGGGGTTACGGGGATCGGGTGGGATATGTGTCGGTGCAGGCTCGATGGGCCGAAATGGCCTCTTTCTGCACTGTGGGGTTTCTGTGATTCTGTGAACTTTGCTTAACAAAAATCCATCAATCTCAGATTTAAAATTAACAATATACTGCTGGAAGAGAGTTCCAAACTTCTAACACCCTTTGCGTGTAGAAGTGTTTCCTGACTTCACTCCTGAGAGGCCTGGCTCTAACTTTTAAACTATGTCCCCTAATCCTAGATTTCCCAACCAGTGGAACTAGTTTCTCACTATCTACCTTATTAGTTCCCCTTAATATCTCGAAAACTTAGATCAAATCAACCCTTAATCTTCTAAATGTTAGGGAATATTACCCTAGTTTGTGTAATCTCTCCTCGTAATTTAACCCTTGGAGTCCAGGTATCATTCTGGTAAACCTACGCTGCACTCCCTCCAAGGCCAATATAACCTTCCTAAGGTGTGGTGCCCAGAACTGCTCACCGTACTCCAGGTGTGGTCTAACCAGGGTTTTGTACAGCTGCAGCATAACTGCTACCCCCTTGTATTCTAGTCCTCTCGATATAAAGGCCAGCATTCCATTAGCCTTTTTGATTATTTTTTGTACCTGTTCATTTTAATGATCTGTGTACCTGGACCCTCAAGTCTCTTTGGACCTCCGCTTTTCACTACAGGAAACTCTCTTTTAACCGGCAAAATGCAGGAGTAGGTTCAGGTAAGTTTTACCATATATTAGTGGCCGTGTAACCGGGGTTCCTGGATCTGTGGCCGTGTAACCGGGGTTCCTGTACCCGTGCAACAGGGACTCCTGGATCTGTGGCCGTGTAACCGGGACTCCTGCACAAGTGCCGTGTAACCGGGGCTCCTGCACCTGTGGCCGTGTACGGGGCTCTCGTACCTTGATAAAGTATACCTCTGTAATCCGGACTTTTTGATCAACCGACACCACGCCGGTCCCGTCGGTGCCGGATAAAAAAGAGTTTCCTGTATTTAGAAAGTACTCTGGTCTATCCTTTTTAGGTCCAAAGTGGATGACCTCACACTTGCCTATATTGAAATCCATTTGCCAGTTTTGCCCATTCACTTAATCTATTAATATCTCTTTGTAATTTTATGCTTCCATCTAAACTGCTTACAATGCTGCCTGGCTTTGTGTCATTGGCGAACTTTGATATGTGGCTCTCTATCCCATCATCTAAGTCGTTAATAAATAGTGAATAGTTGAGGCCCCAGCACAGATCCCTGTGGGACATCACTAGTCACATCCTGCCAATTAGTGTACCTGCCCATTATCCCTACTCTCTGCCTCCTGCCACTCAGCCAATCCCCGAACCAGGTCAATAATTTGCTCTAAAATCCATGAGCTTCAACTTTAGCTAACAGTCTCTTATGAGAGACTTCATTGAATGCCTTTTGGAAGTCCATATAAATAATATACATAGACATTCCCCTGTCCACTACTTTAGTCACCTCTTCAAAAAAATCAATCAGGTTCGTCAGGCCTTTACAAATCCATGCTGGCTCTCTGATCAGTGGAAAATTTTCAAGGTGCTCAGTCACTTCATCCTTAATAATAGACTCTAGTAATTTCTCAACAACAGATGTTAGGCTAACAATTCCTTGGTTTCCCTCTCTCACCACAGCTCGACACCATCCAGGACAAAGCAGCCCGCTTGATTGGCACCCCATCCACCACCTTAAACATTCACTCCCTCCACCACCGGCGCACCGTGGCTGCAGTGTGTACCATCTACAAGATGCACTGCAGCACCTCCCAAACCCACGACCTCTTCCACCTAGAAGGACAAGGGCAGCAGGCGCATGGGAACACCACCACCTCCAAGTTCCCCTCCAAGTCACACACCATCCTGACTTGGAAATATATCGGCCGTTCCTTCATCATCGCTGGGTCAAAATCCTGGAACTCCCTCCCTAACAGCACTGTGGGAGTACCTTCACCACACGGACTGCAGCGGTTCAAGGCGGCGGCTCACCACCACCTTCTCAAGGGCAACTAGGGATGGGCAATAAATGCTGGCCCTACCAGCGATGCCCACATCCCATAAACGAATTTTTTTTTAAATCCATGGCTTTTTTTTGGGCAAGTAGGGCTCTTGCCCAATAGGGGTATAAACTGGTTCTGTATCACCTTAAATTCTTTTTTGTACACCTCCCACTGTCGTTTTACCCTTTAATAGATTTGCCCAGTTTACGGTGGACAGTCTTTGTCTCATCTTGAAGTCGGCCGTACCTAAATCTAGAAGCTTGCTCCCACCCTCCTGTATAAATAGCCTGCTGACAGTTCTGGACTCATACATGAAGAATGGTTACTTGGTGAGAAATTGGAAGCACCTTGGAAGGCAAAATATGTATATAAAGATGCTAGCCTTGGCTCAGTAGTGGCACTCTCACCTCGGTGTCAGAGGTTTGTTGGTTCGAGTCCCACTCCAGAGATTTAAGCGTGTAATTTGATACTTGAGTGCAGTATTGAGGGGCTGCTGCACTGCCAGGGGTGATGTCTTTCAGATGAGATGTTAAACTCTGGCACTACTTGCCCTCTCAGGTGGATGCAAAAGATCCCATGGCACTATTTGAAGAAGAGCAGGGGAGTTTTCCCCCCAGTGTCCTGGCCAATATTTATCCCTCAACCAAAACCGCTAAAAAAAAACAATTATCTGCTCATTAATCTCATTTCTCTCTGCGGTACCCTGCTGTGTGCACATTGGCTGCCTTACCGCTGGCTTGATCCTGGGAGCAGGTGAGGAAGAAATTTGCTGGGCTCGGGAAGGTTGCCACGGTAACTTTTGCTGCCTCTGATCTTGCCTTTCTTTCCCCAGAATCAGTAGATCGAGCCATCTGGATACTCCACAATCTTACCTACGCAAAAGCTCAAGGATATTTCCCTCAGCTAACACCCACAGCTGGCAGACGAGGTGCGGCTTTAAGATGCAAATAGCTGCAGTAGTGAAACCCAAGGACATCACAAAATGAAGGATGAAACTGCTGGGTCAACATTCAGCTACTTAATGCAACCACCAATTAGATTCAAGCCTTCAAGAACTGGAACCAACATGCCTAAATACGTCTATCATCCAGCGTCCATTTTATATGGGCGCCAAGACCCCATTATGGGACAAGGACCTCAAAAAAAAGAACAAGCCTAGCACCTACCTGGGATAGGCACACCCCTGCTATGCACAACAGGCCCCAGTGCATGATAATATGAGCCTCCTGTGGCCTATGCATATCAGTGCATCAGCTACAAACATTGCACTTCACCCCCACCCCCACAAACCCCAGCATTGGGTATAGGTGGTTAATGGATCTGAGCAGGTGTGCAACCATGGTAGCTGCAAACCCGCAGGGAACTCAAAACCAGTAAGTTCAAAAACACACTGCATGCTTGTCTGTTGGGGATCCTGGGCTTCTCCAGTTTTACATAAGGGGAAATCTCTGCGGCTTTGTATACCTGTTCACCTCTGGATTTATGACCTGATTCACATGTCCCAGCTTGTGAATGAAATAAACTCATAAATCTCAATTCTCTTGTTTATCAGCAGGGATCCCGAGACACAAGCAATACAAGTGGGAGTACAGTAATACTAAATTTGGTGGCTTTAGGCTGGAAAAAAATAGAATTTGGTATCCCGAGAGTCATCCTGAGTAATGCAATTCCTGTGACAGATCTATGTAGATAGAAATCAACAGTTAAGGACAATCCACAAAATTACTTTAAAAATAAAGTTACTGAACTCATTGTTTTTGAAGACACCCGTCATTTAACTTCTAGAAACATAGAAGATAGGAGCAGGATTAGGCCATTTGGCCCCTCGAGCCTGCTCCGCCATTCAATGCGATCATGGCTGATCATCCAAATTCAGTACCCGGTCCCTGCTTTCTCCCCATACCCCTTGATCCCTTTAGATTTAAGAACATAAGAAATAGGAGCAGGAGTAGGCCAATCGGCCCCTCGAGCCTGCTCCGCCATTCAATAAGATCATGGCTGATCTGATCCTAACCGCCAATCCACTATCACAGAACCATCTCCTGAATCTAACAGAATTAGACACACGAAATAGGAGCAGGATCAGGCTACACGGCCCCTGGGCCCGCTCCGCTACCCACAGGGCCATGACCGATCCGAACCTAGACTCATGTCCAAATTCCTGCCCGCTCCCCGTAACCTTTAATTCCCTTTACTTCTAGGAAACTGTCTATTTCTGTTTTAAATTTATGTAATGATGTAGCTTCTACAGCTTTTTGGGGCAGCATATTCCATGGACCTACCACCCTCTGAGTGAAGTAGTTCCTCCTCATCTCAGTTTTGAAAGAGCAGCCCCTTATTCTAAGACTATGCCCCCTAGTTCTAGTTTCACCCATCATCGGGAACATCTTCCCCGCATCCACCCGATCCAACCCCTTCACAATCTTATATGTTTCAATAAGATCGCCTCTCATTCTTCTGAACTCCAATGAGTAGAGTCCCAATCTACTCAACCTCTCCTCATATGTCCATCCCCTCATCCCCGGGATTAACCAAGTGAACCTTCTTTGTACTGACTCGAGAGCAAGTATGTCCTTTCTTAAGTATGGACACCAAAACTGTACGCAGTATTCCAGGTGCGGTCTCACCAATACCTTGTACAACTGAAGCAATACCTCCCTATTTTTATATTCTATCCCCCTAGCAATGAAAGCCAACATTCCATTGGCCTTCTTAATCACTTGCTGCACCTGCATACTAACCTTTTGAGTTTCGTGCACCAGGACCCCCAGATCCCTTTGTACTTCAGTACTTTCCAGTTTCTTGCCATTAAGATAATAACTTGCTCTACGATTTTTCCTGCCAAAGTGCATAACCTCACACTTTCCAGTATTGTATTCCATCTGCCAAATCTCTGCCCACTTACTTAGCCTGTCTATGTCCCCTTGCAGGTTTTTTATGTCCTCCTCACTCACTACTTTCCCTCCCATCTTAGTATCATCTGCAAACTTTGATATGTTACACTCGGTCCCCTCCTCCAAATCGTTAATATAGATTGTAAAGAGTTGGGGACCCAGCACTGACCCCTGCGGAACACCACTAGTTACTGATTGCCAGTCTGAGAATGAACCATTTATCCCAACTCTCTGCCTTCTGTTAGATAGCCAATCCTCTATCCATGCCAGAATATTACCCCCAATCCCGTGATTTTTTATCTTAAGCAATAATCTTTTGTGTGGCTCCTTCTTGAATATATTTAATGTATTGGCCTCTACTGCCTTCTGTGGTAGAGAATTCCACAGGTTCACCACTCTCTGGGTGAAGAAATTCCTCCTCATTTCTGTCCTAAATGGCCTACCCCTTATCCTTAGACTGTGACCCCTGGTTCTGGACTCCCCGACGATAGGGTACATCCTTCCTGCATCTAGTCTGTCCAGTCCTGTCAGAATTTTATAAGTTTCAATGAGATCCCCTCTCATTCTTCTAAACTCCAGCGAGTACAAGCCCAATCGACCCAATCTCTCCTCATACGTCATTCCTGCCATCCCAGGTATCAGCCTGGTGAATCTTCGCTGAACTCCTTCCATGGCAAGAACATCCTTCCTCAGATAAGACGACCAAAACTGCACACAATACTCAAGATGTGGTCTCACCAAGGCCCTGTACAACTGCAGCAAGACGTCCTTATTCCTGTACTCAAACCCTCTCGCTACGAAGGCCAACATACCATTTGCCTTCTTAACCGCCTTCTCTTCCCTTTTTCCAGAGACCTAAATGCTTTGTGCTTCAAAACTCTGGGCATTTTAATGGTGCGATTTCAAATCTGCACCAATTCACTTTGCCAGTGGTAAGTATAAGGAAAGGGTTAAGTAGACTGCTTTGAAGTCTCTTTATATTGTAGTAATATTAACTTTTAGTTTTTGCCTGTTAAGTGAGTTTTAAAAGTGTAATCATAAGACAGGCTTGCTTTATTTTATTAATAATGAATGCAGAAGGGCAACGGTCAGTTTGGACATTGGACCTAATTAAAAGACATTCCAGTAATTAGTTGATAAGTTCGGATTCACCTGCGAATACACCATCCTTTTCAGGTGGGGAAAAGTTAAAACCAAAAAGTTATTGCAGAGACATGGGACAGCACAAAATGTTGACTTCAGCCTTGAAAAATAAAGATCTGCCTGAGTCAGGTTAGGGAGTATGGTCTGTGTGCTGCAAAGACATGACGTCTTGCTGCAGGTGTACAAGGCCTTGGTGAGACCACACCTTGAGTATTGTGTGCAGTTTTGGTCACCTTATCTGAGGAAGGATGTTCTTACCATGGAGGGAGTGCAGAGCGAAGATTCACCAGACTGATACCTGGGATGGCAGGAATGACGTATGAGGAGAGATTGGGTCGATTGGGCTTATATTCGCTAGAGTTTAGATGAATGAGAGGGGATCTCATTGAAACTTATAAAATTCTAACCGGACTAGACAGACTAGATGCAGGAAGGATGTTCCCGATGGCGGGGGGAGTCCAGACACAGGGGTCATAGTCTAAGGATAAGGGGTAGACCATTTAGGACTGAGATGAGGAGGAATTTCTTCACCCAGAGAGTGGTGAACCTGGGAATTCTCTACCACAGAAGGCAGATGAGGCCAATTCATTAAATATATTCAAGAAGGAGTTAGATATATTTCTTAAGGCTAAAGGGATCAAGGGATATGGGGAGAAAGCAGGGACAGGGTACTGAATTTGGATGATCAGCCATGATCTCATTAAATGGCGGAGCAGGCTCGAAGGGCCGAATGGCCTACTCCTGCTCCTATCTTCTATGTTTCTATGACAATCAAATCAGCGTTGAACAAGGTGATGCCCTGGGACCTGCGAACGGTCACGTAGCAGAGTCAGGGGCGGGATGCTGGGTGGGGGGGGGGGGGGGGGGGGGAAGGCTTAAAAAATTCTCTAAATGTTTTTCTTTTGTGCGCACCACCTTTAAATTTGCTGCGCGACCACACACGCGTGGTATCTCAGAGGGAACAGCTTCTGAGCGGCACCTTCCCGATTGCTGCGTGGGCAGCTTGGAGGGAACACTGGGTACAGGGAGACATCAAGGTGTAAAAGGGAGCAAATTCACAGAAGGCATCAAAAAAAAATTAAAGATGCACTCTATGTCTAGTCGATTTGGAAGGGGGGTTTTAATGGAATAAAATAGTTGGTGTATCTCAACAGTTGGCAGGATTCTTTCAGACTTGACCGTCACAATATTGAATGATGCGTAAATATTTTTAAAGGAAATGCATCCATACAAATTTCTATATATTCCTAAATGTTGTAAAATATACACTAATTCTCAGTCCATCTCCATTTAAGGTTTTAAACTTAAAAACCGTTGGTTAGAGGCAGATATTCTGTGCAGAAAATTCCCTTAAAAGAGAAAGGCAGTTTAGAGTTTCAATCCAGTGATATGAATCAGTGGTGGAATTCATTTCTAAAAAAATTAACATGGGCAGTTGATAGCGTTTTATTTAGACACCTGGTTGAGGAACTGCTACAGCCGGAAAGGTTTCAGTCTGACCTCGTGAAAAAGGAAACACTTTCCACAATTATGTTGTTATTTTGGCAGCACCAGAATCAAGAGAATTATATAAAAGCTCGCACTGCTTCGATCAAAAATTTACAGCAACCTCTGGATTTTTATTTAGGACAAAACAGATTTGTGCTAACTAGTCACTAAAAAGTGAAAAGAAAGAATTTGCATTTATATAGAGCCTTTCACAACCCCAGGATATCCCAAAGCACTTTACAGTCAAAGAAATCCTTCTGAAGTTGTAATGTAGGGAAATGCAGCAGCCAATTTGCATGCAGCAAGGTCCCACAAACAGCAATGAGATAAAAAAAAAAGTTAAGTTAGTTAAGGGATAAATATTGACCAGGACATCAGAATTGCCCTGCTCTTCAAGTAATGCCATGCAATCTTTTACATCCAAACCTTAGTATAACAGCTCATCTGAAAGACAGCACCTACGACAGTGCAGTAACTCCCTCAGTAGTGCACTGAAGTATCAGCCCAAGATTATGTGCTCAAATATTTGGAGTCACACGTGTAGGGGTTTGCAAAATTCCCCTATTTTCCCTGAAGATTGAAAAATATTGATCCACATCGTGGATGAAGAATCATGTGTTTTGAATTGCCTCTGGGTAGGACAGTGTTTTTAAAACATACCCAGAATCGTGAAAAGCTGCGTTGGGCAGAGCAGCAGTTGGGCAACATCAGAATCTAAGACATTACATTTTATTAAAAATGGTACCTCTGAGTTTCGAACTGCGTATATTTCAAAGAAGTTTGAAAATGGCCGTCAGAAAGCATGGCCAAGAGGCTTAAAAGAGCAACTAGCAGCTTGGAGTATGTCTGTGTGGGAGGATCTAGCAGTGGCTGTGAGAAAGACCTGCCAATCAAAGGGAGGTTCCCTTCTAAGAAACTGCAGGATGTTTATTTACTTAAGAGATTAGCCCACTTGAGACTAACCGCAGAACAATCGCCTCTATTTATACAGAAATCCAAACCCATTCAAAGCACTCACAATGAGGCACATTGAAACTGTGGAAAGGACTCTTTGATATGCAACAGTTTAGGAATGGATGGGCTTGAATCACCCATCATTCTGAACAATAGGGCACTTGGATTCCCTTTTGTTTTAGCCCAGGTGAGCTCCGGATGTGGGCGGGAACGTTTTGGCCCCACAGTGCAGACACATTAACCCATTCCAACCACTTTGAATCAGCCAATCACAGCGTTTTTCTTGTATACTGGAACTTTGGGCGCGAATTTTGCAAACAGCAAAACAGCAGGAGCTCACAAGGTATAAAGATAGCTCCTGAAAAGCTATCTCTCTCATACTTCGCTGGACCACAGGTGAGCAGGTTTTCTGACTCCTCAGCAAGGCAACCTAGTCAGGAGTTGGGGGGGGGGGGGTGGTGATTTAAGGGGATATTGCTAAGATTGTTAAATTAACATTGTAGCCACTTACCCCTCGTTTTTGCCGTCTGCCTTCCCGTTAAGCATTTTACTGTAATTACTGTGTTCGTGTGGTATCGTTTCTTTTAGTTAATAAAGCTTGATTTCTCTCTCATCCAGACCATTTGTCTGTTTGATATCATTAATTATAAACCCTCCAGTCAGAACTGGAAGGTGGGGTAGCAATTCGAAACCGCTGTTTGAATTGGTTTACAGTGTAGCAGCAAAGGCTGCTGACCAGGTGAATTACCGTAAACCAGGTAAAAGATTGGAATTGGTCAGAGTGCAGGCAAAGGCTGCTGACCAGGTGAATTACCTTAAACCAGTTAAGAGATGCCCCCCCTACACACGCTATAACTACAATTTTTCCCCCTCGCTCAACATACATAAATGATTTCCAGCATCCGCAGTATTTTGCATTTGTTTACATAAATGTATACCCTTTACTTTGAAATCATATTTGCTGTTTATAGTGCCTACATCTATATCAAATACACTTTTCTATTATATTTGTCTTGTGATTCATCTGCGCAGTCATCTCTGAACTTCACCCCTTTCCTCCAATCATCTGGTTTTCTCATAACGGTAGCATTTGCAAATTTGAGCCATTCTATTTTTAATAACTTCAACAATATCATTTTTTTGTTTTTGTTTTTAAACTTCCACAATAGCCTAATGGATAAAGATACTGACTAGTAAAACACTAGATCACACAGATGAAAAATTCCTAGGTTTGATTCTATGCTGAGTTAGCCCATTCTCAGCTGGGGTAGCTGCAGTTGGCTTCAACACCTGGATTCCTACTGCCAGTTGATGTCCAGGGACTTGTTGGAAAATGTGTTGGACAAGTTGGGTTTAACTGTAATATCCTCCTGAGTCAAGTACTTGCCAATACTCCTGGTTTAGGGTCACAAATAAGGAACAGACAATTTGGCAAAGTACCAGGGGCCAGCACCCCGGGCACCCTCATCCTGCGTGAGTTGGCAGAGGTGAGAAAACTAAGCATTGAACAGCTGGATCCCCAAGGCGGATCTAGGTGTTCGGTTGGTCACAGCTGCCAAATTATCATTGACTATTTAGCTGGATTGCTGCTTCTGCTATCCGAAGAGGTTTCACTTCAGGCAAAATAGTCTCTTGTGAAGCAACTTCTTATATGCTTTATGAAAGTCAACACATACAATATTTACATTACAATCAATCATTTACTGTACTAATCCATTACATACTCAAATAATGGGTTGCCTTTCATAAACCCAGGCAACACTTGGAATTATTGCCAATACCTTAATTAATGTTTAGAATAAGACACCAATATTTTAAATTCCTTTGCATGTCAAGCTGGTAGGCCTACTCTCAGGATTGTGCTTCTGACTGTTCTTAAAAACTGGAACATTAACTATTTTACAATCTGTTGGTACTATTCCTCTATTTCAAGAGCTGCATAATTTTCCAATTGTTGCTCCCCTACTTCTGTTCTTATCATTTTGAAATATTCTTGGATGCAATCTGCTCCAATTTTAAAAATTCATATATATATTTTCACATACATATTGCCTGCTATACTATGTCATGAGTTTGATCAACGATGTAAATTTAAATTTACTTAATGCGTGGACCCAAATATAGCAAAACTGAATGGACAGCAAAAATTTCTAGATTACAGTAGTTCAGCCAATTTTAAACAGAATTTCTTCCATGTTATGATGGACACTCACTCACTTGAGCACCAGTCCTTATAAATTTTTACTATTCATGGCAGTTGATCTTCTCCAGCTCAGTTGACTCAGCCTCACTGAGCTAGACCTCAATTCTTGGTCCATAGGAGCACCACGTAGGGATTGGAGCCCAGTGAGACCACAAAACACATTTCTGTCTAATTTTGTAGCAAGAGACTAATGAACAAATGATAAAATCATTAATAATCACAACACAAGTAAAATGTGAGGTGTGTATGTTGCAATGATATATAAAAATGTAAAGCTTTACTGACCCCGCTATACAGAAAAGCCACAACTCCAAGCCTCGCCAGGTCAAAGAGGAAGATTTTTGTATGAGGAGCACTATAACTGGACTCCACACACCGGTTATGGAGGGGAGACGATTATCCAGGATCCCAATTCTTGATCGCTATCCGGTGACCACAGCTGAGAAGTGCACTGCGTGCTCATCAGCTTCAGTTGTGGCGCTCCCCAAAATAACCTGCCGTACATGACGAATGGCCACTTGGTCCAATGGGCAGCTGGCATCCACTGAACCCCATCTCAGCATACGTTACCGCCTGCACAACGGAGAAGAAATTGTTTGGGGGTGGGAAGCAATATATATTTTTTTTTATATAAAGTAAATACTGCAACATCCCACCCACTCTCAAGTATTGATGTTAGCCACAATTTCAGTAAATAAAGAGCAACACCTTTTAAATTAACTCTACAATTTTTTGACCAGATCAAATAGAGGTAAATATTTCATCTATTTCAAATGTGAAAAAGAAACTTTTTTTGTGTGTTAGCAATTTTTGCATTATTTTAAAATACCAGCTAACATAAAGCTCATCGCACCTAGGGTACTGAGTGGCAGATATTAGATAGAGAGGTATTAAGGACAAGCTGTGCTAGATGAACCCTGTTGAAACACAGCCACAGCAATTTAGATTACGTAATAATGCAAGTGTTGGAGCCAGCATCTAGTCTTGTCATCCATTTGGTGCTAATACCCATCAATACAGCAATGTGTTCTAAATATGTGAAAAGATATGACCATTTTAAGAACATAACAGAAGAGCATTCAGCCCCTCGAGCCTGCTGTCATTCAATTAGATCATGCCTGATATGCACCTCCACTCAATTTTTCTACCTTTGCTCCATATCCCTTGATATCCTTACCTAACAAAAATCTATTTATCTCAATCTTGAAAGCTCCTACTGTCCTAGTATCTACAGCCTTTTTTTTTTGGGGGGGGGGGGGGGGGGAAAAGAGTTGGGGGCATGCAGGGGAGGAAAGAGGGCAAGAGTTCCAGATTTCTACTATACTTTGTGAAAAAGTGCTTCCCGATTTCACTCCTGAAGTTGCTCAGCTCGAATTTTAAGATCATGTCCGCTTGTTCTTGATTCCCTCACCAGAGGAAGTAATTTCTCCGTATCTACCCTATCAAATCCTTTTAACATTTTAAATACCTCGGTCAAATCATCCCTAAATCTTCTATATTAAAAGGGAATATGAGCATCATTCTGGTGACTCAGCAGCACGCCCAATCCAAGGCAAATATATCCTTCCTGAGGAGGGGTGCCCAAAGTTGAATACAGTACTCCAGATGGGGTCTAACGAAGGCTCTATACAACTAAAGTATAACTTCCTTCCCATTGTATTCCAGCCCCCCTTGAGAGTTAACAGCCAACATTCCATTTATTAAAAGCTAGTCCACGGGTATTAAAGTAATGATTTGGGTACTTGTAACTCCAAAATTTCTCTGCTCCTCTAGTCCCTAGTTTCTCACCATTTAGAAAATACTCCGATTTATCTTTCTTGGGTCCAAAACAGATGAATTCACACTTGCCCATATTGAACTCCATTTGCCATAGATTTATCTACTCACCGAATTTGTTTGTCTCTTTGCAACTTCCAGCTTCCATTGCCACTTCTTGCTGCCCTTTCTAACTCCGTGTAATGTGCAAACTTGGGATATACAACTCTCTATTCCTTCATCCAAGTCATCAACAAATATGGTGAAAATTGGAGATCCCTGGGGAACAACACGTCACTCAGAGTATCTACCTCTTTATCCCCACTCTCATATCCTACCTACGGACCAATTTCTAACCCAGGTCAAAAGGCTACCTCCAATACTGTAGGCTCTCAATTTTACTAATAATCTCTTGTGTGGAACCTTATCAACTGCTTTCTAGAAGTCCATATAAATAACATCCATTGACATTCCATTATCTACCTTGGTACTGATCTCATCAAAAAAAGTGAACTTGATTAGCCAGACATAAAGCCACGTTGGCTCTCTGATCAACTCATATTTGTTCAAGTTCTCAGGTTTTGTTCAAGTTCTCAGGTTTTGAAGGCCACATATTTAAGTAACAGTTGCACACTCTTCCAATTTTAACGTGCACTGGGCAAGTGGCTATGCTGCTGTCAAATATTTAACTTTGTTCACAAACAGAAAGTTAAAATCAATAGATTGCATATCTAAAATTCTTTATTGCCATCAATAGCGTACAAAGGTATACATAGGTTAACATCAATGAAAGGATGATCAAGCCAGACTTTGACTTTACAATGTAGGTAAACAAGCAAAACCTTTCAATACGAACTAGTATTCGCTTACCAAACTAGTCACACAACTGTCTTCTAATTGGTTCCGATATAAATGTCTAAGAAAAATGACACGGTAATTTCCATATCTTTCTAAACTATGCAACAAATAAGCACTGGGTTATTGAATACTACAAAGTTCTAAACAGCATACATACTAAGATGCATAAAAAGATTTTTTAAAAGACATTAATGAACATTGTTCAGCATTAGAGAACTCAAAGGCCTAATTGAACACATTCTCCCTCTACTACAAGTGTTCATTTTTGACCAAGTCATTCATTACTCAGTCTTCTTTAGTATCGAGAGTGCAGTTAGCATTTCCTCCATTAATACATGGTTATTCATGGAAAACTATCACTATTTTGTTAACAAAAAACACAAATACACAGGCTTGCGAAAAAGCATTTCGATTACAATCAGCCAAGGAATATTAAACCATTACAACAGTGTTTTTGAAGGACAGCGGAGCAAACATATCGTTTTCATTACTGCTGCATTTTGTAGGTTCAGAATTGAAATTATTTCATGCTCATTCTGAAGATGCTACTGGTTAGTTGGTTCACTTGCCCCTTCCCCCATATCAGCTTGGTTTTCTTCTTGCTCTGTTGCTTGGTCTGGTGCTTGTTCTGGTACTTCTTCTGGTGCTTCTTCTGGTGCTTCTTCTGGAGTTTGATCTGGAGCTTGGTCTGATGCTTGATCAGGCTTTTGTTGTTGTTGCTGCTCCTGAGGATTTTCAAAAGGGTTTTCACCCTATACACAAGCAAGAAATCCAAATGGTGAATACACGGCTTACCAAAGCCCCATAACCTGGCTACACATCACAAGCTTTATCCAAACAACAGCATAGTTCTCATAGCCACATCCTACCTTGGCACCTTTCCCTCTTTCAAAGTCCTCACCCTGCTCATCCCTTCCACCTTTTGCAAAGTTGTTTAGCCACACCAACCCTAGATCCCATGGCAACTCGCTAACAAATATCTGCGGGCGGGTAGGCCTTCGGCTGCACAAAGGAGGGGGGTAGTGGATCGGGCAGACAATTGGGGGTTTGAAGAGAAGGGGGGGATTGTGGTCGGATAACAGGGGAGCGGGGCGAGTGAAGGGAAGATTGTGGCTGGCACGCGCATCATCGCTTGGGGGGGGAATGCCTGGGGAGGTGATCGAAGGCCTCGTGAGGGGGTCTCCGACTGCGGGGGATGAATTAGGCAGGAACCCTGGATCCAGGAGGTAGGTATAAAGGCACTTAACTCTTGGACTGAGCAGTCCACATCTTGCTGTAGCTGCCGGGTTTCACAAATTGTGTGAAACCCGTCCACATGCTGTTAAAAGAGTGGAGGTTAAATAAAAAAAAGGCTTCCAGCCTCGTTATAATATTTAAATTGACATTCTGCCCCCTGGGAGCGGGTTGGTCACTTGCCCTCGTCAGAACCGTAAGTGGGCGGGATCGGGTCAGGTATCCCATTTTTAACAATTTAACTACCCCCATGTTCCAAACCCACCTGTTTTTTTAATGCTAAAATTTCCCCCAAGAGACTGTTTCCACTTGTGGGGAAGAGCAAAATTAGAGGCCATCAATATAGGATAGTCACCAAGAATTCAAATAGGGAGTTCAGAAGAAACTTCTTTACCCAGAGAGTGGTGAGAATGTGGAACTCGCTACCACAGGGAGTGGTTGAAGCGAATAGTATAGATGCATTTCAGAGGAGACTAGATAAGCACATGAGGGAGAGGGAATAGAGGGTTATGCTGATAGAGTTAGATGAGGAGAGACGGGAGGAGGCTCGAGTGGAGCATAAACGCCAACATGGACTGGCTGGGCCGAATGGCCGGTTTCTGTGCTGTATATCCTGTGTAATCTCCTCTTCTCCCCTGCACCAAACAGTGACTCAACTTGTGATTTGTACATATACCTAAAAATTCCCCTTGTCCTCATCAGACTTCTCTGTTCTCACTCTACCTCACCCTTCACATAAATTCCTCCCCTGCTCTCCTTGCTGACTTGTGGCTGGGGGGTCTAGAACGAGGGGCGACAGTCTCAGGATACAGGGTAGGACATTTAGAACTGAGATGAAGAGAAATTTTGGTGAACCTGTGGCATTCTCTACCACAGAAGGCTGTGGAGGCCAAATCACTGAATATATTTAAGGAGATAGACAGATTTCTAGACACAAAAGTTATCAAGGGGTATGGGGAGAGAGTGGGAATATGGTATTGAGATAGAGGATCAGCCATGATCATAATGAATGGCGGAGCAGGCTTGAAGGGCCGAATGGCCTACCCCTGCTTCTATTTTTCGATGTTTTTATGTTTTCTATCACACTTCTGAAGCCTTGCCCATTGATAAGCAATTTTAATCAGTTTGCAGTTTCGCTCAACATTTACATCTCCTGAAAACCTCTCTTTTTGCCAAGCCTTTGATCGCCTGCTCGTAACTCTCCCAAAAAGGCTCCACATGGGTTGTCTCCAACTTTGTGAAGCTCCTTTGGACATTCTTCTACGTTGTTTAAATGCAGGATGTTTTGCCCCTCCCTTTCAACTGTTGACGAATACATAAATGGACATACTTAAAAATATAGTGCAAGAAGAAACAGAAATTGAGTTATGCCCTTGAATTGGCCAGCCTTGGGTTATTTTAAGTAATAATTCAAGGCAGTCTGTTAACTACGGGCAGATCAGCCCAATCATTTCAATGCACTCTCAGTGAAACCAGGCTGAATCTCATTCCTTAAGAAAATGTGTGCTTCAATAGCACCTCCCTCCCATGGTCTCTACCACCAAGAAGGCCAAGAGCAGCAGTGTTGTGGGAGCTCAATCACCTGCCCGTTCATCATCGCTAGGTCATAATCCTAGAATAGGCAGCCCTTTTACTTTATGCTCAGAATAATCACAATCATTTATACATTTTAATGATGCAAAGCTTTATTAGAAGCCTTACCTTTAAGAACATATCAAATTTAGCCTTTACAGTTGGGTTGTTCAGCATGCTGCTGGCTGTGAGGAGACTCTCTCTTCTGACCTGGTCATGGTAATTCTGAAATAAGAAAGAAAGTTAGCACTAACAGAAAAAGAAAATTGTTCAGTAGCACAAGTATGTTTACCTTCACTTAATGGTCAATGAGACAACAAAACACATTGGCCCGTATTTTCCGATCCCTATGGGTGTACACACACCTGTAGGGGCCTCGCAAATGCCGGTTTCAGGCATGCGAAGCGCACGCGCTGAAAAACGACATTTCTGATCTGTCAAGAGGTCGCACGCCTGCCCTGGAGAAGGGCCTCTGCAGGTGGAGAGTTCCGCTTTCTGCAGAACCTCCGCCGCTGAAATCCCTTAAAAATCTTACGCCTGGTAAAAGCAGACATATGGCCTGCTTTTACCAGCATAAGTTTAAAAAAAAAAAAAAAATCCACTCATTTATAATTTTAAAATACTTTTAAAAAAGGTAAGTTTAACTCATTTTAAAAACGCGATTTAAATTTTTTTTAATTTAATGTTTTGATGTCTTTTTTCAGTAATCCCTTCTCCCATTGGCTCGCCTGGCCCACGTGATCCCAGGGACGCTTGCAAACCGCCTGCGCACCTGGGATACGTGGGTCCTGTGCATTTCGTCATGGAGAGGTCCAGGATCGGAAATGGCCGGACCTCAGGAAAGGGCGTAGATTGTTTTTCCCCCGATAGGAGGCACCTGCACGCAGGAAGCCTATCGGAAATTACGGGCCAAAAATAGGCAACTTTTATATTCTTGAAGCACCTTGGATTTAACTTGCAAATTATACCAGCCTCGGCTATTTATCAATTTCTGATTAGCTCCTATGCCAAACTAAGCCCCACTTACCGATTATACCAGTCTTTGCCAAACCCCACTGGATACCTGCAATGTATTGCTTTCAAAATCTTGGTTCGCATCTACAAATTTTCCCACTGCCTAGCCCCACCCATCTCTGCTACCTCTTCCAGCCCTACCTCTCAGCTCGTACCCTCTACTCTTCCCACTCAGAGCTACTTTGGGTTTTCACCACCCTCCCTCCACTCTTCATGGCAAAATCTTCAGCTATCAACAGCTTCTCTCTCCCACTTCTCCCTCTTGATTCTGGCTTGGTGTCTAACCCATCTCCTTTCTTTATTGAGACACTTTGTGACGTTAAAAAAGGCACTGTGCAAGTGTAACTTGTTATTGGCTAGCTCAAAACTAGTATATAGACAACATGTCCATACCATTTATAAACCAATCCAATTTGCATTCTCAACCTTAGTGGAGGTGGTTTAAAAAAAAAATTTTTGGGACGTTAAGATACTTTGATAAACTTTTTAAAAACGTAACAATGCTGGGCTCAAATACTCGTCTGTTAAGTTTTCTTTATAAAAATAGAAAACATATACCTTCTTGCTATTGGTATGTTCATTGGACTTCAAATGCTGCTGCACAGAGTGAAATAGGAAAGGAATATAGGTATTGCAGACTGCACACTGAACAGCTTCAACTTTTTTCATTTGGTCATCTGGAGCAACTCCTAAAAACCAAAAGGAAGAAAATAAAAATGCATTTTAATAAGACTTATAGGACAATAAATGCCGAGAAGTGATTTCCATTTAGGACTCTTGTATTTCATTTGAAGAACTCAGCCCAAGAATGCACAATTGTGTTAAATTTCCCCCATTCATGTCTGTCCATAAATGGATACATTGTGTCCAGCTTTCACAATGTTATTGAATTGTCTAACAGTTACATCCATGAATAACCAGATTTGCTTTGTATAATTGAATTTCATACATTTAAATAAAATTGTTAGTGAAACACTGGATATACAAACTGAAAAACATTATCTGCAGGAAGTCTATCTGATCTTCCCACTAATTCTATTGTTGTGAAGCAGCTTAATCCTGTTCAGTAAATACCTTATTTTTTTCTTCAGAATTTCCATTGATGGCAAAAATGATTTTATACTACAAAAGCATGTACATGTGCATTATATATACACAGTAATATATGCCATATACTCTAGCCAATATATGTTGGATACAAAAGCAATTATAAACAAAAAAGATCTTTCTAAAGAACCATCATTTACATATTACCCATTGTTATTAAAAACATCCTTCATTACTACTCAAGTGAACAACGGAAGTCAGTTACAATCTATGTTCCCTATAAGGTGCATAGCCGCACATCTCCCTGCCGGTCCCGCGCAGCACGGGACCGGCTTTTTCAATGTACAGGAAACTTTGTGCTATCCGGCACCCACGGGACCGAGCTGCTGCCATTGCCTCAAAACTGCCGTACTCTCCAGAGTTAATGTTGAGAGATACGGAGATTCTTATCTCCGTATTTGACAACAAACACTGTTGCTTAGCAACAGCTTCTAAACACTCGGGTGTGGCCTGCAAGCTCTGTAGCTGAAGCTGTTGCTATAGCTACAGAGCTTGCACAGCTTGACTGTTCAAACAAAGCAAAAAAAAACAAACAAAAAGAATAAAAAACGGCTGCTGATTTTTGCCGGTGGCTCCAGATTGCCGGATAGCACAAAGTTTCCTGTAATGTGAATGGGCTACACAGCCCCTGCCCCACAGTATAAAGCAATTTATAAGCGGAGTTTTGTCAGCAGATAGAACGTAGGCATACATTCGTCTCTTTGTCCCTTCTCTTTTCCAAAAACCTGAGCACAAAGCCTCTCCTTATCCACTCTTCTTATCGAGCTGGCATTGCCTTCTTCTGTAGTCTCTGGCTTAATGCAGAGTCATTTTGTATATATGCACACAAATCTACATATTTCGACAACATATGCACATCTAAAAGTCTTTACCCATCACATAATTTGCAGTGTACTTGTTGTGACCATTCTATTGGCAGCACTTCAAGTTTCAGCCCCAAGGCCTTCACTGCCTGTTGCTAGAGCAATCTGCATAGCTCTCTCTCCCCCTCCTGTATTAACACCCATGATGTAGTTTGTGTGGATTTCCAGAAGGATTTAGATAAGCTGCTACATAACATTAAAGCTCATGGAGTTGATGGCAAATTATTGAGCTGGTTAGGTGGTATATGCCAGAGAGTAGGGATAATGGGTATGTACTCGAATTGGAAGGAAATGACTAGTGGTGTGCCACAAGGATCTGTGTTGGGGTTGCAACTATTCACTATATTTAGTAATGACTTAGATAACACAATACAGAGCCATATATCCAAGTTTGCCAATGACACAAAGATTGGTGGCATAGCAAGTAGTGTAAACAAGAGCATGAATTACAAAGAGAAATTGATAAGATTCAAGTGAGTGAGCAAATGGATTTCAACACAGGCAAGTGTGAGGTCATCCATTTTGGATCAAAAAAGATAGATTCAAGTATTATTTAAATGGTGAAAAGCTAGGAACAGTGGAGGTCCAAAGAGATTCAGGGGTCCAGGTACAGAGATCACTAAAATGTAGTGGTCAGGTACAAAATCTAGAGCATTAGAATATAAAGGGGAGGAAGTTTTGCTACAGCTATACATAGCCCTGGTTAGACAACATCTGCAGTACAGTGCACCATTCTGGCCACCACACCCTAGAAAGGATATATTGGCCTTGGAAGGAGTGCAGCGCAGATTCACCAGAATGTTACCAGGGCTCCACGAGTTAAATGATGAGGAGAGATTACATAAACTATACTTGCATTCCCTGGAATACAGAAAGTTATGGGGTGATTTGATTGAGGGTTTTAGGATTTTGAAATAGAATCGACAGGGTAGACAGACAGAAACTTTTCCCGCTGGTGGGGGAAGTCTAGGACAAGAGGACATAATCTTAAAATCAGTGCCAGGTCATTCAGGAGATATGTTGGGAAACACTTCTTCATGCAAAGGGTGGTAGAAGTGTGGAACTCTCCCCCACAAAAAGCAGTAGATGCTAACTCAATTAATCATTTTAAAATCAGAGATCGATAGATTTTTTGCTAGACATGGGTATTAAACCAAATGAAGCCAAGGTGGGTAAATTGAGCTAAGGATACAGATCAGCCATGATCTCATTGACTGGTGGAACAGACTCAAGGGGCTACCATATTGAATCCTCTTAGCAGGCATGCAAAGAAAATTAATGGGACCACTTCTGCTCAGTAGAGAACACAGTGCATCACTGAGACAATCAGGGGTGAATATGATTTTAAAATGGATAATTGAGTGTTATATTGGATGGTCAATTTTGTACGGTGGACAAATTCCAATTTTTAAAATGTATACAGCATTACTAAAAATGCATCCTGACTTCATGCAACTCAGCAATACAGCACATTTTCAACCAATGCAGCCCTGTGAAAACCATTTTTCACTCAAAGGAAATTTTCATGACGGCAGCCATTTGCTTCCGGAGGTAAGCAGATCGCTTAACCCAGAGTATGATTAATCTGCTCTTTCAAAATGGAGATCATTGCCAGTGAAATATAAATTTTCACTATATTCGCTATCTACTTACCCATTTCCAATACAAAATGTTTTGAAAGGGGAATGGCACATTCAAAGCTGTCATATAATCACTACAGTATCTTCATTAGATTAAGAAACTCCACAATAATGAACTTGTTTGTGGAGATCTAGAACAGTGAATAGCCAGTGATGTCCATCACTACATCTTTAAGCTTCACCCTCTGCATAGCAAATAGGATTACATCAATAAGAAATGCGTGATTCACAATGTGCCAATACATATCCTACCCATCAAAACATCCTTTGAGAGTTTCTGTGCTGGCTCCTTTTGCTCCTGTTGTTGCAGCTGTTTACGAGCAGCAATCTTCTTATTTTTGTTGACCATAGATGCCTAAATAAATTAAGTTTTTGACAAGATGGTCAAAAGTCTTGTTAAAAGATCATGAAAGCAAACTCTTAAGTTGGCTTTAGGAAAGTCAGCTCAATGCTGTTTCTAAGACACTGCCAGTGCCAAACAGCTGATGTGTTAGCCTACATAACAGCATTAAAAAAAAAGTGGTTTGAGAATTTAATCCAATAAGGCACTATATAAATGCAAGTATTATTACTGGTTTACAAATCATTCAAACTCCAAGATTATATTACAACCTTACATATTCTGAGAAGTAATGACCATTAAGGCTGAACATTTAGTGCTATAAATCTTTCTAACACTCGGCATCATGAAAGCAATATAAACGAGAAAGTAAAATGGCCTTGATACGCCATAGATCAGGCCATTCAGCTTTTCAAACTGCTATAGTAAATATAATCCCATTTCTTCAACTAATTTTCTATTTTGCATAAACAGCATTTTGTACCAAAAAATGTGTATAATAAAAAAATTCAAGAAAGAGAATCTTCTCCATATTTTGCTTTAAAAACCCTGCAGGGTACTAATCAATAGTCCAGTAATAGGCAGGCTCAATTTGCACAGTAAACTAGAGCTGTTTAGCAGTAAGGGTATGAATGCCACAGGCTGGACTGCTTCCGCATTGATTACCATAAGGAGCTGTGAAAGGGAAAAAAATTACTTAATTGCACTGTTCAGTATTCAAGCAGCCCACGAGTGCCTTCTAGCAGAAAAATATATATGAACAAGGCTGCCAGTAACAAATTATGCACTTCTGAAGAAACAAAATTTTACAGGAAAACGAGATTATATGCAGAATAATGAATACCCAGGGATTACAACAAGGCAGTGATTTAATCAAGAGGTTCAATGGGTACCATAAATCAGAAGAAAAAAGCCAAAGCTGTTTATAACTTAACCAAACCCTGGGAAGTAATCCGGAAATCACTCTTCAATATGTAAATTTGAAGTTTATATGTATAGGTCAATTCAATTTTGGGTCTCATGTTAGGTGTCAGCCATGGCACAGTAGTAGTATTCTTGCCCGAGTCAGAAGGTTGTGGATTGAAGCCCCACGCCAGAGACTGGAGCACATAATCCAGTCTGACACTTCACTGCACTACTGAAGGAGTGCTGCACTGCCGGATATGCCATCTTTCCGATGAGACGTTAAACCGAGGCCCCGCCTACTCTCTCAGGTGGTGTAAAAGATCCCATGGCACTATTCGAAGAATAGCAGGAGCGCTGTCCCGGTGTCTTGGCCAATATTTATTCCTCAATCAAAATCACTAAAACCAATTCTCTGGTCATGTATCTCATTGCAGTTCGTGGGACCTGAATGTGCAAAAATTGGCTATCGCATTTACCTACATTACAACAGTCGTTTGGCTGTAAAGAGCTTTGGGACATCCTGAGGTTGTAAAAGGCATTACATAAATGCAAGTCCTATCCTTTTTAAGTTGGCAGTAGTTGTCAGCGCTCTATGCTGATCAATTACATTCACTCCATAGAATATAAAGTGCTTCAAAAATAATTTCCAACCAAGTAGGAAACTATGGCCAATATACGAATTGTAAACTATGAACGACATGAAATATGTTGTGGTATTGGTATAGGGTCAAATCTCAAATTAAGCTGGACCAATACAGAATTTTGTATGGACTACTATTGGGATAGGCATAATTGTTTTTCTAACTTTATACGCAGATTCAGTTCAGTTCAAAATTCAAATCAATTCCACAGAACAGACATAACCTACATGAAGAAAGTCAGCAGCTCCTTTTTCAAACTGAATGTTTTTTCCAATGTACTCAAGAGTTTCCTTATGATAAGGAGTTTCCAGGTGAGCCTCAATCTCTTGTTCCTCTGTGGTTCGGAATTTACAAAGGGAACACGTAAATGCATTCCTAAAAAATAAAAGATACAAGTTCATTTTCAGATTTTTTTAAATTATTCATTCATGGGATGTTGGCATCGCTGGCAAGGCCAGCATTTATTGCCCATCCCGAACTGCCTTCGAGAAGGTGGTGGTGAACCACCTTCTTGAACCTCTGCACCTCATACAGAAATCTGTGAATTCCACTTTGTGGTCCAAAAATAATTGGTTATAGAATGATTTGGGGAAACCCTTTCTGCTTGCCATTCCTCAGTAGATTCTAGTCTCAAGACTCAAACTTGCCTGATATTTCTGTAATTTCACTACACTCCTAGAAGTGCAAGCAACTCCACAGGAAATTCACATTCGTGCATTTTAAAGTGGAATTACTGAAACAATACGCACTTTCCTTAATGATAGCAAAATACTGCGGATGTTGGAAATCCGAAACAACAACAGAAAATGTTGGAAAAACTCAGCAGGTCGGGCAACATCCGTGGACAGAAATTTGAGTTGACCCGAAACGTCAACTCAAGTTTCTGTCCACGGCTGTTGCCTGACCTGCTGAGTTTTTCCAGCATTTTCTGTTGTTATTTCGCACTTTCCTTAAACTGGGAAAGGGAGAGAAGCAAGAGTGGATAATAATTTCAGTATCAAGTGATTCCCCCTATGCAATTTACAGAGAACATGATTGAAATTTTTTATGCTGCTAATATCTCCAGGTTGGCATCACAAAATTAAAAAAAAGGCACTAGTTGTGCTAATTGAAATGGAGCTGCTTGAATCTACGTAAAACAATCAGCTTGTATCAGTCGAGTGGTTATTTTCCAGTTTTAAAGAGCTCATCTGAGAGGCTGGGGATGAAAATTGTCCAGGTGAAATTTGCAAGTGGACTTCCCCATTCCTTCCCCTCCCACCAAGTCCCAGAGTATTCTACTACGGTTTAACAGCTAAATGCACAAGAAAGCTGCCTCACCTTTCTGGCCTCCAATAAAATAAACACCATCAATATCCATAGACAACTTCGTACCGTTAAGCACGCTGCTGAGGCTTCTTCTCCCAACTTAGGATATACTGGAATTTTTTTTTTTTTTACTGAATTCAAAGTGTACATGTTTTCTTAGATTATAGGTCAGATGGTACTTGTAGAATACATTGAAGACCATATGTAGTCCTGTGCATTTCAGTAGCAGTACAATTGAGGGTGATGGGGCTGAATATTTCTTGGCAGAGGGCTTAAGTCAAGCAGGGCGGATAAGGGGAGTAGGTTCTCCATTCTCCCCAATGCAATAGATTTCAACTAAAAGTCCACAAACAAGCAACATGCAATACCCTTCCAAGAAACTTCAATAATACACCCTTACATATCCAGGTGACATTAATTGTGGCAGCTTCCAGTATGTTTACAGGCAAATTTTCAATCAGAACTGGATATACAAAGTGCCACAATTTGACACCCACTTTACTCTTTGGCAACATTTATGCAAACTGGACTTCCTAGTCCATGTGCACTTTTTTTTTTATTACTTAATGCAATATAGTAACGCAATTTTTGTGGCATTTAGCTTGTAAAGGTTGGCTTTAATAGTACAGGAAACTTTTTTTTTTAAATCCGGCATGGACAGAACCGACGTGGTGCCGGTTCATCAAAAATTCCGGATAACCGAACGCTATAGTAAAAGATACGGAGCGGAGAGCTCCGTATAAAGCAACAAACCCTGTTGCTTCAGAACAATGGCCACAAGTTGCAAGCGTCTCTGTAGCTCAGCAACAGCTGCAACCACACCCTTGCACAGCAACAAATGGAGGAAGGCAAGTAATAAAAGTTACCTGAACCTACTCCTGAATTTTGCCGGTTAACCGAGATTTCTGGTTATTTAGGTGCCGGTAAATTGAAAGTTTCCTGTAAGTGGGCTCCATTGCATTTACACTTACCGGTAATCCTCGCCATATTTTTCAGTATTCTTCTCACGTCTACGCCGTTGCTTCTCTCTTCTCGCCTCAAGTTTTTTTTTCTCCTCTTCATCTTCGTTCTCGGTTTTCTTTTTACCTTGATGGGAATAATTTGTTTGTTTTTTTTAAAGTTACTATTGAAAATAAAGCAACAACATACTTTATGAAGAAACTTGAATTACCTACCTTCATTTTTGTCAAAGCATTCATATGCATCTGGTTCATAAGCATCTTTAGTAAAATCTTCATCCTTTGCTTCTTGATCCTGAACCACATTTGTTGTGGTATTCTGAAAAGGAACAAAATTAAAACAAGATAAGAGTTATTTGTAAAACTGCAGTCTAACTTCATGGACAATTTTATCCTTTACAATAAGCACATCAGCACCAGGGAATGGGATGCTTTCGATTTTTGACAAGAGTGCCACTGCAACCAATGTCAGATAAAACATACCATAGGTTAGGTGTACTCTCCACAACTCTGCCCAATAATGTACTTTACCCGAACCTCGGTAAAACACTCCTTTATTGCATTGTTTTCAAATTTTCACTTCATGCAATACCCATCTTTCTGGCCTCTTGAGCACGACTACCTATTTAGTACCAGGTTATAGACACTACAAAATACAGTTTTACCACAAGTAAAAATCTAGATTCAATGAGACTATTACCTGGGCCTTTGATGCTTTAGTTGCTGCACTGCTAGCCTGGATGGCTGCCTTGGCCACTGAAATAAATTCAAATGGATAATACATCAATGTTCTTTCATTACACTGGTCTTGTACATCAAAAACAATTATAATATGCACACATTTATGAATATATAGACAGCAGCAAAGCAATGCCTGATCATTCAAAATTTCATTGTGAAGAATTAGCATGATATACGATAGTACATACATCGAGTTAGCCCAAAAACAGCACATTTTTCCAAATTCTGATGCTTTGTAGCATCCTCCATTACACTTTATTGAATTGACATGAATCACTATTAAAAACAAATCAATGCTCTTACTGTATTTATTACACTGTGGCCCTCTTCATAATACACTGCACATCACAGATTAAGAGGCCTGCATGCTTCAGTTTTTTAGAATAAGGGCACCATGCATCTCAACTGCTAAAGTATTACTAAAATTACTTTTTGTTTAAGTTGATCTGGAATGTGCCACAGCAATGGCATAGTGGCTGTCCTGTAGCTATCTGATCGACAGCATACAGATTAGGGTCAGCCTGGAGGTGGACAGGAATGGCCTGTTAAGCCCACCTTCATCAAAAATGCAGCCTTGCCAGAGATCTACTCAGAAGTAATTTAAAAAAGTTTAATTGTCCGACTGTGATTACTCTCAGTAAAGTAAAAAAACCTTTTTAATTAATTAATTAGCATCAACAAATTTACTATTAATTGGGCCCAGTAACAAGCCTACTCTACCAATTCAGTTCCTCAAGTTGGTAACATGGAGACATGCAAGTGTTCTGCACAATAAGGCAATGCGTGAGTACTTACCAGCTGCTTTTAGAGCTTTTTCAGCAGCTGCAATTTTCTGTTTCTTTACTGCAGCTTTGTTGGCTTGTGCCCCTTTCCTTTTCATGCCTCTTCCGGCATTGGATCCAAACCCACCTCTGTTGTATGACAGACTACTCCCAGCTCGTGAGAACAAATCTAAGTCTGGCAGCTGTAATGTATTTTTAAAGCCAAGCACAAATGTTACTACATTGACCACAAACATACCTAAATTTTCTTACAATCTGCAAGTCAATCTAGCCAAAATGTCAAAATCTAACTATCATCCTGTGAATGTCTACAACCCTAATCATAAAAATCTAAGTCACTTCTCAAAAAACAAGCATGCACTGAATCAGTTGAGTCATGTGTTTGTAAACTTTGCTTCGTAGTGACAAACTTTGAGGAAATAATTTTCACTCTATAATTTCAATATACTATGTTTGGAATATCATTAAGAAAAAATTCTTAATTGCTTACCATTAGCATTATTTAATCTTTTAAGATATGCCTAACTTCCCTGCCCCCCATAAAGGTTTTCAGTGCTCTCAGATTTACTGTAGAAATTCTCAGTTCCCTCTCCTCATACTTTAGGTATTCTTACAATTTCCTGTTTACTTCTTTCTCATCTCCTCTTTCCCCCCCCCCCCCCCCCATTTAAAATTACAGTCCACAGGTCTTAGCTGTACATTGAAGCTGTATGCGCAAACCACAGTCCCACATGTCCAAATTATTCAGATTTTGAATCTATTTTTGGAGAGCAAGTGTTTAAAATGCCACCTGAAACTGGGTCTGAAGATGGTCATTAGCCAGGTTTCACATATTTATTTTGTGATGACTGGAACAGCTCCATGGCATGTCATTCAAAACCATAGTTTGGGGTTCTACATCAAGCCTTCAGTGCAACATAATTGCTACAGGACCTTACTCTGTCCTATGATGACAATTTGAATACAGGGAAGAAGGCATCTGATAACAGAGGTGGGTTTTGTAAGTCATTCATTATGTGAAAAGAAGCAAGAGAGGTATACAAGAACTAGGTCAAAATATACTCAAAATCATCTTTGGATTTGAGAGGGAATGTTAGAACGCAAAAATAATCTTAGAATAGAGGACTACTTCAAGGTTAACTATAGCATCTGAACAGTTCTTCACAAATCAAAAAATTATTTTTTATCTCAACTGCAGCACATGACATGCAACCAAAGATTCTAAATTAGGGACAATCAAGCAGAAATTCTGGAGGAAAAAAGAGGGGGGGAAAAAAAAAAAAAAAAAAATCGAACTACCCCATAACTATTATTTTATTAAACATGACAAAAAAAAAACAAAAATGCACCACCCGACAAATTTACAAGTATTCTTGGTGTTACTGCATTTTGACTTCACACTGTTAAAGCAGTGCATAGATATTTTTTGGAAAAGAGAAATCCCATTATCGTCTTTGGTTTCCCCAGGTCACACTTCAGCTGTGTGCAACTAGGCACATGGGAAAATAATTTTCTCCACTCAGCCTCAGGCGATGCACTGCCAGAAAGAAAGGGAGGAAAACAGGAAAAAGACAATATAGCTTTTATTTTAATTTGAAGCGTATTTTTTTTTTACATTTGATCAGTGTCTGTTTATAAATGCATGGTCATGTGGGATGGCACACAGTTCCACATATGCTAATTTAAAATGTGAATCATGGCAGGTGAAGAAGCCATGTGCAAAAATCTTATTAATTCGAATAAATGGATTTTTGCATCCAGGTCTAGATTATCAATATACTGAATTACTAAAGTTTTGTCAGACTGCGTTAATTCAGCATTTCATCCGTAAATTAATTTGCATATAGTGACAACACTGGCTGTATCAGACCAGTTATGCAGTATTTACATATTTGACAAGATTATCCCTTAATGCAAAAAGGATCATTTTGCTGTCAAGAAATAGGGAACAAAAAAATCCTAAAAAAGTGTCCATTCAAATGTGAACAGAAGAATATTTTAAATATCACTAGATGCTTCTAGCATGCTTTGTAACTAAATGTATCAGTGGCATATCAATACTGCTTTTATTGTCCTGACATTCTTCAAGAGGAAAAAAAACCTGAACTTACTGCTGTATTCTAATTTGCTAGCTAAAAGCATGGTGTTAAAAGATTATGAACAAATTATTTCACCCAGCCACTGCTGTATCATCAGAAAATGAAGTGATACTTAATGTTGCAAATGTATCTTTCCACAGCTTTCCAGTCTCGTTAGAAGTTAAGTGATTCAGTTTAGTTGGGCAATGGCTGACACAGAGCTTGGGAGCCACATCTGGCTCTTGTTACTCAAGGGCTCTTGGATCCAGTGGCTGCAGCACTTGTGTGCATTGCACTCGAAGTAGAAAACAATTTTTTTTTTGCAGAAGCAGATTTCAGTGGAGCAGGGCCAGCGTTTAGGGGAGGGATGCGGTGTTTGCAAGTGACACTGGGAGAGAAAGCAGCAGCATGAAGAGAAATGCACCAAGCAAGCAACCAACCGAGTAGATGCTGTTGGCTCGGTGATGGGTCTAGGTTGTGATAATTTTATCTCCAAAATATGATGCATTGCCGATAATGGTAATGGAATGCAAAGTTTCAGGGCTCATGTTGAAATACTCCAATGTTTGAGATGTCAAGTGCTATTCAATTGAATTCTTTTAAGGGAAGGGAAATGAAACCGGTCAGAGAATTTACCTAAGAAATAGGAGCAGGAGTCGGCCATACGACCCTTCGAGCAAAAGCAAAATACAGATCTGTCCTAACTTATGCTCACAGTTCAGTTTTATGATTACGCAAAGGAATAGAAACCAGATTTACAATTGAGAAACAAAGCTTTCAAGATGCACGGATCAGTATGCCTGACTGTGGAATGCAAACAGATTCTCACTATAACTACAACTAAAATACACTGAGCTTAACAACTATTGCCAGTTCCTGGGACTAGGGACAGGGTCACTGGCAAGGCTTGGAAGCTAAGCAGAGCCAGGCCTGGTTAGTACCTGGAGGAGTGACCATCAGGGAAGACCAGGTGCAGAAGGTCACGGAAGGAGCCCCGAGGAGGGGCGGTTGGTGAGAAGGTCACGGAAGGAGCCCCGGGAGGGGCGGCTGGTGAGCAGGCCCGGGCGTTGGGCTGAAGATTGTCAGACAGGAGGAATGGTGGAAATGGAATGGCAGCGCGCACAAACGCAGCGGCTTTGCTTCTCCCAGGACGGTGCTATTTACGTTTAATGTTAATGTTATTTGTACTGGACTCATGGGAGCTTGCAAGATCACATTTCGTTGTACAATGACAATAAAGTTGAATTATTATTATTAATGTTTATCAAATATTGATGAATTTTGTTTGTCAATTTTTATCGTTAGTGACTGGGATTCTTGCACTTTTTGGCAACTAACTACCTTTAATTAAAAATACGGTGACTGGAATTTTGTTGCAACAAAAACAGTATTCATTTTAATGTATGGCACATTTAATGTAATGAGTGTGATGGGACTCCAGGCTTCTGGTTCTCTATACAACCTCTGCAGAGCCAACAGCAGCAGAAAGCCACTTTCAATGCCACCCTCGCCAAGCTGGAATGGAAGAGGCCTTGAACACTTGCGAATCTGGTCAGAAAAAAAGTTGTCTTTTTGCAGTTCTTGAGTATTAAAAAAAGAGGTCCTTGTGAAATCTGTTCAAACATTACGACAATCAGTAGGTTTGGAATGGTTAGGAATTAGAATCTGGAGCCTGGGTGACCACACTACGCTTTCATCTTTAGAATCTAAGTTAAAAACTTGAGGTGGGATGAAAGTCTGTGCTGGCTATGTGAACTTAGTTTTGATAGTAAAACCATCCTCAAAATGAACTGGCAATCTCAACTGAACATATAAGAATGGCCGAGTGAGAGAAGTGGAAAAGTTCTCACTTGGTACAACATGGGGTGCTCTTTTGAATATGAATATACAGCATTTTGCAACCGTTTACCATGTGGCAAATGGTTCAGCAAAACACTACATGCCTGAAAGTTTTGCAAAAAATCCACTTTACTATTGATGCATAACTTAGCCAATTTGCTAGCTGACTGATATGCACTGCATTCCCATGGTATAGCTAGACTTGGTGGCCATTCATAGTTGCAAAAATGTTATCCAAACTAGATAGCTCATATCAAGTCAGATTTTGGCAGGAGATGTGGCTATGATGCTGGTGAATAGTACAATGTACAGTAGTTACAAAGCATACTTTAAGACATCTAGTAATAATAAAAAGATAATTGCATGAATGACATAACATTTTAACCACTTAATTTTATCAAATATGGATACCATTAGAAAACCTCCCACAATACACTAAAATCTTGTGTCTAAACAACTTCCAAAAATTAAACATGTACATTTTATATTTAGAGGAAACTCATTTCTGCAAATATTTATCAAAAAGAACTGAAACAACTAATAACCAATAAGCATGTACAAGCATAAATTATTCATATTAATTATAAAAATGCACAAGGAAACAGATATTCAAGGCATATTGTGCATACACAGAAATCTAAACATAATAAGCAGTTAAACTGTTCTTGGCACTGTTTTTATGTTTTCTCCTAAAGCTAGTGATCCTAATTGTTTTTGTTCTATAGATAATTTAATAATTTATAAAAGATGCAAGAAATGGGGTATCTGCTCATTCTGATTGTCACCATAAATCACACTTTTTGTTTTATCATGCACACAATGAGCACAAATTTTCCTTCTCCTTAAGAGTTTAGTTAAGTAGTGGGTGGGAACACAGCTCCAGCAGTTCTGCTTCAGGACTTGGACCAGAGGGTATAACTTTTTTTTTAATAAAAGATGGGTATGGACACACCAGATTGCCTAATTTGAGCACGGTTCCCCCGAGCAAATCAGGCCTGGTGTTAAAACTAAAATGGCACTGGGCCTTTTTTTTGTGAGCTCAGATATTTAACAAGTCTTAAGAATTGTGCTGAATCCAGCACAATTTCCAAAGCTGCCTGACCAACAGCGGTGAATGGATGCAAGAGCCAAAAACAGCCACGATGTCCACCTGCAACCATGCCTTCCGTTTCTCCTATGAGAATGCTGGTGACTTGGCAGAGCATCACTTAAACTGCCTCACATACGAAAGCATCCCGCAGCAACAGCAGTTTTTCAGACTAACAGTTAAATTTGGAAGGAAATTTCAACACAATCCAATGTTATGAAAAAATGGCTTACATTTCTTTTAAACACTGAAAATCCCTACAGTGGAGATTGTATTCCAAACTTAAATCCAAAATGGGAGGGGTTTCGGGAAGGAAAAAATATTTTGTGCAAGTATGAATATTATTAACTCAAAATAGTTTTACTGTTTTAAAATGGGGTCCAAAATTAACACCTACTGTTAACAAAAATTTGCACTTGATTTTAAAACATTGCATTAACTATACTACCAATCAAATGTTTTAGCTCATGTGGAAAATTTATTTTCCCTCACTAGCAAAATAATGCTAGTGACCAGAAAAAGTTAATTTTGTACCCTTTAAAAAAAGGTGGCAAGGGAATAGAATCTCAAAGATTCTGTACTTACTTCTCTGCCTCGACCTCTGCCTCCTCCTTGTCCTCCCAGAATCGAAAGGGATCCGCCTCCATACTCGTTGCCAGCATAAGCAAGCATTCCCCTCCCCCGAGAGCCTACAGTTGAAGGCTTCGAAAGGAGTGAAGAAAAGCTGCTGTAGGAAGAGTAACTTCCTCTTCCTGTTTCCGAATCAGCCCACACCCTAGGCATTGAACTTGAATGTGTGTAGGTGTCATCCCAGTTAGGCCTGCCATTATCATATAACCGGCTCTGGCTTCTACCTTCATAAGGGTCAAGGTATTGATCACCGAAATTCCTGTAGGAGCTCTCGGATCGATCAGGATAGCTATCCCCAAAGCGACTTCGTCCTGGTTCATGTAAATCGTAGCCAGATCTATACAGATCACGGCCATCCAGAGCAGACCTGGAGTCATGCGACTCATAAGGTCCAAACCTGGAAAAATTGCACAGTAAGGAAACCGGTAAAGTTACCAGTGAAATACAATAAAAACCAGAACAAAACACTGTTTACCTGCTAAAAAGGGTTCAAATATTCATTCCCTTTTTCGTAGGTATATATTCTTGTTCACGTATGTATAATATATACAGCATTAGTTAAAATATTGTTAAATGTGCTATGAAAATAAGTTTTCAAACTCAACAAAAGGTAACATTTTACCATACATGATTTAAGAAAAGGGTTAATAAATACATGCTGACACAGGTCTAAGATTTACAACAGTTCTTTTATGTTGCATTTTTTCTGCATAAGTAAAAGTCCTTTTTGTACTGAAACTATTAATCAATACACAATTACTGTAGTCAGTATTAAATATAGACTACTTCATGGAAGTTGCTACTTTCCTGTATTTTTTAAATAAATGAGCGTGAAAACTTATTTACAGTAAAGTTAAAGCATTTCACTAAAATGTTAAAACCTACCTAGAATATGAAAGCATATTCACAGTTAGCAACAATCATAAGCAGCTAACCTTTATAATTCTGTCTGAACTACATTTACAAATATTTGTGTTAATAAAATTTCATCTTTAAAAATCACTTTTTGAACAAGTGCCCAGAGAGCATTTTTCTTTTTATGCAATAGTAGCAATGTTAACCCAATTAGTTTTCATATCTTAGCATGGAGATTTCAGACAGCCTTGCCTCTGAACAGGGTTGTGAATGGAACAGTTTTTGTAGTCTCTGAAATCATCAGTACGCTTACATGCAGTGGATAAGTCGACATATCTTTCAAGAGTTAAAGGCCAGGCATTCCAGGTCTGCTCTGTGGCATTTCACCAAATTTGTGGCCATAATCTTTTCAGCTGTACCTGTAATGCACTTAAGCACTCAGTGCAGATGCAGCATCTTCTGAACATCCATAGGCACACTCATGCTCGGAGAAGCCCAGGTTTCACAGCAACTTCAATTATAACTTTATGAAGTTTTTTTCCTGAACTATGACGGTCAACTTTAAAAATAAAGTTTACAAATCCCTTCACATAAGCATACAGGATGATGACATAGACCCTACAAATACTACTGGCTATTGTAGCCATACGGTATTGGAAATGGGTTCTGAAAATTCAAATGGAGTTCAAGTGTGTATGAACCCACAGTGAAAGATGGGAATGTGGTGGGGCGTATCGAGCTCTCTCAGGTCAAAGTGCAATGCAGAGATCACCCTACAATGCCTAGACACAGCAAGCTTCAATTCCAGCCTTAGAAGAGTACAGTGTAACACTTCTATTTCCACACTTTATCATTTTGATATCTGAATGATTTTAACAAATCCGTTCTATGTTTTCAGGGTACTTATGTGGTGTGGCTTTGTGACCACTGGGAACAGGATTAAAAACAAGCCAACTGAGTTTTGACTTGAGGTGTAAACAGCCATCAAGGAAAGAAGACCATTGTCTCCTCTGTCTCAGCTACATTTGAACCTAGTTATTTCCATTGTGCTGCCAAACCCCCAGCGTTTAGACATTTTAAATTGCAATCTCCATTACGGATCAAGCAAATCCAATTTGAGAGAAGCAGGTAGTTTCACATGGTCATTTTAATTTCCCCATGAAAACTTTTTTGCTAAGTTTTGTGCTCATTAGGTGAGAAACATCAGTGCTGGGGAATGGAAAGCTTTTGCAACTTTGAAAAAATTAGTGTAACGTCAGATTTTTTTTTTTTTTAAATCTAAGACCATAGCAAAAGGACTTGCCCTCTTTAAGGAACTCTGCTTAACATCTCCGAACAGCTACTGTATTAATCTTACCTTCGATAAATACGGATTTCCTTACAAAAGCCCATTATGCCTAGAAATTATACACTCAATTTATTGCAATTTTTTTAACTTTATTTACAGATTACATAATTTGGATATTTGTTGAATTCCTCCCCCACCCCCCCAGGTTATATCTCATTCTACAAACACAGTAATCTTTTACTTTAAAATGTACCCTCAATTTTGGTAGGGCTGGTTTTGTGACCAGTGACCTGCTTCTGCTGGGGTTGGATCTAAAGAAAACAATCACTCTAAAGCTCAATAGGACAGTGAAATAATTAAACTGTAGCTTCCCTTTTTGGCTGTACTGCTAAAATGGCAGAATAATTTCAAACCGTCTAATTAGCAGTTTCTAGTGGTATAAATCAGCTACTGCAATACAATTAGCCTTAGAAATTAAAAATTCATAACCAGGCAGAATTATTGCAAGGTAACCTGCCTGGTTATGTTAAGCTTATCTGAGCTCCAGTACTGATCTAAAATTTGTAATGAGTTTAATACTTTTTCCTTCTTATCTTTGAATTAAAAATGTGCAGCACGACTCTAAAGATAAGACAGTAATAAGTAACTAAGCTGGTTTCACCTACCTCTCACTCCTACTAGGGTAAGTTTCCAGGAAAGACCTGGAGCTCCCATAAGAGCTACGCTCATAGTCACCACCACTCATCATACCTTTAATTAAAAAAAAAGTTAATCTTTTCAGCAGAGCTCTCATTAAAATGAATATTTACATTTAACTAATGGATTATTTAACAGACCATTAATCCCTCGTAGCATTCAAAAATAAATGGCTGAGCAGGTAGAGATATATGCTTGGCATCAAGGCAAAAGTGAGACAAAAATGCATGCAACTAATTGGCAGGGAGAGCTAGATTGGCTGAATGAACATTTCTCATTTCCATTTTCTTTGTATTAAAGCAGAAGGTTTCAGCTTCACTCCCCATCTCGTTAGCTCTGTGAGTAAATATAGAACATGATGCAGTACTTGGTCATACAGACAAGTGTGGCCCCAGGTTCAACACCCGTTCTTTGCAGAGTTGGCTGACTTCAGCTAGAGATCGGGGGGGGGGGTTAAGACATGGACAAGGAAAAATGGCCATGGTTTTTCCTATTGATTGCTGTCCATCAATGCTCACTAATTGATGTAGAAGCTGACTGAGAATAAGAGGATGAGCTGCACTGGCCCATGCTGGAAGAGTTCATCAACATTCACTCTTTAGGCTCACTTGTGAAGAACAGGCAAGGCACAACAGAGACCATTGCATGCCACCTAGAAAATGAGTGAAATCTGACTAACAGCATCACAGCTTTATAAAAAGCTGACAAATGGGGGGGGGGGGGGGGGAGCCGTAAATACCAATCTATAAAATCCAGTTACACTGAAGGTGCAGTGGGGCATTTGCTCGCCACAACTTAAACATTCTATCACGTGTACAGTGGATGACGGGCAAAAATTGCAGGCATCTTCCCTCATTTGTTTCAGAGAAATTGAAGGCTATTGCAGATGTATATTGGCACTCTATATTGCTAAATCTGATTGTTAAATTGCTTATAATCGCTGCCACAGTGACACTCACCTCTCCTTTACTTCAGAGGTACTTTCCGCCCCCCCCCTTTTCCTTCCCCCCCCCCCCCTTCCCTTCCCCCCCCCCCCCCCCCCCCCCCCGGCTGGCATTATCGTCTTCCCACCCACACGCACAGCAGCACTCTTCTCTCCCTCCCATTTCAGTTCACACTGGCACCCTTTTCCCTCTCTCTGCTTTCACACCAACACCCTTCTCCTATCCATACTGGCAGCTTTCTTCCTTCTCTCAGATCCTGCCCAATGCAACTGCTGTACACTGTAAGCAGAAATTCCCCATCTTGCAAAACTATGAGAACTTTCTTACGCAGCATAATTCAGATGTTCAAAAGCGCTAGCTGCCCAAATGAAACAAGGAAGATTCACACGTATTTGGGACCAACTTTTTATTATTTAAAAAAAAATGCATTTTGGAAACTCTCCTGACACAAGTCTACCTTTAGAAGGAAGGAATTGGGAAGGACCCCATTTAGGAGAGTAACAGAGCAATGGTTTTCTCAATTAATTTATCAAATTTCAACCGACTACTCTTTAGCATAACAATTTTGGATCAGGTACATTGCAAATACCAAAAATCAGTATGGTCAATCCCGGAGTTGCTCTGTACACAAGATCAGATTTTATCCATTTACACAATACAACCAACAGTTTGCAATACATTTACCTCATTATGAACAGGAATTAAAGGGATATCCTACCCTGTAAACAGCAACCTCTTTCACCAGTATTGCATGCTAAACTCAACCACTGCTTTTATAATATTTATAAAATATTATGGAAAACCATTGATTTTTACAGCAGGCCAGTCTGCCTAATCATTCTGTCGCCTTCATTTCAAACCCAGGTGACCCCAATTGCATGGTCACAGATCAAATTTCCTATTCATATTTTAGACCACATACTTGCCTGCCACCACTGTGCACCACCCCCCCCTCCGCCCCACCCAAATCATGTCCAGTTTTCCCTTAATGGATGTATTTCTTGAGTCAAGCTTATTGCAACCAAAATTTACAAGACTTGACATCAATATTCTCCATGGTGAAAATTTTTCTCCCTTCAAAACCCTACAGCAACAAGGACTAGACCTTTTGATTTTTATCAAAAATTCACCCACTCAAGCAGTCACAAATAATTGTACTCAACAGATTTAATCACAAATTACTGCTTAAGCTATTCATTTCAGGAAATTCATTTGCTGCTAAGGAGGGAGTTGGGGATTTACAGATATATGTCCTCCAATTGAAAAACATATAGTAATTAAGGCAGAGACTACTGTAATCAGAAAATAGGGAATCAATGCTTCAGGACAAACTTCAAAGTTTCACATCTTCACAAGATATGATAATCATGAGGAATCCCAGGGAGATTTCAAGATATTAAATTCATTTTCCAGCCGTCTGCCATGAGATGTGCCCAAACTCCCGAGTTGATATTTGATTGCGCTGCACATCTAGATTGGATTTTTTACCTGCCCGTAATAATTTAAATTTTGCTTGCAAAACTGTTGGCATTAAGAAATTCTGTATGCTGGGCCTACAGCAGCCTGAACAGCAATAAGCAACGATTAAGTTTTCACAAGACTGGTGCAGATGGAAAACAGGCATCCAGCCGCCCATTATACACACTGCCCAATTTTCTTTTCATTGGCTTAAATGGAAAGGTAAACCAGTCAGCGTGTAGAACAGGTGGCCAACCTGCTAGTGCCAGTTTCCCACCGCCGGCTAAAGTTAAAGTCTGCCATACTCGTATGTTTTCACTCGTGTGTTTAATTTTATATAAATTATCAATATTAGAAATTCATCAATCCTTTTTGACAAGCCAATTTTAATCCTACCCTGTAATCTTTCAGTGTGCCTTTTACAATTCTCCTTAAACGCATTGGTAAAGATTATTCTCTGAATGATGCACACAAACCCAAATCTCTTCTGTGACACCAATCAGATCAGGTTTCAACTGTTTTGCATTGGAAGACTAAATTTACTTATCAAACCATTGGTTATCTTAACCAGATTTTGTAAATTGCAAACAAAATTGAACACAACTACACTTCAGACTTAACATGCAATGCACCACAGAAACGATGCTACAGGGTTCAACTTCTTGTTTGACTTCATTATCACTGCTCTACTGTCAACCTCATTAGCAGATTTTCCATTGAATTGTATTAAATCAGATTCATGCTGATGTATCAGCAATTCAAACTAAATTACTTAGCAGTTTGCTCTTCAAAGCAATTGCAAATGTATCTTGAGCCCTGCAGTATACAGTATTTAAAAATTTGGCACAGAAAGTGCAAATTATTTGAAAAGATACAGCTACTAGCATCACAAATAGCAAGTGTAAAACTGTTTGTTTTATAAACAAAAAAAGACCAATTTAGGAGGTGGGAATTCTAAATTGCTAATCATTAGGATTGCTTTTAAAGGCCGATATCCTTAAGTTTTGCAGCATGGAGGTATCTTGCAAATATTGTGAAGAACTAGCAGCAATTCTGGCACGCAAGGGACCACTTAACATATGCACACAACATATCCACTGGAAGATGCCAACTTTATTTATCAGTAACCTACAAGGAAAATTACCCAGTGTTTCCACTTCACCTAGGAAAATACTTCAAACTGGATAGTAATAGTAGAAATATTATTTATATCAAGTACAGGAAACTCTTTGGTATCCGGCACCGACGGGACCGGCGTGTTGCCGTTTGATCAAAAATTCCAGATGACAGAGAGGGTTATCTACCGAGGCTATTTTTAACAAAGAAAAATAAAAAAATCAAGTAATGTGCAGTATACAGTAATTGGGTACTCACCTACAGAATGTTGTGTTAAATGGATGGTGGAAGATGCTTGATTAAGTACAGTACTGCCAGTTGAGGGTAATGCAATGCAATGACTACCAGCAGCGTGGGAGACGCACAGTACCCCTGTAAAATGGCGGATCAGAAGAGACTAGCGGCAGCGCGGGAGAGTCAGACTCCTGTTACAGGGGTTTTGAGGTGTTCCGACTTCCGACAGCGCCAAGAAGCCGAGTAGTGGCAGTTTGGAGGACTACCCCCACTGACTAACTCGGCCACCGCGGGAGACTCGGACTCGGCAACATTGCCGGTTATCGAGGTGTTGTTTTCAGAGTGAGAATTTTGCCGGTTAATAGAGAATTCCGGATATTTAGGTGCCGTTTAAATAAGAGTTTCCTGTATACGACCGTCGAGATTGGGATTTTGTCCTTCCGAACTTGAATTGTGGCTCCAGGGAACATTTTGAGCTGTATAACCCCAAGGTGAAGTCTACAGGAGTCAATGGTAGTTGCGGTGATGGGAACAATTTGACATGTTGAATTGTGTACTTGTGCCAACACATTAAATAAGCCCGGTGACAACAGTGCAATAGGAAACCCTGGTGCAGTTTTGTATGCAATTGAATTTTTCTGAATAAAGAACCCAGCTAGTTCAAATTTTCTCAAAACATTGTTTCTAAAAAAACACAAGTTGGCTCACTATTGTGTCAAAACTGTCGATCACTCTTGAAATGGCTGCCACCATACTAAACTACTAGACTGAGGAACACTAATGTTTTTATTTCAAATTTCCAGCATCTGCAGTATTTTGCTTTTGTACTAACACAAGATGGCTGCTGTATCACTCAAAATGGCAGTGACAAATGAAAAGTGAATACAGACTGTTTCCCAGATCCCCCAGTACTCCGTTGCTTAGCCATTCAGAACCCACCTGTTTTCCAGTTGTCCCTGGTGCTCCAACTACTGCTGGTGCCACTGTTCAGCCATTCCGATCCACCTGTGCACCAATGAAAATTCAAATCATGATAGCGCCAAATCAAGGGTAAACCAAAAATCCCTAAAATTCTCAGAGGTCTACAGTATTGAGGGTTCTTTGATTAAGTGCTCTTAGATGGACCCAATTTTCTACGAGTTTGTGGAAACTTTCATGGTTTCCATTGCAATTTTTTTCAACATGCTAATTTGATACTGACCAGTTACATATCAATATACAGTACAAGGAATAAGACTCTGGGGCATATTACAGCATACTAACAACTTTTAGAGTTGAAATGACCTGAAATACCAATAACGTACATTATATAGATTTATTGGTGTTGAAGTGCCTGGACAACTCAATGAGTAAATGCACCATCTGATGTGATAATGACCCATAAATAACCAGAAGGACCTAGGTTCTGTGTCGTCAAGACTGCTCGACTGACATCCAGTCTTGGATGAGCCAGTTAAACTTTGTTCAAACTAAAACCATCATCTTTGGTCTTAGCCACAAATGCCAAACCCTTGCCACGGATTCCATTCTCCTCCCCGGCCATCATCTCAGGCCACAAGAGACTGTTTGTAAGCTTGCTGTCTGATCCAACCCCAAGCTGAGTTTTCAACCGATGTCCTCCCATCACAAAGACCACCTACTTCCACAACGTTGCTCGCCTCTACTTCAGTCCATCTGCTGCTGAAACCATCACCTCCAGACACAACTATGCCAATATTCTGCAGGCCAATCTTGCATCGAAAATGTTGCTGTCCGTAGCCTATCCCCCACAAAGTTGCACACCCATTACCACTGCTCTTACTGACCTACATTGGCTCCCGATTCCTCAACACCTCGGATTTAAAATTCTCAAACCTTGTGGAGAAGCCGGTGAGCTGCCTGCGTGGGACCTTTCCCATTACTGCGCAGCTTAGAGGGAACATTGCCAGGTAGCTTAAAAAATGCAGTTTCGATAACGAGCATTGCTTAGTGTACAATGAGCTGCAACAAACATTCACCAATTTTGGATTGCTTACCGGTGTGTTCAGCCACAGCACAGCACTCGACCTGCACCCAGAGCAGCTGCTGTACTGAGCGAGTCTCAAATATATTTTTTGTTTGCTTACATTTTATGTAATGTTACCTAATGTGAGAAACCTCATTTCACAAGTGCAATCAGATATGTGGAGCAAAGCAAAACTGTGGTGATACACTCTCTCCTCAAATATTTACTATAATCTGAGTACTCTTATTGCTGGATCTATCCATAATATAATGAGCACAAGAAGTGTATCAGCAAGGCTTTGAACACTTGCACTATGGAGATCCTGATCCATCTTGTAGCAAGGTTGAGTAAAGATACTAATGCTATAGACAGACATTGAACAAGTCCCAATCACAACATCCACAATATAGCACTTCAGCAAAATAAACACCTTCCTATAGCAAACATATTTCATGTTCCCAATAAGTATATTATAGCAAGGCCACAGTGTTCCAACAAGACAAAACAACCCAGTACTGCCTGAGCGAGAGATCATTTTATCATACAACCGAGTAAAATTGAAGCTCAACGCACCTGCAAGTTGGCAGCAGAAATGTGCAGAATTAGAATGGAATTACTAGTTTTACTTGTTTCCCTTCCAGTTTATTTCATTGGGGCTTCGCATCGAGGAGAATGAAGGCACCGCCCACAATGGTCACTAGATGGCGCCTGTGTGCTATTTTAAATTAAAACTTATTTGGTGCATCAGGAACATGCACTGAGTATCACAATAAGCACTGGAAAATGTGTAATGTCTGCAATGTTCATGAAAATATTCCAGTCAGATTATTTTTCATAAACTTCTGCTACCAAACAGGTCTATTCTAGTGTCTGACAACCCAAATGTTAAATCGGATTTCCCTTTTCAAATGCTGATAGACATATGAGCAGCACAACTAGAACAACTTGCATTTATATAGCGCCTTTAGTAAAACGTCCCACGGCGCATAATCAGACAAAGATTGTGACACTGAAGGCGATATTAGGATGTTTGACAAAGCTTGGTCAAAGAGATAGGAGAATCTAAAAAGGAGGGAAGCAGAGAAGTGAAGAGATTTTGGGAGGGAATTACAGAGCTTAAGGCCTAGACGACTAAAGGCATGGCTGCCAATGGTGGGGCTAGGAAATTGGGGAAGCACAAGAGGCCAGAGTTAGAGGAACAGAGAGTTCTCGGAGGGTTGGAGTAGCTTACAAAGATAGGGAAGGGCGAGGTCATGGAGGGACTACCCTCCATAGTGCAAAAGTTGTGCCCTTCAACATCTTGGGGTTTGCCTTAGCGCAATAAGAGATATGTTTCAATTTGAAGAACTTAAAAGAAATTAAATCCAGGAATCTTACATCGTAAAATTTACGCTCCAGGATTTTTTTTTTTTTATATGTTCAGTGTTCTACTTGGAAAAAATGAACCCTCCCACTTATAGTTAGCTTTTTTCTTTTTTTTTTTTTTATTATTAAAGAGCTTCCTATTGCCATCCAGTGTGACGAATTGTTCAACGGCTGACGTCAATTCCATGAATGCACGGTTTGTGCATTCATACTGTTAATTTCCATTTTTAATCATGGGATCCTGTCAATGAGACTCAGAATAAAAAGGACAAAGAGCCGAGGGAAGTACTGAGAGCTGCTAATGGCTGCAAGAATGCATGTCAAAAAAAAATGATAGCAGGAAGCAGCATCTCTCTCCCCAGTCTATCATTTAGCTTTCTCCTCTCCATTTAACTCTCAATGCCAAACTCCAACAAGCTCTAAGGTATGGGTAACAAACTGATTTACCACTGCCAAACTCTAACTTCATTCATTCACTAAAAAATTCGATCTTAAAAGTGGGTGATCAAAGGCACTGCAGTTTCATGGTTATCTTAAAAGCTTACAATGCTTGAAACTGATTCAGATATTCATTGGAGGTCCTCATTTAAAGATCCCCATTTGCACAGGAAAACCCCACTTAAAAATGTACTCTGCACAGGCCAACTCCTCTCTCCTAGTCTCAAGGAAGAGGATGCTGCCATAGACATAGTAATGGAGGAAGTAGTGGAGATACTTGATAGGATAAAAATTGATAAAGAGGAGGTATGGGGCTGTGGTGTAAAGGGTGGACAGCTTTAAGTTCCTCGGAGTCCACATCACGGAAGACCTCTCCTGGTCCCTCAATACCTCCTCTCTGGTGAAGAAGGCCCAGCAGCGCCTATATTTCCTAAGGAGGCTGAAGGGATGTAACCTGTCACCCCTGATCCTCTCTAACTTTTACCGCTGCACAATAGAGAGCATCCTGACGAACTGTATCACAGTATGGTATGGCAGCTGTAGCTCCTATGACCGGAAAGCCCTGCAGCGGGTAGTCAAAACTGCCCAACGCATTGCCGGCACCCGGCTACCGACCATAGAGCACATTATTAAAGAGCTTCCTATTGCCATCCAGTGTGACGAATTGTTTACGGAGGTCACGGTCCATCATCAAAGACCCTACCCACCCCAGCCACAGTCTGTTCGCCCTCCTGCCATCTGGGAGACGCTACAGATGCATTCGCACCCGTACGACCAGATTTAGGAACAGCTTCTTTCCCAGGGCTGTCATCCTACTGAACTCCACAAATAAACTCTAAAGCCTGCACATCTGCCAATGCACTTTATTATGGTTATGTTTATGTTAATGTATTACAAGCCAAATGTATGTTGAATGTTTAAATGTCTTAATCTAAATGTACACTCGGGAGCCGCAAGCCTACATTTCGTTGTACTGCACTTGTGCACTAACAATGACAATAAAAGTTGATTTGATTTGATTGAGGTATTAGAAAGGCTGGCTGCACTTAAAGTAGATAAATCACTCGGAGCGGATGGAATGCATCCTAGGAGGGAATTGAGGAAGGAAATTGCGGAGGTACTGGCCATAATATTCCAATCCTCCTCAAATACAGGGGGCGGTGCCAGAGGACTGGAGAATTGCAAATGTTACACCATTGTTCAAAAAAGGGCGTAAAGATAAACCCAGCAACTACAGGCCAGTCAGTTTGACCTCGGTAGTGGGGAAGCTTTAGAAACAGTTATCAGGGACAAAATTAACAGTCACTTGGACAAGTGTGGATTAATTAAGGAAAGCCAGCACTGATTTGTTAAAGGCAAATTGTGTTTAACTAACTTGATTGAGTTCTTTGATGAGGGTAATGCAGTTGACGTAGTGAACATGGATTTCCAGCAAAGTTGAAGCCCATGGAAAAAAAGGGACAGTGGGAGCATGGATACGGAATTGGCTAAGTGACAGGAAACAGAGAGTAGTGGTGAACAGTTGTTTTTTTGACTGGAGGAAGGTATACAGTGGTGTTCCCCAGGGATAGGTTCTAGGACCACTGCTTTTCTTGATGTATATTAATGACTTGGACATGGGTGTACAGGGCTCAATTTCAAAATTTGCAGAAACTTGGAAGTATAGTGAACAGTGAGGAGGATAGTGATAGATTTCAGGAAGACACAGGCAGGCTGGTGAAATGGGAAGTGGCAGATGAAATTTAATGCAGAAAAGTGTAAAGTGATACATTTTGGTAGAAAGGAGAGGATATATAAACTAACTGGTACAATCCTGAAGTGGGTGCATGAACAGCGAGACCTGGGGGTATGTGTGCACAAATCGTTGAAGGTGGCAGGGCAGGTTGAGAAAGCAGATAAAAAGGCTTACGGAATTCTGGGCTTCATGAATAGTGGTATAGAGTACAAAAGTGTGGAAATTATGATGACCCTGTATAAAACACTAGAGTAGTGTGTCCAATTCTGGGCACCACACTTTAGGAAGGATGTAAAGGCTTTAGAGAGGGTGCAGAAAAGATTTACGAGAATGATTCCAGAAATGAGGGACTTCAGTTACGTTGATAAGACTGGAGAAGCTGGGGTTGTTCTCCTTGGAGCAGAGAAGATTGAGGGGAGATTTGATAGGCGTTCAAAATCATGAGGGGTCTGGACAGATTAGATAGATAGAAACTGTTCCCATAGGCAGAAGGGTCGAGAACCAGAGGACACAGATTTAAGGTGATTGGCAAAAGAACCAAAGGCGACGTAAGAAAAAACTTTTTTACGTAGCGAGTGGCTAAGATCTGGAATGCACTGCCTGAAAGGGTGGTGGAGGCAGATTCAATCACGGCTTTCAAAAGGGAGTTGGATAAAGTATCTGAAGGAAAGAAATTTGCAGGGCTACGGTGAGAGGATGGGGGAGTGGGACTAGCTGAAGTGCTCTTGCAGAGAGCCGGCACCGGCTCGACAGGCCGAATGGCCTCCTTCTGTGCTGTAACAATTCTATGATTCTAAGTTGTCAACAACAACAACTTGCATTTATATAGTGCCTTAAATGTCCCAAGGTGCTTCACAGGAGTGTTATCGAACAAAATTTGACACCGAGCCACATAAGGAGATATTAGGAGGTCTCCAAAAGTTTAGTCAAAGAGGTAGGTTTGTCTTAAAGGAGGAGAGGTTTAGGGAGGGAATTCCAGAGCTTAGGGCCTAGGCAGCTGAAGGCATGGCCACCATTGAAGAAATGATAAAAAACAGGATGCACAAGAGGCCAGAATTGGAGGAGTGCAGAGATCGCGGACGGTTGTAGTGCTGGAGGCAGTTACTGAGATAGGGAGTGGCGAGGCCATGGAGGAATTTGAAAACAAGGATGAGAATTTTAAAACTGAGGCATTGCCAGACCAGGAGCCAATGTAGGCCAGCGAGCACAGGGGTGATAGGTGAACAGGACTTGGTGCGAGTTAGGATACAGGCAGCGGAGTTCTGGATGAGTTCAAGTTTACAGAGGGTGGAAGGTGAGAGGCCGGCCAAGAGAGTATTGGAATAGTCAAAGTCAAGTCTAGAGGTAACAAAGGTATGGATGAGGGTTTCAGCAGCAGATGAGCGCATTTAAAGCTGGTTTCCTTTTTGAAAACTTTTAGGAACATACTGACAAAAGGTCATTTGTGAGCCCAGTATTCAAAATTGAATTCTGCCATATGGGTTTGATTACATCGATCACAGGCTGATGGGTCATTTGGCCTATCGCCTTACAACACATTGAGAAGTAGTTCCCTTTAGTGGCTAGAGACAAACTACATCCGTGCATTTCCTATATTACACTCAGACAAAAATAATACAACCCTGGACAAAACCCCCCCAATTACCTTATCCATTTAAGTTATGCCAATCTTTTAATTGCATACATGTGATCACAAACACCAATTTTCCATTACATATTGAATCATTTCCGAGTTTGTGGGTAGTCAGAATTGTATATCTATTCCAAACACTTAACCTAAACTGCTGGGATTTTTAAAAAATGAAGAAAAATCTGAAATTTTAAAAAAGCAAAGCAAGTTGATCATTTAGAAGAGGTTAATATTTGAATTATAACCAAGACTGACGCCTGAAATATTATTCTATCCTTCTAGCAATTTCTGTGTTTGTTTTTATAATGATTAAATAACGCTCAATTGAAGAATTACATGCAAAAATTATAGTGTGTGTGTTTTTACGAATAAAAATCTGCAAGGAGACACGGGCTTGCATCCCCTTTAAGCGGGGCCCAACAAGGAACCAAACAATAAAACAAAGGAAACGTATAAAATTAAGTAACATACCCACCCCTGTGGTGTGTTTTTTTTTTAAAAACACGACCAGGCAGTCGTATTTCACGCATTTAAATATAATAATTTGGGGCAGTCGATTGCCGGTGGAGATTTATGTTTAAAAAGCGGCCGCTGGGCAAGGTAAGAGCAGACTGAGAGGCTCTGCCGCCAAGCGAACTCAAAATGGCTCCCGACGACGAATAAGACGGGCGGTTAAGCAGACATATTTAGAGATTTTGATGTTGTTTTCAAGATCAGGATCGGCGATGATTACAATACACGGGTTGGCGCGGGGGGGAGGAGGAAAGAGAGAGAGAGGCGGTAACGACCCCCGCTGCCTTTAACGCATTAGCTGCATTTTTGGAGTGAAGCAAGACGGCCGCCATTTTAGACGGGAGAAGTCGGGCCGGGCACGCAGCGAGGGAGCGGCCGCACCATTGCTGGGGGGACCCTCGGCCACACACCCCGAGAGATGGGTGGATGGAGAGGGGGCCCCGCCGATTGCTCGATGCCTCGCTGCCTGCCTGCCAGCCACCCCCCTGCGCTTTTTGTTGTTTTTTGCGACGGAGGACACGCCGCGTGGCGAGAGCCGCCTGTTTCCGCAGGCCCCGGTTTGAGAAAAAAGGGGAAATGCGGCCGCTCACTCACTCTCTCTCTCTCTCTCCCTCTCCCCAGCCTGTCCTACCTCTCAGTCCTTCCGTGTCCGTCGAGCCCCAGGCCCGGTTCGAGCCCCTCAGCCCGTCCGTCTCGCTGACGCCCCAGCCCCGGCTCGCTCCTCTCAGCCCGTCCATGTCTTCCTGCTGCTCCTCAGTCACTGGCGCCGCCCGGCTCCTTCACACTAACCCCTCCTCTCCGCCCCTCAGACAAGGCAAAGGCAGAGGGGGACTGGCTTTTACCAAGTCGCTGCACCCGCCTCTCGCCACCCAGCTCACAGCACCAAACAACAGCTTTTCAAAATCGTGGGCACGGGCTTTTGGCATCACCACCCGTTTAGAATTTAATATTTTATCATTATTTTTCCACTTGCTTCAACCAGGAGGACGGAATTTAGCGTCGCACCGGCGGTGTGTCTTAGCCAGGCTTTTCCTGTCATTGGGTTAACAGTTCCTGCGCACAAAAGCAATACCCAGAAAAAACACCCATTTGTTTTGTCAAAACTCAACTCGGCAGAAAGTCCCCCCCAACTATACAATTTTCAAAAGGCAACCAATTCCTTATAGAATCAGGGGTCGCAGTCTAAGGATAAGGGGTAAGCCATTTAGGACAGATGAGGAGGAATTTCTTCACCCAGAACCTGTGGAATTCTCTACCACAGAAGCCAATTCATTTTTAAATATATTCAAGAAGGAGTTAGATCTATTTCTTAAGGCTAAAGGGATCAAGGGATATGGGGAGAAAGCAGGGACAAGGTACTGAATTTGGATGATCAGCCATGATCTCATTGAATGGCGGAGCAGGCTCGAGGGGCCGAATGGCCTACTCCTGCTCCTATCTTCTATGTTTCTATGAATAGCAAAATACTGCGGATGCTGGAAATCTGAAATAACAACAAAGTGCTGGAAACACTCGGCTGGTCAGGCAGCATCAAGGAGAGAGAAACAGAGTCAATGTTTCGAGTCGGGGACCCTTAGTCCTGAGGAAGGGTCAGACTGAGGAAGGGTCCCCAACTCGAAACGTCAGAACTGGTTCTTACGAAGGGTCCCCAACTCGAAACGTTGACCCTGTTTCTCTCTCCTCGATGCTGCCTGGCCTGCCGAGTGTTTCCAGCATTTTCTGTTGCAATTCCTTATGCATTTGTACAATAGCAAAATACTGCGGATGCTGGAAGTTAAAGTTTAGGCCCTTTACAGCCTTCTGGACTCAACATCGAGTTCAACAATTTCAGACTATAACCTCGGCCCCTATGTTTTCTTTTTTCTCTCATGGCATCTGTTGATGATTCTGCCATTGCCATTTACACCTTATCTAGTAGAGTCATTGATGTGCCTCAATAATCCCGAGACTCGATGTTAGCGAAACAAAACAAGGCTTTTATTAACTTAGAAGATAACACGCAGTGGAGAGAGGTATCTTCCCTGGAGGTCTGCAGTACTGGCTGTGAGGCCAGACTGAGCTGGCTTACATAGAGGCCAGGTATGGGCGGAGCCCTACACACAACACATTCCATACATTCCAATACACAATACAATGGTGAGGAGAAACCTGAAACCAACCACAGTCACAGGCAATACAATGGTAAGGGGGAACCTGGAACCAACCACAGTCACAGGCAGTGATGAATGGAATATTTCATCACATTCACCCCTTCTATAGATTTAGTCTGTTCGGGGGTTTGGTAGTCCTCTGCGACCGACGTGGCTGTTGTGGTGTCGCGGGTGTCGGCTGGGTGTCCCCGGTGGCCTCCTGGGTCTCTGCCGGGAGTGCCGCCAGGGTTGTTGAAGGGGTAGTTGGTGGGGGTGCCGTTGGTCGATGTTCTTCCGGGGGTGATGAAAGAGTAGTGGGTGGGTAAGAGTTGCTGTGGTCGTTGTTGCTGCTATTGCCGTGGTTGTTGTCGTTACCGGCTGGGGCGACGTCTTTTATTGACACGGTGTCCTCCCTTCCGTCGGCGTGCCGGACATACGTGTATTGGGGGTTGGCGTGGAGTAGGTGCACTGGCTCCACGAGAGGGTCCGTCTTATGGCCCCTCACATGCCTTCGCACGAATACCGGACCCGGGGTGGAGAGCCATGACGGCATGGATACACCTGAGGTGGATTTCCGGGGGAAGCTAAACATTCGTTCATGAGGCGTGGCATTAGTGGCAGTACACAATAGCGACCGTATCGAATGGAGCACATCTGAGAGGACTTCCTGCCAGCGGGAGATAGGGAGGCCCTTGGTCCTTAGAGTTAGAGTGATTGCTTTCCATACTGTCCCGTTCTCTCGCTCCACTTGACCGTTACCCCGGGGGTTGTAGCTGGTGGTACGGCTCGTGGCGATACCCCTGGACAGCATGTACTGGCGTAGCTCTTCACTCATGAAGGACGCCCCCCTATCCGTGTGGATGTAGCTCGGCATACCGAACAGGCAGAACAGGCTGTTGAGGCATTTAATGACCGTGGCGCTGGTCATGTCTGGGCAGGGGAAGGCGAATGGGAACCGGGAGTATTCGTCCACAATGTTCAGGAAGTAAACATTGCGGTCGACGGACGGGAGGGGGCCCTTGAAATCTAAGCTGAGCCGCTCAAAGGGCCGTGTAGCTTTGATTAAGTGGGCTCTATCAGGGTGGTAGAACCGAGGCTTGCACTCAGCGCAAGTGCGGCAGTTCCTGGTCAGAGACCAAACTTCCTCAATCGAGTAGGGTAAGTTGCGGGACTTTATGAAGTGGAACAGCCGCGTGACCCCTGGGTGGCAGAGGTCGTTGTGGAGGGTCTGTAGCCGATCCCCGGTGGCGCTGGCACACATCCCTCGTGAGAGGGCATCTGGGGATTCGTTAAGGGCCCCTGGCCGGTAAATGATGTCATACTCGAAGGTGGAGAGCTCGATCCGCCACCTAAGAATCTTATCATTTTTGATCTTCCCCCTCTGTTTATTATTGAACATAAACGCTACCGACCGCTGGTCGGTAAGTAGGGTGAAGCGTTTGCCGGCTAGGTAGTGGCGCCAGTGGCGCACTGCCTCCACGATGGCTTGGGCCTCCTTTTCCACGGAGGAGTGTCTGATCTCGGGCCCTTGGAGGGTCCTCGAGAAGAAAGCTACGGGCCGCCCCGCCTGGTTGAGGGTGGCCGCCAAGGCAAAGTCAGACGCATCACTTTCCACTTGAAATGGAGTGTTCTCGTCCACTGCCTGTAGCGTGGCCCGCTCAATATCCTGCTTAATGCTTTTTAAGGCGGCGTGGGCCTCAGCAGAGAGCGGAAAAGAGGATGCTTTCAAGAGGGGGCGGGCTTTGTCGGAGTAGTTGGGGACCCATTGGGAATAATAAGAAAATAACCCCAGGCACCTTTTCAGGGCTTTGGGAGTGTTGGGCAGGGGCAGCTCCCGTAGGGGGCGCAATCGGTCGGGGTCTGGTCCGATTTCCCCATTCTCCACCACGCTGCCTAGTATGCAGAGGCGCGTGGTGTTGAAAACGCACTTGTCCTCGTTGTAGGTGAGGTTGAGCTTTTGTGCGGTTTTCAGGAACCTCTCGAGGTTCGAGTCGTGATCCTGCTGGTTGTGACCGCAGATGGTGACGTTGTCGAGGTAGGGGAAGGTTGCCTGCAAGTGGTGGTCATCGACCATGCGATCCATCTCCCTCTGGAAGACCGAGACCCCATTCGTCACCCCAAAGGGGACTCTGAGGAATTGGTAGAGGCGTCCGTTCGCCTCGAAGGCGGTGTACGGGCGGTCCTCTGGTCTGATAGGGAGCTGGTGGTACGCTGACTTGAGGTCGATGGTGGAGAACACCCGGTATTGGGCGATTTGGTTCACCATTTCTGATATGCGGGGTAGCGGGTAGGCGTCTAGTTGGGTGTACCTGTTGATCGTTTGGCTATAGTCGATCACCATCCGTTTCTTCTCGCTACCCCTTACCACCACCACTTGGGCGCGCCACAGGCTATTGCTGCATTCAATGATGCGCTCTTTCAGGAGCCTGTCTACCTCGGTTGCGATAAACCGCCTGTCCTCCCAGCTGTACCTCCTGCTTTTGGTCGCTATTGGCCGGCAGTTAGGGGTAAGGTTCGCGAATAGCGAAGGCGGCTTTACCTTCAGGGTAGCCAGGCCGCACACTGTGAGGGGCGGCTGGGACCCACCGTACTTGAGCGTGATGCTTTGGTGGTTGCACTGGAAATCCAGGCCCAAGATCACGCTCGCGCATAGATTCTTCATGATTAATACTTTAAAATTATCGTATACAGTCCTGTTAACGGACAATTGTACCGTGCAGTAACCCAGAATGGTCGATGTCTGGGTTTTATCAGCCATAGAGATTGTACCCCGAGTAGGGACCACCTTTAGGGAGAGTTGTCGTGCCAGTTCCGGGTGGATAAAACTCTCCGTGCTTCCACTGTCAATTAAACATTTAACCCCGCACCCGTTTACCTCGATGTCCACCATTGATTTGGATAGCGGGTGGGGCCTGGTCTGGTCCACTGTGACCGATGCCACTGTAGGGCCCTGATCGAGACAAGATGGCGTCCGCGCTGTCTGCTCACAAGATGGCGGACCCCACGAGGTCGGGTAAGATGGCGTCCAAGATGGCCGCTCCCACGGCGCACACGCGGCGGTGGCGGGTTTTGGTTTTCCAGCGGGGTTCCCTCTGCACACCTTCCCAAAGTGCCCCTTCTTACCGCACTTAAAGCAGGTGGTGCCTTTCGCCGGGCACAGGTTTCTGGTGTGCTTTGGCTGCCCGCAGAAGTAGCAGTTGGGTCCCCGACGCGTCGCGGCTGTCGTAGGGCTTCTGGGGGGAGAGCGGGGCCCCGACGGTGTCGGGCTGCCGGGCGGGGAAGATGCCTTCCAAGATGGCGGCGCCCTTGGTGCACACGTGGCGGCGTGGACGGCGCGGGCTGAAGAGTAGGCGTCCGAGTTTCTCTGGGCCACATCCAGGGATCGCGCGGTGTCCGCAGCCTGTTTCAGGTCCAATCCCGTTTTTTCCAGCAGTCTTTGCCGGATGTAAGTGGAGCTGAGGCCTGTGATAAAGGCATCGCGAACAAGCTCGTCGGTGTACACTGCGGCTTTTACATCTCGGCACTTGCAGTCTTTGCCAAGCATTTTCAGGGTGCCTAGGAACTCCTCCACCGATTCCCCAGGTCGCTGTGCGCGAGTGGCGAGCAGATGCCTAGCATACACCTCATTCGTAGGCTGCTGGTAATGCGCCTTTAAGATGTCGCAGGCGGCCAGGTACGTGTCGGCGTCTTGGATGAGGGGGTAAACCCGGTGGCTTACCCAATTCCTCAGAATTCCGAGTTTCATACTCGCAGCGTCCGTAGCGTCTTTGACGGCTGCGGAATTGTCCAGGAAGAATTCCATACACATAAACCAGTGTCCGAAGCGTGCTGATGCGTCCGGAGCATGCTGATCCAAATCCAAACGTTCGGGTTTCAGGAGTTGATCCATTGTGTTGAAAAATAAGTTAATAAAATTGATGTGCCTCAATAATCCCGAGACTCGATGTTAGCGAAACAAAACAAGGCTTTTATTAACTTAGAAGATAACACGCAGTGGAGAGAGGTATCTTCCCTGGAGGTCTGCAGTACTGGCTGTGAGGCCAGACTGAGCTGGCTTACATAGAGGCCAGGTATGGGCGGAGCCCTACACACAACACATTCCATACATTCCAATACACAATACAATGGTGAGGAGAAACCTGAAACCAACCACAGTCACAGGCAATACAATGGTAAGGGGGAACCTGGAACCAACCACAGTCACAGGCAGTGATGAATGGAATATTTCATCACAGTCATCTTTTGTTTCTTAACTTGTCACATTACCATCTCCTTTTGCCTTGCACCATCATCCCTTTTGTCTTTTAATCTCTCTTGCCTTCCATCCTATCACAGACCTTCCCTTTGTTCTTTCCTCCCCTCCTCCCTTTCCCTGCCCCACACTTGCTTAAACATCTGTTACTTCTCCAACTTTTTCCAGTTCTGACGAAGAGTCATCAACCTGAAACGTTAACTCTGTTTCTCTCTCCACGATGCCACCTAACCTGCTGAGGGTTTCCAGCATTTTCTGTTGTTGTTCCTTATAGATTTGACCAGTATCACTCATTGGGATTGACAATCACTAATTTTTGGTTCCAAAAACATGACAGATATTTTCCTATCTGTCTCTCAACAAAATAAATACGGCACCCTACATTTAACTCGGGTTGCTATGAGTCACTGTTACTATTAATATTTACCACTCCCAACAATTTCCTGATTTTGACAACTTTAAAATCTATATGGTTACTACCTGACTTATCATAGAATCGTTACAGCACAGTAGGAGGCCATTCGGCCCATCGAGCCCATGCCGGCTCCCTGCAAGAGCACTTCAGCTAGTCCTATTCCCCTACCCTTTCTCCGTAGCCCTGCAATTTTTTCCTTCAGGTACTTATCTAATTCCCTTTTGAAAGCCACAATTGAATCTGCCTCCACCACCCTTTCAGGCAGTGCATTCCAGATCCTAACCACTCGCTGCGTAAAAAAGGTTTTCCTCATGTCACCTTTGGACCTTCTGCCAATCACCTTAAATCTGTGTCCTCTGGTTCTCAACCCTTCTGCCAGTGGGAACAATTTCTATCTATCTACTCTGTCTAGACCCCTCATGATTTTGAATACCTCTATCAAATCTCCTCTCAATCTTCTCTGCTCTAAAGAGAATAACCCAAGTTTCTCCAGTCTATCCACATAACTGAAATCCCTCATCCCTAGAACCATTCCTGTAAATCTTTTCTGCACCCTCTCTAAAGCTGTCACATCCTTCCTAAAGTGCGGTGCCCAGAATTGGACACAATACTCCGTTGTGGCCGAACCAGTGTTTTATAAAGGTTCATCATAACTTCCTTGCTTTTGTGCTCTATGCCTCTATTTATAAAGCCCAGGATCCCATATGCTTTTTTAACCGCTTTCTCAACCTGTCCTGCCACCTTCAACGATTTGTGCACATATACCCCCAGGTGTCTCTGTTCCTGCGCCCCCTTTAGAATTGTATCCTTTAGTTTATATTGCCAATTATGCCAATAATATTTAAGTATTTTGTTTCACCCACATTGTACACACAATCCATCTCCCACTTCTAGCAATATGAATTATCAGGAGCAGTACACCAAGCTGCATTCCCAATTTTTACTGTTTTGGGTTTGCACCCTTCATCAGAATGAAGTAGTAAACACCCAAAATTACCTGTCTTTTCTCTGTGAAAATACTGACTGGCCTGCTGTGTATTTCCAGCACCTCCTGTGGATTTTCTTTGCAGAATTCAAGGACTTTCAGATTTTAATTTTTTTTCACAATTTTGCTGCTGCTTTTTGCTCAGCATACCAGTAGGCGAGCCTCTGTCTCACTTCTAGGCCCATATGGCAAACCTTTGCGCTTCAGCAGATTATCAACCGTGCCAATATTATGAGTGGCTTTAGCTCAAGGAATCCTATGCTGACCACACACATCTTTGGTTCCGTATAGTGCTGTTCCCTGAGCTGCTGAGATACAGAGCTGGTCAGTCAATCATAGACTGAGCTCCCGGCAACACTTGCCTGTGATGGACTGCAGTACTAATGTTAAAAGCCTGCCAGTTATTTCACTGTCAACACAGTATGCAGGGTTACTCGTTACTTTTCTTCCAGTTAACACTGAATCGTCACTCAGTGCACACCTTCTGTGGCCAAGGTGGCAGTATGGAGACCTGCTCCTAGACCCTCAATACATAAGAAATAGGAGCAGGAGAGCGCCATACGGCCCCTCGAGCCGTACTCAATTTTAACGATAGGATGTGCATAGCTAACCTTATAGAATTCTTTGAAGAAATAACTGAGAGGATAAAGGAAATTAAGTTTCATAAAGCAGTTAAGAATTACGGCAAAGATATTAGCACATGGAATTAAGGGAAATGTGACTAAATGGATAGGGCTCATTGGAGGACAGAAAGGAAAAGGAAGTTTCTCAGGCTGGAAAGATGTAGTGAGTGGTCTGTGTTGGGACTGCATATGGACATGCAAATTGGGGGAACAATTTGTTGATAACACCAAAATTATAAAAGACTGCAGGAGGACATAAATAAACTATTAGGATGGGCATAGATAGCAGATGCAGTAGAAACGTGAAACAGAGCTTAAATACGGAAGCAACATGATTCTTGGTTTTATATCCAGAGACATAAAATACAGCATCAAGGAGGTAATGCTGAACTTGTACGAAACCCTAGTCAGATTGGAGAAGGCAGGGACAGGGTACTGAATTTGGATGATCAGCCATGATCTCATTGAATGGTGGAGCAGGCTCAAGGGGCCGAATGGCCTACTCCTGCTCCTATCTTCTATGTTTCTATGGAGTATTCAAGGTTCCACAAAACAGCAATGAGATGAATGACCAATTAATATGTTTTGTAGTGTTGGTTGAGGAATGAATGTTGGCAAGGACACAAGAGAGAACTTTGAAAAAGTGTCATGGTTTCTTTTACATCTACTTAAATAGGCAGGCAGGACCTCAGTTAAACATCTCCTCCGGAAGACAGCCCCTCTGCCAATACAGCACTCCCACAATACTGTGCTGAAGTGCCAGTCTAGATTTCTGTAGTCAAGTCCTGGGGTGGGGTTTGAACTTTCTGACTTAAAGGTGAGTGCGCTACCACTGAGCCAAGCTGAACTTGAGAGACTTGAAAAATCAGAGGTTTTTTTTTTACTAGCGCGGAGAAGGATAAGGGCTGATTGATGGAGATTTGCAGGATTCTGAAAGGTTATAATAGGGTAAATAGTGATTGCTTGTTTTCACTGGATGTTAACAAAAGCGAACAAATTTAAGAACCACATAAAGAATTAAAGGGGTGGTTAGGAAAAAAATCTTTACACACAGGGTGGTTATAATGTGGAATTCTCTGCTCCATACAATTGTTGAAGCAGAGTTCATACATTGAATTCAAACTAACATTAACAAAACCCAAATTCAGATATTTTGACACCATTTGGCTACTACACCTCAGAAAAATGAATATGTATTTTTTTTATGCAGCTCAATACAGTAAAACCTAACATTGTGCCACTAATTGTATTTATAAGAATGACTAACTCATCTAACTGGAACTACATCTATAGAATTAAAAAGCTCAGGGAATTTTTGAAAAAAAGAACAAATGGAATACTGTAAACAAAAGAAAGTGGTATAGCTTGCAGAACTTGCTTATACAACATTTTTCAGATAAGGTACTATGTGAATGCAGCTCTTTTTTTTTTACTATGAGGCATTTGCAGGTGTCCTTAGTCTGTTGTGCCATGCAGAATAACTGAATAAAGATTGGCTGTGTGTTGATACTCATCTTTATGTGCAGTAGTCCTTATTCTTTTTGAATGAAAGAATCCTCAAAATAATAAGTCTTCAGATCCAGTAAGCAGGAACTCACAAGAGATGGATTGTTCTTTTTTTAAAAGTGTACACTACGCAAGGCCATTGTTCAATAAAATATTGATTCTAATCACTTACAGTAGTTTATTTTTACGACAGCTTTTTATCGTATACAAAAAGTTGAAATTTTCCACCCAGCAGCTGTTATGAACAACAAATATTGCACCTTTTAGAGTATTTTTTCTATGTGACTGAATTTTTTTTACCACCCTTAAGTGATAATGAATCTGCTAACATGTTTAAGCAAATAGTAATAGTGTAAGATGTTGACCTCACTACTGGCTTGTAATTTTCATAACGTGTACTTTTTCCTATTGTTTATACCAACATCAATATTCACAGGCAGACTTAGTGCAAACATCCAGGATTTTATTCATGTCATATTTAAAGAAAAATGATCTGCCTTGTTTCCTGAGCCCATAGTGATAAGATTGCTATACTGTAATTGCAAATCATGTAGCTTTACTATATATTCTCTAAATTAGGGATTGCAAAGTTTTCACTTGTTCAGAGAAGTTGGATAAATTAACCAGTAGCAGCACTTTATTCAAACATTTCAGAATGGGACTTGAAGAAAACGATAACATAGCCTTGTTTAAAGCTCAACCAATCACAGTTTTCTCATGCTTGCAGTCAGATCAAGTATTTTATCTGCCGCTACTGGAGTGATTATCTTGTCACAATTAATTCAGATGGAATTGTAAGATTGGGGGCTTGTGCTTTATACTTAGTTATCGTGCAGTTTTCATCAAAATGAATCCCTCTCCTTCTTAGTTTTCCTTTGTGAGAGTGAAAAAAGGAAGACTAAGGGGCCAGGCCACAAATGGAGCTGCTGATTTTGCTGTTACATGAGCTTTTCACCTCCGAGGCCTCTCTCCGTGCTTGGCACTTTACCTGAAACTTCTCACAGAATCACATGATTTCAAGTCGTAATTGTGAGAAGGCAGCGTCACAACTTCACAGAACAGTTTACACAGACAGATCTTGAAACCACAATTTGGCATTAATTGGTATTTTGTAAAATACACTCGGTTAGAATTAATTCTACTGAAAATCATTTGTAAGAGTACTGGCTGAAAATGGACATGGCAATGTACTGTGTGCAGAATAAATGCTGGCTCTAGTAGAAGTTAAGAGAATTCTGAACCCTATTCTATCAATACAGTTGCTTATCAACTGAGTCAATAGCTGGCATCTGCTGACTACATCCCTGGGCTTTAAGCAACGTGAAAATCTACTCGGGGTCCAGGGCAGACCTGATTTTTTTTTTTAATTGCAGCTATAAAATTGAGGAAAGCATCTCCTGCTTAAGTAACAAAAAAATAAAAATACCTGTCAGTAATACTATAGCACTTTTCTTACGAATGCAAAACTGGCAGAGCAGGCTTGAAGGGCCTACTCCTGCTCCTAATTCTTATGAAAACTTTAACATTAACAACTTTGACAAAAATTCAACTGAATTTTTTTAAGAGATAATTTAAACTAACAAAAGGAATAATATTAGAGCCATGGAAAAAGCACAGCAAAGATGCGCTGGAATGATACGAGGAATAATAGGTTACTGTACGAAGAAAGGCTCAAAGAATTGGGTCTTTTATTATTGAAATAGATAAGGTTAAGGACAGAATATAATAGAGTTTTTCAAAATTATGAAAGGTTTTGAGAGGATAAATAGTGAAAAATTGTTTCTATTGGTTGACTATTTGATAACAAGGGGTCGTGGACTCAGGATTATCACAAGAATAAAGGGGATGTTGGAAGAAATGTTTTCACACAGAGGCCTATTAGAACATGAAATGCTGTAACGTAGTTTAAAAGGGAATTGAATAAAAAGGAAGGAAAAGGACTTGTATTTATATAAGTATTTGAAAAGGACGACTACCAAAGAATACAGGGAAAGGACAGGAAAATGGGATTAGAGTGGGTAGCTCCAGTTGAAGAGTTTGTCCCGGCATAGATGCGATGGGCTGAATGGCATCATTAAGCACCATCATTTCTAATGATTGAGTATTTTTTGTTAAAATATATTGTACAACATTCAGCCTGATCAAATGATTATTTTGCAATATCATGTTCTTGTAGATAAAATACATGAGCGTGCTATCAAAGTTATTTACTGTGGTACAATTTAAAGATAGTGCACTTTGTAATTTAATAAGTAAGCTAGTCAAAATGTCTTTTATAATGTGAAACGACACAACGTTGAAATGAGTGCTCCCTCAAGTGGAAGATCAACGGTTGGTGAGGGCAGGGCAGGGTAGAGTGGAGTCTATGATTGAATAATCATACATAGGCTGTGGATAGAGTGGGCTTGATGGGTTGAATGACCTTTGCTCACTCTGGATTTTCTTATGTTCTTGTGTATTATCACTACATAAGAACAGGAGTAGGCCATTCAGCCCCTCGAGCCTGTTCCGCCATTCAATTAGATCATGGCTGATCTATATCTTCCATTTTCCTGCCTTGGTTCTGTAACATTTAATACCCGTGCCTAACAAAAATCTCGCAATCTCAGTTTTGAAATTTCAATTGACCTAGCCTCAACAGCTTTTTGGGGAGAGAGTTCCAGATTTCCATTACTCTTTGTGTGAAGAAGTGCTTTCTGACATCACAACTCAACGGCCTAACTCTAATTTTAAGGTTATGCCCCCTTGTTCTGGACTACCCCCACCAGAGGAAATATTTTCTCTCTATCTACCTTATCAAATCCTTTAATCATTTTAAACACCTCAATTAGATCACCTCTTGAGAGAATACAAACCTAGTCTAAGCAACCTTTCCTCATAGTTTAACCCTTTTAGCCCCAGTATCATTTTGGTAAATATGCACTGCACCCCTCCAAAGCCAAAATATCCTTCCTGAGGTGTGGTGCCCAGAACTACCTGCAGTACTCCAGATGGGGTCTAACCAGAGCTCTGTGCCGCTGTAATGTAACTTCCACCCCTTTGTGTTCCAGCCCTCTTGCAATAAAGGCCAACATTCCATTAGCCTTTTTAATTATGGAGTACAATGGGAGCCGTGTTTATTATGAACTGAAATACTAGAGAAAAATTTCAATATATCAATTCCCTTGGCATGCAGCTTGGATTAACATTCCTATTACAAAGAAACCACTACCCACATAGTGAAAATCTAGGCACTACTTTCATTATTTAATGAATAAGGAATAACAGAATGCACCTCACAGATCAATGGAAAGCAGTATCTCCAATCAAGTACCAAAAAAAAACTGGTTACTTGCCAAGAAGCCACAAAATTGACTGTGTTAACTCTTTCTCACACTGTTTTTTCCCCCAAATTTGGGAGCAGGGTGGCAGCATATTCTGCCCTTCACAAGACCACAGCTTGTCATAATGTGACATTTCTTTAGAAATCAACTTCAGGATCACTTTGTGGCTGTCTCTTATTTCTCCCCTTCTCTTAGGAGTGACTCATGGTCACTAAAATTAACAACTTGTATCTATGTAGCACCTTTAATGCAGTAAAAAGTCCCAAGGCACATCACAGGAACGTCATCAAACTAAATTTAACACCAAACCACGTAAGGAGATATTAGGGCAGATGCTTGGTCAAAGAGGGAAGTTTAAAGGAGCGTCTTAAAGGAGGAAAGAGAGGTGGAGAGGTTTATGGAGGGAATTCCAGAGCTTAGGGCCTTGGCAGCTGAAGGCACGGCCGCCAATGGTAGAGTGAGTAAAATGGGGGATGCTTAAGAGGCCAGAATTGGAGGAGCACAGAGATCTCGAGGGTTGTAGGGCTGGAGGAGATTAGAGAGATAGGGAGAGGCAAAGCCATGGAGGGATTTGAAAATAAGGATGAGAATTTTAAAATCGAGGCGTTGCTTAACTGGGAGCCAATGTAAGTCAGTGAGCACAGGGGTGATGGATGAACGGGACTTGGTGCGAGTTAGGACATGGGCAGCTGAGTTTTGGATGACTTCAAGTTTCCGGAGGGTAGAAAATGGGAGGCCGGTCAGGAGTGCATTGGAATAGTCAAGGCTAGAGGTAACAAGGGTTTCAGCAGCAGATGAGCTGAGGTGGTAATAGGTGGTCTTAGTGATGGTGCGGATATGTGGTTGGAAGCTCATCTCGGAAATCATTCTAGTACTTTGCCTAAGTGGCATGTTGAAGCCCACATAGAGTGTTAGAAGGCCACTTGAACATTAGGGATGGGGGAAAGATGGGGACCTTTTACAGCCACACCCTGACCTGATGTTCCCAAAGAACGAAAGACTTACATTTATATTGTGCCTTTCACTAATTCAGCGCTTTACAGCCAATTAAGTACTTTCTGACGTGTACTCACTGTTGTAATGTAGGAAACGTGACAGCCAATTTGCACACAGCAAGGTCCCACAAACAGCAATGTAATAATGACCAGGTAATCTGTTTTTTATTGATGTTGATTGAGGGATAAATATTGGACAGGATACCAGAAAGAACACCCTGCACTTCGAAATTGTGCCATAGGATCTTTCACATCCACCTGAAAGAATAGATGGGGCCTTGGTTTAACATCTCATCCGAAAAGGCGGCATCTCAGACAATGCAGCACTCCCTCAGTACTACCTAGATTTTAGTGCTCAAGACGCTGGAGGGGGACTTGAACCCACAACCTTCTGACTCAGAGGCGAGAGTGCTACCACTGAGCCATGGCTGACACCACTGGATAGTTATCAGGAACAGAAACCATAGCTAACCTATCCCCATCAATAGCCTAGGAAAACTGCAGCCAACTGTAATGTGACACCACTGTCCAACTAAGAGCAGGACAGACCAGAAATCAAATATGGAACCTTCTTGGTTTGTATGGACCAGTACCACAACAGATAGGTAGTTACTCAGTCTCCAAAGAAACCCCCAGGAACACAAGCTTTAATGTGCGGTTTCTGAAACTTGCTACTTTCTCCATCTAATCAAAGCTTTCAGTCTGCTACACAGCCAACTCTCAGAGAAAGTTTGTCACGGCAAGTAAAATGTCACTGTTATATAAGGTTTTATAGCTTTTACATACAATACAGAAATGGCAGCAACCCAACTTGTACATAGCACAGGTCAGAGCAAATTTGTCTGTGACTTGATACATTAAATGTAATTTCCATACAACATTTTTGTAGGCTGAATCTCCTGCAAACTCTTTGTGGATATTGTACAATTAGAGCAAAAATTGCCTCATGGAACTAGTTATCTGAAAAAAAACAAAAAATAAACCATTAATAACATTTTAGATGTTATAAAAGCAAACACATTAAATATCTGATAAATGCTGCATATTATGAATAATTTTCTATTAATTTTAAAGCATAATTTAGATCTTCTCTCAGAAGTGTTGAAAATGTCTAAGGCTGGATTTTGCAAAGTGTGATAGACTGTCTAATGTAAAATAGGGGTAAAGTAGCATAGTGGTTCTGTTACTGGACTAATGATCCGGAGACATTAGTTCAAATCCCACCACGGCAGCTGGGGAATTTAAATTCAGTTAATTAAATAAATCTGGAATAAAAAGTTAGTATCAGTAAAGGAAAATATAAGTGAAAGTTGTCGTTTGAAAAATTGTCTTGGTTGAATAAAAAATGTACGCAGGTCTATTCAAACACTCCCGATGTGCATAAAAATGTGTGGGAAATAGTTCATTTAACCAAAGTATTTAAGTATACTCGCAGTTCACCTAGATTCTCTGTTTAGAAACTCTTCTCTGATGTCATATGGCAGTGTGTTGAAAATGTCCTCTTCCACATTCAATTGACTTCTCTTCAAACACTGGCACTTTTCTAGCTCAGGTGGCAAATACTGCAATTTGTTCCCTTTCAGCTCTAGTTGCCGCAGTTGCGTCAAATTTTTCACCTTGGGTGGAATGCAAGTCAAAAGGTTGTGTGAAAGTATCAATATTCTGAGCTTTGTACAGTAAAACAGTTCCAAAGGTAACTCAGATACTTTGTTACTTTCAATATCAAAGTAATGAAGGTCCTCCAGTTGGTCTATTTCAGTGGGAATGCTTGTAATATTATTATGACCGACTTCAAGATGGCGTAGCCTAGTGAGCTTAAATAGATTTGATGGAAGAACAGTAATATTATTTTTAGTTAAATAAAGCATTTCCAGTGAGCTAGCCTTGACAATGTATAGAGGAACCTGTGTAATTTTGTTGTGATGAAGTTTCAGTGTGGTGAGTTTGCGAAGATGCTGGAAACTAGCCAGCTCTTCTAACGTCCTCAGGTTGTTGTCTTTGAGGTCCAATTCCTGAAGATTGCTCAAGCTAAATATGGCACTTGGGATTCGCTCTAGATCACAATTATACAGCTTTAGAACAGACAGGCAAAGCATCTTCCTAAGGCTGTTGAGAGTGGTGAACTTTTTGCCCTGATTGTGGATTGTGAGGTGCTGAAGGTGATGGGCAACATCAACGACTGCTGCAGGTATTTTGGTGACATTGGATTTTAGGTGCAAAGATTTAAGACGTTCTAAGTCACATAATGACTGCAGGACAATAGAAGTTTTGTTGTCAATTAAGAAGTTGCCTTCCAGGTACAGTTCACGGAGATTCTTCAGACAGTACATCCACTGTGGTATTTCATAAGCATTTGCAAACCGAACTCTTAAAATTGTTATTGTATCTTTTAAAAATGCAAGTGCTCGGTTTTCTACTTTTATTATACAGTTGTACACCCACAGTTCTTGGAGTGAAGTTTGCTGTGAGATGGCTGCACTAATAGAGACATCCTTAATATATTCCAATTTTAGTACTTCCAGATTATAAATATCATAAACACTATTGGGAATACCAGGCAGCATAAAGAGATGTAATTCCGTTTTGTTGTCTGCATTAGTAACAATACGTTGCTGAAGCTTTTCGTGTGTCCACTCGTAGCTCAGGTTCAGTTGACGGAGTTTGTTTTCACTAACATCAGATAGAAACACAGCAAATTTCCTGGCATACAGTTTATCATATTGGTCAATCAGATGCAGTAAAAATGCAAAATCATTCTTCACATCTGGAATGTCATCAATCCCAGTTTCTTCTCTGACATATGCAAATGAGTATTCCTTAAGTTTAAAGTAAAAGATCCAATACAATGTGTAGATGCAAGTTATACAATAAATGAAAATGACTACTACATACACGATGGACAACATCCTGAAGATCCTCCAAAGGCCATGGATGCAAAAAAATTCTGTGAAGCCTGTGATATGAATTTTATCTGCACAGTGGACAATATGTTTCATTTGAGGAATCCGAGTTACAAAATAGGCTAGAACAAGAATTGTTTGAACAGAACGTAAAACAGTTTGCCTTATGTACATAATATAAAGAATATGACCTTCTTCAGTGTGAAGACGAAACTTTTTGACTTTTTCAAACAATGCTTTTGCTTGTTCTCCCTCCTTTTTATCTAGGATTTTCACTGCAGCATGACCATAAACACCACCTCCAACAGTTTTGAAAGTCTTAGATGGAGGCTTGCACAATGATGCTTGTGCTTCAGTCTCACATAGTCTGTCGTTACTGGTTTCATTTTGTCCCAATAAAAAGGTGGTATCAGAAGATTGCTGTAGGTTTAAAGAGCAAGATACAGATGGTTCAGTTGATAAAACTGTTCTTTGTGGAATCTGCAGATCCGAATCCTCATAAACAGTTTCTGAAAGTGCCTTAGTAGTCCATTGAGAATCTAAACATTTTCCAAGGATTGATATAAAATGTTCAATTTTGGAACTTGTTCCTGGAAATTTGAACCAGAAGTTACTGCTTACCAAAAATATAAGTGTGTGAATGATAGCTATGTACGGGAAATACTTCGAATACCACTGAATTGCATGGTCATAACAATACTGATCCATTAAATTGTATTGTTCGCGGTCCAAATCGGTCTTAAACCCAGAATCAAAACTATTTAGTTTCCGACCTTTAAGAGCACTTTTGTTCCACTGCATGGTGGCCATCGAGAAGCCCTCTGGCACAGGGACACAGATGATCTTGTCTGTTGATATCTGTTTAAATACAACAGATAAAATAAATTTGCCATGAGTTCAACTAAGTATGTCGGACTGTCATATCGCCCCATCTATTTTTCTGTCAAACAACATTGTTTGTATGTCTCAATGTTACGGCATCATTGAAAGAAATGCATAGAATCTATGGTACTGCAATTCTGACAACATTGTGCACATGTATCTACGTTTTGTTTGGCATTTAGAGCAATATATTGAAGAGAAACCTTCACTTTGTGTAAAGTTCAGCTAACTTGTTATAGTTAAACCACGATTTGTCTTTTAAAAAAATGTAAATTGTATGTATTCATCATGACATTACTGTTTTACATTTAAAAGAAAATATATTTAAAGGACCCCTTTTAAAAATTGAAACTGTCCCAGACAGTGCACCCCATGGCTCTCTTGGTAAATGGCAGAACTGAGCCCTGCAGACCAGGAAGATGCCAGCCAAGAGTTTCCGCTTTGGGCGCAATCAGCGATCCAGGCGCAAATTGCGCACAAAATTGCGCTAGTTCTGAGAGGTGGTTTTTTTCTTATGTTTCCGCTCAAACTCACTTGCAGGTTTATTAATACAGCTGAAAGTGGGGTTTATCACAAAAAATAAACATTTCTTTTATTGAGTGTGTAGTCCACCGCCTATGAGTAACCTGATTTTAAATATCTGAAAATTACTTTAAAAAACTACACAGAACCATTTGCTAGTTACATTGGTATACAGTAGTCAGTTTCTTAGTAAATTAAAATACTTTTTAAAGCTTCTAAAATGTGACTATTAGTGTCCTTGCACCTAAAAAAACCCTTAATTTTAAGAGCCTCATCGAACGAGCGTAATTAACGGAAACTCGCAATGGTGATTAATTCGATCTGGGGGCGTGGCCAGTTTTGTGGACAGGGCCGGCTTCTAGTGCGATTTTTTTATACTTGCGCAAAAGATCGTGGAAACTCGATTTGCGCTGAACAGAATTTGCGCTTAAAATTCCGCAATCTTTTGCGCTGGTGTGGTCGATTTCAGGCGAATTGCGCTGAAAAAATCAGCGCAACCTAGTGGAAAGCCCTGCCCGCCAAGTTTAATTGTCCTAAAAACAGGTCCCCCAACTTTCCCTTTTCTGTTCTCAAGACTCTATCCAAAACATTGAAATCTTTTATCTTGTCAGATGCTACAGATCTGCAGTGTATTTTTAGCATTCCCCTTAAATGCATCTGTGCTGTTTGCCTCAACTACTCCTTGTGGTAGTGAATTCCACATTCTAACCATTCTCCGAGTAAAGAAGTTTCTCCTGAATTCCCGATTGAATTTATTAGTGCCTATTTTATATTTATGACCCCTAGTTTCTGTCTTCCCCATGAAAAGGAGTTGAAACATTTGCAAGGCTATGGGAAAGAGCAGGGGAGTGGGATTAATTGGATAGCTCTTTCAAAGAGCTGGCACAGACACGATGGGCTGAATGGCCTCCTTCTGTGCTGTATTATTCTATGATTTTACTGGCAATTAATTGACTACATTGCACACATCTGGCTTCCAAGAATGCCAGAGTTTGCTGACTGAACTAAAAACTATACACAGAACATATCTTACTGCAGATTGCGTCTTTAAGATGGGACCCATCATAAAGAAACAAATGTTGGCAATGTGTAGAACGGGGATGCAAACTAATGCATATGCTTTGAAAATGCACAATGTAAGCTGTCCAACCTACTGATTGATCATTTTAAGCAACCTGATCTTGTTTTGGAAGGTTGACAAAGAACAGTGTTCATTATGAAGCTGAACCCTGCAAGCTGTGCATTATGGGGTACTAGGATGCAGGATCACCCTATGCAGCAACAGAGTGACTGCTACCAATGACCGGAAGCTGCGCTCCTGGACGAGTTTCGATCGCCTAGATGGGTCGGAGAAGAATTTCCCAGATTTTTTCTCCCAATTTGGCCATTGGGTTTTTTACCTGGTTTTTCGCCTCTCCCGGGAGATCACATGGGTTCGGGTGGGATGGCGAGTGAAAGTAGATTTGAGGTTAGGATCAGATCAGCCATGATCTTATTGAATGGCGGAGCAGGCTTGAGGGGCCGATTGGCCTACTCCTGCTCCTATTTCTTATGTTCTTATGTTAACGGAGTGACTACACACTCCCAACAACCGGAAGCATGATGTTTCTGCTTTTTTTTAAATGAGCACGCTAATTAGCTTTTTCTAATGAGCCCGCTCCCTTCCCGGCTTTTTTTTTTAACCAGCCCACTCCCTTCCCGGCTTTTTAACATTTTTTTAACCAGCCCGCTCCCGTGACGAACCAGAAGAGCGCATGCGCAGAACGCGTCCGGTTCGTTGGCAGCAGTCGGGTCCTTTTTTTAAAGTTAAGTATGGGCAACAGCTTCTGTGCTGTCATTTTCCCACCATCCTCCTTGTATGTGTGGGTGGCTACAAGGGATAAAGAAATTCTTGTTTTATTTTCTTTAATTTTGTTGCTTCTGTATAGGCAGGCAAAGTGGAGGCAAGAGATATTCTTAAAATTGGTAAATCTGTGAGTAAGTCTGTGGCAGGCAATAAATGGTTGTTCTATTTTGACGATTGCATGCCTGGCACTATGTTTAGCTTCACCTGGTACGTAATGGTCAAAAGATTCTGCTTGGCAAATCTGGCTTTTGGAGAACTATCAAATTCTAACATTTTTCAAAGATATTTTTCTTCCTCCTTTTCAGTTTCACTATCCTGACCTAGGGTGATATCTACAATCTAATTTTACAATATTTGATGATTCCCTCTCCAGGCTACAAGATCAGGAATCTATTGTATGGTAGGTTTCCTATATTTTGCATTTCTTTCTTAATTTGTTAAGAAGGCTCCTGTACTGGTAGCTCCTTAATTGAGCTCCTCTCCTTTGCAACTTTATCCATGGCCCTCCTTTGCTCGTTCACCCCAATTCTCCTTTCCTCCACTGCTTACGATCCCCTGGCCATAATAGGTGCATTTTAGCCTCAAGTAATACAAATTTCAGAATATCTGGTCCTGTTCTTGTTCTGTGAACTGGGGACAGTGGCTTAGTGTACATAAAGTAAGTACTATATAAATAAAGGGTATAATACAGGTAGACTACCCTTTATCCGGACTTCCGAAAACCGAAACCCTCTAAAAACTGAAGGTTTTTTCGGTCAGCGTAAGTCGTGCGCACGACATGACCAGAGTGGCGCACGACTTACAGGCCTAGCTGGATAAGGGATAGTGTAGCATTTTTCCGCACTTCTGAAAACCGAAATCGCTCAGCGTAAGTGTACCAGCCTTTATCCGCACATCCGAAACCAGAAAACCTCTGAAAGCCGAAAGTGGAGCAAAGCATGACTTCTGAAAACCGAAATGCGCACGACCACGACCCCCGCCGACCCCCACCCCCGACCCCCCGGCCGAACTTATAGTCGTTATTTATCCCACCCTTTCGGATAAGGGATAGTGTATCCTTTATCCGCACTCCCGAAAACCGAATTACCTCTGAAAACCGAAGTGTTTTCGCGCACCTTCCGAAATCCGAAATTTTCCTAAAACCGAAACACGGCTGGTCCCGAGGTTTTCGGATAAAGGATAGTCTACCTGTATGTAGTTCCCAGACACAGTATACATGGTAGCAGTCTAAATCTATGTAACTGCTCCCAATATCCACTGCTCTCCATGTTGTATCAATTGTGTGAATTATGGAACAATGTTATCCTCAGCTGATAGTATTGAAGCAGTCTGAGTGTTTCCAGCATTTTCTGTTGTTATTTCAGATTTCCAGCATCCGCAGTATTTTGCGATTGTACAAATAAATGTAACTGCAGCGCTATTTTTAACTATAATTACCACATTTTATTGAGAGCATATACACATTATACATTTATAGATTGTAGAAAGTGAGTAGGGTTGCAATTGAATCCGAGGGTTCAGATGACCTTTACTTCACTCTATGTTTTATAATGTCTAATGAACTCAAAAAAGATTGGTTTTATTTACAACTCTCAGCCATCCACAATTATGTATATAAATGTTGCTAGAGGTAATTTGTTCAATCTTGTAAACTAGAAAAAAGGCAGTCTCCCAAACCAAATGCATTAAAATGAACATATGTTTCATTATAGTGGACAGGCACATTACTTAGTCCAGATATTTCTTTAAATTAACTGTAGTTGCAGGAAGTGTAGGTATATTAGTCACAATTTGATTGTATCTGGAATAATTCTGCTCTCTATGATGATAGTAAAATAGTACTTAGTACATAATACATACTTATTCCACAGTTTGAGGGTTTTAATCTTGCTAGAAATCTACTGAAAACATTTTTTAAAAATCTGTCATTTGCTGTGAAACGGCATTACATTGAAAGTCATTTAAAATATCTGGTTAGAATGGACATTTGGTAAACCAGATAAATCAGAGCAGCACATTATATATCTATATTTATATATGTGAATACAAGCAATGTATTACCTGTAATGTCCCTCCAAAAACTGCTACCATAAGCATCAGCATAGTTAAATAATCTGTGAAAACATCCCACCATGGTTTTAAGATTTTAAATGTAGCTCGTTGGTCTCCAAAATATTTCAGCTCAACCACTGAAAACATACCTAAAGAATCAAAAAGAGATTACTATTTATATAAATCACTGCCACCAAACATTTCATTACAAGTCTAATTATGTTATTCTCACCTTGTATGGATCATGTAAGGTCATGTTTTGAACACTGTGTGCTGCTTTGTGTATCTACTTTCAATAGGACACCAATGTGTTGGGGGTTTAGAGAACAAGGATGATTCTAGGAATCAGAGGAGTCTAGGAATTCGCACTCTAAGCTCACAAAACAAAACAAAACTTATTTTCTTTGGAGAAAAGAAGATTGAGAGAACACACAGCCTGCTGAATGGAAAATGTAGACACAAGCTGGTTATTTAACGTCGATTCCAAGTGCAAAACTAGAGGATAAGTATAAACATAAACAGTCCCAGGCAAGAACTGAGATTAGGACTCTCTTTCCCCCATCCCCAACTTATTGATACGTGGAATAGACTTCCAGATAAACAATCAATAGCATTATCAAATAAAACTTTGAGAGAGAATTAGAGGAATAGATTGTAAGGAGTGGAACTGAGAAAAGTACAGCAAAAGATAATCAAATGATGTGTGGAACATGAGGATTCCTGTTCTGCTGAGGTCATACAAATGTTATACAAAGGCAAGCACACCGTCTAGCATGAATAAAGTAGGATGTAAGGTGATAGAATCAGAGAATAGTACAACACAGAAGGAGGCCATTCGGCCCATCAAGTCTGTGCCAGCTCTTTCAAAGAGCAATTCAGTTAGTCCCACTCCCCCGCTCTTTCCCCATATCCCTGGGATTTTTTCTCCCTTCAAGTATTTATCCAATTCCCTTTTGAAGGCTACATGTATTCTAGAGTTTTGCCCCAATTTACTTGGGGTGGGAGTGAGATTAAATAGTTGGATCGAATTGTGGAAATAATGGTACCAAAGTGGTCTTTTTCTCATCCCATGTTTTCCTATGTTGCTATGTGAGAATTCCACGTGACCATGCTGCAGTGCATTTCACAGTACTGGGAAAACAGCAGTCAGAGTATTGTTTTCTCATTTTAGTTTACTGATAGTAATCTTAACAGACAGGCTGAAATTAAATACAATTCACGGGACCAAAAACTGCAACCTACCTCAACATAAAATTCCACACAATACAGATAACACATTCAAACGGCCCAACTCCATAAAGGCCTCAATTTAGCCAAAATTCTGATCACAAATTCACCTAAATGTTTGATTTGGAGCTAAAATTTGTCATCTGGTCAAAGGGCTTAAAACAAAGGCTGCATAACTACTAACCTTTGGGACAAGTAGCAAACAAACCCACTGGATCACATGAAAAAAATGCCAATCTGTCAACATAATCTAAAAATCTTGTGCATGCATGCGAATCCTGTCCAACTTCCTGTTGTTCCATATTTTGGTAATGCTTGTGTCAGCAGTGAGCACTGAAACTATCCATCTAACATTTGGAATGGAAATCATGAATGTAAACAGTTGCCTGTAACTATGTAGATGTAGACTCTAGCCTGTAGACAATCTGTGGACTGAGTTGCTTAAGTCTTTCTCCCAACTCTTGCCATCCTGTATATAGAAACATAGAAGATAGGAGCAGGAGTAGGCCATTCGGCCCCTCAAGCTTGTTCCGCCATTCAATGAGATCATGGCTGATCGTCCAAATTCAGTACCCAGTCCCTGCTTTCTCCCCATATCCCTTGATCCCTTTAGCCTTAAGAAATATATCTAACTCCTTCTTGAATATATTTAATAAGTTGGCCTCAACTGCCTTCTGTGGTAGAGAATTCCACAGGTTCATCACTCTCTGGGTGAAGAAATTCCTCCTCATCTCAGTCATAAATGGCTTACCCCTTATCCTTAGACAGTGACCCCTGGTTCTGGACTCCCCTGTCATCGGGAACATCCTTCCTGCATCTAGTCTGTCTAGTCCTGTTAGAATTTTATAAGTTTCAATGAGATCCCCTCTCATTCTTCTAAACTCTAGCAAATATAAGCCTAATTGACCCAATCTCTCTTCATACGTCATTCCTGCCATCCCAGGTATCAGTCTGGTGAATCTTTGCTGCACTCCCTCCATGGCAAGAACATCCTTCCTCAGATAAGGCGACCAAAACTGCACACAATACTCAAGGTGTGGTCTCACCAAGGCCCTGTACAACTGCAGCAAGACATCCTTGCTCCTGTACTCGAATCCTCTCACTATGAAGGCCAACATACCATTTGCCTTCTTAACCGCCTGCTGCACCTGCATGCTTACCTTCAGCGACTGTTGCACAAGGACACCCAGGTCTCGTTGCACTTCCCCTTTTCCCAATCTATTGCCGTTCAGATAATAATCTGTCTTCCTGTTTTTGCCACCAAAGTGGATAACCTCGCATTTATCCACATTATACTGCATCTGCCCAATCACCCAACCTGTCCAAATCATACTGGAGTTTCTCTGCATCCTCCTCACAGCACACACGCCCACCCAACTTTGTGTCGTCTGCAAACTTGGAGATATTACATCTAGTTCCCTCGTCTAGATCATTAACATATATTGTGAATAACTGGTGTCCTAGCACCGATCCCTGTGGTACCCCACTAATAACTGCCTGCCACTCGGAAAAAGACCCGTTTATTCCAACTCTTTGCTTCCCGTCTGCCAACCAGTTCTCTACCCCCAATCCCATGTGCTTTAACTTTGCACGCCAATCTCTTATGCGGAACCTTATCGAAAGCCTTCTGAAAGTCCAAATACATCACATCTACTGGTTCTCCCTTATCTATTCTACCAGTTACATCCTCAAAAAATTCCAGTAGTCAAGCATGATTTACCTTTTGTAAATCCATGTTGACTGTCTTACATTCATCAACTGACGTGGGCAATGCCACAGGGGTTTTACACACACATATATATATACACATAAAATAATAAAAAGAGGGGTTAAAGGAAGGGGCTTTACATACAAGGAGGCAGCTTTACATAAGGTGGCTTCATCATTATATATATATAAATACATATTATAAAGGAGGGGCTATATATATGTGTGTGTATATATATATATATATATATATATGTATGAGGGGTATATATATAATATAGTATGAAAGTTATAAGGAGGGGTATATACATGGGGGTTTGTCTATATATAACGAGGGAGGTTTTTTTTTGTATATATACTGTATAGGGTTATAAGGAGGGGTATTTACAGGGGGTATATATAAGGAGGGAGGGGAGCTTTATACAAGACAGGTCCTGCTGCAGCCTCTCCTGTCAAAGGGCCGAGTGATTGACCCACACGCCTTGAACTCTAACAGACTATCGCGGGCATTGCTCCTTTCTAAATCCTTTACATTTTAATGAATTAATGGTTTTCCTTTCTCCATCGGAATGTTTCTATATATTTGTTTTAACCAATCCTTTTGATTTCTATTCAGTCTGTGCAAGCCGAGCAGAGAGGGTGAAAGGTTACCTCCGGCCCCGAGCTGAGCTCGCTCGGAGTGAGGAGCCGGGCGGCCGCGGGCCGTTGGTGTCGATCTGACGATAACCCGGCCTGTCGCGCGCCCATTGGCGGTTGGTGTTTCAAATCAAACGGTTCCCGCGAGCCGCGGGAGGAGGCGCGCGGTGGGGTGGGGGTCACCGAGTGCATTGAAGACCGCGCGTGCGCAGTCGGTAAGGAACGTGCCTGGCAAGGAAGCCCATGACGACTTGAGTGAGGCGGAGGCGCCGCCGCCATCTTTGTTAGAGGCAAAGAGCAAGCCAACACAAAGGGTGGGCAATTCTTTTTGCCACTTTAACAGGTGTGAGTGAGCTGCTGGAAGAGAGACTGCCCGTGCAGCATTGTTAACTGGGCCTCCAGCCCAAAATAATTGGCCACCCCTGAGTAAGAGGTTTTGAAACCAACCAGCTCCATTTGCACTGCCTTTGAAACATTACAGGGGTTTACATGTTTGACTGTGCAGCTGGCTGTTTGCCATGTTATCTTCACCACCCCCTGCAGGTATCCATTGTTCCTAACTTCACTATACAGCTACCTCTGTACCGAGGCTATTCTCCAAATGATTCAGTGCGCAAAACCCTTTATCAGTCCTGGCACAGTCCAGACTCAACAGAAGTTCCAATTAGCATGAACACCGTATCCATGAGCAGAAATGAATCCACATCACGGTCCCCTAGCTACAGCAAGGTTGAAATGAAGAGCCCTCTGTTGTGTCTGTGTATAATAAGACACAGACTGCAGGAGAACAGTATAACAAGTGTTTACTCAACGTGGCTAACACAGGAACTGATCTGTACAGATTACTACTCGGTGCTATATACAGGTGTGGTCACTGCCGGTACTACAGTATACATGAGCTGTAAAAGATAGTTCCCCCCTTAAAGGTATATACATTACAATTCCTCCCCTTTTAGATTAACAGTACCATAACACTCATTTAACAATGAAATATCAAACTAATTACAATTAACACTTTTAACATGCAACATTAGCTGAAAATAGTCTATTTATATATTCAGTCTTTGGGGAGGCTTCCTGATCCTTTCTGGATAGCGCCTTTCCCGAGTGTCTTGCTCTTGGTGCGGAGGCGATTCTGCCCCCTGTCGTCGGTTGGTTCATCAGCTTCCGATGCTACTGTTTCTGGGGTAGATGCAACCTGTACATCGGGTTCATCACCAGGTACGTATGGGCGAGGCATGGGGTTGACTTGTTCCTGTGACTCTAGGATCTGGTCAGCATGGCGTCTCACGATGCTCTCCCCAACGTCCACTGTGTACATTAGGGGGCCCTGCCATGTGCATATCGTTCCTGGCTGCCATTATTCTGTTCGGTAGTCGCGGGCCAAGACTGGTTGCCCTACATTGAAGCTCCTTGTTGGCTTCTCATGGATGTGCTGGAATTGCTTACTCTCAACATCTCTTCATACGTTTGGTCTGAGCAAATCCAGGCGAGATCTTAACCTTCGGTTAAAGAACATCATGGTTGGGGCCTGGTTGGTGACTGCATGTGTCGCATTCCGGTAGGCGAACAGGAAATTGTCCACCTTGTGCTGCAGCGGAATGTTGTCATTGTACATAGCCTTTATTGCCTTCTTAAAGGTTTGTACGAACCTCTCAGCCAATCCATTTGTGGCTGGTTGATACGGGGCGGATGTGTAATGCCTTACCCCATTCTTTTTCAAGAACCTCCGGAACTCTTCGGACACAAACTGTGGTCCGTTGTCGGAGCAAATCTGTTCTGGCAAGCCATTCCTGGCAAAAATGGTCCGTAGGACTGCAATAGTTTTCTCCGTGGTGGTGGAGGACATTTTGATGACCTCAGGCCATTTCGAGTGCGCATCCATGGCTATTAAAAACATTGAGTCCATGAATGGACCAGCAAACTCAATATGCACCCATTGCCATGGAGATGAGGGCCACTCCCATGGGTGTAGAGGGGCCTGTGGTGGTGCATTTTGGACTTTCTGGCATCCTGAGCAGCTCTTGGTCAGGTCCTCAATTTGTTTATCGATTCCCGGCCACTACACATAAGCCCTGGCTAGGCTTTTCATTTTTACCCCTCCCAGATGACCCTCATGAAGCTCATTGAGCACTCTATCCCTTAACTTGGGTGGAATTACCACTCGGGATCCACACATCAAGGTCCCCCGGCAGACTGACAGGTGTTCTCTCCTTGTCGAGAATGCTGGCAACAGTGAGTCGCCATGTGCTGGCCATCCCTTCACCGTCAAATCATATACCCGAGACAGTGTCGGGTCATTTCGGGTTTCCTTTTCGATACAAGCGTTAGTTACCGGTAGGTATTCAACTATAGTCAAATGGAATATTTCGACAGGATCCACTGCTGGTGCTTCCTCCGCAGTAGGCAGTGGCAGGCGTGATAGCCCATCAGCATTTCCATGCTGTTTCGTGCCCTTATATTCAATCTCATAGTGGTGCGCCCCTAGAAAAAGTGACCATCTTTGTAGTCGTTGCGCAGTCATCACGGGAACGCCCTTCTTCGGATTAAAAATGGAGACAAGAGGCTGGTGATGAGTCAGCAAGGTGAATTTCTGCCCGTGCAGATAGTGATTGAACTTTTTCACTCCCCACACTAGGCTGAGGGCCTCCCTGTCAATCTGGGCGTAGTTACGCTCGGCTGAGGTTAGTGACCCAAAGGCTATTGGCCCCTCTGAGCTGTCCGAGAATTTGTGCGACAGCACCGCTCCAATGCCATAGGGTGACGCATCACATGCCAACCGAATTGGTAATGCCGGGTTGTAATGGGCCAATACCTCTTTCGATGTGATTAGTGTTTTGCTCTTCTGGAAAGCTCGTCTACATTCATCACTCCACTTCCATGGCACCCCAGTTTGCAGTAGGGTGTTCAGTGGGTGTAGTATTGTAGACAAATTTGGCAAGAACTTATGGTAGTAGTTTACCAGCCCGAGGAACGACCTCAGTTGTGACACATTTTCCGGTGCTGGAGCCTTGACTACTGCCTCAATCTTCTCTGGGGACTTATGTAACCCCTCTTTATCGATAATGTGGCCACAATACGAGATCTGTTTTCTAAAAAACTCGCATTTGGGGCGGTTAGCTCGGAGCCCATATTCCTGCAATCTAGTGAGCACCTGCTCCAAGTTGGCGAGGTGATCACTGTCATTTTCGCCCGTGACCAGGATGTCGTCCAAATAACACTGGGTCCCTGGGATCCCTTGCAGGACTTGTTCCATTGCCCTCTGCCAAATAGCCGGAGCTGATGCTACCCCAAATACCAGCCGGTTGTATTGGTAGAGACCTTTATGGGTGTTGATTGTGAGGTATTTTTTTGATGCTTCTTCTACCTCCATTTGCAGATACGCCTGGGCCAGATCAATCTTAGTGAAGCGTTTCCCTCCAGATAGCGAGGCGAAAATATCTTCAATCCACGGAAGTGGAAGTTGTACGGTGTGAAGGACCGGGTTCACTGTTACCTTAAAGTCCCCACAGATGCAAACCTTCCTTGGCTCCCCAGGCGTGCTGCTCAACGACTTTTTCATCACAGGGACGATGGGTGTAGCGCACTCGCTCCAGTCTACCTTGGACAGTACACCTGAACGTTCCAGACTCTCCAGCTCTGCTTCGACGGCTGGGCGGATCGCATAAGGTACCGGTCTGGCCTTAAAAAATTTTGGGCTTGCGTTTTCTTCAATTTTAATCGTTGCTGTCATGCCTTTTGGTGTTCCGAGTCCTTGCTGGAACACTTCTTTCGCGTCAGTTAGGATCTTTGACGTCGTTATCCTTTTTGTCAGCCACAGTCAGTGCCTGTATGGAATGCCAATCCAGTTGTATTTTCCGGATCCATTCACGTCCCAGTAATGGTGGTCCTCCATCTTGCAATACATGCAGGTCTAGTTTTGGTGTTTCCTTACCGTTATATATAACAGTCACCCTTATTTTTCCTTTGGGGTAGACTTTTTGCCCCGTGTACGTCTTCAAAATAATTTTTGTGTCTCTCAAGGGTATGTGTGAGAATAGCCGCTCGTAGTCCCGTCGGTTTATGACTGTTAGGGCTGATCCTGTGTCCAATTCCATCTTTACCTGGACTCCTGCTATCTTGAGAGTGACCCAAATGGCTCGGTGATCCTCCGTTGTGATCACATTATGTAGTTTCAGACAACTCAGTTCCCTGCTTTCGGAGTCGTTATCACTCTTTTGTTCGTCTGAACTATTCTCCGTCATCTTATGTACCTTCTTGTACTTTCCTTTGGTAGGTTTCTTATTGCTTTTTTTCTTTCCCGACCTGCAGACACGTGCTATGTGTCCTACTTTTCCACACTGTCTGCACACTTTGTCTTTGAACCAGCAATCATTCTGGTCGTGTGTTGTTCTGCCGCAGCGATAGCACGTCTCTGTTCTATATGACATTTCGTTTGTGCCATATTCTTGCGGTCTCTGTTGTATCTCTGCAGCGCCCCGTGCTGCTGCTTCATATGATACCGCAATGCTGAAAGCCTTTTCCAGCGTAAGGTCCTTTTCAGACAAAAGCCGTTTCTGGGTTCCTTCACTTTGAAGCCCACACACAAACTTGTCCCTTAAGGTATCTGCCAGTTCCGCTCCAAACTGGCAGTGTTTCGATAGTTTGCGTAGTTCTGTTAAATAATCAGCATTGCTTTCATCCTTATGCTGGTTCCGTTTGTGAAACTTGAATCTTTCTGCTATCAGCAGCGGTGTGGGGTTTAAATGTTCCTTTAGTATCATTACTATGTCTTCAAAACTCTTTTCCATTGACTTCGTTGGGGTTACTAGATTTCGTAATAACCCATACGTCTTTGCACCCATTAAATTTAACAATACCAACGCTTTCTTGTCATCTGACACCTCATTTGCCTGGCAGTATACCTCTATTCGTTCGACATATGTAGTCCAATCTTCGACTTCATTGTCAAACGCGGTGATACTGCCACTCTTCGGCATTTTCAGTGTGGTTTAAAATGGCGTCTCCCAATGGCTTAAAATGGCGTCTCCCGTGCTTCCCTTCCTCCCCCGCTGCTGCCAATGCCGCTCCCGGCGGTTCTCGTGGCAATGGCGGCGTCCTGTAGGTTTCGCGCGCTTCTCCTGCGCTGCTGCCAACACCGCTCTCGGCGGTCCTCGCGGGTTTCTGCGCGTCTCTCTCTCCCTCTCTTCGACGCTGCTCGGCCCCTGAACACCGGCTGCGCCCTGTGCACTCTGCCCTCTCTCTCTCTCCCCCATCGACGCTGCTCGGCCCTTTGCTGTGCCGCTCGGTCGGGCTCTAGCCCGCCGCTGTCCGGGAAGGGTCTGCGCACTACCTGTTGCCAGCCCATTTCGCTGGACCACCTCGACTGGAAAGCCAAGCCTGGCTCTCGACAGCCTCCCCTGCAATTCTCGAGCCTCTGCTGGATGACTGGGCGGTTGCCCGTGGTCGACGCCCGAGTCTCTGGCCTTGACCTCCAATCCATTGATCTCCAGGAACGAATCCCCGGGAGGTGATGCAGAGTTGCAGGTAGGTTCGAACTTGCCTTGTCGCCAATGTTGTGTCTGTGTATAATAAGACACAGACTGCAGGAGAATGGTATAACAGGTGTTTACTCAACGTGGCTCACACGGGAACTGATCTGTACAGATTACTACTCAGTGCTATATACAGGTGTGGTCACTGCCGGTACTGCAGTATACACGAGCTGTAAAAGATAGTTCCCCCCTTAAAGGTATATACATTACACCCTCCATTACGACTAAACAGTATTGACTACAAAAATGATGGCAGACTAAACATGCTGCTTTACAAACAATGAGGGCACATGCAATATCTCTCATCGCGTGCCATCACTTGGAGTTCTTGTGGTCCGGGATCCACTCCCGTGTCTAAGACAGCATTGAGAACCACCCCGCCGTCGTACTCTGGCTACCGGGAGAAGGAAGACGCAGCGCTGGTCTCTTTCTTCGGTAAAAGAGTCATGGAGATGAGCAGCCAACACTCGACTCTAAAATGGATAGGGCATTTTCGAGTACGCAGTGCACTCTGGGTACGAATGTCCACGACTGGGGCCCAGAATCGCGGAACGGATCCTTTTAAGATTGGGCCGGGGTGAATCGCTTTTGCGAATTGATAAATTGAATTATGTATTACTGTGTGTTCCCTGGCTGCAGTTCAGGTCCATCTCTGACCCACGAGATGTGAAAGTGGATAGACTGATGTGCAGCTCGAGCTCCGGCTCCTTTGCCGTGTGTCATTTCACTTACTAACCATTACGGCCTACTTTTCTTTCAGTGGGAATTTCTTTTAACCATTGTTTTCATGTATCCTGCTGTTTGATCCCAGTATGAATTTGGTGCTTCAACTAGAAAGATGTAGGTAGAAAATTCAGCTGAGGTTACAAATTCACTAGTCAGCTGATGTCACGAAGTGAAGATGGCAGTGTTAAACTCTTTAGAATTTGTACTGGAACTGAGTACTGCAGTTTTTTTTGACTGTCCATGAAAGTTGTTAGAAACTATTAGGGGTGATTCCTTCATTAATGAATTCTTTATGCTCACATTTACGATTTCATAAGATCATAAGAAATAAGAGCAGGAGTAGGCCATACAGCCCCTCGAGCCTGCTCCGCCATTCAATAAGATCATGGCTGATCATCGACCTCAACTCCACTTTCCTGCCTGATCTCCATATCCGTTGATTCCAAAAATCTATCTATCTCAGCCTTGAATGTACTCAAACACTCAGCATTCACAGCCCTCTGGGGCAGAGAATTCCAAAGATTCACAACCCTCTGAGTGAAGAAATTCCTCCTCATCTCAGTCTTAAATGGCCGACCCCTTATCCTGAGACAATGCCCCCTAGTTCTAGACACTCCAGCCAGGGGAAACAACCTCTCAGCATCTACCCTGTCAATCCCCTTCAGAATCCTGTATGTTTCAATGAGATCACCTCTCATTCTTCTAAACTCCAGAGAGTATCGGCCCATTCTACACAATCTCTCATCATAGGACAGCCCTCTCATCCCAGGAATCAATCCAGTGAACCTTCGTTGCACCGCCTCCAAGGCAAGTATATCCTTCCTTAGATAAGGAGACCAAAAGTGTGTACAGTACTCCAGGTGTGGTCTCACCAAGGCCCTGTACAATTGTAGCAAGACTTCCTTACTCTTATACTCCAACCCCCTGGCAATAAAGGCCAGCAAGCCATTTGCCTTCCTTATTGCTTGCTGTATCTGCATGCTAGCTTTCTGTGCTTCTTGCATGAGGACACCTAAATCTCTCTGAACACCAACATCCCTTTGCAGACTCTGTGTTCTCCTCACAGCTTACTGTCCCACCTAGCTTTGTATCATCAGCAAACTTGGATACATTACACTCAGTCCCTTCATCTAGGTCATTAATGTAGATTGTAAATAGCTGAGGCCCCAACACTGATCCCTGCGGCACCCCACTAGTAACAAAGGCTCTATTGCCTTGACCTTTCTCTTAGATTTCTAAAATTCCCCTCACCTGACCCCCCCCACCCCTTTTTAGTTTAAAGCCCTATCTACAGCCCTAGTTATTCGTTTCGCCAGGATGCTGGTCCCAGCCCAGTTTAAGTGGAGCCTGTCCCAACGGAACAGCTCCCTCTTTCCCCAGTACTGTACCAGTGCCCCATGAATTGAAACCCCTTCTTCCCACACCACTCTTTGAGCCACGAATTTAACTCTCTGATCTGCTTGACCCTATGCCAATTTGCACGTGGTTCAGGTAGTAATCCAGAGATTGTTAACATTGTTGTTCTGCTTATTAATTTAGACCCTAGCTCCTCAAACTCCCTCAGCAGAACCTAATTGTTAGTTCTACCTATGTCGTTGGTTCCTACATGGACCACGACAACTGGATCCTCCCCCTCCCACTCCAAGTTCTTTCCCAGCTGTAAGGAGATATCCTTAGCCCTGGCACCGGGCAGGCAACACAGCCTTCGGGCTTCTCTTTCGCGGCTGCAGAGAACAGTATCTATCCCCCTGATTATACTGTCCCCTACTACTACCACATACTTTCCTTCTCCCCCCACTTGGATGGCCCTCTGTACCACAGTGCCATGGTCAGTTTGCCCATCATCCCTGCAGTCCTTTTCCTCATCAATACAGATAGAAAGTCCTGGAACTTGTCCAACAGGTACGAGGCTTACTATTAGTCTTTGCAACATTATAAGCTTCTTCTTTCAATCTAATGCTATCCTTAACTTCTTTAGTTAGCCACGGTTGGATCACTTTTCCCGTGGAGTTTTTGTTTCACAATGGAATGTATTTTTGTTGAGAATTATGAAATATTTCTTTAAATGCTAGCCACTGCTTATCTACTGCCATACCTTTTAATCTATTTTTCCAATCTACCTTAGCCAACTCACCCTCATACCTCTGTAATTGGCTTTATTTAAGTTTAAGACTCTAGTTTCGGACTTCGGCAAGTCACTCTCAAAATTAACGTGAAATTCTATCATATTGGCCCAGTAATTCCGGTCCCAACGCGTGAGTACGGACGGGGTACTCCCGCGTGGGCCCGTTGGAAGTGCCGGATTTCAGCATGCACAGCGCATGCGCGGGAAACCGGCATTTCCTCCAAGGGGTTCAGAGGTCCAACGCGTGTGCGCAGGACTCTGCGCGCACGCATTGAACTTCCTTCTTTTTGACAGGTTTACCCATGTGTAAGGGCCTCAACTTTTTAGAAATGAAAAAAGGAGACGTAAGGACTTGGGCCTAGAAATTCAGTCGCGCCACTTCTGGGGCGCTAAAGTCGGGCGGGCGCCCGCCGGAAAGTGTAGGCCACTTCGCCGAAATTCAGTAGATTTGGCCAAGGAGTTTGGGCAAGCGCTAAAACTGGCGTTGCACTCCTATCTTTAGGCGCTAAGCCGGCGGTGCGGACTGATAACGCCGAGGCCGGGCGCAGCGCAGGTGCGGTCATGTTTTGATTGACAGCAGACACCCTGACGCCGGCCAGCTCTTAAAGGGGGAAGGGTCGACTTTGTCTGCTGCCACGCCCTGGATAGTGGAGCCCTGCAGCTAGGCCTGAACACTGCTGGTGGACCCAAATAGCGCCTGAAGCCATGCAGAAGGCCCGTGAACGAGCGCAGCGCTTCTCAGAGCATGCTTTGAGGGTGCTGCTTAAGGCTTTTGAAAAGAGAAGAGAGATCTTGTGCCCGGACAGTGGCAAGAAGGCTCCCAGGAGGCAGTACAGGAGAGCCTGGAGGGAAATCGCCCACAGGGTGTCATCCACCAGCGATGTCCCCAGGAGTGCGGACCAATGCCGCAAGAAGTACAACGACCTCACTCGGATGGTGAAGGTGAGTACCCTTTCCAGTGTCCTCCTCATCCTTGCATGTGCACCTCACATTATGGGCAAAGGGACCTCAAAGGCCTAATGGCCATCCCTCCTCCCGCAGCTATGGCACTGGCATGATCATCAATAGCACTTTCTGCACTTTACACACTGGCCAAGCTATTCGACCATGGGAGGCAGTGCACACAACAACAGGGCACCACACTGGCCATGCTAATCGACCATGGGAGGCAGTGCAGACAACAACAGGGCAACACACTGTACTTAGAGGCCGTCCTTTCTCTTGCAGGCCAAGCTGGCCAAGAATATGAAGAGCCGGAATGTCACCGGGGGAGGCCGTGGCCAGTTCCAGGAGCTCAGTGACCTGGAGGAGCGCATGGCTCGACTCATGCGTGGCCGGGTGGTTGGCCCCGTTGCTATTGGAGATGCCGACCCTGTGCTGGGCCCCAATGGTAAGGACATGACCGTTTGGACCTCTCTCGTTCCCCTTGCGCTTCAGATCTACATCCTTTGCCACTGTCCGACCAATGCGCATAATGCCACCACTCATGCCTCCCTCGCTGACGCCCTGTCCTCACTCTAAAGCTACTCTTGTGCCTTCCTGCTTTCAGCTGGTGAGGAGGAGGTCCATGAAGCTGAGAGTGCCAGTCCCTCGGAAGAGGAGGACGACGAGGACCAAGAGGAAGGCGGCACATCGGGGGAACCCTCATCCGCGCCAGGGGATGGCAATGGAGGGGACACGTCTTGCCTGGAGGAGAGCCAGGGGGAGGTGTTGCAGGGGGGTGCAGCTCCTGGGCCCAGTGGCGTACAGGCAGGCGGGAAGGGTCGGGCAGCACGGCTGCCTTCTCCCCAGAGGGGGGAAGTGTTGCAGGGAAGGGCAGTTGCTGGGCCCAGTGGCGTCCAGGCACGCAGGAAGGGTCGGGCAGCTCAGCGGCCTTCTCCCCAGATGGAGAGTCCGCCCTCCAGTCCGGAGACGGTCCTCGCCCAGGAGGTGCGCCTCCTTGATGAAATGTCCGCGGCCTCCGAGCGGCGCCACAACGAGTTCATGGGGGTTGTGGGACAGTTGCCTCAGGCCATTGAGTCCCTGGCTCATAGTGTGGCCGCTTTCGGGGACTCACAGGCCAGGGGTGTCGAGCAACTCGCGGCAGCACAGGCCAGGGGTGTCGACCAACTCGCGGCAGCACAGGACGCGAGTCGCGAGTTCATGAGTGGTGCTGTGCAGACACTGGCTGATCTGATGCGGGCACAGAACAGGGCAGTTTGGGCACTCACTTCTGCCACACTCGCTGTGTCACGGAAGCATCGACAGGGCACCCGCCGCCCTGCTGCAGCACAGCGGTCTGGCCTCCACCAGATTGCTGCGCTTGCTGCAGTGCCAGCCCGGCCGAGTGCCAATGTCTCTGGCGACCAGCAAGCGCCTGGCATCAGCCAGCTTGCCCCCATTGCTGCAGCCGCCACTGCCACTCCCCCAGCCAAGGTGCGACGAGCTGCTGCAGAGACTGATGCTGCCCAGCCACAGCTGCAGCAGTCAGCAGCCGGACCCTCCAGGGCCGGACCTCGTCTAGGCCGACCCCCAAGGGCATCTGCCGTTACGCATTGCGGCCCTCAGGAGCCTTTCCCCAGCCTTCCAACACCCACAGGGCCCAGGTTGAGGCGGAACAACAGGTCGGGCAGGGGCCGGAGAAGCCTGCACAAGGACTCGCCCTCTCGGCACAGCAAGTAGAGGGTGTCGGCAACTGTTTTTTTTATATGGGGGTGTTTGTGTTCTGGAGGGGGGGGGCTTATTTTGGAAAGGCCGAAGATGAAGGCCAATTGGATTGACAAGTTTTGTTATTCCTCCCCAGGTTGTGGGAGTGAGATATGTTTTTCACTGTTTTTTGGGGGTCTTGTCTGTTTTTCTGTTTCATGTGGGAAGGGCCCTGAGTTTGTTAAATAAAGCTTTTTATTTATTCAGCTTGTCCAGGTGTCATGTTTCAAGTGGTTGTTGCGTTAACCGGCTGAGGGCTTGCGGAGCGGCTGCATTCAGGTGCGTTCATTGCCACAAGCCATTCCCTGACAGGGGGCCTAGAAGTGTCGTTCAATAAGCCGCCGGCGGATGGCCCTTGGACCTTGTGGCTCCCTTCTGGGCTGGTACTCCTCCTCCTCCTCCTCCTCCTCCTCATGGTCCTCCTGCTCGTCCTCCTGAGGTGGTGGCCCAACGTGAGGTGGCAGTGCCTGAGTCCTGCGGATAGCCAGGTTGTGCAGCATGCAGCAAACGACGACGAACTGGGAGACTCTATCCGGCGAATACTGTAGAGATCCGCCGGATCGATCCAGGCAGCGGAACCGTTGCTTCAGGACGCCAATCGTTTGCTCTATGATGTTCCTTGTGGCTTGATGGCTTTCGTTGTATGCCTCCTCCGCAGGGGTCCTGGGCGCGCGGAGCGGGGTCATGAGCCATGTGCACAAAGGGTAGCCCTTGTCCCCGATAAGCCATCCCCTTGGTGGAGGCTGTGCCTCGAACATGTCAGCCACAGTAGTCTGACGCAGGATAAATGCATCGTGGCTGCTTCCTGGAAAGTGGGCATTGACAGCTAGGATGCGCTGCCTGTGGTCACACACCAGCTGTACATTGAGGGAATGGTAGCCCTTCCGGTTGCGGTAATCCTCGGCATTGTCGATAGGTGCCCGCATAGCCACATGCGTGCAGTCAATGGCGCCCTGCACCATGGGGAAGTCGGCGATCCTGGCAAATCCGACTGCACGCTGCTCCTGCCTCTCTAGGGTCATGGGGAAGGAGATGAATTGGTGTCTCCTTGCGAAAAGGGCATCGGTGACCTGCCGGATGCAGCGATGCACGGCGAACTGGGAGATGTTCGCTATGTCCCCAGCAGCGGCTTGGAAGGAGCCACTTGCATAAAAGTTCAGAGCCACCGTGACCTTCACTTCCACCGACAGAGACGTCCTGCACATCAGCTGTGGACGCAGATCTCTGTGAAGCAGCTGGCAGATCTCTGCAACCACCTCCCTTCTGAAGCGCAGCCTCTTAACACAATGCGCGGCAGTCATGGTGAGATAGGACACCTGCTGCCGGTATTCCCTGAGTGGGTAAGGCCTACGTTGCCGACGCCTGATGGCCCCTCTGTGTCTAGGCATGGCTGCCCCTCTCACACAGCATCTGCGAGCCCCTCGCACATAATGCTGGAACTGAGGGTTGGAACCCCATGCAGCCCCCATAATAAACTTGCAAACAGTGAAATCACAAAGAGTCAAATTTCCAAGCTCTGGCCAGAAGCCAAAAATACCTCTCCTATGTTGTCCCAAATCAGTAAGGTCTGTTCCTTGGTCTCTGTCCAGAAATCCAAAGCACTAAAGTCATTGCAGCAAAATGGCTGGCCTTTATAGTTCAGTGTAAGTGCCCTTTAATTAGCGCTCCCCGAGGCCCGCAGGGCCTCTGCTGCGTTCCACTTCACAGTTCTTAACAGCGCCACGCCCACATTGGGCGGGCGCCACTGAATTTCCGGTTTGGGGCGCACAAACAGCGTTGCACGACGAAATGACGTCATAAGCTGCGCGCGCAGCTGAGCGGGCGCAAACACTTTGCGCCGGCGCTAAATGTCAACTGAAGTTGGGCGTTGGCGCAGACCGGCCTGCACCCGGGTGCTAAGTGCCTAGCGCTGGAAATCTACCCCTCTTATGGCGTTAACGGCTGGCGAACGCAACTGAATTTCTAGGCCTTGATTCTTTAAGGTAAGTGGCCTATTATTTAAATTTAGAACATTTTTTCCACAGCTTTATTGTTTTTAAGGACTTTACAGTAAGGTAAGTTTATTTTTAGACCCGATTTCTTAAAAAATTATTTTTTTCAAAAATTTGATTAATTGTTTAAAATAGTTTTTTAAAGTTATTTATAGTTCATTTAATTAGTGGGATTTTTAAACATTTTTATTTAAAGTTTAAGTAGTGTTTTGGGCGCCCATAGTTTTCATGAGTTTGACAGTTCTTACTATCAAACTCATGAATGAAGTTTTCCCTCCACTGATTGGCTGCCCAGTGCTCACCTGATCCCAGCCGGCACATCGAACTAACTACGCCGCTGGATCAGGCAAGCACAGCGCGCCGACAGCTGAACCAGGCCAGTGACAGGAATTCCAAGCAGGCCCAGGCTTCAGCTGTCGGCGCGCTGGGTAAGTTCACATCGGGGGCTTGCATGCGCGGCAAGCCCCTGAACCTAATTTCTGGGCCATAATGATCACTCTGCCCCAGAGGATCCTTTACTATGAAATTGCTAATGAACCCTGTCTCATTACACAATACAAGATCTAATATAGCCTGTTCCCTGGTTGGTTTCATGATGTATTGTTCAAGGAAACTGTCCCGAATGCATTCCATGAACTCATCCTCCAGACTACCTTTGCCAATTTGATTTGTCCAGTCTATATGAAGATTAAAGTCCCCCAAGATTATTGCATTACGTTTGTTGCAAGCTCCTACTGTAGAGTGTGTTCATTCCAGGAGTCACTAGGGGCAGCTTATTAGTCTTCCCAGAAATTGACAATGGGCCAGAAATTGGTGAACGGGGCTTGCCGCGCGTGCAAGCCCCGTATATGCACTTACCCCGCGCTACTGCCGATCAGCTCCAGGGACGCCTGGACTTGGTGTTTGAAAAAGAAGAATCCCGGGCAGCGTATGACGTCACGCCGCCCAGGAGTGCAGCCAGCGCGAAGCCAGGAGCGTGCAGTGTAAGTGAGACATGCCCCTTGAGGTCTCAGTTTCACTGGACACGCCCCCAATGTTTCTGTCAAGCTGCTAAGCATTTTTACATGCAAAGCAGCAGTTTAAATAGGTTTTTGGAAGTTTTTTGAAGATTTTGGTAACTTTTATAAACTTTTTAAAATGTTTACATTATTTTGAGTAATCTGAAGTAGTTTTAAAGAGAATTAAAGCAATTTAAAGACTTTTAAAAGCCCTAAAAGAATTTTTTTAATTCCATTTATTTATTTAGCAATGTCGTCGTCATACGTGTCTTCACACTGTTCCCTTTGGGGAACTGTATGAAGTGGTGGAAGGATTTATGGCCATGATTAACGCTCATTCCGTGACCGTAACCATCTTTGAACCAGCCATTAGGGCGGTTAGTCCTATGGCGGGAGGGTTTTACGGGCTCCCACAAGCTATACAAGGAGGGGGGGCCACCCACACCCATGGACGCAAATATCCCACTGGATGTCAACCCAGAATTTAGAGCCGGAGCTCCGACTCCACTTGCCGGGACTGTCTGGAGCGGGGTTCGAAACCCTACCCTGATCTGGCCCAGCGGCGGGGATCCTACCGCTATGACAAAGGCCCAATCCGATTAGCAACGTGAAATGGCAGCATAGGGCTCCAGTCACGGGGAGGGAAAAGGCGCAGGAAACGTATGGGTGTCATCTTTTGTGCGGAGTGGGCCTTTTGCGTAGCAGTAAGCATCCCCGCCGCTGGGCCAGAAGGAGTAGGGTTTTGAACCCCACTCCAGACAGTCCCGGCAAGTGGAGTCGGAGCTCCAACTTTAAATTCTGGGTGGACATCCAGCGGGATACTTGCGTCCGTGGGTGTTGGTGGCCGCCCCCCCCCTCAGATGGGTTGTGGGAGCCCGTAAAACCCTCCCGCCATAGGACTAACCACCCTAATGGCTGGTTCAAAGATGGTTACGGTCACGGAATGAGCGTTAATCACGGCCATAAATCCTTCCACCACTTCATACAGTTCCCCAAAGGGAACAGTGTGAGGATACGTACGATGATGACCTCTTGTGCAATGCACCTCCTTGGACCCTCAGTCGCAGATGCGAGGGGGCAAGTCGTGCAATTGTTAAATTTTTCATTTTATTGACATGTAAAATGTTGGCCCAGTAATTCCCTTCCAAATGCGCGAGTACGGTCGGGGTACTTACGCATCTGGCTGGATGAAATGCCGGTTTTCAGCATGCACAGTGCATGTGGGGAAAACCGGCATTTCCTGTCCTCTGAACGAAGGGGTTCAGAGGCAGAACGCGTGCGACTGCACAGGCAGCGCGTGCGCAGTATAATTCGCCGCTTTCATTAATGCTTTCAGTGAGGTCAAGTCATTACAACTTGCACATGAAAAAAGCATGGGTACAGTTGCTCCAGAGGCTGCGGAGGAAGATATTTATTATCGTGGAGCTTCTGAAAGTATGTATGTCTGTATATATTCCTTTGCGTGTTATGTATATATTCCTTTACTTATGTGTATGAATGTATTATTTAATTATGACTTTCAGAGAAAGTAACTTATTGGAAAATCATAATTAAAAACATACATTCATACACATTAGTAAAGGAATATAAAACATACATACATATACGTAAAGGAATATATGTGGACATACATACATAACTCATTCTCACATTCCATTCACACAGCCACAATTGCTCCTTCTACCTACCGTTCTGAAAACCCTTTAAAAAAAAAAAAAATTTAAACTTTAAAACTTACTTAAAATTTCTTACAATAACTTCCCTCCCTTTCCCAAACAAAAACATTGCATTTCAGAAGCTCCACGATAAAATATATCTTCCTCCGCAGCCAATGAACAACTTTACACTTGCTTTTTTCAAGTGTAACTTCTAAGGACTTACCCTCACTGAATCCATCATTGAAATCCACAAAGTTCACTGCGCAAGCGCTGCCTGTGCAGTCGCACGCGCTGTGAATAGACCTCGGGTCTGGAAATGCCGGCGTTCCCCGCATGCGCTGTTCCTGCTGAACGCCGGCATTTCCAACGGCCAGATGCGTGAGTACCCCGACCGTACTCACGCTTCTAGCCTCGAATTTCTGGTTGTCAGTGGAAGCTATAGCATCTCCTCCACCCCCAGGATGGGATAAAATTACCCTCAAAAAATTTTCCAGAGGAGAAACAAAAATTTAGGTCTCACTTTTGGGGAGGAAACACTGTGCTGGAGTTACGCCTAGAGTGGGGCAACTTTCTTTCCTTCATTGAAAATGAGGGGGGAGGGGAGATAGATTAGCTACCCAATAGGATGTTTTTTTCATTTTTGGAATGGTATCCATCTTTCACACACCACAAAACTATGACCTATCTTGAAGTGTCAGCTTGGCTTAGTTGGTAGAACCAGAAAAGGATAGAACAGGGTACCTTTTAAATGGTAAAAAGCTAAAAATAGTGGAGATCCAAAGAGACTTGGGGGGTCCAGGTACATAGATCATTAAAATGACAGAAAATAATTAAAAAGGCTAATGGAATGCTGGCCTTTATATCTAGAGGACTAGAATACAAGGGGGTAGAAGTTATGCTGCAGCTACACAAAACCCTGGTTAGACCACACCTGGAGTACTGCAAGCAGTTCTGGGCACCACACCTTAGGAAGGTTATATTGGCCTTGGAAGGAGTGCAGCGTTTACAAGAATGATAGCTGGACTCCAGGGGTTAAGTTACGAGGAGAGATTAAACAAATTAGAGTTGTATTCCATCGAATTTAGAAGGTTAAGGGGTGATCTGATTGAAGTTTTCAGGATATTAAGGGGAACAGATAGGGTAGATAGAGAGAAACTATTTCCGCTGGTTGGGGATTCTAGGACTAGGGGGCAGAGTCTAAAAATTAGAGCCAGACCTTTCAGGAGTGAAATTAGGAAACACTTCTACACACAAAAGGTGGTAGAAGTTTGGAACTCTCTTCCGCAAATGGCAATTGATGCTGGATCAATTGTTAATTTTAAATCGAAGATTGATAGATTTTTGTTAACTAAATGTATTAAGGGATATGGGCCAAAGGCGGGTATATAGAGTTAGGTCACAGATCAGCCATGATCTCATTGAATGGTGGAACAGGCTCGAGGGGATGAATGGCCTCCTCCTGTTCCTATGTTCCTAACTCTTGCCTCCGAATCAGAAGATTGTGTGTGTTACAATTTAGACTTTTCCCAACCACTTCATCTTAGGTTTGCAGGGAAAAGCCCAAGTTTCCTTATAATCTATAAACTGCACCCTTCTATGTGCTGTGTATGGAACATGTCCAAGATAACAGTTGTTTCCCCCCCCATTACATTATATAGTACACCAGAGGTCACGTTGAATGCCCACCACATTCTCCTATCTCTCTCAAATGGCAGAAAATACTACACCAACAGACTAATGCATTCAGGTTATAATTACTTAATCAGGATTTATTTACAGATTAAATAATACATAGAAGCAGTAAGACACGGCATGATGCTGAAACAACACAACAGCCTATATATCCTGGCGGGTATCGCTCCCCCTGATATAAGAAGAACGGTAGCCAGCAAGAAAGAACGACTCCATCAAACATCAGATGAGAGACACCCTCTGCATTGTCATACACCTACACCCAGCCGCCTAAAGTCAAGAAAGAGCTTCATGAACAGTGTTGTTCCATTACAATCAACCTCATCTGAAGCCCGCATCGCCTTGTGGAAAGACCGGCTCGCCAGTCTTGAACAACCCCCAGCGATGGAAATTTTACTTGATGAAAGCCTTCCCCCAGGAGCTAATTGCAACTGGGCAATCTGGAAGTTGCTCAAAGGTGTCACTAAGCAAATGGGGATATTCAACCAGCCCGACAACTTGTGAATGTGGAACTGAGGCACAGACTATGCAACATCTCCTGCAATGCCCATCGTTAGAGGAACCCTGCACTGTTGCAGATCTTGCCGAATCCAACAACAAGGCGCAAAAATGTGTCCAGTTCTGGCTGGGCTATGTATAGACTGTCCGTGGACACGACAAGAAGAAGACTTACAAACAGTAAAATTGGGATCCGTGCATAGAGAGTTAAAATATCCTTTTAAGAAATGTTATTTTTACAGAGTCTGACGGCAGCGTGATTTTTGGATGGCACAGTCAGTTTTGTCTCTTGGTAGACATTCCAATTGGGATAATCATGGATGTTGTGAATTTCAGTTCAATCATTAGAATTCAAATGTTCTACCAGTCTAAAGCCTATGGAGAATTCCTCAGTATTTAATCAGTCGGAAAGCTTCAGAACGAAACCTGTCAAGTATCCATGATTAAAGACACAATGGTTCTAACTATTGCAGTGGAATGCTGATGGGAAGTTACTGACATGTTCTGGTTGCTGAAGACCTGTTATGCCTTGATCAAGCACAATTTAATTAGCACCTAGAGTAAAGCCTTTATATATCCTAAATTCCAGATCAAACAACCTGACCTGGTCCTGCAGACAGATCAGCATAGATTTTCAGATCATTGTTATCTTAATGCCAGGGTTAAAATAATGCTGATGATAAAATATAGGCTTTCATCTCCAGATCCTCTCATTCTGCCCTCTTGAGCACCCCTGATTATAATCGCTCAACCTTTGGTGGCCGTGCCTTCTGTTGCCTAGGCCCTGAGCTCTGGAATTCCCTGCCTAAACCTCTCCGCCTCGCTACCTCTCTTTCCTCCTTTAAGATGCTCCTTAAAACCTACCCCATTGACCAAGCTTTTGGTCACCTGCCCTAATTTATCCTTATGTGGATTGGTGTCAAATTTTTTGTCTTAAAATACTCCTGTGCAGCACCTTGGGACGTTTCACTATGTTAAAGGCGCTATATAAATAGAAGTTGTTGATCCTCATTTTGAAATTGGATAAGGAAAGACAGTTTCTATTTTAACTCTAGCTATTTCATAACTGTATGAGATAAAACTGTGAAGTCTGCCTATATTGTCACATTAGGTTCAAACTCCACTCCAAAATGTGAGGATACATAATCCATGCTGACATAGGGGGCATAGTCTCCAGTGCAGTACTGAGGGAATTCTGCATTGTCAGAGGTGCTAGCCTTCAGATGTCAAACTGCATGGCTGTTCCAGTGGATTAGGTTAATGTTAAAGATCCCATGGCATTTTTCGAAGAAGGCGTGTTGCTGGTGTCCTGGACAACATTTCGCCCTCAATCGCCAAAAATAGATGAACTGGCTATTCATCTTCTCGATGTTAGTGGGATATGCTGTGCACTACATAACTGGCACATTTACCAATATAACAGTCACTGCACTTCAAAGTAATTATGTGAAGTGCTTTGAAATGCTTCCGACAGAGGAGGAAAAACACATATTGGGTTTTCTACTCATACCATATAAAAGAAAAAAAAGACTTGCATTTATATAGCGCCTTTCACGGCCACCGGACATCTCAAAGCACTTTACAACCAATGAAGCACTTTTTGAAATGGAGTCACTGTTGTAATGTAGGAAACGCGGCAGCCAATCTGCGCACAGCAAGCTCCCACAAACAGCCATGTGATAACGACCAGATAATCTGCTTTTTATACAGGAACAGTGCTATTGGCCAGGTCATTTTGACCTGAGGTTAACCTAAAAGTAACTAACCCCAAACTCATCCTCACCCCTCCCCCACCTAAAAACAAAAAGCTATACCCCTGCAGTGCCTGCAAGGATAGTTGTGCGAGTCAGAATTTTGATGTCTGGAGCACACCAATCAGTCAAAAAATTAAAAGGCCCCATCAAGTAAGTAATCACTTCTTTCTTCACGCACTTTAGGAGCTTACCAAAGTAGTACAAATTTAAGCAATGGTAATAGCATAATCTGCACTGTTCCTGTATATGACATCTTGAGTGGAAAACCATGTGCGTAATCTGCTCTTCATTTATATAGGAATCAGTGCTGACTGATGACATAGAAAAATAGGAGCAGGAGTAGGCCATTCTGCCCTTCAAGCCTGCTCCACCATTCAACACGATCATGGCTGATCCTCTATCTCAATACCATATTCCCACGCTCTCTCCCCATACCCCTTGATGCCTGTTGTGTCTAGATGATGATCTCTCAACACTGAGGGTATAAAAGTGGTCTTGTCTTTGTGTGGTGCAGCTATTCCTGGTACCAGTGTGTGCTGACTCACATCTGACCATGCATGACAGGATCTCTTTGACAGACGTACTGTTCCGATCTACCTTGCAGGTACATTACAAGTGCATGCTTGAAAACATGAGGCAAAATTTAGCAAGTCACGGTATGCATAGATGACAAGCATTTAGACAACAATCTTGTCTATGGATTTTCACAAGGCGTTTGATAAGGTGTTGCATTGGGGGCTTCTTAATAAAATGAAGGCATTTGGCATTAAAGGGAGTATGGTACCATGGATAGGAAGCTGGTTAAAGGACAGAACACAGCGTAGTCATTGATGGATTTTTTTTCGGACCTGAGGGTTGTAAACTGGTGTCTCCCAAATATCAGTGTTGTAACCATTGCACTTTTCTTATACACACCTATTTAATCTGGAGCTTGTTGTAGTAGACACTATCAAAATTTGCAGTTGACACAATATGCCAAAGGTGTAGAGGAGCTGAGAGAATTAATAGTTCAACACACAAATCTTTAAAAGTGGGAGCTCAAGTTAATGAAGCTGTTAAAAAAACATACGGGGTCCTTGGCTTTATAAGTTAAAGATACAAAAGCAAAGAGGTGAAGCTGCAGTTAGAAAATATTGGGAATGAAATTCAATTTTGGCAAGGGATTCACGAAGATGATACCAGTGCCGAGAGGCTCTAGCTGTGAGGAAATAATATTGAAACTAGGGGTCTCTTCATTAGAAAGAGGACATCTGATAGAAGTGTTCAATATTAAGAGGGGATTTGACGAGGTAAATCTGGAAAATTTATTTCCACTTGAGTGATTCAGTAACTAGAGTGCATAAGATTATCACCAAAAATAAAGTGGTTAGAACATTTATATATAGATATATATATATATCTATATATACACACACACACACAGAGGGTTGTTGGGACATGGAATGTCCTACCAGAAAGTGGTGGAAGCAGAATCTATAGCTTTTAAAAGAGAAGTGGTTAAATATTTGAAAATGTAAAAGGTTATGGGGAAAGGGCAGAGAATGGGACTAAGTGGACATCTCTTTCAGAGAGCCAGCACATGCACCTTGGCATCTTTGGCAATGTAAAATTCTATTATTATTACATTTGTACAATAGATAAAGTTTTTGTCAGATATTAGTGCAAAGATGCTGATTGAGCCATGGCAGCAGTTATCTTGTTTTTGAGGAGGGCAATATAGTGCATGGGTCAGTGCCAAAGGCATACTATACAACTCTGTGCTGAATGGAAATTCCTGTGGTTGCTTCAAGCTCTTGTTTGTTTACTTGTGCCTGATTCGCCCTTTATGTGGCCATCAGTGGAGTACAAGACCAGTTGCTGCTGTTATGATCTAAAGGGCATAGCACTTATTGCTTATTCAGAAAATGACAGCCTGCTTAAGTATTACCTGAAGGTTTGTTACCCGGTGCTAACACCTTAGCCTCCTGGGAAAACTGGAAAAAAAAACACAAGTAACTGTGCAAGTGGTCCAGTGTAATGTCTGTCTAATCTAACCTATTCCCGTCGATAGGCTGGAGATAGTGGAGATAATTTTCACCTTCAGTCCTTGGGCAGTAAACTGGCAGAGCGGATTGCCCGCCCCTTATAGAACCCGCGTGATTTTCATTTGGAAATGAAAATTGGGCTGTTTCTGTAATGGATGGGCCATCCGTTCTACCCGTCCCCTTCACTGTTCCAAACCTTTGGAGCCAAGAGGATGGGATGAGTGTAGAAGCTTTAGTTGGGGAAAATGAACCAGGGGTCAGCATAGGTTCTGAGGCTTTATGTAGCTCTGGAGTAAAGGACAATGTAAAGCACCATCTATCCGCAGCATCATGATGGCATTTGCAGGTGCATGCTCAGAAGGTGTTTTCTCCAGGATCGATCAAGCTAATAAAATAGCAGGTGGAAGACAGGAAATTACAACTAATCTGGTGTGTTAGGGTGGTGCAGGGGAATGATTACCTTTTAAATAATCTTCCCAAAACCAAATAAACAAATGAACGAACAAACAAAGTCATTTCAAGAACTGCATCTTTATTTGTATTCTTAAAATTCCATAATACATGTTGGTGTGTCATTATCTGGATTGTTCTTTTCCAAAATTTGCAATTAAAAAATCATTATCTGAAACGTTTTATTCTTGTCTTTCTTCATTACTTCTCCAGTAGTTAATCTGCCTTGGCTGTCTCTGAAGAGTTGGCACTGTTGAATTGGCTAAATTAAAATTCGATGGGTTAGAAAATGAAGCTGTACTGACAGAATGCATCCACAGGTTTACTAGGTAGTAAGACTTGCAGGCTGTGCAGTATCAATATCAACAGAGACTGTTGTACCTCAGTCATAGTAGCAAACAGGAGCTGATTGAATGCAGAATTGGCTGTTGTTTGCCGCTATAAAATGTGCAAATTCAAAGGAGGCCACAATTCACAACAGTGTCTCCAAATGTTGGATGTGCTGTTCAGGGCTTTCTTAATAAAAGCGGCGAGAACATCAGAGATGGCAACATTAAAAAAAATGGCCGCCTGCAGCCTAACTGCCCCAACCTAATTTCTGCAACTGTTTTCCCGGCCCTTACTGGTACAATATAGATTCTATACATCTTCAAAGTGGAAAAAGTGTCATTGCTCTGCCGGGAGTAGGTTAGTATTACCAATAAAACTAGTAAACTATGGGCACACAATGCAGCAAGAACACTTGGGCGTTCAGACTGGAAGTAGCCATCTCTATCCACCATTTCATGCCGGCGAAACCATTGTGCACTAAAACAGGAGCCTTTTCAACCAGCAAAATAAAGAATCACTTCCAAAAGCCACCGACATTAGAAACTAGGCATAACTTATGTACTCTTGTCTTACTGAGACCCCATTGAAAAAGGCAGAGTTTTTGCCTCTTGAGTTGATTAAACAGTAGTCCAATACTGGCTGGTCCTAATTTGGATTCCGTTATGCAGGTAATCAGAAAGCTGCATTTTAATACTTTATACAAATGATGGACTTTAACACGCATAAGAATCTACCCAATTAGGAGAAAAGGAGTCACCTCAAACACTTTCCAACTCATCACATTTCTGGTCAGTGATGCAGGTAGATATGGACATTGGTTTTGGGTTTTTTTGGGAGTCTGTAGGTTCACAGACACGGCTGGAGGTAGGAGCCAGGAGCCAGACTCCTCCTGGTACAATTCACTGACTATGCCACTGAATTTGCACTAGAGGGCAGTCATGACCTATGCAACAAATGTCCTGGCTATATTAGCAGGATGCAGTGAGTGAACATTTTGAGCACCTTTATTAGGTTCTGAAAACAACTAAGACTGGTTTGGTTAAGAATCAATAGTGCATTGACATTAAGACAGCAATGTTTTTGCCTAAAATTCAACAAGACATCTATTCCAAATTACATCTTAATTGGAGAAATATTGGCTTCCAAGAACCAAACTTGGAAGATTAGTGTACAGACATGCATGAACAAGACCAACATTTTTCAAGTCGTTTTTTAAAAAAAGTTACTGTGGTAGGGCTAATTATAAACTATATCTTTCGCACATCCATGAAGAAACTGTGCAGCGGCAAAAATAAAACACAGAATAAAGTTCACAATACAGTAGAGTTGAAACAAACAGGTCAAGATCCTGGGTTTACATTCATTCAGGTTATTAAAAAAGCTTCAGAAAAATAGAACGCATTGTATCTGCACTACAATTAAAATTGTAATTATTATTTCCATAAAAATGTATTTTGCCTGTCGTGCCCAATTATATTCTAGGTTTTTTTTTTAAAAAGAGACCATTGCCCAATTTAAACTGGATAATAACTGGAAGATCCTGTACAAAAATTTGGACTATTTGTGCGTTTTTTCCGCTTTTGGAACACAAGAGTCTGCCAAGATCCATTGTTTTACAAATAAATTAAAATGTTTTTGCACTCAGTTGTCATGGCTTTGCATCCATATATTAAAACACACACACACACACAAAAAAACACACATTAAAAAAAGTCTGCTGGCACACAAATTCATTCAGCCCATTTCCTCTTCAATCCTGAGCACTAAAACCTCTCGGCATCTGTATTAGCTGGGAGGGAGATTTTTCCAAAGTGGGTGCAAAACTAATCTTGTGCTCAACCCAACAGGTTGTTTGTGTCCAAATTGGGCAGGGAGAACTGGGCCCTGAAATAGACTATAATACTGATCTTTGCACCAGAGGTATGATATGTAAGCATGTTCAATAGGAGAACTCATAGCGTTGGGTCAGCACCAGGACTTGGCACACCAGCTGGATTCCTTAGTTACTTACATAGGATCTACAGCACAGAGACAGGCCATTCGGCCTAACTGGTCTGTGCTGGCGTTTGTGCTCCACACGAGCCTCCTCCCACCCTACTTCGCTCTAACCCTATCAGCATTTCCTTCTATTCCTCATGTGCTTATCTAGCTCCCCCCTTAAGTGCATCCACCATGCACAGTGGCATCGTTAAAAGTACCACAAATAAACCAGCTGCTATCCTATCACAAAGTTTTTTGGATTGCACGTGCTTGTGCTTATAGAAGCCTTGGAGCTGGTTTTACCACATGGAATGGATTCAGGCACAGAATGCCAAATAAAAAGAAAACCCCAATTAACTTACAGTTGATGCACAGGACGCTCCTCCAATATCTATTTCCCAGCACAAATTTTTGACTTGATTTCATCATTTTCAAAATGCAAGTCTTCTTAATTGCAGATCATTTGCAGCCTTTTGTCGCCTAGTCTTGCGGTTGTAAGGGCCTAAACCACGGGCCTAGGCATTAATATTTGCGACAGGAGGGGACAAACAAACAATAAACATGTTTGTATGACTTTCCTCAGCCCAGTTTTACTGGAGGTTTTATCACCAGATGATTATGCAATAATAGTTAAGGCTGATACCTGGGATGGCAGGAATGACATATGAGGAGATTGGGTCGATTGGGCTTGTACTCACTGGAGTTTTAGAAGAATGAGAGGGGATCTCATTGAAACTTATAAAATTCTGACAGGACTGGACAGACTAGATGCAGGAAGGATGTTCCCGATGGTCGGGGAGTCCAGAACCAGGGGTCACAGTCTAAGGATAAGGGGTAAGCCATTTAGGACAGAGATGAGCAGGAATTTCTTCACCCAGAGAGTGGTGAACCTGTGGAATTCTCTACCACAGAAGGCAGTAGAGGCCAATTCATTAAATATATTCAAGAAGGAGTTGGAGATATTTCTTAAGGCTAAAGGGATCAAGGGGTCTGGGGAGAAAGCAGGGACAGGGTACTGAATTTGGATGATCAGCCACGATCGCATTGAATGGCGGAGCAGGCTCGAGGGGCCGAATGGCCTACTCCTGCTCCTATCTTCTATGGTCTACTAGTAGCACCAACAGTAACCTGGAGGTTCAGATATTTTGTCTAGATAGTAAATACACATCAGGCCTGCGAACGTTTGTAAAGAAAGAAGCTATGTTGGGTGTAGGCACTTGATCAGAACTACCCAGTTCTGACAAGAGGGTCTACACCTGAAACATTAAGCTTTTATTTATCTTTCCAGAGGCTGATGGACTGGCTGTGCATTTGTTTTTATTTTAGACTTGCAGTTTTTCCTTCTAATCTCATGGCTATGAATCTGTTTAATAACTGGATTATCTTTGCTTTAGCTAAAATGAAGATTAAGGAACCTTGCTGTGCACAAATTGGCTGCCATGTTTACCTACATTATGCCAGTGACTACACGGCAAACATTATTCATTGGCTGTGAAGCACTTTGGGACATCCTGAAAGGCACTATATAAATGCAATCTCTTTCTTAGATGTAGTTTTGAACAGTTGGAGGCACCAATTTACATTGTTGACACAAACTGGTTTGTGCTGTTTCACCAGGGGGGGGAGAATGGTCACTTTTCAAACTTAATTCCCCCCGCCCCCCCACCTCATCTTCCACATATCGACTATGTGCTGGTGACTTCCGGTAGCTTGCCCACAGGGAAATTCATCATTGGTGAACATAAGCTTTGAGTGCTAGTGGACTATCCAATTGCAAGGGCGTGGGGATGTGGAAATACTGCCAGCCTTAAGCAAGCCCACACATACACACACACACCTCCAGCTAGGGACTGGTGGCAGATTTAGAAAATGTTCTTGTCCCTAAGCCAGGGTCATGGAGATCAATTTGTAGGAGTTTTATTGCTACCTTTGCAGGGATCAGCTACCTAGGATCTGGGATCCTCCTAGTCAGTATAGCTCTGCAACTCGTCTCAATTAGCTGAGCCAATCAGGGAGCTGGTAATTTGTAATTGTATTTTTTTTAATCCATCTAGTTATCGTATTTGTGGATTCTTATGCATTTCGGCCAGCTACAGCAACCATTATGATGTAATAAAAGGACGACCGGAATCTCTCAACGCTCGGAAAGCAGAAGAAAAGGCCAGAGAATGTGTTTCTCACATGTATTGAAAATATGAAGATATCTTTTCTCTGCTAGGAGAGATCTTGGATTTAGTGAATCACTTGGTATAATTTCAGGTCTCCATCGGCAACCCAGAGCCAAACATGATGTTTATTGGAGGACAGCCAAGGTGCATCCCAGAGCAACCCCATTCATTTACACAGAAACCTGTGCATCTGCAGATTGATTTAGAACTGGCCTAGCAGGGGGTGGGGGGGGTGGAAAGTTGCCAGTATTCATGTATTTTTTCCCCCTCTGGTTCGCCCGCAGATTGATGTCGAGACCAGTATGAAGTGCAACTTCTATAAAACTGAACGTAGACACTGAATGGGACTTGTGTCATGACGCACCCTCATTCTGTTTTGTCAGAGGGTTTTCTGGGCACAATTATTATCCAGGCTGAAGATACCTGCTCTACATGGCAATCGGTACATTCGAATTATTTAGGCGAGTAGCACACGTGGAGGAGTGCATTGTGCTGAAATTGGTCTCCTTGGCCCTTCTTTAAAGTAGGCAAGTAAAAAAAAAACAATTACTTTGAAGTAAGGTTGTTTTCTTTTATTTAGAAACAGCTGAAATTGGTGCTAGGATCTAGATATTGGCACATTCTGTATGCTAAATTCACGCATTAGAGCCTGGAACTCAACTCTCTTTCTACAGAAATACAAACAAAAAAAAGAGGCAGGTGGGTGTGGTGTGGTACCACAGATACACAAAATGCGGGTTTATGCAAATTTCTGATCTTAACTGCGCTATTAAGGAGAGGAGCCAAGCTGCCTGGAGGGAGATAAAGTTAAGAGTTTGAGATACACTGTTGTTGCACTCACAACCCTTGTAATGGTCAGCTCAGCAGCAGCGCTGAAAGAGGCCAAGCGCCTGGAGAGGCCAGGGAGCAGGTAATCTACCCACTCTTTGGACAGGGTTATGAAAATTAAAAAGGAATTTTTCTTTATTTTTTAAAAAAGTGTTGAGAATAAATTAAAATTAAATTCATTTACAAACAAGGATATACGAACAAATATTCAGTCATCAACAGACTTGTATAAGACAACCAGTGACCAACAGTTAATTAATTGGTTACAATTTATTACAATGATTTGAGAGCTTTATCAGGGCAAAAAAAACTAGCATCACCTTTCTCTAGTTTTTAAACAGTTGCCATGTTTAAGTACCTTGCTCTATTTTATACATTTTTTTTTCCAGTTAACAAGCAAACAAACATTCAGTTCCGAAGCTGCTACATATGCTTTGCTCAATACTTTATATTCCTGCGCCAAAAGTCGAATTTGAGTTAAAGTCTTGATTAAAGAGGTCTTTGACCTCGGGGGGCAGTGTGTCAAAGAGGTGATCTTCAACGACAAGCCCGCTTTTCTTCAGAAGGCGACAGTGGCCCAACTCTGCCGGAAGTCGGTCCAGGCAGTTCCCCTTCACCTCTAGCTGGGTGAGCTGCACAAGCTGACCAACCTTTTCTGAAATGGAAGTGATGCAGTTTTGCCCTACATTCAAAACCCGCATCTTTGTGCACTTAAAAACCTGCTTTGGCAAAATTTCCACTCGGTTTCCTGTAACTGCGAAATACTGTAAATTCTGGAGAGACATGATTTCCGCTGGAATGACGACGATGGAATTGTGACTTACATCCAGGTATCTGAGCTTCTGTAAAGTGAAGAGAGCTGCTGGCAGAGACTCTAGTTTATTCTGAGAGAGGTAAAGCAGCTCGAGGTTTTTCACCAGGCTGATGGATGAGGGGATGGTGATGATTTTGTTGTGCCACAGTTTCAGGCACGTCAAGCGCTTCAGATGTTGAAAACTGATCACCTCCTCGATTGTGCGAATATTGTTGGATTTCAAGTCCAGTTCCTGCAAGTTGGTCAAGCTGAAAATGGCATGTGGGATCCGCTCCAGCTCACAGTTCTGCAGCTCTAGCTCAGTTAGGTTGATCATCTTCTTCAAGCTATTCAGTACTAAAAGTTTAGTTCCATCATTATGAACCAGTAGAGCAGTGAGATGGGGCGCAACATCAGTGATGTTTGAAGGAACTTTGGTCAGATTACTCTTTAGGTGCAAGATCTTCAGGTGTTTCAGTTCTCGCAGCGACTCTAGAGCGATCATCTTATTATTTTCAGAGTTCAGATTACCAACCAGGTACAGTTCACGCAGGTTTTTAAGCAAATAGACCCAGGTGGGAATTTCTGCAACGTCGGTGAACTTGATGTGCAGATACCTAAGGTGGTCCCGGAGGAAGCTGAAGGCAGTTTGTTCCACTTTAGCGGGGCAATGGTAAAGGTGCAGTTCCTGAAGATTCGTCATTTGGGAAATTTTGGCAGGAATCTTCGCCTCGGGGATCAGCTCCAGCTTCAGCACCTCCAGCTCGGTCATGTCGAACACGGCGTTGGGCACCCCGGAGAGCATGAAGAGGTGCAGCTCCTGCTTGTCTTGAGGATTCCGCGACACGTGCTGTTTGAGTTTCTCGTAAGTCCACTCGTGGTTCAAGCTGAGCTCCCGCAGTTTGTTTTCACTGACCTCCGACAGGAAGACCCCAAAGCGCTTCGAGTAAAGTTGGTCATATTGATCAACCATGTGCAGCAGAAATGCAAAGTCATTTTTAACATCTGGAATGTCACTAAAACTACTTTCTTCACGGACCTTTTCAAATGAGTATTCCTTTAAGGGCCGCCTGAACAGCCAAAACAAAGTATATATGCAAACCAGTCCATAAACGCATATGAGTGCAATGTAACTAATTAGTAATTTTCGCAGCATAAAAGCCATGTTGTGAGTACAATAAAATTCAGTATATCCAGTCAAATGCTCTATGTCTGGTTTGCAGACATGATCAAAACTTATAGAAGTCACAAATGTAAGCGTATAACATAAAATAAACACTAATTTCACTGTCTTTATGACTGTCTGGACAACATAGAGTTTATATATCAAATCACTGTCTTCTACATGGGCACGGAACTTACGAACTTTTTCAAAAAGAGCTTTGGCCTGCTCTCCGTCTTTCTTGTCTAAAATAGTCATGCTGGGAACCTCAATGACTGGCTTCTCAGCCGAAAATTTAGGTCCAGTCCTTGATATCATGGGTGTGCTGGAACTCGGGCTTTCTTCTTCACTGCCAGTCGATAAATGCTTTGCCACAGAGGTCTTAAAGCGTTGCTTGTTTTCCTCAGAGTCCTCGCACGCAGTTTCAGAGAGTGCTTTGGTGGTCCACGGAGACTCGAAACACTTTCCCAATATAGAAACAAAATGTTCGATCTTTGAACTGGTCTTGGGGTACTTGAACCAGAAATTGCTACTGACCATGAGGATGAGTGTGTGGATTAGAGCAAGGTAGGGAAAATACTTGGAGTACCAGGGCAAGGCCACATGATAGCACATCTGATTGATGAAAATATATTGCTGGTACTCTAAGTTGGTCGGACGTCCAAAGTTGAGAGGGCCTCTTTGTACGGGATGATCGACGTCATCAGGTAGGTCAACGGTTATCGTAGGCACGCTTCCAAAAGCAAAGACGTTAGCTCCCTCAGTAGCATGGTTCCGTCTCCCTCTCGAAGAGGTAGTGCTTCCTAAATCTGGTACAGCAGATGCTTCGGGAAATTTTGTCGGACTCTCCGAGATGCTGCGCTGGGTTTCTGACCTTTCGTCTGATTGGGGCTCAGGAAGACACACGACTTGATCTTTGGTCAGCTGCATGGTGCCCGCAAAGATAGCGACCATCAGCATTACAATGGCTAAATAGTCCATGAAAACGTCCCACCATGGCTTCAGGATTCGATAGGTTGCCTGTATGTCATTAAGAGATGCAACTTCTGTGAGGGTAAACATTCCTGTAAAATACATAAAAGGTATAATAAATGATGGAGTAAATTACTGAGACAAACAGAGATCATTTTTGAAATGAGGAGTTGGGTGCGTTCCCCATCTCACGTAGTTAATAGAACAATTGTACAATTCAGGTTCTGAGCCACACAGATCAAAAGGTGCCTGGTTTAGTCCCTGATGCGAGTGGAGTAGGCTGATCTCAGTCGGGATCCTACAAGGAAACAAAAAGATGGCCAGGATTTATGCAGCGAGCCCCGCCGGTGAATGCATGTGGGTGCGGGCATAAAGTGAGAACAGAATCATGGTCAGGCCTGGTACAGGTGGGCAGGATGTCTGACTGTGGAAGGCAACAGTCACCATTTGGGGAGGGGGGGGGGGGTCCACATGAAAAATGCCCATTTGGGGCAGGCATCTGGAAGGCTTGTGGTGCCTGTGCAACTGTACCCCAGAAAGAGCCAGAGAGAAAAAAATTGGCAACATTTTTGGAACAAGCAAAATTGGTACATATAACACGTCATGAACAATCAACGTACTGACCGAATTCAAATGTAAGGTGCATAGCTCATCCCAATTTAAATAAAGAAAAATCATAATTAACAAACTCAAAAAGATGTTTGAGGATTTGGTTAGTTTGCATTATAACAATGATCAGGGCCACTGATTTACATGACTGAATAAGTCTAATTCTATAATAAAATAGTAAATGCTGGATATACTCAGCAGGTCTGGCTGCATCTGTGGAGAGAGAAACAGAGGTTACATTTCAGATCGATGACCTTTCATCAGTTAGAGATGCGACAGGTTTTAAGCAAGTACAGAGGCAGGGAAAGTCTAAATCTAAAATAACAGAAAATGCTGGAAAAACTCAGCAGGCCAGGCAACATCCGTGGAGAGAGAAATAGAGTCAACGTTTCGAGTCAAACTCTTTGGCCTAGAAATTGGGTTTTGGCTTAGCCAGGGCTTTAGCGCCGGAAGTTAGTGCCGGCGCTAAGTCCCCCTGCGCGCGCCAAAAATTCAGTAGCGCCGCGCCCAAACGGCTGCCGGCGCTACTGAAGGGTCTTAGCGCCTGGAAAAGGGCGCTAACTGCCGTTTAGCGCCGCAATTCCGGCGCTGCGGCACCCGATGCGGTGCGGCAGGCTGGGGAAGTGCAGGCCTCCTCCTTCCGTTAAGGAGGAGCTGCCTGCACCCGGCCGCGGCCCGCGCAAATCTGTTTAAAAATGAGCCCGGCACCTCGGACAAGTGCCGGGCTTGCATCTGTTCCCGGGGGGGGGGGGGGGGGAGAAGTCCGGGGAGGGAGCTGCGGGCAGGTGGCCGGCGGGAAAGCGGCCGGCTGCCGCGGGGCCTTTAATGCGCCGGCGCAAACACATGTTGGACTCTGTTGCCAGAGTCTTAGTTGCGGCTGCCACGGGCGAGGCGGCCGCAACTGAATTTCGGCGCTGGGGCCCGTCGGCATGGCAACCGGGACGCTGCGCACACCGATGACGTCATCGGTGCCGGCGCAGCGCTACCGGTGCAACGCCGCTTTAGGGCCCCAGGGAATTTTTCAACTGGCCATAACTCTGGCGCTAGTCCCTCTAGCGCCTCAAAAGCGGCGCTAAGGCTAGTGAATTTCTAGGCCTTTGTCAAGACTGGCCTAAATCTATCTTTGTTACATGGCATTCAGAGATTTTTTTTAAAACCAGTGTTTTGGGAGGAACAAATTCACAATTCCATTTATTTTCCATGATGATTATAATTCACTCTCGGGTATTTATAGTCTTTGGTTATAAACCAATTTATAATGCTTTTTTTTAAAAATTTGGTAAACTGAATGAAACATTTGTATCAAAAAAAACCTCACTTGTACAAATTAAGCACAACTAGGCAGTGGACGTTTTTAATATTGCCCTAGTTCCAAATTTCTGATGTTAAGTCACCCAACAGAGAGCTTCATTACAGCCCAAGCTGTGACTCAACAGAAATAGTTTCAGCCTCCGCTTTGCCTAAAGCAAAGTGCATGTACAATAGATTAAAACCAAAACAGACATCCACCATCTCGTGCAGTGATGTATGAAGAGTTTCTGGCAAAAGAAGCCAGTCAGTTTTAACCTTTAAGCTGCTGGCAGTAAGATATTTAATCAATCAGAATTGCTTTAAAAGGAGGTCCATCTTTCTTGCTCAACCAGTTATCTTTGTTCTGGAGGAAGTGGCCTTGCAAATGAACAGGGGCGAAGCAATGTGACGGAGTGTACTTGAATTTCCAAAAGGCCTTCTGATAAAGGAACTCTCCTGTGACTCCTTTAAGGTTGGTAGGTATGCAGGGCAAAATCTTCATCAGTAACTGCCTAAAGGGAAGGAAGCAGACAGTCGTCTTTAAGCGGTGCTAGATTGCAATAGGAGGGTGAAGGTATTAAGTGGTATGTCCTAGAGTCTATGTTGGCCCCTCCTATTCTTGGTAAATGTAAGTGGCCTGAACGCACAGTCACAGTGCAAAGTGCTTACATTTGTAGTGGGTAGTGGGGGGGGGGGGGGGGGATTGGCAACTTTTGACTCAGAGCAGAAAGCCAAGATCTTACAAAAGGGAGCTCAACAAGGTTGAAGCCTGGGTTGATCAGAGTTCAATACATTGGAAGTAAAAAATAGGAGGCATATGTACTTTATAGGTGGGAGGGAGGGGGGAGGAAAGGGGAAAAAAAGAGATGAAAGTAATGATCGTTGACTCATCGCCCACCGTGTCTAAATAGCGTGAGGTAGCAATAAACAAAACAAAGAGGATGCTGGATTACATTGCCAACATCAGTCGAGTTCAAATCCCCAGAGGGAGGAGTTATGAGCAAGAGTCCCGGCTCTTCAACCTCAAGCCAAGAGGCGACCTTATAAAAGAGGTACACAAAATAATTAACAGGATAGTCAACGTAAACTTCATACATCAATACAAGAGCACAGACTGGGGAAAGGCTAATTTAAGCCAGGTGGCCGCAAGTATCTCTTTATACAAAGAGTTATCAACAGCTGAAGTAATGCAAGAGTTATCGAGGCCAGGACGTTGAACTAATCTGAGAAAGTAGACGCTGGGAAGGCTGGAAGGGTTGGTATTCTGGAAGGATGAGATCAAATGAGATGAGATGACTGAATTGCTGTAAGATTGTTTAAATCCTGTTAGTCTGTGATGTTCCCCATGGCCACTGACGAGATATTTTATCTGGCATTTTTTAAACTTTTAATGAGTAGCCCAAAATAAAGAGAGTCAAAGTTTATTGCTGCAATACGATGAGGAAAAACTTTAATTTTCATTGACTGGAACCAGATTCTTTAAACACATCAAGAATCCGGCCCACGACACGGTCTCAATCAGCACACCCCCTTAGTGCAAATGAAATCAGGGACCCACAGAAGTGGGCTCTTCACTGGGTTATGGCTGCCAGTTGCAGCAATATAAACGCAGGGATCCAGTCTCCCACACTTACAGTCTAGATCTCAATATTACAGAGTGGATGCCAGCTCCCATCACCTAGCGTAAAAGGCAGGTGGGAGGGGGTTGTTGCAGAGTTCACTTTCTTGAAATAGGGTCACTTAACCTGATGTTCAAGCACTAGAGTAAAAGCACCTTTAGAGATATGGGCACAGATTTTCCTGCAATGACAAGATCAGCAGTGTATACTATACATTTTGTCATCTAGTGCGCCAATAACTTATGCTTATTTTGCTGGTTTTCAAATTAGAATACGTCACAGCGAGCATAGTGGCAAATCAGAAGTGGTGTAGCCAATAGCCATTGAATTAAGTGTTGCTGTATTTGGGAACCATTTATTTATTTATGGTTAGTGGCTCAGGGTTAGCACTCTTACCTCTGGGTCAGAGGGTCGTTGGTTCAAGGCCCACTCCAGAGACTTGAACACAAAATGTAGGCTAACACTCTCGTGTAGTACTGAGGGAGTGCTGCACTCTCAGAGCTTTCACTATAATGTCTTTTGGATGAGACGTTAAACCGAGGCCCAGTCTGTCCGGTCAGGTGGACACAAAAGATCCCATGGGCACTGTTTTGAAGAACGCCAGGGGTGTTCTCCCCCGTCTCCTGGCCAATATTTACCCCTCAATCAACACCACCAGAATAGATTATCTGGTCATCATCGCATTTCTGTTTGTGGGAGCTTGCTGTGCGCAAATTGGCTGCCATGTTTCCTACATTACAACAGTGACTACACTTCAAAAAGTACCTCATTGGCTGTAAAGCGCTTTGGGACGTCCTGAGGTTGTGAACAGCACTTTTTAAATGCAAATTCTCTATTTGGACACATTTAAACATCTGAAAAGTAATTTACTTTGAATAATATGGCAATGCAGAGGAAAGGCTGAGTAATTGCCAATAGCTTGTGTTTACACTACAGTCCTTTCTCTTCAATTCCTCTTTGAACTTTTATTTAGTTTAGTTTCCTTTTGTAAAGATAATGGGGGAAAAAATTGGGTTGCTTTGCACCTCCCGTTAGCGCCCTAAGTGGGCACCAACAGGGCGCAAAGCAACTAGCGCCCGGGCATGGCGCCGCCCACGCCTCCTGCGAAATTCAGTGGGAGGTTAGCGGCGGCGCTAACCGGTAGTGCCCCACGGCGCTGCGGCACTGCCGATGAAGTCACGATCTTCGGGAGCGCCCCGACTTACCGCCGGACGCTATGTCCGACGGGCCTACCTGCAGCCGGGGAGGCGCTATTTAAAGGCGAGGTGCGGGGCGGCCATTTTTGTTGCTGGCCGCCTGCCAGCACCTGCCTTCGCTCCCGTCCCCGGTCTCCTGACTCGCCCCCTCGCGGAGTGCCGGCTGCGCTCCATGAGCCCGGTACTTCTCGAGTGCTGGGCTCTTTTGCCGGCACTCCCGATTTCCAGAGGGCCTAGCTGGGCCCCGGGTCGCGCTGCGCAAGACCCCGCCCCTTTAAGAAGGGGAGGAAGGCCTGCAGTACCCCGACACGATGTGCCGCAGCGCTGCAATATTGACTCGCAGCGCTCCACTTCCCTCTTGGGGTGCACAAATGTAAGAAGTCACACAACACCAGGTTATAGTCCAACAGCTTTATTTGAAATCACAAGCTTTCGGAGCGCTGCTCCTTCTTCAGGTGAAGTGGAGAAATGCATAAAGACACAGCTTATATAGTCAGAGAATCATGTCAGATGTTTACAGGTAACCTTTCCAACTGCCATTTATCACACCTCAGCAGAGAGATAATCACAGCAGTCAAAGGTGTGAATGGTGTCCAAACAGGTCAGTCAGGGAAACGTTACATCAAAGAACAATGAGGTGGGGTCACAAGGGGTCCAGCATCTCCACACCTCTTGGGGTGCAACCACTCAATTTCTGGCGCGGGGGTGCTAATTTTTCTGGGGCGCTAAAAGTAGCCCCATTTGGAGCGTGAAGTTAGCACCCCATTAGCCTATTATTACCTCAGACAGCTTATTAATGAAGTTGGGGCAGATCATTTTCTTTTAAACCTAGAATTGCAGATCCAAATGTATCCAACTTACGCAAGTTGCTGCCTCAGATTCTCATGAACATATTATTAGAAGCTCTATAGCTGGGCCAGTGGGAATTCCGAGCCCGCGATTGTTCTCATTAATCTGGTTACCATTGCTGACGATGTATTGCTTAATTTAATTAAAGGGAATGCCATGTTAAAATCAAGTAAAATGAGGAAAGTTGTTGTACACACCTGTTGTACAATACTACTGTATAAAATAAACACTTCTGTACAGAAACTATTCAGTGAGGTACTGTGTAAGTATAGTATTGTGTGTAATGTTTAGTGATATAGCATTCATCTTGTAGTCCTGCATTTATAGTGTTTAATTTAATACCTTATATATGTAGTGCAATAGTCTATAGACAGTTTCGAAATATCTCTGTATGGATACATTTACTATCTTACTGTAAAATAATGTTTAATATTGTGCTATACAGATATGCTTCGTACTGTATGGTATACATTGTTCTAGTATAGTATTGTATATTACAGTATAGCATTTTAAGACTACATGTAGAATCCACTATAGTGCTTAATGTACTGTTGTATATTTAACATTTAGTGTATTGTGTAGATATTGTTTTGTGCAATATTGCAAGTACAACGCTTAGTATTGTGCAGTATCAAGATCAGCGGATTATTTAAATGGAACCAGAGAATGCCAGGCCATCAGCACCATTATTTTTCAGTCTAGTGGCGATCACCATTGACCCAATGGGGGCGGAGCTATGATAATTACCTTCTCTCTGTTTTCCACGAGGGCAACACTGGAGCGGCACAAAAGGTCCCAGGAAAATATGGAGTGGCATAAGGAAAATATGGAGTGGCATAATTAATGGCAGAAGTTACTTACTCCACAATTTCCTCTTTCATTTGAGCCATTCAAGGGCCCCTACACCGTAGATGCGCCATTACAGTAGCGCAAGTCCCCAGGAAAATCTGGACCGTGGCCACAGTGCAGGAAAAATAAGTGTACACCTGTAGATTCTAAAACAAGAAAGAAACAATACAAAAATAAAACTTCAAATAGTGAGTATGGAAAAAAATAGATGGAGGGGGAAAGATGAGGGGCAGTAGAAGTGTTTCTCTTCTCTTCAAATGGCAGACTGGATAATATTGGCGATATATGACACATTCCAAGAGCCAGTGTAGCGCCGTTAACTTAGTAAAACGTCCCAAGACGCTTCACAGGAGCGATTATCAAACAAAATTTGACACCGAGCCACATAAAGGAGATACTAGGACAGGTGGGTTTTGAGGAGGAGAGAGAGAGATAAGGAGGAGGGAAAGAGAGAGGGGTTTAGGGAGGGAATTAAAGAGCTAAGAGCCTCGGCAGCTGAAGGCACTGCCACCAATGGTGGAGCGGTTAAAATCGGAGATGCGCAAGAGACCAGAATTGGAGGAGCGCAGAGATCTCGGCGGGTTGTAGGGCTGCAGGAGGTTACAGAGATAGGGAGGGATTTGAAAACAAGGATGAGAATGTTAAATTCAAGGCTTTGCCAGACCGAAAGCCAATGTAGGTCAGCGAGCACAGGGGTGATGGATGAACAGGACTTGGTGCGAGATAGGATACGGGTAGCAGAGTTTTGGATGAGCTCAAGTTTGCGAGGGTGCAAGCTGGGAGGCGGGCCAGGAGAGCGTTGGAATAGTCACATCAAGAAGTAACAAAGGCATGGATGAAGGTTTCAGTAACGGACACCCTGCCAGTATGCCGACAGCCTGTGGTACAGCTGCTGTGCCCCTTTAAAGCTGTTGGCCCAAGATTGCTTTCTCTATCTTCGTGCTGCCCATGTGTTTGCTTCCAGTTATTAGTCTCTCCTTTCAATCAGAGCGGGTTAGAATATTGCACCCATCACTAACCAATTAACAGCATATTTCCTTTGATCTCTCAAATAATCCTCTAATCCTTCTTCTTTTGATTCCTTTCTTTCCATTTCATTCCGTGCTTTTGATTCTATCAGCTGGCTCAGCATTTCCCACGCAAGATACATTCTCCAATTCACAGTGGCGATAGCCACCAATAATTCAAGATGGTAGCCAAGAACTGGGTTTTAAAACACAAGCCCCGTATCCCCAAAGAATTTTAGACGACTGACATTTTTAATAGGCCCAATACATTGACAGAGTGAAACTTCTATAGCATTTTAAGATTTACCTCAAAAGCATACAAGATTCTATAAAATCTATTAGGGCCATTAAACCAGAATGTCTTGCTGGAATAAAGGAGCGAGAAGGGAGCATTCGTATATGGAGAGCGCAAGCAGCTGTACTACCACTCTAAAGTGCCATTGTTAAATTTGCTTCAGTGATGATTATGGATGTAATAGTTTTCCCCAAAGGGTGACAAACTCACCATCATCGTTACTTTGACTTTGCTCTTGGCTGGGAGAACAAACAAGTGGAATGGGTAACTGCATATGTGTAAATGAATAACAAAATGGCAGCCTTTTACACAAAGGGTAAAGGGCATGTTAGCTAACAATGCATATCGTTAACTGCTAAACAGATGCAAATGTCTCTTCTCTTAGGCAGTCCCTCGGAACCGAGGATGACTTGCTTCCACACTAAAAATGAGTTCTCAGGTGACTGATGAGTCCAATGCGGGTCCTACAGTCTCTGTTGGGGTTGTCCATGAGGGTCCTGACGTTCCAGGTCCCGAACTTCATTTTAAAGGGTGGAAGATGCCTGTGCGTGAATTCTTTTAACGTGGGGTGGCCGTTGCACACCAGCTGCCACAGCAAGGTCTTGGTCCAATGGCAAGGGGATCCAAGATGATTGGAGACCAGGCTCTGCTACATCGGCCTAGCACACACACACACACACACTCCTACTGTCCTCCTCCCTCCTTCCCGCAGGTCCCCTCTGCCTGGGTTTCATAGGCTATAACCTTGTAGTAACAAAGGTATTAAACATTAAAAGATGCATCAAATGTTAAACTCAACCAGGTGCTTCCTGTGGAGTCTAAAATAGTATCGTCTCTTTCCCACCCCACCGCCCCCCCAACCCACCCAATCACCCAAAAATGGGCAACCCTCAGCATCTTAATAGCTCCAGTTCCATCTGATGGGGTGTGTAACTCCATTGTTTATTATGGTTTAACTTGACTCACCATCAGTTCATACTTTATGTGATCAAGGAGAGGAATGTCAGTACGGTGAGTAGAGCACTTTCCATTTTAGCATCAGGTCAGCACCAAGTACTCAGATTTAGTAAATCCCAGCAAGTTTACTTTCAGGTAGCAGTGTGCTGCAGTTTGTATACACTGTGTGTGGCCTCTCTTAGCGTGCAGAGCACATCTGTATAGAATACTGTGCATGCACAGCCCACACACCAAATGTACAACAGGACTTGCACATTAAAAACCTAGAAACCACGGCTGGCAATGTTAGAAAACTAATGACTTCCCTTGTCATCTATTTGAACAGACATGAACCTATTTACTTTAAATCTGGCTGATGCCTTTTCTCCTTTCAAGTTTACTTTATTTTAAATGGATTAACACCTCCACTAAACAGTTAACAAAATGACCGTCATAGGAAAGTGTTAAAGTGTTTCTCCGCAATATCACCAATAGCAATTTCCAGGCTGTAGTTATGTCAGTGGTTACAATCCCAGGCTAGCAACAATAAAATACAACTAACAACAACAACATGCCTTTAACATAGTAAAACGTCCCAAGGTGCTTCACAGGAGTATTAAAAGACAAAAAATTTGATACCTGGCCACATAAGGAGATATTAGGGCAGGTGACCAAAAGCTTGGTCAAAGAGGTAGGTTTTAAGGAGCGTCTTAAAGGAGGAAAGAGAGGTAGCGAGGCGGAGAGGTTTAGGCAGGGAATTCCAGAGCTTGGAGCCTAGGCAACAGAAGGCACGGCCACCAATGATTGAGCGATTATGATCAGAGATGTGCAAGAGGGCAGAATTAGAGGAGCGCAGATATCTCAGGGGGTTTTGGGGCTGGAGGAGATTACAGAGATAGGGAGGGGCGAGGCCATAGAGGGATTTGAAAACAAGAATGAGAATTTTGAAATCGAGGTGTTGCTTAACCGGAAGCCAACATACGTCAGCGAGCACAGGGGTGATGGGTGAACGGGACTTGGTGCGATTTAGGACATGGACAGCCGAGGTTTGGATCATCTCAAGTTTACGTAGGGTAGAATGTGGGAGGCCAGCCAGGAGTGTGTTGGAATCGTTTTTTTTAATTCATTGATGGGATGTGGGCGTCGCTGGCTGGCTAGGCCTGCATTTAGTGCCCATCCCTAATTGCCCTGGAGAAGATGGTGGTGAGCCGCCTTCTTGAACCACTGCAGTCCATATGGTGTAGGTACACCCACAATGCTGTTAGGAAGGGAGTTCCAGGATTTTGGTCCAGCGACAGTGAAGGAACAGCGATACAGGTCCAGGTCAGGATGGTGTGTGGCTTGGAGGGGAACTTGTAGGTGGTGATGTTCCCATGCGTCTGCTGCCCTTGTCCTTCTAAGTGGTAGAGGTCGCGGGTTTGGAAGGTGCTGTTGAAGGAGCTTTGGCGAGTTGCTGCAGTGCATCTTGTAGATGGTACACACTGCAGCCACAGTGCGCCGGTGGTGGAGGGAGTGAATGTTGAAGGTGGTGGATGGAGTGCCAATCAAGCGGGCTGCTTTATCCCGAATGGTGTCGAGCTTCTTGTGTTGTTGGAGCTGCACTCATCCAGGCAAGTGGAGAGTATTCCATCACACTCCTGACTTGTGCCTTGTAGATGGTGGAAAGGCTTTGGGGAGTCAGGAGGTGAGACACTCGCCGCAGAATTCCCAGCCTCTGGCCTGCTCTTGTAGCCACAGTATTTATATGGCTGGTCCAGTTCAGTTTCTGATCAATGGTAACCCCCCAGGATGTTGATAGTGGGGGATTCAGCAATGGTAATGCCATTGAATGTCAAGGGGAGATGGTTAGAGTCTCACTTGTTGGAGATGGTCATTGCCTGGCACTTGTGTGGTGCGAATGTTACTTGCCACTTGTCAGCCCAAGTCTGAATGTTGTCCAGGTCTTGCACAGTCAAGTCTAGAGGTAACAAAGGCATGGATGAGGGTTTCAGCAGCAGATGAGCTGAGGCAAGAGCGGAGACGGGCGATGTTATGGTGGTGGAAATAGGTGGTCTTAGTTATGCTGCGGATGTGTGGTCGGAAGCTCATTTCAGGGTCAAATATGACACCAAGGTTGCGAACAGTGTGGTTCAGTCTCAGACAGATGTTAGGGAGAGGGATGGAGTTAGTGGCTAGGGAACGGAGTTTGTGGCGGGGATCAAAAACAAGGTTTCGGTCTTCTCAATATTTAATTGGAGAAAATGTCTGCTCATCCAGAACTGGATGTCGGACAAGCAGTCTGAGACCGTGGAGGCGTCGAGAGAGGTGGTGCTGAGATAGAGCTGGATGTCGTCAGCGTACATGTGGAAACTGACGCTGTGTTTTCAGATGATGTCGCCAAGGGGCAACATGTAGATGAGAAATAGGAGGGGGCCAAGGATAGATCCTTGGGGGACACCAGAGGTAACGACGCGGGAGCGGGAAGAGAAGCCGTTGCAGGTGATTTTCTGGCTATGATTCGATAGATAAGAATGGAACCAGGTGAGTGCAGTCCCATCCAGCTGGATGATGGTGGAGAGGCGTTGGAGAAGGATGGAGTAGTCAACCATGTCAAAGGCTGCAGACTAGTCAAAAAGGACGAGGAGGGAAATTTTACCTTTGTCACAGTCACAAAGGATGTCATTTGTGACTTTGATGAGAGCCGTTTCGGTACTGTGGCAAGGGCAGATATCTGATTGGAGGGATTCAAACATGGAATTGTGGGAAAGATGGGCATGGATTTGAGAGGCGACAACACGTTCAAGGACTTTGGAGAGGAAAGGGAGGTTGGAGGTGGGGGTGGTAGTTTGCACGGACAGAGGGGTCAAGGTTTTTTTTTTTTTTTTGAGAGGGGTGAGGACGGCAGTTGATGAGGATGTTTCCCCTGGCTGGGGGGGGTCTCGAACGAGGGGTCAGTGTCTCAGGATACGGGGTAGGACATTTAGGACTGAGATGAGGAGCAATTTCTTCACTCAGAGGGTGGTGAACCTGTGGAATTCTCTACCACAGAAGGCAGTGGAGGCCAAGTCACTGAATATATTTAAGATGGAGATTGATAGATTTATAGACACAAAAGGCATCAAGGGGTATGGGGAGAGAGCGGGAATATGGTATTGAGATAAAGGATCAGCCATGATCATATTGAATGGTGGAGCAGGCTCGAAGGGCCGAATGGCCTACTCCTGCTCCTATTTTTCTATGTTTCTATTTGAGGGAGAGGGGGACAGTACCTGATGAGAGAGAACCATTAACAATGTCAGCTAACATGGGAGCCAGAAAAGGAAGTTGGGTGGTCAGCAGTTTGGTGGGAATAGGGTCGTGGGAGCAGGAAGTGGGTCTCATAGACAAGATTAGCGCAGAGAGGTCATGAGGGGCGATCAGAGAGAAACTGAAGATAGATGCGATTTCAGGGCTAGGGTAGGGGGGAACCTTAGAAGAAGTTTGGCTCAGTGGGCTAGGGGAAGGAAGGCACAAAGGCACCACCAAGATAGTGAAATATAGGCAGTAAGGCAAACCTCATTGCTGATTGCGTCCATAAACCATATAGAAGAGTGTATGATAATAAGTTAACAGCTCGGCATAGGTAAAGCGCATCAGGGGACGGTTAGCATAGTTGGGCTACAGTAAAGGTAGAAATGTAGAAACCGCAAACATACATTAGGCGTGTTTCGGTAGATAGCTTAGAACATCCGGTGAGGAATAATGAAAGATAGCTTCATACAGAAGTCAGCATTAATATCTTTGTATTATGAAAATGTATTCTGTGATACCAGTGTAGTAGAGGGATCTTCTCGATCTCCCTTGCTGCAATGCTTCATCTCATCCTCAGTAAGCTCCCCACTGGAGTGGAGCTAATTTACAGAACAAACGGGAAACTGTTCAACCTCCGTCGCCTCCAGTCCAGATCCAAGGTCGTCCCATCCTCTGTCGTCGAATTACAGTATGCAGATGACGCTTGCGTCTGCGCTCACTCGGAGGTCGAACTCCAAACCATCGTCAACACCTTCACCGAAGCGTACGAGAGCATGGGCCTTACACTAAACATCCGTAAGACAAAGGTCCTCTACCAACCTGCCCCCGCCACACAGTACTGCCCCCTGATTATCAAAATCCACGACAAGGCCTTGGACAATGTGGACCACTTTCCATACCTCGGGAGCCTACCGTCAACAAGGGCAGACGTCGACGACGAAGTCCAACACCGCCTTCAGTGTACCAGTGCAGCCTTCGGTCGCCTGAGGAAGAGTGTGTTTGAAGACCAGGAGATCATGGTCTACAGAGTTGCAGTGATACCCGCCCTGCTGTATGCCTCAGAGACATGGACCATGTACAGCAGGCACCTCAAAGCACTGGAGAGGTACCACCAACGCTGCCTCCGCAAGATCCTGCAAATCCATTGGCAGGATAGGTGCACCAACATCAGTGTTCTCGCTCAGGCCAACATCCCCAGCATCGAAGCTTTGACCACGCTCAATCAGCTCCGATGGACGGGTCACATTGTCCACATGCCCAATACGAGACTCCCAAACCAAGCACTCTACTCGGAGCTCCGACACGGCAAGAGAGCCCCAGGTGGGCAGAGGAAACGCTTCAAGGACACCCACCCTCAAAGCCTCCTTGAAAAAGTGTAACATTCCCACCGACACCTGGGAATCCCTGGCCCAAGACCGCACAAAGTGGAAGAGAAGCACCTGGGAAGGCGCCGAACACCTCGAGTCTCTTCGCCGGGAGCAAGCGGAAGCCAAGCGCAGGCAGCAAAAGGAGCGCACGTCAACCCAAGCACCCCACCCACCCGCCCCTTCAACCACCGTCTGCCCCACCTGTGACAGAGACTGTAGGTCCCGCATTGGACTCATCAGTCACCTGCGAGCTCATTTTTAATGTGGAAGCAAGTCATCCTCGGTTCTGAGGGACTGCCTAAGAGAAGAGACTGAGGGAGTGCTGCATTGTTGGAGGTGCCATCTTTTGGATGAGACGTTAAACCGAGGCACCATGTGACCCCTCAGATAAGCATAAAAGATACCGAGGAGGAGGAATCTCCCACTCTCCTGGCCAACATTAATCCTTCAACCAGCACCACTAAAACAGTAATTGGCATTTATCTTATTGCAGTTTGTGAGACCTTAATGTGAACAAGTTGGCTGCCGCAGTTCCCAACTGTACAACACTTCAAAAGTAATTCATTGGTTGTGAAGAGCTTTGGGGCCATGAAAGGCGCTATATAAATGCAAATTTTCTTTCTTAGAATAGTAGATTTTTTTATTTTTTTTTTAAACGTTGTTTTGCCTCTTCATCTGAGCAGCCGAGCCCTCAACATTACCACTCCGAGATTCCCGTTCCTCCCCCGCTGGCACGGGCACCCCAGTCACGCTGCAGATGGCACGGGCATGTGCCCCCTATGCACATCACCCCGATCCCAGGATTTGGAATGGGGTCAGTGGCTCAGAAGCTGCCGGTCGGCACAGCACCAAATCCTGACCCAACAGTCCAAGGGCACATTCTAATAAATTACTCACGGAACAAGTTATGTCCAAACCCATTCCAAAATTGGAACAGACGTTTTAAATAATGCACCATTACGACTGTGGCCTTCTCTGTTCTATAGGAATGAACGGATTTGGTGCCAACTAGAATGATTCGGAAAAGTAAAAATTAATCACTACATACCAGGTCTCAACTAGGAGACAAAGGCACCACAACTGAACCCATTCAACTGCCTTCTGGTGCGTGAGTGAGTGGGAACAAGAGAGCGATTGATTATATATTTATTCTCCCACAACCAGGTTAATTCGTTACCTTTCGCCTACCGTCAGTGTAATCCAAGCCTGTGGTACTAAATATTCCTGGGTGGCCCAGACTGCAGAATGTCACAGACATTGTGCAAGATTTGCAGCTCATGAAGAATTTATAACCGTAGTCATGAGAATACTCATTCCACTGTTCGAACTGCAGGAATGTCCAGCATAAGATATTGTACCCAACCAACTCTTGTGTGTAACCAGTTACTACTAGGTCCCAGTCAGCAAAAGTAAGCTCAATCTTCAGCTTGGCCAAGCACTTCCTGGTCAACTGCAGCTTCATTACTGAAGCAAAATAACAGTGTTAATTGGCCCAGAAATTCGGGTCGGGGGCTTCCCGCCGGTGCAAGCCCCCCCGATCTGCACTTACCTTGCGCGCCGGCCGTTGAGCTGTGGGCCCCCGTGGAATTCCGATCCGGGGCCTGGTCCAGCTGCCGGCGCGCAGTGCTTGCGTATCCCAGGGGCGCAGTTAGTTCGAAGCATCCCCTGGGATCACGTGGGCCATGGGGAGCCAATTGGAGCAGGGAATGCTCCATTCATAAGTCTGACAGGAAGTGCTGTCAAGACTTATAAATACTACGGGCCTATCTTCTTACAAAACAGCACTAAATCTTCAAATAAATTTTTTAAAAAAACACACATTTTTAAATAAACTATAAATTAAATGAAATAACTATTTTAAACAATAATTTAAATTTTTGAAATTTTTTTAAATTTTCTAACGGGGCTAAAAATAAACTTACCTTGCTTTAAAGTATTTAAAAATAATAAACCTGTGGAAAAAATGTTTTAATTTTAATTAATTCACCACTTACCTTGTAAAAAGCAGGCCTTACGCCTGCTTTTAACATTTCTAAATTCTGCAGGCTTACCCTCCCGGGAAATCCTGTAAAAAAAAACGAAGTTCAATGCGCACGCGCAGCCTCTCCCGTGCATGCGTTCAACCTCTGAGCCCCTGCTTTCAGGGGAACGGCAGTGCCAGTTTCCCGCGCATGCGCAGTGCATGCAGGAAACCGGTACTTCCATTGGGCCTACGGGTGAGTACCCCGTGTGTACTCACCCGTGGAGACCCGAATTTCTGGGCCAATAGTGTGAGACAGCACTGGCTGAAAAGTTCTTCATCGCTTACAAATTGTGTTGAAGTTTGATGGAACAGAGAACACAATTAAAAAGGAACATTGACATAATGAGACCACAAATTTGATGCAGTTTGTGTGACTCACCATCCTTTCAAGGACTAAGCTACTAAACCTAGTGTCTTAGGCCGGGATTTTACTAACCGTGGTAGGCCCTGACCCCACTGCTGGCTCCATCCCGCTGTCGGAAATGAATTTCCCTTGATGGAGCTTGTTAAGTCCGCCCAGCTTGTTTACCAGCCAATTCTAGGAAGTGGGTCGGGAGATGTGTCATCATCCGGTTTCCTTAAAAGGGACCATGGCCAACTTTAATTTGACATTTGTGCCGTCAGTGTTCTACAGCACTGAGGTGCTGCAAACACTGACGAGCACTGCACAAAGGCACAGGGCTGCACCCAGGCTCTCCCATGACTCCTCCATATGCTTATGGAGGGAGTCACAGCACGCAGGGAGGTCCTCTTCCCTTCCCATGGGCGGAAGAGACCTCCCCAGGAGATCAACACAACCTGACTGCACATTGCAGAGAAGGGTACAAGCAGGGACGTGGTCAGGAGGACCTGCAGTGCCGCAAACATTTCAATGATCTCAATAGATCATGAAACGTTAGTACAAAGCCACACTCAAAGTTATCCACTTCGGTAGAAAAAACAGAAAGGCAGAGTATTTCCTAAATGGTGAAAGATTGGGGAATGCAGATGCTCAAAGGGACCTTGGTGTCCTTGTACATGAGTCACTGAAAGTGAAAGTGAATGTGCAGGTGCAGCAAGCCATTAGGAAGGCACATGGTATGCTGGCCTTCATTACAAGAGGATTTGAGTACAGGAGTAAAGAAGTCTTACTCCAATTATATAGGGCCTTGGTGAGACCACACCTGGAGTACTGTGTACAATTTTGGTCTCCTTACCTAAGGAAGGATATATTTGCCATAGAGGGAGTGCAACAAAGGTTCACGAGATTATTTCCTGGGATGGCGGGACTGTCGTATGAGAAGAGATTGAGTAAATTGGCCTGTATTCTCTTGAATTCAGAAGAATGAGAGGGGATCTCATTGAAGCATGCAAAATTATTACAGAGCTTGACAGGGTGGATGCTGGGAGAATGTTTCCCTTGGCTGGGGAGTCTAGAACCAGGGGCCACAGCTTCAGGATAAAGGGTAGGCCATTCAGGACCGAGATGAGAAATTTCTTCACAGAGGGTGGTGAATCTTTGGAATTCTCTACTCCAGAGGGCTGTGGAGGCTCAGTCATTGGGTATATTCAAAACAGAAGTCGATAGATTTCTGACTAGTAAGGGCATCAAGGGATATGGCGATAGGGCCGGTGAATGGAGTTGAGGCAGAAGATCAGCCATGATCTCATTGAATGGCAAAGCAGGCTCGAAGGGCCTACTCCTGCTCCTATTTCTTATGTTCTAACCTCATCCTGCTGTGCCTCTCATCACATCCCCATCACTCTGCCTTCCCTACCCGACTCCTGCAGCTCCACCCATCCCTCTCTATCTATATTATCACATACCCATCTCACGAGCCACCCCTCACACTCACCCTCATCCTAATGCAATCATACCAACTAACAACACACAAGGGTAGGCACCTGGGCGTTTTATGCAATGTTCATGTAAAGTTTCTGTTAATGTGGTGTCAAACACTGAAACCTTTATTTTCAACACTTTGCGTTCTTGGACAGATTAGTGTGCACCTTTGGAAGTGGCTTAGTGAGTTGCAGTGAATGGTGAGACATAATGGTACCCCCCCACAATGGTGAGGAGTGTGAAAGGAATGGCTTGGGCATTGTAGGGCTGCTTTATGGTGTTGGTGTGGGGTGGTGCCAACCTGGCGCATCATGTGGTAGCCGGGGTGTACAGTGTCAAATGAAGTAAATCTGGCCATAGTGAGGCTATCCCTGGCAGCAATGTGGTCAGATGCTGATGCACTCTGTCCTGTGCAGCCTCAGTTGATTGCAGAGAAGGTTGGTGGTGTTGTTGCTGGTGATGCTGGTGTTGGGGCTGATGGTGGTGGGATTCTGAGGACCAAGGTGAGAGAGTATAAAGGGCACCCATGCTGATGGAATAGATGGCAGGTGAAGTAGAGATGACAGAAGCGATCTGTCAATGGTGAGAGAGGTAATGAGATCAGACTGGATGGCGACTTGTGTAAAGACTTGCAGCATGGTGAATCTGTTGTGGAAGAAGTACAGTGAGGAAGAGCTTGTGGCTGAGGGAAGATATCTCTAAGGTGGGAGCTTTTACTGTACATTTGAAGCTGTCAACTCAACAGCTGATTCAATGGCCATTGAACTCCCGCCTCAGCTTGACAGATGTGATCCACGTTCATCGAGGGCCCCGTGGGCGAGCACGTAAAATCAAAAGGTGATCTCAAATGTATTCTTAATGATCTCTAAACAAGGTCATAATTACCTGAATTGGGTCCCCCGCCGCTGCCTGTCTGATCTGCTCAGCGCGAACAGACCCGACGTTGGGAAAGGCACGTGGCAGCGGGTTCACAGCAGGGTCCTGACCCACTGAAGAAAAAAACACTTTCCCACCCGACCCGCCACCGATCGCACCCGCTGACTCCCCCGGAAAATCTCGGCCTTAGCCTCTAATGTTCGCAGCTACTTTGCTGCCCTATAATAAAGATTTGAACAGGGTACAAGATTAAGGATGCAATTTGTTCTTATTCTTGGGCTGTAGACAGAGCATCACTTTGTCCTCATGTATAATTTATCCTTTCTGAATTAGAGTTTTACCAGTTCAACATACACTGTACGGAGTATCTAACATTTCCTGAATTGGCCACAGGTTTTTTTTTCTCCTGTTATATTTGAAGGAAATAAACTTGCAGGGCTACGGGGATAGAGCGGGGGAATGGGACTGACTGGATTGCTCTACAGATAGCCGGCATGGACTCGATAGGCTGAATGGCCTCCTTCTGTGCAGTTATGACTCTATGATATTGTTTCTCCCAGGAGATACCATAACTAGGCGGTGAGAAGATAACGCATGGAGTTACTTCGTCTATTAGATGAGGAAGGTTTGATGGATCGAATGCTCGTTTCTCACCCTTTTCCTCTGTTCATATGAAGTAGTGCAGAGAGGGATATTGAGATGCAGAGGGGCATACTGGTACAGAGAGGGTCATACCTGGTATAGAGATGGACAGGGGCATACTGGGACAGGGAGGGAGATTGCAATGGAGAGGGAAGTACTGAGGCACTGACAGGCAGGCAGAAATGGGGTAGAGACTTAGGCATTCAGAAAAATGCAAACCGCCACACACAGGAAAAAAGTCATCCAACTGCACACAGCAAGATCACCAAAGCCATGGGGTGGTGCAGGGACTAATTTATCTTGTTCTCTTTAAATCTGGACAGCAGATCTCCAATTGGTTGCATTCACATGAGTTACACCCCTCCCCTTCCCATCCAGCTATAATTCCTCCAAGGCATTCCCTTAAATGGGATATAATTAGCAAAGTAGCCACAACATACAGTGGCTTTATAATCTACAGGGCACTGATTCACAGATACATAGATACATAGATACATAGAAGATAGGAGCAGGAGTAGGCCATTCGGCCCTTCGTGCCTGCTCCGCCATTCGATGAGATCATGGCTGATCCTTTAATTCAGTATCCCGTCCCCGCCTTCTCTCCGTAACCCTTAACCCCTTTTGCCCGTAGAAATATATCTAATTCCCTCTTAAATATATTTAATGAGCTGGCGTACACTGCCCTCTGTGGCAATGAGTTCCACAGGTTCACCACTCTCTGAGTGAAGAAATTCCCCCTCATCTCTGTCCTAAATGGTTTAGCCCTTATCCTTAAATTATGTCCTCTAGTTCTGTTCTCACCCGCCAAGGGAAACATTCCTTCTGCATCCAGTCTGTCTAGACCTGTCAGAATTTTATACACTTCTATGAGGTCCCCTCTCAATCTTCTAAACTCCAGTGTGTACATCCCTAAACTACATAGTCTCTCCTCATAGGTCATTCCCGCCATTCCTGGTATCAGCCTGGTGAATCGCCGCTGCACCCCCTCCATGGCAAGAACATCCTTCCTCAGATGAGGCGACCAAAACTGTACACAGTACTCGAGGTGTGGTCTCACCAGTGCCCTGTACAGCTGCAGCAAGGTATCCCTGTTCCTGTATTCTAACCCTTTTGCTATGAAGGCCAGCATACCGTTTGCCTTCTTGACTGCCTGTTGCACCTGCATGCTCGCCTTCAGTGACTGGTGTACAAGAACACCCAGGTCTCTCTGTACTTCCCCCTCTCCCAATCTATTGCCATTTAAATAATAATTTGCCCTCCCGTTCCTGCACCCAAGGTGGATAACTTCGCACTTGTCCACATTATAGTGCATCTGCCATTTATCCGCCCAATCGCCCAGTCTGTCCAAATCGCTCTGGAGCTTCCTGGTCTCTTCCTCTGAGCCCACCCCCCCTCCTAGTTTAGTGTCGTCTGCAAATTTGGAAATGCTGCATCCGACTCCCTGATCCAGGTCATTAATGTAAATTGTGAACAGCTGGGGGCCCAGGACAGATCCCTGTGGTACCCCACTTGTTACTGCCTGCCATTCAGAAAATGAGCCGTTTATTCCAACTCTCTGTTTTCTATCTGACAGCCAGTTCCCTATCCACGCCAAAACTTTCCCCTTTATCCCATGAGCCTCAATTTTCCATGCTAATCTTTTATGTGGGACCTTATCGAAGGCCTTTTGGAAGTCCAGGTACACCACATCTACTGGCTCTCCCCCATCTATTCTACCAGTTACTCCCTCAAAAAATTCCAATAGATTAGTCAAGCACGATTTACCCTTTGTAAATCCATGTTGACTCTGTCCTATCCTGTCCCCATTTGCTAAGTGCTCCGCTATTTCATCCTTAATGATGGACTCCAGCATTTTGCCCACAACTGATGTAAGGCTTACAGGTCTGTAATTACCTGCTTTTTCCCTACCCCCCTTTTTGAATAGTGGGGTAACATTAGCTACCCTCCAATCCATCGGCACTGTTCCCGAGTCTAATGAATTCTGAAAAATCATCCTTAGTGCATCCGCTATCTCTAGGGCCACCTCCTTCAGTACCCTAGGATGCATGTTATCAGGCCCTGGGGATTTGTCCACCTTCAATCCCTTTAGCTTCCTTAACACCATATCCTTAGAGATATTGATTTGCGTCAGTTCCTCCTTTGCCAATGTCCCTATTTTTCCCGATATCCCAGGGAGGTTTTTTGTGTCTTCCTTCGTAAAGACTGACCCAAAGTATGCATTTAGTTGATCTGCCATTTCCTTATTTCCCATTATATATTCCCCCGTATCTGACTGCAATGGACCAACTTTGGTTTTCACCAGTCTTTTCCTTTTGATATATTTATAAAAGCTTTTGGAGTTAGTTTTTATATTTTCCGCCAGCTTGTTTTCGTAAGCTATTTTGCCCCTCTTGATCATGCCCTTTGCCCTCCTTTGCTCTATCTTAAACTGTTCCCAATCTTCCGCTCTGGCGCTTTTTTTGGCTATTTTATACGCCCTATCTTTGGATTTTATGCTGTCTCTAATTTCCCCTGTTATCCACGGTTGAGTCACCTTTTTAGATTTCCTTTTATGCCAGATTGGTATAAACAATTTTTGCAATTTTGTCATTCTATCTTTAAATGTTTGCCATTGTTTATCTACCTCCAGTCCTCCCAGGAACGTTGTCCAATCAGACCTACTCAGTTCCCGTCTCATGGCATCATAATTCCCCTTGTTTAAATTCAGGACCTTAGTCTCCGAGTCAATTTCTTCGCTCTCCATTTCGAGTGAGAAATCGATCATGTTATGATCGCTCTGACCCAAGGGTCCCCGTACAACAAGATTACTGATTAGTCCCTTCTCATTGCACAGTACCCAGTCCAATATAGCCTGTTCCCGAGTTGGTTCCTCGACATATTGATCCAGATAACCATCCCTTAAACACTCAAGGAATTCCTCCTCCTCATTATTTTTACTGATTAGGCTAGTCCAATCTATATGTAAGTTAAAGTCACCTATGATGACAGCTGTGCTCTTATTGCACGCTTCTCTAATTTCCCTCGTGATGCCCTCCCTAACCTCTATTTTACTATTTGGAGGCCTATATACCACTCCTATTAATGTTTTTCGCCCCTCGCTATTTCTTAGCTCCACCCATATAGATTCTGTATTAACTGAGTTAATATCCTTCTTTTCAATTGCATTTATCCCCTCTTTTACTAGCAATGCTACCCCTCCTCCCTTTCTTTTTTGTCGATCCTTCCTAAATACTGAATACCCCTGTATGTTAAGCTCCCAGCCCTGCTCACCCTGCAACCATGTTTCCGTAATCCCAATTAGATCATAATTATTAACCTCTATTTCCACAGCTAATTCATCTACCTTGTTCCTGATGCTTCTCGCATTAAGGTATAAAACCCTCAGGCTTTTTTTATGCTCACATTTTTTATGAATTAGTTTGGCCCTTTGTTTTTTGTTCCTCACCCTTTTACCATTTATTTCTGTCTGCCTTTCACTTTCCTCTATTTCACTACATAGGTTTCTATGACAGTAAACACTGCTAAAGGAATCTAAAAATACACATTGGAGTTTGTGACACCAGCTCTTTCTGACGCATTACTTTCAAAGTTGCTGCCAAGTGGAAAATAAAAGTCAAATGTTTACAAAAGTAACCCAAATATGAAGATGCCAATGTTGGTTAGAATTCCCATCAGTTAAAATGTCCAATGGAATAACAATCAATGGAAATGAGAACACTGAATGAGACGAGGAAGATCCACATCTTGTAAGAGAACAATTCAAAATGAATTGGCAGAATATTACTTAACGGGTCCCATTAAGTCACTGCACTAAAAGTTCTTGGTGCCCATAGCTGCTTGTGTGAACAACTAACCAATAGGAAAAACAAATCTGGTTTTATTCACAGTCAGATCAGGAAATTGTGTGCATGCAAGGGTATGTGGGACTGAATGCTTGAGCACAGAAATTAAGTTGAGGAAAATGGTTGGTCTTTTAAAAAAAAATAAAAAAAAAATCCATTATCTCCAGCAGAGTCTGATAATCCACCCACGTGAAATGCAGATTTTAGGAAACCAGCATTAGATAATTAGAGACATTGCTGATCCTGGACTGGAGTAGGGAGCAGGATCATTTGATTGGCCCAATAAAATCTTCATGTCTCGTGAGTTATAATTCATCGCTTCCCTTCCCCTATTAGTATTCTACTCAAGGCAAACAAAAAGAGAGAACATAATGGATTATTTCTGAAGCTGGCAGCAAAGCTGAAGAACTATGGCCTGTGAAATTGTAAAAAAATAGCAACACACACAGAAGAGGACACAAAAGTAACCAGAGATGGAAGTCTACTATTCTCACTTACAACAGCAAAATGGGAGCTAAACTTGGCAAAAATCACGAGTCCCATTCGTCATTATAAATTTGTGTTATTTTTTAAATTGTCTCCTGGTCAATTAGTACTAATTTGGAGTCATGTGCTATCTGCTTAGCACCATCTTTGGCACTTCATTCCCAAGCTGCCACTGGTGGAAGCAGAATCCATAATAGCTTTTGAAAGAGTCGTGGATAAATATTCGAAAAAGAAAAACTTAGGGCTGGATTTTGCCGGCACTCAGAGGGCGGGTTTGGAGGCGGGTCCGCTGTCAAAATTGTAAAGATTGTCAGCGCAGAACTGACCCACTAAGTGGCGGGGGAGACAATTTAGATTGTTATATGGCCAATTTAATGCTATTTTGAGGCTTCCTTCCCATTTTACGTTCTCCCCCACGGGTTACCCGCTGCTCGGGGAACACGCCAGCTCACCCTGTCGTGAGTTGAGTCTGCTCTGATGTATCTGATAAGCTGACAGCTGCAGAAGTGGTGTAAAGGATGTCATGTTGCAGATGGTCAGTTTCAGAGCGCAGAAACTGTTAGTTACTGCATTTGTCAGACTATATATAGAGATTTCTTTAGCTTGCATGTGTTTAGAGCCAACTGTATGTCCAGTGCCACCTCATTGGAACAACCTCTCTCACCATTGACAGATCACTTCTGTCATCTCACCTGCAGCTGCCATCTATTGCAGCAACATCGGAGCCAATGAAACTATCTCACCTTGGTCCTCTGATTCCTTCCACGCTCAGCCCCAACACCAATGTCACCAGGCACACCAACATCACCACCAACCTTCTCCGCCATCACCTGATGCTGCACAGGGCATCAGCCCCTGACAACATTGCTGCCCGGGAGGCCAGCGATGGCATCACCATGGCCAGATTTACTTCACTTGACGCTGTTAACCCTGGCTGCCACATGATGTGCCAGGTTGACACCGTCCCACACCAGCACCGTGAAGCATCCCTTTAATGTCCAAGCCATTCCATACACACGCATCACTATAGCAGGGGGGGGGGGGGGAGGAAGTTATGTCTCAACATTCACTGGAACTCAGTAAGATACTTCTCAAGGTGCGCACAGATCTGTCCAATAAAGGTGAAATGTTGAAAATATAAATTTCACTGTATGACAACACATTACCAGAAACTTCACATGGACATTGGCTGAACCTCTCAAGTGCCTACCCTTGTGTGTTGTTTGTTGGCATGCTTGCAGTAGGATGAGGGTGAGTGTGAGGGATGGCTAGTGAGAAGGGGAAGTGATAATGTAGCTAGAGAGGGATGGGTGGAAGTGCAAGGTGTGAGTAAGGATGTGCAGGAGTAGGGTATGGATGGCAGAGTGATGGGGATGTGCTGAGTGGCACAGCAGGGTGAGTTTGAGTGTGGCTTTGCAGTAACGGTTTGTGATCTACGGAGATCATGGAAAGGTTTGTGCCACTGCAGACAGGCCCTCCTGACGACATCCCTGCTTTTGTCCTCCTGTGCAATGTGCAACCAGCTGGGGAGGTCTCTTCCGCCCTTGGAAGGGAAGAGAATCTCCCTGCGTGCTGTGACTCCTTCCATAAGCATATGGAGGGAGTCATGGGAGAGCCTGGGTGCAAGCGTTCACCTTTGTGCAGTGCTCGTCAGTGTTTGCAGCACTTCAATGCTGTCAAATACTGACAGAACAACTGTCCAACTCAATGTGGCCTTGGTCCCTTTAAGGAAACTGGCTGATGACGCGTCATCAAATGACGTCATCAGACCCGCTTCCTGTTAATTGGCCGGTGGGCCTGCAGGTCGGGCTTAACAAGGCCAGACAAGGGAAAATCCCTTTTACAGAGCGGCTGCAGCTGGGAGTGGGACTGGAACCCGGCAACCAGCTATCCCGCCGCCATCCCGCCTCCGCAGAGAAAATGCAGCCAATCGTAAAAGGGAACGGGCAGTAAAATTAGGGCTAAGTGGATAGTTGTTTCAGAAAGCTGGCTCAGGCGCAATGGGCTGAATGGTCTGATTCAGTGCTATAAAATGCTATGGTTCTATGCCCCCTCCAAATCCTTCACTAGACCTGGGCCGTTTCTCCCACGTGGTTTCAAAAAACCTGAACATGTATAAAACAGACAGAGGCCCCCATCAGTCTGTTCAAGTGGATATGATAGCCCATGGCACTATTCAAAGAACAAAAGGAGTTATCCCGGCGTCTGCGCCAAACATTTTCTTCCTCAACTAAGACCATAAAAAATAGAATATTTGGTCATTCATCTCATTTCTGCTTATGGGACCTTCCCATGTGTGAATCGATTGCAACATTTGTTTCCCTAGCGACACTGACTGGCATTTCAGAATCAAATCATGGTATATTTGGGATGCTTTGAGGCAGCCCGAGAGATAAATCATTAAAGTGCCATATAATTGAAACTCTCTTATTTTGGGGCCTATTAAAATATTATGTGAAACCACTGCTAATTAAGAAATGGATAAGACCAACTCTACTCAACACACATTTTAGCAGAAACATTTCCCCACAAATTGGCAAGGGGCAGACAGCAGAGGATAATGGTAGAATGGTTGTTTTTCAGACTGGAGGGAAGTATACAGTGATGCCCCCAGGGGTCGATGTTAGGATCACTGCTCTTTTTGATATATATATATATTAATGACCTGGACTTGGGGTATACAGGGCATAATTTCAAAGTTTGCAGATGACACAAAACTTGGAAATGTAGTAAACAGTGAGGAGGATAGTAGCAGGCTTCAGGAGGACACAGACAGACTGGTGAAATGGGCAGACACATGGCAGATGAAATTTAATACAAGAGAAGTGTGAAGTTAGTCATTTTGGAAGGATGGATGGGGAGAGGCAATATAAATAAAATGCTACCATGTTAAAGGGTGCAGCAAGAGAGAGACCTGGGGGTTTACAGACAAGTCTTTGAAGTTGGCAGGACAAATTGATAAGGCTGTTTAAAAGGTATATGGGATCCTTGGCTTTTTAAATAGAGGCACAGAGTGCAAAAGCAAAGAAGTTATGCTAAAACTTTATAAAACAGTGGTCAGGCCCTAGCTGGAGTATGGTGTCAAATTCTGGGCACCACACTTTAGGGATGATGCCAAGGTCTTGGGCCGGAATTTTGCCGGCGCTCAGGGGGCGGGACATCCGGCAAAATTGCAAAGATTGACATCGGGTCAGAAACCCGCCGTCAACTCGCTTCCAGTCAATCTTCCCAAGTGTTGGGTCCTCGATTTGCGCATGGACCCGACACCTAGTGGCGGGAAGAGGATTATAGCCACTTAATAGGTTAACAGGCAGTTAACAGGCTTTTTCCAATTTTGACACTTTCACTGCGGGCTTCCCAACATCCGGACACCACGCCAGGTAAGTGTGGCGTGTTGTGAGTCTGCTGTAATGTTTCTGCATTGATGACAGCTGCAGAAGTGGTGTGAAAGATCCAACGGTGCACTGGTGAGTTTCAGAGGTAAGAAAATATTGGGAAATTCATTTTGAATGCATTTAGACTTTTCTGTAGGTAACAAGGTTTGAAGGGTTTGTCTAGTCCCACCTCATTGGGAGAACCTCTCTCACCAGTGACAGATCGCTTCTGTAACCTAACCAGCAGCTGCCATCTGTTCCAGCCTAAGGAGGGAGTCACTGGAGAGCCTGGGTGCAAGAACTCACCTGTGAACAGTCATTGTCAGCATTTGCAGCACCTCAATGCTGTCAAACACTGAAAAATCAGGGTCAAAAAAAATTGCGCATGATTCCTTTAAGAAAACCAGCAGATGGTGCGTCATCAAATGACGTCATCTGACCAGTTTCCTCTTAATTGGCCGGCAAGCCCGCAGGGCAGACTTAACAAGGCCAATTGACGTAAAATTACGTCTGTGGGCTGGATGTCGTTGGGGGCTGGAACCCGGAAGGCAGCTGATCCGTTCCCAAGCCGCCTCGAAGCAGAAACTCGCGGTCTTGGAGAGGGTGCAGAGATGATATACTGGAATGGTACCAGGGATAAACTGCTCAATAATATTTTCTACAATTATGTAGAGATTTGAGAAGCTGGGATTATTCTCCTTAGAGCAGAGAAATTTAAGAGAGGTGTGCAAAATTATGAGAGGGTTTTGATAGAGTACATAGGGAGAAATTTTTTTCCACCGGCAGTGGGGTTGGTAACCTGAGGACAGAGATTTAAGGTAATTGGCAAAAGAACCAGAGGAGATGAGGAGAATGTAAAAAAAAATAATGCAGCAAGTTGTTGTGACCTGGAACGCACTGACTGAAAGGGCAGTGGAAGCAGATTCAGTAGTAACTTTCAAAAGGGAATTGGATAAATACTTGAAGAGGAAAAATACTGCAGGGCTATGGGGAAACAGCAGGGGAGCGGGACTAATTGGATAGTTCTTAAGAGCCGGCAAAGGCACGATGGGCCAAATGGCCTCCTTCTGCGCTGTATGATTCTATGAATGAAATAACTCGGTATGCAGAGACACTGAAAAGCGTTAAGAAGTAAACAAGCAGTTTTTGCACTTAACCTCAAAATTTGGGCTTTCCCCATCCTTGAATTTTCCTTTGGTCCGATGGCCTATCAGGGAGGGAAGTGGGCTCAGGCTCATTTGCCAGAAATAGATCGAAGAGTAAGGAAAGGGGGTGGGGGGGTGGAAACCGCTCAATATAATACTTTCTGCAACCTCTTACGGGACAGTCCCCTGTCATATAACACAAAGCTGTGTGTGTGTGATAGTATTTTGTTTAAATTACCTTTAAAGTTGTTCAGTGTCAAAATCAGTATTTCAGTCCAGTCAATAGGGACTCACCATCGCACTTCAGTCTCACTAGGGCTCACCGCTTCACCGTACTAGGTTTGCAAATAACCATTAAATATGTTTTATACCCACTACAACTCCTGAAGGACCCAACATTTTAAGTACAGAATAAAATGCTCATTAATTTTGTGCCAATCAATGTGAAGACACAGTTATCTGATATAGATATCCTTCTGTGACTCTGCAACAATGAAGAAACAGCCTTCATTGTTCTTTTATACAATGAGGTCTTCCCAAGTTTCTTTCCTGGAATTGGAGTCACCCAGTTGCCTACTATTTTAAAATATTAGTTCATGGGATGTGAGCATCGCTGGCAAAGCCAGCATTTATTGCCCATCCCTAGTTGCCCTTGAGAAGGTGGTGGTGAGCCGCCTTCTTGAACCGCTGCAGTCCGTGTGGTGAAAGTACTCCCACAGTGCTGTTAGGGAGGGAGTTCGAGGACTTTGACCCAGTGACAATGAAGGATCGGCGATATACTTCCAAGTCAGGATGGTGTGCGACTTGGAGGGGGAACTTGGAGGAGTTGGTGTTCCCATGTGCCTGCTGCCCTTGTCCTTCTAGGTGGTAAAGGTCGCAGGTTTGGGAGGTGCTGCCGAAGAAACCTTGGCGAGTTGCTGCAGTGCATCTTGTAGATGGTACACACTGCAGCCACGGTACGCCATGGTGGAGGGAGTGAATGTTTAAGGTGGTGGATGGGGTGCCAATCAAGCGGGCTGCTTTGTGTTGGATGGTGTCGAGCTTCTCGAGTGTTGTTGGAGCTGCACTCATCCAGGCAAGTGGAGAGTATTCCATCACACTCCTGACTTGTGCCTAGTAGATGGTGGAAAGGCTTTGGGGAGTCAGGAGGTGAGACACCCGCTGCAGAATACCCAGCATCTGACCCGCTCTTGTTGCCACAGTATTTATGTGGCTGGTCCAGTTAAGTTTCTGGTCAATGCTGACCCCCAGGATATTGATGGTGGGGGATTCGGTGATGGTAATGCCGTTGAATGTCAAGGGGCGGTGGTTAGACTCTCGCTTGTTAGAGATAATCATTGCCTGGCACTTGTGTGGCATGTTACCTGCCACTTATCAGCCCAAGCCTGAATGTCATCCAGGTCTTGCTGCATGCGGGCATGGACTGCTTCATTATCTGAGGAGTTGCGAACGGCACTGAACACTGCCGTCATCAGCGAACAACCTCACTTCTGACCTAATGATGGAGGGAAGGTCATTGATGAAGCAGCTGAAGATGGTTGGGCCTAGGACACTGCCCGGAGGAACTCCTGCAGCGATGTTCTGGGGCTGTGATGATGGACCTCCAACCACCACAACCATCTTCCTTTGTGCTAGGTATGACTCCAGCTGGTGGAGCGTTTTCCCCCGGTTCCCACTGACTTCAGTTTTACTAGGGCTCCTTGGTGCCACACTCGGTCAAATGCTGCCTTGATGTCAAGGGCAGTCACTCTCACCTCACCTCTGGAATTCAGCTCTTTTGTCCATGTTTGGACCAAAGCTGTAACGAGGTCTGGAGCCGAGTGGTCCTGGCAGAACCCAAACTGGGCATCAGTGAGCAGGTTTTTGGTGAGTAAGTGCCGCTTGATAGCACAGTCGACGGCACCTTCCATCACTTTGCTGATGATTGAGAGTAGACTGATGGGGCGGTAATTGGCCGGATTGGATTTGTACTGCTTTTTGTGGACAGGACATACCTGGGCAGTTTTTCACATTGTCAGATAGATACCAGTGTTGTCGCTGTACTGGAACAGCTTGGCTAGAGGCGCGGCTAGTTCCAGAGCACAAGTCTTCAGCACGACAGCTGGGATGTTGTCGGGGCCCAGAGCCTTTGCTGTATCCAGTGCGCTCAGTCGTTTCTTGATATCACGGGGAGTGAATTGAATTGGCTGAAGACTGGCTTCTGTGATGGTGGGGACCTCAGGAGGAGGCCGATATGGATCATCTACTCGGCACTTCCGGCTGAAGATGGTTACAAATGCTTCAGCCTCGTCTTTTGCACTCACGTGCTGGGCTCCACCATCATTTAGGATGGGGATATAGCCTCGTCCTCCCGTTAGTTGTTTAATGGTTCATCACCATTCACGACTGTTCAATTTTGGTCACCTTTGTGCAAGTGGCATTGCACAATTTACTAAACATCTCCTTCATTTCTGCAAATACAAAGGGGCTTAAATCATACAAAGTGGTCTGGTAGTAAACGTCTAGACTTCACCTCTCTGCGGAAGCAGGTAACCTAACCCTTGACCCTACGAGAGCAGAAACATTTGCACAAAGCTACAGAAGGGCATTGAGACAGGAACTGCAGTTTGTCAGAGTGAATGGGGTCTTCTTGGCTTACGGATATTTTTTTTTCAATTTGTTTATGGGATGTGGGCGTCGCTGGCAAGGCCAGCATTTATTGCCCATCCCTAATTGCCCTTGAGAAGGTGGCGGTAATCCGCCTTCTTGAACCACTGCAGTCCGTGTGGTGAAGGTACTCCCACAGTGCTGTTAGGGAGGGAGTTCCAGGATTTTGACCCAGTGACGATGAAGGATTGATGATATACTTCCAAGTCAGGATGGTGTGTGATTTGGAGGGGAACTTGGAGGTGGTGGTGTTCCCATGCGTCTGCTGCTCTTGTCCTTTTAGGTGGAAGAGGTCGTGGGTTTGGGAGGTGTTGTCGAAGAAGCCTTGGCGAGTTGCTGCAGTGCATCTTGTACACACTGCAGCCACGGTACGTCGGTGGTGGAGGGAGTGAATGTTTAAGGTGGTGGATGGGCTCCTTTTTCCAGGAGATGTATAGCAAAGCACATACTTTGTAAGAACTGACTGGTCAATTAAAACAAGGCTGTACTTAAGTCCAAGCCTAGCACATGTCTTAAAAGATCTGTCTTCAAATGAACAGCTGCACAAACTTAGCCTAAGCTTTAAATCCATCGGATTTACCAACAGCTTGAAGCAGGCCATGGTCACGTGGAGTCAGATGACTTGAATTTTCCTTTGCTTAGTTGTGTCAAGTTGAATGCATCTTTATTTTGTGCTTGGCTCTCGCCATAGCAATACACAGCAGAAAAATGTATTATAATTAAAGATTGCAAATAGATATTAATATTTACACCTGCCAGACAGTTAATCACAGAATCACATCTCAGGGATAAAATGGTTTGGCTGCTTCAATGATCTTTCTGTGCCAAACTCAGGAAAGTCAAGAAGCCAGGGCACTAACTCAGGCAGATAGCATTAGAAAAAATCAAACCAGTTTTTCCACTTAAACCATACTGGAGGTTGATCACCATAAACAGCATGGGTCCTGGTCAGAACCGCACTTTTCTATCAAACTGGCAGGTACCGTAAAGTCAACCTGCCTCAGGCTCCAGGGTATGGTAGCTCACATTTGTGGTTTCTCAGAATGCAATTAGTCATCCATAAACTATATTAAAGGAAGGGTGAGGTGTTAGATCTGGTTCTGGATGACAAAGAATGACAAGTAAGTGAATTGTAGGTAGGAAACCATGCAGCAAATAGTGGCCATAATTTAATTGGATTCATATAATTGAAACAGATTTTCAGAAGAGTTCAAAAGAGAAAAAAAGAACGAACATCTGTGTATTTATATAGAACATCTGTGTATTTATATAGGGCTTTTCATGACCTCGGGACATCCTAAAAGGCTTCGCAGCTAATTCATTACTTCTAAAGTGTAGTCATTGTTGTAATGTGGGCAAATGCGGCAGCCAATTTGAGCAGGGCAATGATACAAATGAGCAATTAAACGTTTTAGTGGCACTGGTTGAAGTATACATGTTGGCACGGGATCTTTTACATCCACCTGAGCAAGCAGATGGAGCCTTGGATTAACGTCTCACTTGAAGGACAGCACCCCTGACAGTGCAGCACTCCCTCAGTACTGCACAGAAGTGCCAGCCTAGATTATGTGCTCATGTCCCTGGAGTGGGGCTTGAACTCACGACCTTCTGAGTCAGAGGCAAGAGCGCTACCACCAAGCCGAGGCTGCTGCTTCAATGCAAGATAAAAATGTTAGACTCGATTTCAGTGGGATGAAAGGAGACCTAGATTAACTGGTTGGAAAAAAAGGTAGATCAAACAGTGGACTACTCAGCAAGCGGTATTTAAACACGAGATAGATAAGGTGTAGGTTAAAGACACTCCTACTAGGAGTAAAGGTGATATGTCAATGGCAGAGGTCCCATAAATAAAAGAGGAAGAATTTGTACCTTTAACAAAAAAAATCCCATGATCAATATAAGGGATAATATAGAAGAAAACTATAACAAAATAAAAAGGTATACAATGGAAGTAAAAAGGTAAATTAAGTAGGAAGGCTAAGAGAGTATGAAAGTAAAAGCAAAAAGAACAGGTAGGACCACTTAGAGATACAGTAGCATAGTGGTTATGTTACTGGATAGTAATCCAGAGGCATGGATGGTGTGCATCCTATAATATTAAGGGAGGTTGGGGGAGGAAATTGCAAAGACACCTAAATTAAATTTTCCAAATCTCTTTTGGAAAGGGAAATTGTGCCAACAACTTATATAGCGTCTTTAACATAGTAAAACGTCCCAAGGTGTTTCACAAGAGCATTATCAAACAAAATAGGAGAGCGAATCACAGAAGGGGGGTGATTTTGCCAATGGGGAGCTTTTGGAGGGGGGGACTCCCACCTGTCGGGTTTCAATCCCGCCTCCAACAACTTCTGGCCAACCCACGCTATTTTCCCTTGATTGACCTTGTTAAGCCTGCCCAGTGGGCACAGCAGGCTAATTAAGGGAAAGCCGGTCGCAGAGAACGTCAGCGTATGACGTTTCATCTGTCACAAATGCTTGACAGTTGAATTGTCATCGTTTGACAGCTCTGTGAAGCGGTCTAACACTGCCATTCTCTGTAGTTTGATGAGGTCTTGAATTCAAGACCTCATCAAACCTCTTTCTTTTGCAGAAATGCGATGGTTGTTGCATTGGAAAATGCAACGGCCATCTGTCATTTCCAACGCAAAGGTGCGAGACTCTCTGCATACCCACCGACCGAAGCCTGCAGGAAGAAACAATAGTAAGTACACTTTTAATAGCACTTACCTCAGATACGCTCCTCTCCACACTTGCACCCGTCACTTACCTTCATAGCACACTTTTGCACGTGTCTGACCCCCGCAGACCCACTACTTGCCTCGGTGACCTGTCTGGTTTCGGAGCCTTCGGGAAGCCCACACTTGAGGGCAAAAAGGGGATAATCCTATTTTCTGCCTGTTAACTTACCTGCTTTAATCTCTTCCCGCCTCCAAGGAGACGGGACCCGGCACAGGACGGCTACCCGCCTCCTGGGAAGATGGCATAGAGGCGGGTTGGGCACCCGCCCCCAAATTCTGCCATTTTCCCGGCGGTCCCGCCTCCCCAGGGCTGGCAAGATCGCACCCATGGAGATATTAGGGAAATAGAAGTGATGGGCTCGGGTCCGGAGTGGCAGCCAAAACGCACACGTGAATTAGACACAGGGAAAACTCAAGTTACATAGGCCTGGTTACGTAGCTCCCTAGGGAGCTGCTTGGAGAGCGGTACAAGTTATTTTCCTATTCGGGGTATGGGCATCGCTAGCAAGGCCAGTATTTATTGCCCATCCCTAGTTAACAGGAAAAGGGAGAGAAATGAGCTTAGAGTAGGTAGCTTCAGCTAAAGGTAGCACCGCTACTGGTGTGATGGGCCGAATGGCCAACTACTGTGCAGCAATTTCTATGAAATTCAGCTATAAACAGACGGCAGCAAAGTACAAAAGGTTCACGAGTCCTCGTGCACGATATAATGGAGAGTTGAAGGGACATCTCTGGCGAGCCAGAGCAACCCATGACAATCCAATGGAGAACGTAGGCAGTGCAGCATGCAATGGACATGCTGAATGTGGTGTCCACCAGTCAATGAATGCGCTTTGGCTGAAAAAGGCAAATAAAGGTGTGTGATCGAAAAATGGCACAGAGAGGTGATTTTCACAGGGGCCACAGTTGCCACTTCAATAGATACGATGGGCAATTGCGGAAAAATCGCAATCAGTCCTACAAATAGCTAAATTATGAAGAACTCTGTATAGGAAGCAATGCCACAAGTTCCTCTATTGATTCACAGCTTATTTGAATAGCCCATCGGTAGCTGTGATGGTACAAATTATAACTTGCTGGCATAGAAAATAGTGAACTTGCTGCTCCACTGTCTTTGTGTTTTCACCCCCCCCCCACTTTTATTGGATAAACTGGCATTTAATAAAAAGGAGAAGCACAAGATAAGCAGCAAACCCCCGCCCACGATCGATATCGCAAATCATCTTTGAAGTAATTGTGGATGCGTTAGGTTGCAAGGCTTCCCAAGGTCTGGGTGACGCCAAGTCAGGTGTGGAATTCACATCCACTGATTAGTGCCCCGTGCAGGACATATTCTAATCAACATTTCTCTCAGCATAGCCTATTCGACAACAGTGCGGCTCCGTAGGCAGCACATGCTGCCAGTCATATCGCCATATGGGTACTCCCCAGTCACAGCTGTTGCACTGCAGATGACAATCTAAGTGAAAAGGTTCAATGCACTGGAAAAAGATTGCATTGTGGAGGGATCTCGGGACCTTGCGTTAGCGGATGACGTCAACCGCTCACACAGAGCACCGGTTGCCATGAAGACTCGAGCAGCAGCAAGCATACAGAAACACCAGAGAGAGGGATAGGTAGCTTACTGAATGGATTACAGAGGTCCCCTGTTGAAAGGGCCATGTCTATGCATCAACTGAAAAGTATGTCAAAGTATAGCCAATTTAAATCCTCCGCATCCAATGTCTCTGCTGCTCTGCCTATTTTAGTGTCCTCAAGATCAGCTTACAGTTAGTTTTGATATCCAGTTCAGCAGGGTCCACCCCTCAGTCTGGCAATTACACCTCCCATGAGTGCTCAGTTTCCTCTTTTTAAGCAACTTATCTATTACTGTTGAAGTTCAATAATTGTCACGCGCATGTTATTGGATGGATCTCACCAGCGAATCACGCAGCCCACATTCTCCACTACCAGGCTCTGGTACACCAAGCAGACTCGATTCTTTCCGATAACTGTATACATCACACATATGCTTAACCTGGATATCACACATGGGAACAAGTTCATCCGGGTAATTTTCCCTTGAAAAAATCTAAAATCAGCCAGAGTAGGGATGGTGTTTCTTCGCACCATTCGTGACTGGTAAACTTCTACCGAAAGGTCTATTGCCGCTATAGTCATTAAGTCTTGCTTATTAAAAATTGTATTCAAAATGTATGAGCAGGCAAGCTTATACGAGTATAGCCTTGGCAAAATCTGAGGATTTATCTTGAGCTCTTTTCCCAAATGGTTTGTGCCTCATCATCTTCCCGTCTGGCTGCACAGAGTGCTAGCTGCAGTTATATGGGCACATTCGTCTTTGGGCGGGGATCAAGTGGTAGCAAGGTCCTTTCATCCACGCACAAACAAATCACAGAACTGACTAACCAGAGATCTTTTGTACAGTGAGATCACCATTTTGCAGTTCTACCAAAAAATAGTGGAAAATAAGACTCCTCCCTACGCACAACCCACCTGCTGTTTTTCTGTGTTTGTGTGTGTGAGGGAACATCATTTTCATCTCTATCACCTTTCTAGTGGCAATTAAAAGTATCTTGAACACAACCACCAATACAGTTGAAAGCACGTGAATTCAATTGCTGCTGATGGCAGCACGGTGGCATAGTGGTTAGCACTGTTGCCTCACAGCGCCAGGGACCCGGGTTCAAATCCGGCCTCGGGTGACTGTCTGTGTGGAGTTTGCACATTCTCCCCGTGTTTGCGTGGGTTTCCTCCGGGTGCTCCGGTTTCCTCCCACAGTCCAAAGATGTGCGGGTTAGGTTGATTGGCCATGATAAAAAAAAAAATTGACCCTTAGTGTTAGGGGGGATTAAATACGTGGGGTTACGGGGATAGGGCTTGGGTGGGATGGCTGTCGGTGTAGGGACTGGGTGCTAGGGTTTGGATGATCAGCCATGATCTCGTTGAATGGCGGAGCAGGCTCGAAGGGCCGAATGGCCTACTCCTGCTCCTAGTTTCTATGTTCTTGTAACTCCACTCAACGCACACCTCAATCTGACACTACACCTCTCACAGGTTCCCGCAGCTTGAACAAACTGTACAGCTCCAACCAAAATCAGAAAATGATCAGATCAGAATTAAAATACAAGGCAGAAGTAAAGAAATCCTGTATTTAACCACCCCCCCCATTCATGTTAAATTATTCACACAAACTTAAGCAAGCCCCATTTGCAGTTATTTTACAGGATCCGTGAAAATAAAAGGATATAATCAGAACCCAATTCCGGTAAATGGCACTATATAAACATTTACCACCAGAATGTCTGATCATTTATTAAAAATCAAATCAAATCAACTTTTATTGTCATTGTTAGTGCACAAGTGCAGTACAACGAAATGTAGGCTTGCGGCTCCCGAGAGCCTCTGCGGTCTGTATTGTACTAAAAGTACTTTCAAGAAAATGCAATTATTGTTTGGGCAGAGGTCTGGTTCCCCTTTCTTCGCCCCCTCCTCAAAAAGAAAGTCACCCATTATGGAAACTTACAGCCGTATTTTCAAAAGGATGTACTTCTAGTGCTTCTGTCACAGGTGACAGGCTTGCATTTACAACACACGTCAGGGCTGGAATCAATTTCACTGGCCCCACCTTGCAAACTAACTGGAAAAAAGTTTTCGAAGCTTTAGTGGAATGCTGGGCAGAACCACTTGCCCGGCCTCACAATATTTTTAAAAATGTAGTTAAATTTAAATGGCCTATTGCCCCCTTCCAGATTCTCAAAAAAACTCTCAGATATTATAAATGAATTTTCATATTTATTACTTAGCAAGGACACACTTTTTCCATTTAGATAGATACGGGTAGAGTTTCCACTTTGGGTGCAATCGCGGATCCAGGCTCAAGATGCAGCCAAAATTGCACTTGTTTTGAGAAGTGTTTTTTCTCAAACTCATTTGCATATAGCCGAACGTAAAGACTGCCATGAACCAGCGCAATCGGGCAGAGTTTTAGAATGTAGTATTTACTTTAAAAAAATATTCCTCGACACAGTTAAGAGTGGTAACCTGGAGCAGTTTGATTAATACAGCTGAAAATAGGTTTATCACAAAAAAATGAGCATTTTAATGAGAGTGTCGCGTCCACCACCTGTGAGTTACCCTATTTTAAGCAACAGAAAATGACTTTAAAAATATACTGAACCATCTGCTAGTTAGATAGCAAAATACTGCGGATGCTGGAAATCTGAAATAACAACAGAAAATGCTGGAAAAACTTAGCAGGCCAGGCAACATCCGTGGAGAGAAATTAGAGTCAACGTTTCGGGTCGAAACCCTTCGTCAAGACATCTGCTGGTTATATTGGTGTACAGTAGTCAGGTCCTTAGTAAATTAAAATAAATTATATTCAAAAGCTTTTTAAAACGTGTCCTTGCGCCTAAAAATACCAGCTTAATTTTAAGGGATTGCTCGGGCACACTGAGCTGTTAGCGCAACTTTTTTAAAAAAAAACTAGCACAAAAAGATCACAGAAACGCAAGATGCACTGGACGTAATCTGCACTTAAAATTCCGCAAATTTTGCACTGGTTTGGTCGATTTTGGGCGAATTGCGCTAAAAGAACTCCAAGCCAAAATGAGTTTAAAAAAAGCAGTCACAGTAATACACACAGGCTGTTAATTTCTGCACATAAATCTTATAATAAATTTGCCGAGGTTCCATCCCATTTGTTATTCCTTTCATGTGGATGTCCAAATGGATGGAGAGTTTTGGCCAGGTCACCGTGACAACAGCATTAAAATCATCTAATCTTCCCAGCTGCACAGTATGTGTTGTAAAGTGATAAATACGTGGAACTTTTTAAAATGGTAGTAAGCATCATGGGTTTCTGACATTGATTATAAACCACTCAAACTTTATTGATATCATCCTTGAATGGGGTTACTGCCATATACTTCTGGGTACCAGATTACAACTGAACTTCTTCCCCAAAAGGTCATCTGTCTCACGATCTTTACTTGTAGTGCGAGGCAGGTCGACAATAATGCAGCATTACAACAACAATAATGCAGCATTACAACAGTGACTACACTCCAAAAGTTCTTCATTGGCTGTAAAGCGCTTTGAGACGTCCGATGGTCGTGAAAGGCGCTATATAAATGCAAGTCTTTCTTTCTTTGCACAGTTCCCATTCCGATAATCATCATATGGCTTCGAGGCAGTATCAACATTGACTCTCAAAGTGGTGCACAATATATGGTCTTAAAAACCAGTCAACAGATGCAAGAATAAAGCTGATAAACCTCCAGCCATAGGGTGGTCATTGGACAGTTAATTCATTGCCTGCGTGTTATCGTGTACCCAGTTGCTCAAATGTCCCAAGTAGTATCTGCAATTTTTCTCCAATTGTACCTTAACTTTTCTTCTTATGATACCTGACCAGATTTCAGTACAATTCCGTTATATGTAACGGTCTCAAAATATTTGTTTTTATCCCCACAAACAGGAATACTTTTCCATTGGCCATAATTTGACAAATCGCAGGCAGCATTTCGGTTAGGTCACTGATGGAAGACAATTTACCCCCATCATAATATAATAGAGGGTGGAAAAATAAAGGAGCTTTGGGGGGGGGGGGGGGGGGTGGGGGTAGGACGGAGAGCTGGGGGGGGGGGGGGGGACGGGGAGCTGGGGGGGGGGACGGGGAGCTGGGGGGGGACGGGGAGCTGGGGGGGGACGGAGAGCGAGCTGGGGGGAGACGGAGAGCGAGCTGGGGGGGGACGGAGAGCGAGCTGGGGGGGGACGGAGAGCGAGCTGGGGGGGACGGAGAGCGAGCTGGGGGGGGACGGAGAGCGAGCTGGGGGGGGACGGAGAGCGAGCTGGGGGGGGACGGAGAGCGAGCTGGGGGGGGACGGAGAGCGAGCTGGGGGGGGACGGAGAGCGAGCTGGGGGGGGACGGAGAGCGAGCTGGGGGGGGACGGAGAGCGAGCTGGGGGGGGACGGAGAGCGAGCTGGGGGGGGACGGAGAGCGAGCTGGGGGGGGACGGAGAGCGAGCTGGGGGGGGGACGGAGAGCGAGCTGGGGGGGACGGAGAGCGAGCTGGGGGGGACGGAGAGCGAGCTGGGGGGGACGGAGAGCGAGCTGGGGGGGACGGAGAGCGAGCTGGGGGGGACGGAGAGCGAGCTGGGGGGGACGGAGAGCGAGCTGGGGGGGACGGAGAGCGAGCTGGGGGGGACGGAGAGCGAGCTGGGGGGGACGGAGAGCGAGCTGGGGGGGGACGGAGAGCGAGCTGGGGAGGGACGGAGAGCGAGCTGGGGAGGGACGGAGAGCTGGGGGGGGACGGAGAGAGAGCTGGGGGGGACGGAGAGAGAGCTGGGGGGGACGGAGAGAGAGCTGGGGGGGACGGAGAGAGAGCTGGGGGGGGACGGAGAGAGAGCTGGGGGGGGGACGGAGAGAGAGCTGGGGGGGGGACGGAGAGAGAGCTGGGGGGGGACGGAGAGAGAGCTGGGGGGGGTACGGAGAGAGAGCTGGGGGGGGACGGAGAGAGAGCTGGGGGGGGGACGGAGAGAGAGCTGGGGGGGGGACGGAGAGAGAGCTGGGGGGGGGACGGAGAGAGAGCTGGGGGGGGGACGGAGAGAGAGCTGGGGGGGGACGGAGAGAGAGCTGGGGGGGGGACGGAGAGAGAGCTGGGGGGGGACGGAGAGAGAGCTGGGGGGGGACGGAGAGAGAGCTGGGGGGGGACGGAGAGAGAGCTGGGGGGGGACGGAGAGAGAGCTGGGGGGGGACGGAGAGAGAGCTGGGGGGGGACGGAGAGAGAGCTGGGGGGGGACGGAGAGAGAGCTGGGGGGGGACGGAGAGAGAGCTGGGGGGGGACGGAGAGAGAGCTGGGGGGGGACGGAGAGAGAGCTGGGGGGGGACGGAGAGAGAGCTGGGGGGGGACGGAGAGAGAGCTGGGGGGGACGGAGAGAGCTGGGGGGGACGGAGAGAGCTGGGGGGGACGGAGAGAGCTGGGGGGGACGGAGAGAGCTGGGGGGGACGGAGAGAGCTGGGGGGGACGGAGAGAGAGCTGGGGGGGGACGGAGGGAGAGCTGGGGGGGGGGAAGGAAGGAGAGCTGGGGGGGGGGAAGGAAGGAGAGCTGGGGGGGGGAAGGAAGGAGAGCTGGGGGGGGAAGGAAGGAGAGCTGGGGGGGGGAAGGAAGGAGAGCTGGGGGGGGGAAGGAAGGAGAGCTGGGGGGGGAAGGAAGGAGAGCTGGGGGGGGAAGGAAGGAGAGCTGGGGGGGGAAGGAAGGAGAGCTGGGGGGGGAAGGAAGGAGAGCTGGGGGGGGAAGGAAGGAGAGCTGGGGGGGGAAGGAAGGAGAGCTGGGGGGGGAAGGAAGGAGAGCTGGGGGGGGAAGGAAGGAGAGCTGGGGGGGGGAAGGAAGGAGAGCTGGGGGGGGAAGGAAGGAGAGCTGGGGGGGGAAGGAAGGAGAGCTGGGGGGGGAAGGAAGGAGAGCTGGGGGGGGAAGGAAGGAGAGCTGGGGGGGAAGGAAGGAGAGCTGGGGGGGAAGGAAGGAGAGCTGGGGGGGAAGGAAGGAGAGCTGGGGGGGAAGGAAGGAGAGCTGGGGGGGAAGGAAGGAGAGCTGGGGGGGAAGGAAGGAGAGCTGGGGGGGAAGGAAGGAGAGCTGGGGGGGGAAGGAAGGAGAGCTGGGGGGGGAAGGAAGGAGAGCTGGGGGGGGAAGGAAGGAGAGCTGGGGGGGGAAGGAAGGAGAGCTGGGGGGGGAAGGAAGGAGAGCTGGGGGGGGAAGGAAGGAGAGCTGGGGGGGGAAGGAAGGAGAGCTGGGGGGGAAGGAAGGAGAGCTGGGGGGGAAGGAAGGAGAGCTGGGGGGGAAGGAAGGAGAGCTGGGGGGGAAGGAAGGAGAGCTGGGGGGGAAGGAAGGAGAGCTGGGGGGGAAGGAAGGAGAGCTGGGGGGGAAGGAAGGAGAGCTGGGGGGGAAGGAAGGAGAGCTGGGGGGGAAGGAAGGAGAGCTGGGGGGGAAGGAAGGAGAGCTGGGGGGGAAGGAAGGAGAGCTGGGGGGGAAGGAAGGAGAGCTGGGGGGGAAGGAAGGAGAGCTGGGGGGGAAGGAAGGAGAGCTGGGGGGGAAGGAAGGAGAGCTGGGGGGGGAAGGAAGGAGAGCTGGGGGGGGAAGGAAGGAGAGCTGGGGGGGAAGGAAGGAGAGCTGGGGGGGAAGGAAGGAGAGCTGGGGGGGAAGGAAGGAGAGCTGGGGGGGAAGGAAGGAGAGCTGGGGGGGAAGGAAGGAGAGCTGGGGGGGAAGGAAGGAGAGCTGGGGGGGAAGGAAGGAGAGCTGGGGGGGGAAGGAAGGAGAGCTGGGGGGGGAAGGAAGGAGAGCTGGGGGGGGAAGGAAGGAGAGCTGGGGGGGGAAGGAAGGAGAGCTGGGGGGGGAAGGAAGGAGAGCTGGGGGGGGAAGGAAGGAGAGCTGGGGGGGGAAGGAAGGAGAGCTGGGGGGGGAAGGAAGGAGAGCTGGGGGGGGAAGGAAGGAGAGCTGGGGGGGGAAGGAAGGAGAGCTGGGGGGGGAAGGAAGGAGAGCTGGGGGGGGAAGGAAGGAGAGCTGGGGGGGGAAGGAAGGAGAGCTGGGGGGGAAGGAAGGAGAGCTGGGGGGGAAGGAAGGAGAGCTGGGGGGGAAGGAAGGAGAGCTGGGGGGGAAGGAAGGAGAGCTGGGGGGGAAGGAAGGAGAGCTGGGGGGGAAGGAAGGAGAGCTGGGGGGGAAGGAAGGAGAGCTGGGGGGGGAAGGAAGGAGAGCTGGGGGGGAAGGAAGGAGAGCTGGGGGGGGAAGGAAGGAGAGCTGGGGGGGGAAGGAAGGAGAGCTGGGGGGGGAAGGAAGGAGAGCTGGGGGGGAAGGAAGGAGAGCTGGGGGGGAAGGAAGGAGAGCTGGGGGGGAAGGAAGGAGAGCTGGGGGGGAAGGAAGGAGAGCTGGGGGGGAAGGAAGGAGAGCTGGGGGGGAAGGAAGGAGAGCTGGGGGGGAAGGAAGGAGAGCTGGGGGGGAAGGAAGGAGAGCTGGGGGGGAAGGAAGGAGAGCTGGGGGGGAAGGAAGGAGAGCTGGGGGGGAAGGAAGGAGAGCTGGGGGGGAAGAAGGAGAGCTGGGGGGGAAGGAAGGAGAGCTGGGGGGGAAGGAAGGAGAGCTGGGGGGGGAAGGAAGGAGAGCTGGGGGGGGAAGGAAGGAGAGCTGGGGGGGAAGGAAGGAGAGCTGGGGGGGAAGGAAGGAGAGCTGGGGGGGAAGGAAGGAGAGCTGGGGGGGAAGGAAGGAGAGCTGGGGGGGAAGGAAGGAGAGCTGGGGGGGAAGGAAGGAGAGCTGGGGGGGGGAAGGAAGGAGAGCTGGGGGGGGAAGGAAGGAGAGCTGGGGGGGGAAGGAAGGAGAGCTGGGGGGGGAAGGAAGGAGAGCTGGGGGGGGAAGGAAGGAGAGCTGGGGGGGGAAGGAAGGAGAGCTGGGGGGGGAAGGAAGGAGAGCTGGGGGGGGAAGGAAGGAGAGCTGGGGGGGAAGGAAGGAGAGCTGGGGGGGAAGGAAGGAGAGCTGGGGGGGAAGGAAGGAGAGCTGGGGGGGAAGGAAGGAGAGCTGGGGGGGAAGGAAGGAGAGCTGGGGGGGGAAGGAAGGAGAGCTGGGGGGGGAAGGAAGGAGAGCTGGGGGGGGAGGGAAGGAGAGCTGGGGGGGGAAGGAAGGAGAGCTGGGGGGGGAAGGAAGGAGAGCTGGGGGGGGAAGGAAGGAGAGCTGGGGGGGGAAGGAAGGAGAGCTGGGGGGGGAAGGAAGGAGAGCTGGGGGGGGGGGGAAGGAAGGAGAGCTGGGGGGGGGGGAAGGAAGGAGAGCTGGGGGGGGGGGAAGGAAGGAGAGCTGGGGGGGGGGGAAGGAAGGAGAGCTGGGGGGGGGGGAAGGAAGGAGAGCTGGGGGGGGGGGAGGAAGGAGAGCTGGGGGGGGAAGGAAGGAGAGCTGGGGGGGGAAGGAAGGAGAGCTGGGGGGGGAAGGAAGGAGAGCTGGGGGGGGAAGGAAGGAGAGCTGGGGGGGGAAGGAAGGAGAGCTGGGGGGGGAAGGAAGGAGAGCTGGGGGGGAAGGAAGGAGAGCTGGGGGGGGAAGGAAGGAGAGCTGGGGGGGGAAGGAAGGAGAGCTGGGGGGGGAAGGAAGGAGAGCTGGGGGGGGAAGGAAGGAGAGCTGGGGGGGAAGGAAGGAGAGCTGGGGGGGGGAAGGAAGGAGAGCTGGGGGGGGAAGGAAGGAGAGCTGGTGGGGAGGAGGAAGGAGAGCTGGCGTGGGGGGGGGTGGGGGGTGCGGAGATAGGAGAGCAGGAACTGCATGGTACATAATTCGCCTGATATCCAAATAGTTTTGTTTGAGACGATCCCTCATTGATACTGGTAGTTGGAGGCTGATGTGGACAGAATGTCTGACATTCGACTGCAGTCATTTAGAAAAAGAAAAGAATCTCTACTTTTAATTGGTGCCATAAATGGTACCATCCACATCAAGTGACCCAGCTCTGGACCTTGCTTCATGGTAAAGCTACTTGCAGCAGACTGGCTCGTGCCAGAAGCTCCACATAGTACAGCACCAGCTCCATCCCACCCACTCTGCTCCACTCAGGCAACAGACATTGGACTCATGAGCACAGATTAAGCCATCAGGATTCTTCTGTAAAGCAAAGCAGACCATTTGCGGCTTTCAAATTCACCTCCGCAGAACCAGGCCCAAGGGTCTATTCTAATTACAATGTCAAGCAAATTCTTGCCAGTGTCAATTATTTCCTATGCTTAAATTGCATCTATTTTATTTCCAAGTTCTATTATTTTGCGTCAGATTTTGATTATCATTTGTATTTCATATATAATAGTATTTGATAAAAGCACCACAACCATTCTAACGCAGAACAGAAATAAAACGGAATAAATACACTGTCTTGAAATTCCACGGTTTATATTTTTACACAGACCAAGCATGGCACAACACCAAGCAAGTCCAACAGTAACGGGAAGATCATGTCTTCCCAACTGAATTCATCCTACACCACGAGAGTGCCAGCAATTAAAATTGGAAGGCACGTGACAACAAAGCACAAGTGGGAACTGGTGTTTCAGTAGGACCGTAGCATGTATGCTGGAAAGGGGGTGAAAGAAAGGGACATGTACAAGTGTACACCCTTTAAACCACCCTTCCCAAAACACAAATTTAAAACAGGAAATGCTGGAAACACTGAGCCGGTCAGGCGTTATCTGTCGAGAGAGGAAGGTAGGTTTAACGTTTCAGGTCGATGACCTTTCGTCAGAACCGCTCCTCTATCTAGCCCCAGAGATAGAGATAGAGAATTCAAGGAAGGAAAGGGAAGAGTCAGAGATGGACCACATGAAGGTGAGTGAGGGGTGAAAGTGTGGAGAAAAGGTCAATTAAATTCTCCAGTTCAAGGGAACAACAGGAAGTACCTCTTCCAGTACGATCATCTATGTACTGGAAAAGGTCAGGGAGGGGGAACCGAGTAGGACTGGGGTAAAGAATGCTTAACATAACCTACAAATAGGCAGTCACAGTTAGGATCCAAATAGAAACAGAAAATGCTGGAAACACTCAGCATGTCAGGCAGCATCTGTGGAGAGAGAAACAGAAGACAGGCCATCTCGGACTCTTCCTTTCCTTCCTCGACTTTGCGATCATCAGCTCTGGGGATAGACTGAGGAGCAGTTCGGAAGAAAGTTCACCAACCTGAAACTTTAACCCTACCTTCCTCTTTCCACAGATGCTGCCTGACCAGCTGAGTGTTACCAGCACTTTGTTTTTATTTCAGATTTCCAGTATCCGCAGTATTTTGCTATAGCGAGGGCCCATGCAGGTTCCCATAACAACACCTTTCATTTGGAAGAAACGAGTCGAGTTAAAGGATTAGTTGTTCAATGCGAGAACAAGTTTAGACAGGCGGAGGTGGATAGAGACTGACTGGACCACTGATCAAGAAATAAGCGGAGGGCCCACAGGCCATCCTGGTGGGGGAGAGAGGTATAGAGGGACTGGACGTTCCTGGTGGAAAAGGTGACGGTTAGGGTCAGGAAAGTGGAATTGGTTGAAATGGTGGCGGGCAGCAGAAGAGTCGAAGGGAGAAAAAAATTGGAGTCGAAATAAAAGGAAGTAAGTTATGTGGGGCAGGAGCAGGCTGAAACAATCGGTCATGAGTAGACTCATGACTACGGTCAGAGCATATGGAGTCAGGGGACGTTGTCAAGTAGCAGAATGGATAGCAAGCTGGCTACAAAACAGAGTGTAGGAGTTAAAGGTAGCTACTCGGATTGACGGAAGGTGGGAAGTGGCGTTCCACAGGGAGCGGAGCTGGGACCACTGCTGTTCACCATTTACATAAATGATTTGGACTCGGGAATCGGAAGTAGAATATCAAAATTTGTGGACGAGACCAAATAGGGGGGTATAGTTAATACTGAGGAAGGCTGCGACAAAATACAAGAGGACGTTATCAAACTTGCAGAATGGGCGAGTAAATGGCAAATAAATTTCAATGTAGATAAGCGAGGTGATGCATTTTGGTAGAAGGAATAAGGAGGCCACCTAATCCTTGGAAAATAAGAGTCTAAATGGGGAAGAGGCACAAAGGGATCTGGGGCACAGATTCACAAATTAAAAAGGTAGCAACGCAGATTAACAAAACCATAAAACATGCAAACAAAGCACTGGGGGTTAATTTCTAGAGGAATAGAATTTAAAAGCAGAGACATTATGTTAAACTTATATAGAACTTTGGTTATACCACACTTGAACTGTGCACAGTTCTGGCCTCCATTTTACAGAAAGGATAGAGAGACACTGGAGAAGGAGCAAAAAGATTTACAAGGATGATACCAGAGCTGGGGCTCTTTTCTCTAGAAAAAGAGAAGGCCGAGAGGTGACCTGATAGAGGTCTTTAAGATTATGAAAGAGTTTGATAGGGTAGACGTGAGGGGAGTCCAAAACTAGGGGCCATAAACAGAAGATAGTCAGTAATAAATCCAGTAAGGAATTCAGGAGTAACTTATTTACTCAGAGAGTGGTTAGAATGTGGAACTCGCTACCACACGGAGTGGTTGAGGCGAATACCACAGATGCCTTTAAGGAGAAGCTAGATAAGTAGATGAGGGAGGAAGGGATAGAAGGATATGTTCACAGAATCACAGAAACCTCACAGTACAGATAGAGGCCATTTCGGCCCATCGAGCCTGGTGAGACGAAGCAAAGTGGGAGGAGGATCGTGTGACGCATAAACACCAGCATAGACCTGTTACCCGAATGGTCTGTTTCTGTGCTGTAAATACTATGTAATACAGGAAACTCTCGTTTAAACGGCACCTAAATATCCGGAATTCTCTATTAACCGGCAAAATTTTCACTCCGAAAACAACACCTCAATAACCGGCAATGTTGCCGAGTCTCCCGTGGTGGCCGAGTTAGTCAGTGGAGGTAGTTCTCCAAACTGCCACTACTCGGCTTCTTGGCGCTGTCGGAAGTCCGAACACCTCAATACCCCTGTAACAGGAGTGTGACTCTCCCGCGCTGCCAGTAGGCTCTTCTGATCCGCCATTTTACAGGGGTACTGTGTGTCTCCCACGTTGCTGGTAGTCACTGCATTGCATTACCCTCAACTGGCAGTACTGTACTTAATCAAGCATCTTCCACCATCCATTTAACACAACATTCTGTAGGTGAGTACCCAATTATTGTATACTGCACATTTCTTGATTTTTTAAATTTTTGTTTGTTAAAAATAGCCTCGGTAGATAACCCTCTCCGTCATCCGGAATTTTTGATCAACCGGCAACACGGCGGTCCCGTCGGTGCCGGATACCAGAGTTTCCTGTAGTACACAGACAGTCCTGTTTATGGATCTGGAGGAGGAGGCAGGGGGTAGAGGCAGGCTGTGCGGGACTGGGTGACAATGAAGTTGGAGGCCATGGTGGGAAGATCTCCAGAGATGAAGTCAGTGACTGTCCGGAGATGATGTCTTGGTGATTTGATGAAAGGCCATTGATCTGAAATGTTAACCCTGCCTTCCTCGGTGCTGCCTTAACTGCCGAGTGTTCGTAGTATTTACTCTTTTATATTTCAGATTTCTAGCATCTGTAGTATTTTGCTTTCCAAAACACATGGCGATTGATTTTGAAAATCATTCCATGCGGTTAAAAATTAATGGACTAAAGTCATGTGATGGTCGTCCTTCTAAATAAAATAAGTCAAATATTTGCACAGATAGATAGTTTTAAACATAACAGGGAACAAATAAGGGAAGACGTTCTGAAGATATTGGAAACATGCACAATAATAGAATATCTTTATTAGTACAAACGGCAGGAAGAGAGAAAGGGCAGTGTGCTATTGACAAAACAAGTCTGGCCCCACTTCCCCACCAATATCTCTTCCATACGACATTTTACTTTTTACAAATGAAAGCGGAAAATGCTGCAAAGACCTAGTGGCTCTGGCAGACCTGTAAAGAGATGGTAAACATTTCCGGTGTTGACCCTTCATTGACATCCAAAACATTAACATGGTCTGCCGTGTATTTGCAGCATGTTACATTAAAAAAAAATTGTTTCTATCATTTGAATTTTCTCTATTAATTTGAGCTTTTAATGTGGATTTTGTTTTTACACTATTTTTTATGGGGGGGGGGGGGGAGGAAAAGGAGGAAATGAGTTGTGAGCAACGCTCCCGCTAAGCTGCACGGCAACGCAGTTGTCTAGCGGTCTCGCGCAGGTTGCTCACCGGCTTTTCAATGGAAGAAACTGCATGGAAAGTTGAATGGGTCGCGCAGACAGTTAAAGGAACCGTGCACCAAAAAGAGAGGGAACATTGGTTGTGAGCAGTCCAATTTGCATTACTGGCAGAGACAGCAATATAAAAAGGTGAGACTTGTGCGACCTAGTTTATTTTTATTGGAGCAGTGATTGAAGATGTGCTCTTGTCCGATTTTAAAAAAGACCTTGGTGACATGTTTCAATGCTCTACAATGCTGACGCATGTCAGTCGCTCTCCACTAGAATTCAAGTGGTTAAAAAAAAATCAACGCTGTGAAAAAATGTACCACAAAATTCAAGGCAGTTTACTAAAATATTGTCACACTTTAAATATATCGCCACCAGCCAACTAATTTTTTTTGGGTGAATTTTTTGTGCACATATAGGCAAAAACGTTAGCATGAGGAATTGGGACACTTTCCCCTTTCAGACACTCACATATCATCGATTTTTGTTTATAATGTGTCAGCTGTAGTTGTGGTTCAAGTCCCACTGCAGAGACTTGAGCACAAAAATCTAGGCCGACACTCCAGTGGAGTATTGAGGGAGTGCTGCACTGTCGGAGGTGCTCTCTTTCGGATGGGACGATAAACCGAGGCCCCGTCTGCTCTCTCAGGTGGATGTAAAAGGTGCCACGGCACTATTTCGAAGAAGAGCAGGGGAGTTATCCCCGGTGTCCTGGCCAATATTTGCCCTTCAATCAACATCACAAAAACAGATGATCTGGTCATTATCATTATTGCTGTTTGTGGGCGCTTGCTGTGCGCAAATTGGCTGCCGCATTTCCTACATTACAACAACATCAAAAGTACTTCACTGGCTGTTCGTGCTTTGGGACGTCCTGAGGTCATGAAAGGTGCTATAGAAATGCAAGTATTTCTTTCATTCTAATGTGCTAAGTTCGATTTCCCACAACACCCGCAATTGTGGACCGAGTGAGACAGCCCACTTGGTGCTGATGAGTAAAGTTTTTTGCTGGACAAAGTGGAGACTAGCCAAACCCATTTCACAAATGACCTTTATAACCAGCTTAGAAGGGAAACTTCATTCCATCAAATTAAACCTGCAGTCAAAGCCAAATATGAAACGTAACACTGCACCACAACTCAGGATTGCTTGACAAAAAAGGGGTCATAAATCTTGTGACGCCTTTCCATACAAACAGCTGCCAAGATTCTGTTGCAAGGGTATAAGTGGTCATGTTGTAGCCCACCTCGTTTGCTCCCAACAGGATTGTTTACAACACCACAGCAAAGACAGTCTTTTCAACAAGTCCTTACTTGGTTTTAGAACCTCTGACTGTGTACTGAAACAACTCCTTCAGATCCAGTGCAGGCCCGGTCTGCTTAACATAGATGGGCTCTGCCAATGACTCAGCAAGTGTGTCCAGTAAATAGCTGAGCCACACAAAAGTAGAAGGTCACGGGTTCAGTCCCTAGTCTATGCTTAGCCATCTTAGCCCATGTAGTGGTAGAGATGCCACAATTGGTCTCAGTGAGCTGAGGTTTGGGAATTGGGGGAAAAATTCAATGACTCCACATTCCCAGTGAGGAACCATACTTGAGCTTAGGTTGGAGAATCAGGGAAATGGTATTGCAGGCTCATCTCAGATTCCTATACTCTTTTGAATTAAGCAATGTAATTTAACACAACAAAGTGAGAATTTAATGCTTAAAAGAATGGAATTATCAGATGATCCAAACTAAAGAACTTTGAATGAAGAGGAGTAACCTGGAATATGTAGGGGTCAGGCAGAGGAGGAAGAATTTTAGAGTACCTACCATAGGTTCAAGTCCTCCTCATTCTTTCAATACAATTCCATTCCACTGGCTCAGTTGGTAGCACGCTCGCCCCGGAGTCAGAAGGTTGTGGGTTCAAGGCTAGATTTTCAAGCACAAAAATCTAGGCCGACACTCCAGTGCAGTGCTGAGGGAGTGCTGCACTGTTGGAGGTGCCGTCTTTCGAATGAGACGTTAAACCGAGGCCCCGTCCTCTCAGGTGGATGTAAAAGATCCCGTGGCACTATTTCAAAGAGGAGCAGGGGGAGTTATCTCCGGTGTTTTGGCCAATATTTATCCCTCAATCAACATCACAAAAACAGATTATCTGGTCATTATCACATTGCTGTGCGCGAATTGGCTGTTGTATTTCCTACAAGTGACTACACTTCAAAAAAAAAAAGTACTTCATTGGCTGTAAAGCGTTTTGGGACGTCCGGTGGTCATGAAAGGCACTATATAAATGCAAGTCTTTCTTTTTTCTGTCTCGCTCCCATCTGGTACTGTTGGACAACTGCATACTTGAGAATATTTCATATTGTTGCATTGTTCCAACTCAGGCCTCTCTGCTGCCTCCAATTAAAGACCTCAAGTTAAAAGGCCCTGTGTACTAAAGCATCGGTGTGAGGAAGACCGTTCACTCAAAGTGATCATACAGTCCTTTAAAAGAGGTGTGAAGGGAGATTACCTACTACAGGTGTGCGCTAACATTCCAATGTAGCAAGGAGATTTTTCATACCGCCTTTAGGAGAAGGATGTAAAATATATTCATTACAGAGCAGTCTGGTGCCGTAGGATACTGACAAGTGGCGGGACACATATTCGCAACTACGATTCTCTAGTAAACAGATTCCCAGCCTTAACGCAACGGTCTTAATGGTGGTGCTGGGCGGAGGCTGGTCACTTCTCCATCGAGGGAAAGAAACACCAGATGACATGTTACCTCATCACAGGCTGCTTTTGGCATACGCTACCATGACGTTAGACAGGAGCAGTGGCAGAAACCTGGAAGCAGTTTGTTCATTTACCCAGGGAAGGCTGCGTGTCTGTGCGGGGAGGGGGAAAAAGAGGGAAATCCAGAAGTACGTGAAGATCTTTCAATTTTGTTGACTGCCATTTGCAGTTTGTATACAGTGTGTGTGGCCTCTCTTAGCATGCAGAGCACATCTGTACAGAATACTGTGCATGCACAGCCCACACACCAGAACAATAGCGGGGGGCGATACATCCCAGTCAAAAATCCAACAACCTAGCTTAAAAGTATGCACGTGGCTACTGAAGGCATTTGGCGAGTCAGTAGAATTATTCCACTGTTTAAACATGTTACATTTCCATGATGCTCAAAAAAAAAGTGAAGCCTTTATTTATTTTTCTACAGCTAGATGCTTTGAAGAACTCGCTGACATCAGAGCTGCGCTGATCTAACAAAATACACAATGCAATTTTTTTTTTTAAGAAATGAAACTGCAATGATGCGCTGATGCTTTCCATAGGGTTGCAGCTGAAGGGGTACAGGGATAAATGCGGCCAGGGATAAACGCGGATCCTGTGTGGGGGTGCAGGGCTCCGGGACTCGAGTGCTTCATGAGCAGCCTGAATCTTTAAAAGTACAAAGTGCATCAAAGTACAGGAAACTCTTTGGTATCCGGCACCGACGGGACCGGGATGGCGCTGGTTAATTAAAAATTCCGGATGACGGAGAGGGTTATCTACCGAGGCTATTTTTAACAAACAAAAATAAAAAAAATCAAGAAATGTGCAGTATACAGTAATTGGGTACTCACCTACAGAATGTTGTGTTAAACGGATGGCGGAAGATGCTTGATTAAGTACAGTACTGCCAGTTGAGGGTAATCCATAATGCAAGATGGGAGAGATAATTCACGATAAAGATGGAGAGAGAGACAGAAAAATGGCGGATCGGAAGAGACTACCGGCAGCGCGGGAGAGTCAGACTCCTGTTATTGAGGTGTTCGGACTTCCGACAGCGCCAAGAAGCTGAGTAGTGGCAGTTTGGAGAACTACCCCCACTGACCAACTCGGCCACCGCGGGAGACTCGGACTCGGCAACATTGCTGGTTATTGAGGTGTTGTTTTTGGAATATGAATTTTAACGGTTAATAGAGTGTTCCGGATATTTAGGTGCCGTTTAAACGAGAGTTTCCTGTATTGAATACTTGCCAAAGGCATGCAGATTGCATCTGCCACAGCACAGCTCCAGTGAGTTTAACTTAGCTTCCCAGAAATTATAGGCGCAACGCTGCATGTCATCAGTAACCCAATGACACACTTGCTACCAGCCACATTAACTGATTAAATTCGGTTTTGTACGAGAACAGCATATTCAGCATGACAGAAAATGTGTAAATGAATTGGCCTCAATGGCTTCCAATAATAGGAAAGACAATATCAGAAACATAAGAACATAAGAAATAGGAGCAGGAATAGGTCACTGGGCCCCTCGAGCCTGCTCCGCCATTCAATAAGATCATGGCTGATCTTGGGCTCAAAGCCACTTCCCCGCCCGCTCCCCATAACCCTTCACTCCCTTATCTTGTTAAAATCTGTCTATTTCCACTTTTAAATGTATTTAATGACCCAGCCTCCACGGCTCTCTGGGGCAGAGAATTCCACAGATTTACGACCCTAAGAGAAGAAATTCCTCCTCATCTCAGTTCTAAAAGGGTGACCCTTTATTCTGAAACCCTGCATAACACAATTCAAAATTGCAAATCGTGCTCGAATCAAAATATTCATACATCCAAGTGAGGACTTAACTCTGAAATATTACAAAGCTGTTTGCATTGCATGATGATCAAGCGAGTTTGAGAGTAATGCTAAGACAGACAGATGTAAATTCTTTTCTCTCTCTCCTCAGGTCCCCGTGCCGAGCACCCTTGACTTCGAAATGAGAGGAAAAAAATCAGGCGGGGTGAATAATGGGCAGCCAATCCGATAGCGCCCGTTTTAAGTCCTCGCCAAATTTGAAAGTTCCGGCAAGCATCAATACTTTCCCTCTCCCGCTCATTTCCAGACTTTTGACAGAATACTTTGCAAACATCCCGCCTTCCTTAGCCAGTTTGGTTGAGATTTTGAATTCGCTGCAAGAGGATTCTACTGTACTGGGGAAATGTTATTAAGATTATTATTTTTATATAACAGAACGTATTACTCACTCGTTCACATAAATACAAGAAATAAATCAGAATGAAGCCGTCACTGGATACACCAATGACTCAGCTCTCAATTATTGCAGCATATATGAATTATGCATGTTTAGTAGCCTCTGTTCCTAAACAAGAAGCCGGTTTACCAAAGTCCAAGCTACTCCTAAAACAGAGCCATTATTTAACCAGTCTGGATCTCTGAATTTCTCTTTCATTTGCAGGTTAATTCTTGCACTTCCAGTGAATTTGCTGGAGGACTGTATCTGCAACCATTCTAAAGCCTTATCGTGTTACTGGCCAAGAGTAGCGACTATGAAATTCGCTGCACCTCACAATTACAATTACTTTCAGACTGTTAGCACTTTAGAAGAGCTGGATTTCAGTTCCAGTTTCTCAACCTTAAAAGTACTGTAGCCGCGTGAGATCAATGAAATGCAAGGTTCAATTCCGACACAGACGGACAATCAAGGTTCAAGAGGAGGCTTTGTTTACTCAGCCTCTTCACCATCGGGTGTAATAAGTTTCCATCCACTAGTAAATAAAAAAGGTGGATCCAGAAGTTTCAACCTAACAGAGAAGGGCTTTGGTCAGAAGGGCCTAAACAAATTTACAAGGGGTCTCGGCTATAATCAGCGAGAACAACTGCGGCTTTAATGTAGTAAAACGTCCCAAGGGGCTTCACAGGAGCGCGATCAGACAAAATTTCACACCGAGCCACATAAGGAGCTATTAGGGCAGGTGACCAAAAGCTTGGTCAAAGAGGTAGGTTTTAAGGAGCGTCTTAAAAGGAGGAAAGAGAGAGAGAGAGAGAGGTCGACAGGCAAAAGTTAGTTTAGAATTCAAAACAATTCAGCATTTGCAGAAAAGCAGTTTTGTTTTGAAGGTGGGAAAAAACTGTTCTTCCATCTTAAAAAAGTGCAAGATCGTTGAATCAAACCATTGCAGTATTGGAATAATGCTTGTTTGAACACGGTCAAGTTTCAGAGGGCCAACCTTTTTTTCCCCAAAACAGTAAGTTTGGATATTATGCTTATGGAAAGCAATGATGTTCTACGCAACGTGGAAATAAAGCAACTGAAAAATTAGTGCTGCTCATCTAACTGCAGGCTGGCTGGGGCTGAGCAACAAACTCCCTTATTCAGGCAGGAATCTGAAGTCAACTAGTCTAGTGGGAGGGCGGATCAGTCTCCAGAAGGGCAAGAAAGATCAGGGCGGTAGGAGGAATTAACAAGAAGTGGCCAGTAGAAAGAGACCTGGGAGCGTGTTGCCTGCCTCTTGGGTAGAGAGGGTGAAAGTTCTTTCGCAGTCAAAGGACAAAACAATGGAGAAAAGTTAGTGGAATACAGCCATAAAAATGAATAAAAGGAAGGTTAGAGTCAATGTTGAAAAGAGGCATCATGTAATGGGGCAGATGCTGTGCGACTGATGCAAACAGCAGGAGTAACAGGACATGTTTCTGGTTTAAAAGTGGAGAATATCTATAATGGTTTTCTTTCCTCTGTCCTTTTTCCTGCTACTCTGCTCTCCCTTGTCCCCCGAGGGCATGTCCTTTACGAGCGTACAGTTCCACAGGTGTCAGCCATCCTCCACCAGCTGCTGTCTCACCTGACGGGCAATTTTTGTTTTTATAAAATGCATGAGCCTCGAGAGTGCATGTTGCTAGGTAATTTGACCACTGGAGACACCCAGTCAGATGTCCACATACATGCACTTACAGCAGAATTTGCAGGATAGGGGACCCTGGCTGATTTTCATCTCTAGATCAGGGACACAGAGCCAACCTTAACATCTTCTACTGTAAGATAAAGCCTATACATGCTTATTTAGATATTTTACATATTGGAATGGACAAGTATCCCAGCATGCGTTTCCAACAGGCTAAGAAGCCCTTGATGAGATCTAGCAGCTACCGCGCTTCCCCAATAGCCAGACAAATGGGCTGCGAATAACAAGAGAGGGAAGTCCTTGATTAGATCTAGCAAGTTATCAACCCCCCACAATAGCTAGACTAAAAAGAATACAAACAAGATATAAAACAGTTCAAGAAGTTCCACATGCAAAGGCACAGAAGAGAGTCCTGACATCAACCTCCAAGTGGAACCTGGTAATATCGTGTCTGTTGTGTTAATCACTGTAACTTGAAGTACTAGGCCATCCTTGAGCGCAAGAATCGTGTTTTGCTAGTGAGTCAACTTGTTAAACTGTGTGACAGCTATGTGGTCTTTTAAATCCATCAATAAGATATACCCGCTACACACCATATTGGTTCGGTCTCCTTCGGAATCTCTTACACTACCACTGCCCCAGCTAGGATACGCTAACCCAGCACAAACCACAGCCTTTTCCTGGTCTATACAGCTCAGCTACTCACAACCTTAACCAGCTGAACCACTGGGGAGCTTTTATAGTTTGATATTTGTTCTTAAGATGTGAGCAAAACTGGCAAGGCTGCATTTATTGCCCGCCCTTGGTTTGTTGAGAAGGTAGTGGTGGGCCTTCTCCTCGAACCTCTGCCGTCCTTGTGGCGATGGTGCTAGGTAGGGAATTCCAGGATATCAACCCAGCGACGGTGAAGGAATGGCGATATTATGTCCAAGACATGGTAGCGTGTGACTTGGAGGTGGCAGTGTTATCACAACATTGCTGCTCCTGCCCTTCTTGGTGGTGGAGTTCACAGGGGCGGGAGGTGACATTGAAGGAGCATTAATGAGTTGCTGCTGTGCATAGATCGTATATACTGCAGCCACAAGAGCACTGGTGATGGCGGGAGTGGATATCGAGTCCAGTGGCAGGGGCATCAATTAAATGAACTGCTCTGTCTTGGATGGTGTGGAGCTTCAAGTGTTGTTGCAGCTGCACCTATCCAGGGGAGTATTTCAATCACACTCCTGACTTGAGCCTTGTAGATGGCGGAGAGACGGTGAGGGGTCAGGAGGTGAGCCACTCGTCGCAGAGCACGCAGTCGCTGCCCTGTTCTTGTAGCCACAGTGTTGACATTTAAAGGTGTACCTTAAAGAAAAATACATTGTACTAATATGTTAAAAAGGAGATATAATTTTGTTTCTCGGTCATTAATAGGTTTTAAAATTGCTGCGTGGAAGGGACAGAGGCTTTGTTTCGAACTTGCCCTGGGGTGATATGACATTCTGTTCCTGTGGTGTGGCGACTGGGGGCAATGCTGTCCACACAACTTCATATGGCTGTACTTTGAGATTACCGAATTTGGTTGTTCAGTTCTCGATAGCAGCCTGCCTCAAATAAAACAGGTTTACAATAGAGTTGGGTCAGGGAATGAGGAGAAAAGAGTTTAAATAAAAGGTTAGTCATAGTGTGACAAGAGATTGAAAGATAAACAGAGTAGACACAGACTAACAGAACGCTGCATGCTGAAATACTCCCAAGATGGATGCAACGGCTAGATTTTCACCCCATTTATAGTCAAAAGGTAGAAATTCTAGCCCTAATATAGACTGGTCAAAGTCTTCTTAATGCTCTACTTCCTATCTTGATTATATTGAAATTCACTTTCACTAAAGGTTATCTAAACTCATCTAGACAGTTTACCGTCTACTTAGACAATTTATGTAAACAAAGACAGCACAGAATTGATCATAGGCAGATTATAACACTGTTCTGTGGAATACTGAAGATTGTAAAATGCGAGGTCAGTATCGTTTCCATACAAATGTTCTTGTGGAAAATAGAGGACTGTTTCAAAAGGCTGTTTACGTTGAGGGTTGCAATGTTCAACCCTTTTGCTGGAAATAACCCGTGATATAGTTCGATAGAGCTACTACTTTCAGACAGACAGACATAACAGAACATGCTCACTGCTTAAACCAGAACAGCTGTGCACCCTTCATCCCACACAACAGAAAAAAATGTGTGTGCTGTACAAAATATTCTCCCAGCAACCACAATGTCAAAGAACAAGATCTAAATGGTCCCTGCAGGCACATGGGCAGAAACATTATTTTTTCTGTTGTTTTGAAAGGACATAGCTGTGACACCATTACATGCTGCAGCACCTTAACAAAAGTGAGATTCATTTACCACAGATTCCTACAGTCTGATGGCCAGAATCTAGCTTGGAGCAAAAGGTGGGGGAAGAGCGGGTGGTGCAGTGGGTTAAATAATAACCATTCACCTCTCAACAGGGTTGAAATGTAGCCTAGACTAATGAGATGAAAGTCCTCTCCAACTGCAGGTTATAAAAAGGTTCCATGTGAAATGAATGAGTCACAGCACAAAACTGCTTCTAATGCAACACTCATGGCAATATCTCTCAGAGATGGTGCTCTTTTGAGGTCAGGACAGATCAATGGGAGCTTTACTTTGCATCAAGCAAAGCTACACCTGATGGTAGTGCCTGGTGTGGACACTAGCTGCCTTAACTAGTCTGCCTTAAGTGTCAGCTGTGGCTCAGTTGATAGCCCTCTTGCCCGAGTCAGGAGGTTGTGGGTTCAAGGTCCTACTCCACAGCCTTGAGCACAAAAATCTAGGCTGACACTCCACTGCAGTGCTGAGGGAATGCTGCACTGTCAGAGGTGTCGCCTTTCAGATGAGACATTAAACTGAGGCCTCGCCTGCTCTCAAGTGGGTGTAAAAGGTCCCACGGCACTTTTTCAATGAAAAGCAGGGGAGTTATTCCTGGTATCCTGGCCAATACTTATCCCTCAATCAATTAACATCACTAAAACAGATTATCTGGTCGTTATCACATTGCCGTTTGTGGGAGCTTGCTGTGCGCAAAATTGGCTGCCGCATTTCCTACATTGCAACAGTGAGTACACTCCAAAAATACTTAATTGGCTGTAAAGTACTTTGGGACTTCCTGAGGTCGTGAAGGATGCTGTATAAATGCAAGTCTTTCTTTCTACAAAGCAACCCATTTCCTAGCATTAAAGGCTCACACCTTGATATGCACCAAAATTCATACAAGAATATATTTTTTGTTTCTATTTATATCCATGGTTTAAAACAGGTACCCAATAGATGAAAGATATTTATCACAGAAACCCCACAGTGCAGATAGAGGCCATTTTGGCCCATCAAGCCTGCACCGACACATATTCCACCCGATCCCCGTAACCCCTGCACCAACACATATCCCACCCTATCCCCGTAACCCCACGTATTTAATCCCCCCTAACACAAAGGGTCAATTTATCATAGCCAATCAACCTAACCTGCACATCTTTGGACTGTGGGAGGAAACCGGAGCACCCGGAGAAAACCCACGCAAACACGGGGAGAATGTGCAAACTCCACACAGACAGTCACCCGAGGCCGGATTCGAACCCGGGTCCCTGGCGCTGTGAGGCAACAGTGCTAACCACTATGCCACCGTGCCGTTATCTAACATGTAGGCCCAAAATGACCTCACTAGCAACATCTGAGGATTAAAAGCAAGTTGGATAAAAATGAGTTACTTCCTCTGTGTATGTTATAGTTGTTCTAAAGAAATGTAGTTTATAAAATTCTTTAGGGGGAAGATTCACCCTATGTCTTTACCATTCCAATTTTCCCTCTTTACCCCTTCTCTCATGCCAGATTGGTTCACTGGTAGCAGTCTCACCCGAGCCTAAAGCTTGTGGCATCAAGCTATCCCAGTGGCTGCAGCACGGCTAGTGGAAGGCTGCTGACTTACTTAGAGGACGACCTCCAGCCCCTCTAGTCCTAGAAGGCCCGGCTACAGACTGCACCACCTCAGCATGGGCGGCAACAGTGTGGGCTGGCTGGCTGACAGGCAACAGCAAGGGCACTGGCGGAGTGGCCGTGGTGTTAGGACGAATGCTGTCATTCAGAGAGGACAGCAGATTCTTGCTCCATGGAGCCACTCCCACTCCTCCGGGATGGAGCCTCAGCATTCCTGTTGGCGGACAGATTGCTGGACTGCTGCGACACCCTGCAAGCCCCTTTCCACACTCGTAAACGCAGCCACGATGGCAGAAGTCCGAGCCTGCACGAGAGCATTCTGAGCTTCCATGCAGCACTCAGACGTTGGGTGGCTTCTGCTTGTGCTCCAATGGAAGCTGAGACATCGACCATCAGACGCTGCATCATGGTTGGGTCTACAAGTGCACTAATGGATCTGCCCATCCCTTCCATACTGCAAATCATGGGCTCCAAGCTCTGCACAAAGCCCTGTACAAGGTTGGTGCCAGACTCCTCCATGCTCCTTGACATTGCACTCAGGGTTTCTGGCAGGCCTGCCAATATACCAAGCATTTTCTTGTGTATATCCATCAGCTCTCTTCTGTAGGCCGCCCCATCGAAGTACCTGCGCTACCCTATCCCCCTGCCCTGCCTGCAGCACAATCGCACCTGGTGACTCACCACGTGCAGATGCCACCTCTAAGCTACCCTCTAAACTCTGCACAGTGCCAGTATCTGAGCTGGTGGCGAGTGTCAGGTTGAGTGATGGTATGTCTTCTTCATCACTCTCCTCTCCCTCTTGTTCTTGCACCACTGGCTGGGCAGGCGGGATTTCTTGGGTGTCTCAAATGAGAAAGGTACATGGGCAGGGTTGTGGTGAGGGGAGGGGGGGAAAAGCAAGAGGTGCATGCTTACACCATGTGCAGATTGTAAATCAGAAGAGATTGTGGGAGGAGGGGCAAGTAGGACATATGAGGATACCGGCATCTTTCAGCCCCGCTACTGGCCACAGGCTCAGCGATGCCCCTGCCAAAAATGGCCAGCACTGTCTCCTCCATTTGGGTAAGGTTATGCAGGCACGCCTGTCCCCCGCTGGTTAGGTCCTGCTGGCAGCGGTTGAGAGCCACCTTTTCCTGCAAGTGAAAGGGAAGTGTATTAATGTGTGGCGCAATGTGTTAGAGTGTTGTGGTTGTCTTGGTTGAATAGCTGACAGTGTGTGCAAGCTGTGAGATGTGGGTGTGAGGCTTGCAACAGTAGTAAGTGTGTGAGGGCGAGATGAAGCTATGAATGTGAGGTAGGAGTCTTGTTTGGTAGAGATTGTTGGTAGGTGAGTGATGGGGGTGTGGTGCATTGAACAGTGTGTGAAACTAGTGGTGCAGACGGTAGGATATGGCATTTGAAGATGAATTCTCTGTCTTAGCCACTAATGACCTCAAATGAGTGGTCAATCTGCTCCGACTGCACTTTGCACTGTTGCCTAGAGGGCTTCCTGGCCCCATGTGGAAAGAGGACCTCGCTCCTCCTATCGACCTCCTGCAACAAGACCTTCAGTGTTGCCTCCGAGAACTTTGGTGCACCCTCACTCCCCCTGTTGTGCCATCATTAATTGTTCTTCACCGTCTTCCCCAGCCAGTTCAATGATCTGCTGCAGGCAGAATGCACCTCCCCTTTAAGAAGTGCAGGCTAGCTTTAAGGGGTGCTAGCCTCGCACGAACTTGAGCCTGCTGCCGAGCGTTCAGCCACTCAGCAGCGCGTTCAGCAGTGGGCTGAGCGCCACAATCAAGGAAATGAGCAGGCAGTACGAAGTTCACATGCTGCCTGCATTCTTTCGAACGGGTGCGGGTTCGAGGGCAAACCAATTTCCAGGCTAATAATTTTTAATTTTTTTTTATGGGATCAGGGCATCACTGCCAAGGCCAGCATTTATTGCCCATCCCTAGTTGCCCTTGAGAAGGTGGTGGTGAGCCGCCTTCTTGAACCGCTGCAGTCCGTGTGGTGATGGTACTCCCACAGTGCTGTTAGGGAGGGATTTCCGGGATTTTGACCCACCGACGATGAAGGATCGGCGATATACTTCCAAGTCAGGATGGTGTGTGACTTGGAGGTGGTGGCGTTCCCATGCGCCTGCTGCCCTTGTCCTTCTAGGTGGAAGAGGTCACGGGTTTGGGAAGTGCTGCCAAAGAAGCCTTGGCGAGTTGCTGCAGTGCATCTTGTAGATGGTGCACACTGCAGCCACGGTGCGCCGGTGGTGGAGGGAGTGAATGTTTAAGGTGGTGGATGGGGTGCCAATCAAGCAGGCTGCTTTGTCCTGGATGGTGTTGAGCTTCTTGAGTGTTGTTGGACCTGCACTGATCCAGGCAAGTGGAGAGTATTCCATCACACTCCTTACTTGTGCTTTGTAGATGGTGGAAAGGCTTTTGGGAGTAAGGAGGTGAGACACTCGCCACAGAATACCTAGCCTCTGACCTGCTCTTGTTGCCACAGTATTTATGTGGCTGGTCCAGTTAAGTTTCTGGTTAATGGTGACCCCCCAGGATGTTGATGGTGGGGGATTCGGCGATGGTAATTGTAGTGTATGTAACTGTTCTACCTTTAAGAGAACTATTGTATGTAACCGTTCACCTTTAAGAGAACTATTTTAGGTGTGGCACTACTTTATCTTGGCTGCTGTATACTGTAATACTGACGGTGACCACCCCGGTATATAAGTGCTGTGTCAGGATTTATTGGGCAGATTCGCCCTGACCTTCGAATAGTAAAGTCCTGTTAAAGTTACTCTTGTAGTCCGTGTATTAATTCGTCATAATACCTACAGACTTTAGTGGCGACGAGTTCGATCTTACCCTGCGGCAACAATACTTCCGAAGCAGTTAACGAGCGTCGAGAAGAGGCACCCGCCCTCGTCGTTCTGCTGAGAGAAAACTCGAGTCTGCAGAGCAAGGAAGGAGGAAGAATTCAGACACTAAGCCTTCCATCAGCAACAGGCACTGATTGTCCCTTCTGCCACGGTGGTGAGTGAGCCGATCAGCACGAGAAGCAAGTCGGCCACGGTGACTGTGAGTAAAGGGAAAATAAAAAAATAAACGGAGGATAAGGGCGGTGAACTCGACCACGGTCGGGGGAAAGGAGCCGGACAGAAGTCGGGCCCAGGGGCGCTGAGACTGGGGCAGCGTGGAGCATGGAAGCCGCGGTACAAGCGGGCTGGGAGACGCAACGGCGTCGTGAGACAGCTGGACCGCGACCGGCGAAAAAGGCCGGGCAGCTACCGAGGCCACGAGGCGCTGCGACCGGGATCGTAAGGCGCGGGAAGATATAAAAATAAATAAACCGCGGGGAACTCAGCCGCAGCCGGGGAGGAAAGCACCTGACTGCGAGAGGGCTGGGAGGTGCGATTGGAGTGAAAAAGGCCGGGCAGCGACCGAGGCCACGAAGCGCTGCGACCGGGATCGTAAGGCGCGGGAAGATATAAAAATAAATAAATCACGGAGAACTCAGCCGCAGCCGGGGAGGAAAACACCGGACTGCGAGAGGGCTGGGAGGCGCGATTGGAAGCCGCTGAGGGAGAGACAGAGCCGAGCGAGCGGGAGAGACAGAGCCCGAGCGAGGGAGACTGAGCGAGATCCAGCCCAGCAGCTGAAACTGTTCGCCGTCAACAGGTTGTACCCAGCGCCGGTTGCCCTGCCGAGAAAAGGGAACAAGGAACGCACTGAAGCTGACGCGCAGGCTGCGAACCCCGAAAGCCAGCGGTCGTCGCCCGAGGGAAAAGCTTACCCCTCCCGCCAGGGGAAGAAACGCGGGAAACCGCCATTTTGAAAAAAAAAGTTAAAGAAAAATTTTGTGTTTGTTTCGCAGATAGTGAGAGATAGTGAAGATGCCTAAGCATGGTAACATCAACAACTTCGATTCCGAGGTGGAAGATTGGGCCACGTACATAGAACGTATCGAGATATATTGTGAGGCCAATAAGATAGCAGATGATGATAAAGCTCTCACCTTATTAAACGCAATGGGGGCAAAGACATACGGGCTATTGAAGCATCTTCTATCACCAGCTAAACCGGCGGATCAGACTTTCGCTAATATTGTTGCTGTCCTGAAGGATCATTTGAACCCCACACCACTGATGTTGGCGGAACGATTCAAATTCTATGCGAGAACGCAACGGAAAGAGGAAAGCAACGCGGAATACTTGGTCGAACTGCGTAGACTAGCGAAATACTGCCAGTTTGGGGAAAATCTGACAGAGGCATTGAGAGACAAGTTCGTGTGCGGGTTGTCGAAGGAAGGAACACAAAAGCGTCTGCTAGAAGAGAACGATCTCACACTTGATAAGGCTGTCCTTATTGCAGCATCGCACGAAGCCGCAGCGAGAGGCACAGCGGAAATGCAGCTGAAGGCAGCGGTACTCAGTGTGGATCAAATTACTTCGGTTACATCGAAATGTTATCGTTGTGGGAAGACAACACACGACCAGAACCAATGCTGGTTTAAAAACCAGGAATGTAGAAAATGTGGCAAACTTGGTCACATAGCTAAGGTATGCCGGTCAGGAAAGAAGACCAACAACAACAAAAAGTCACCGCAGGAAAAGTACAATAAAGGTACACAAGGTGGCTGAGAAGAGTTCAGATGAACAGAATTCGGATTCAGACCCAACCGTTCAGGAACTGGGTAGTCTGAGAATTCACAATGTGAGTAAGGAAGCTGACCTGCAAACTATCTGGGTCATGCTAAAAATAGCCGGAGTCCAAGTGAAAATGGAATTGGACACAGGATCAGCCCTATCAGTCATATATAGAAGGGATTACAACCGGCTATTCTCACACATACCCTTGAGAGATACCAAGATCGTATTGCAGACATACACGGGGCAGAAAGTATACCCCATGGGAAAGATAAAAGTCAAGGTGAGAGACAGGGGCAAAGAACACCAAGGAATGTATTTATATGTACTACCTGAGGGAGGTCAACCACTTCTGGGACGGGAGTGGATCTGGGAAATAAACATGGAATGGCACTATTTAAAAGCAATAATGAGTGAGAACTCGGTGAAGACAATCAGCTCAGACTCTGAAACGGATGACGATAAGACCAGCCCAGGTGCGAAAGACAAGTTTAAAATGGACTTGCTGACTAAGGTTGGAAAAACGAAGGAGTGCATAAATGCTTATGCTTCAGAGGAGAACAAAGTTTCAGAACAGAATTCCACTGAACAACAACATAGTTTGACAGAGAATTCTGAGTCTGTCCAGTTTACAGATATGCACAATTCTGAGGAACACCGGGCTCGAACTCAACTCCATTTCAAATTACAACAGCAATTAGAACAATTGAGTTGCCGTCTCGAACAAGAGATGAAAGCAATGAAAAAGTTCTGTGACACAGAGTGGGAGAACCTGGAAAGACAACAGAAACAGCTGATGGAGAAAAAGGAGCAGGAGCACACAAACCGTCGGGGCAAGGAGGCCAAACGAATCAAAGCTGATTCGGTTTCAGAAGGTGCGTGCTTTAATCTGGTGGAGCAAGAGGTTCAGCAACTGAAAGCGCTTGTTAGCGGATTGCAGGCAGAAAAGACTGATTTGGTCGCCATGAACTCCGAGCTCCTACTGAAGTTGGGTGCAGCATCACCGGACGATTCAAGTGGGGAAATTCGAATGGTGGAGGCTGCGGATGATGGCGAAGTAGAAACAGCAAAGGAGCCCCAGGGCAAGGTTATAAACAGCCCTGCAGCTACTGGGAAACGTATGAGGTCAGAAGAGTTAACGGTCAGCCAACTCTTTCATATGCTGAAGGACAAGACTCTGAAATGGGAACAAATTGAACAGGAGTTTAAATCTTCAAAGGAGAGGGGTTTGGAGCTCCCAAAAGTTATTGAAATAGCTGAGGTTGCAACACAGACTGAGAAGATGGCAGCAGAGCAACCCTTGGATGCCAAAAGTACGCTGACTCACGTCAATGTTGAACAGAAGGTTGAAACAGCTGCTGCAGTAGAGGGATTGAATAGTCCGATCAACCAATCTCCGAATGAAGTTGAAGTATTGAAATCACAAATGAAGTCATTAGTAAAAGACTTGCAGGAAGCCCAGAAAAAGCTGGATGAAGCTGAACGCCTGAAGAAGTCTCTTCAGGAAAGATGTCTGGATTTGGAACAAAAGCTGGCTAATGTCCAGCTGGGTATGGAGGAAATAGAAGACCCTCTCACTGGCCTAGCTCAAGATGACACCGAATATTACCATGACCTGTTGGACGACATCGAATATTACGATGACCTGTTCTGCCCAGCTTGTGATGAAAACTCCCAAAGTGCAGAAACCATGAAGAATCACAAAAAGTCTAAGGAACATCGGGAGATGGTGGCGCTACTACGGAAAAAGGAGGACGAGAAGGAGGAATTGTGCATGCAGCTGGCAGCGGACAGTGGAGCCCAGAGAGTCTCCAAGAAGCAGAAAAGGAAAAGACGAAGCAGAAGATGATGATCATCTGGACCATCATCATCACTACTAGATCACGCACGGGGTCCCTTCGAACGGAGCCAAATCAGTTTGGAAGTAGAAAAACTTCCCAAGGTACTCAAGTTTTTACAAGCCAACAATGCTGGTTCAGAAGGACGGAAGTTCAAGCTGTTAAGTCCAGTGAAGGACTATTGGATGAGTCACTCCAGCAATGTGAACCGACTACACCACAGGGAACTGCTACACCACTGAGGTGTTGTCAGGACCGAGTCAAGAAGCACGGAAGGCGCATCCACCGAGATTGAATCTGTGAACTGTTTTCCGCAGAGACTGAATCTATGAACTGTTTCCCGCAGAGACTGAATCTGTGAACTGTTTCCACAGAGACTACATCTGTGAACTGTTTTAACATGAAGTTGGATATATGTTATGATGTTATGTTTAATGGGGAATAAGTATGTGGTAAGCTAAAAAGGGAGGATTGTAGTGTATGTAACTGTTCTACCTTTAAGAGAACTATTGTATGTAACCGTTCACCTTTAAGAGAACTATTTTAGGTGTGGCACTACTTTATCTTGGCTGCTGTATACTGTAATACCGACGGTGACCACCCCGGTATGTAAGTGCTGTGTCAGGATTTATTGGGCAGATTCGCCCTGACCTTCAAATAGTAAAGTCCTGTTAAAGTTACTCTTGTAGTCTGTGTATTAATTCGTCATAATACCTACAGACTTTACAGTAATGCCATTGAATGTCAAGGGGAGGTGGTTAGACTCTCGCTTGTTGGAGATATTCATTGCCTGGCACTTCTGTGACGCAATCGTTACCTGCTACTTATCAGCCCAAGCCTGAACGTCTTCCAGGTCTTATTGCATGCAGGCATGGACTGCTTCATTATATGTGGAGTTGCGAATGGCGCTGAACACTGTGCAGTCATCAACGAACATCCCCATTTCTGACCTTATGTTGGTGGGAAGGTCATTGATGAAGCAGCTGAAGATGGTTGGGCCTAGGACACTGCCCTGAGCAATTCTTGCAGAGATGTCCTGGGGATGTGATGATTGACCTTCAACCACCACAACCATCTTCCTTTGTGCTAGGTATGACTCCAGCCAGTGGAGCGTTTTCCCCTTGATTCCCATTGACTTCAGTTTTACTAGGGCTCCTTGATGCCAGACTCGGTCAAATGTTGCCTTGATGTCAAGGGCAGTCACTCTCACCTCACCTCTGGAATTCAGCTCCTTTGTCCATGTTTGGACCAAGGCTGTAATGAGGTCGGGAGCCGAGTGGTCTTGCTGGAACCCAAACTGAGCATCAGTGAGCAGGTTATTGGTGAGCAAGTGCCGCTTGATAGCACTGTCGATGACACTTTCCATCACTTTGCTGATGATTGAGATTAGAATGATGGGGCAGTAATTGGCCGGGTTAGATTTGTCCTGCTATTTGTGGACAGGACATACCTGGGCAGTTTTCCACGTTGTCGGATAGATGCCAGTGTTGTAGCTGTACTGGAACAGCTTGGCTAGAGGCGCGGCTAGTTCTGGAGCACAAGCCTTCAGTACGATAGCCGGGATGTTGTCGGGGCCCATAGCCTTTGCTGTATCCAGTGCGCTCAGCCATTTCTTGATGTCACGTGGAGTAATTCGAATTGGCTGAAGAATGTCTTCTGTGATGGTGGGGACCTCGGGAGTAGTCCGATATGGATCATCCGCTCGGTACTTCTGGCTGAAGTTGGTTGCAAACGCTTCAGCCTTGTCTTTTGCACTCATGTGCTGGGCTCCACCATCATTGAGGATGGGGATATTCTTGGCGCCTCCTCCTCCCGTTAGTTGTTTAATGGTCCACCACCATTCATGACTGGATGTGGCAGGACTGCAGAGCTTTGATCTGATCCGTTGATGTGGGATCGCTTAGCTCTGTCTATAGCATGCTGCTTCTGCTTTTTAGCATGCATGTAATCCTGTGTTGCAGCTTCCCCAGGTTGGCACCTCATTTTTAGGTACACCTGGTGCTGCTCCTGGCATGCTCTTCTACACTCATTGTTGAACCAGGGTTGGTCCCCTGGCTTAGTGGTAATGGTAGAGTGAGGGATATGCCGGGCCATGAGATTACAGATTGTGGTGGAACACAATTCTGCTGCTGCTGATGGCCCACAGCACCTCATGGATGCCCAGTTTTGAGCTGCTAGATTTGTTCTGAATCTATCCCATTTAGCACATACCATGTAATTTGGGGGCAGCTTTAAAGTTTTGAAGCAGGAGCTTCAAGTTACTGTTTTGGCCGGGGGGGGGGGGGGGGGGGGGGCAGCTTTCCTGTGAAGTTAAAATGGACAACAGTTGCGCCGTACTGTTAAAAATTGTAAAACAAATATTAAAAAAAACAAACACATGGTGAAAATTCCCACTATACTGTTGATGCAAAATAAAATACATAAGAAATTCTAAAGTGAGGCCATAATGTTCCTTCAACATGGCCTTTGGCCTTTAGAGTTATACTCAGAAGATTAACCATGGTTAATCCTCTATCAGGTTATTGCTTTCTGAAGATTGTGTTGTTCATGGCTGCAGATGTACAGGGTACATCTACAATTCAAAACGCTGCTAAATGCATGCCTCAGTACATTTAATTTAGACTGTCATTGTTCTCACCAATTAAAGTACCAAATTGTACTGTAATAAAGGTAGTGACTTTATGTAGAGAAGATTCAAAAGGGAGAATCTTGAATCAACCCTGCAACTTGATCAATTAAAAACAGGTCTCAATACATTAAGGGACTGTCATCTGTGTAACAGCATTTTTTACACGGGTCCAATAATTGTAACAAATTAACAGTATTGCTGCTGCTATAACGTATTGAAATGACAAGCGTTTATCGTATGTTCCACTTGACCAAGTCGTGCGCGTGAGAAATTCAACTTTCTATTTTAACCCTTCGAGGGCCACTTTAACACATCCCCATCAAAAGCAGAAACAAGATAGCATTTATTCAAAGAATTAAGCAGATTAATTAACATCAGCTCCAAAAAGATAGGCAGAATTGTTGAGACACATTGCCTGCAAGCAACTTGTAGGAAGTCATTTACTGAGACGGAGAAGGCAATAATACAGCACAGCACACAAATCTTTTTCAAGTTTAATAGCTGTACCCATGGTATCCTATTTGACCGAGCTGAACTTCTGACCCCATGTGTTCTCCATCACCAAGACCACCTACTTTCACTTCTGTAACATCGCCAGTTCCCACCCCTGCCTCTGCTCAGCTGCTGAAACCCTCATCCATGCCTTTGTTGCCTCTGGACTCGACTCTAGACTTGTCTTAATGCTCTTCAGGCCGGCCTCCACCTCCGGAAACTTGAGCTCATCCAAAAATTTGCTGCGCGTATCCTAACTCGCACCAAGTCCTGATCACCCATCACACCCCCGTGCTCACTGACCGACATTGTCTCCCGGCCCAGCAACACCACAACATTAAAATTCTCATCCTGGTTTTCAAATCCCTCCATGGCCTCGCCCCTCCCTATCTCTTCAACCAGCTCCAGCCTTACAAACCTCCGAGATGTCTGCATTCCTCCAGTTCTGCCCTCCTGCGCATTCCCGATTTTCATTGCTCCACCATTGGTGGCCGTGCCTTCAGCTGCCTAGGCCCCCAAGCTGTGGAATTCCCTCCCTAAAACCTCTCTATCCTTCTTTAAGACGCTCCTTAAAACGTACCTCGTCGACCAAGCTTTTGGTCGCCTGTCCCTTGCGGCTCGGTAACAAATTTTGTTTGGTGACACTCCTGTGAAGCTCCTTGGGACGCTTTACTATGTTAAAAGGTGCTATATAAATGCAAGTTGTTGTTGTTGTAGCAAAGCATTTTCATTCATTCAGGTACATTTTAGTCCCATTGCAGTGTCTCGTGTTTGAAAGTCTAGGGAAGTTTGTTTTTTTTAAATAAAGGGAAGGAGTTGCAAAGCATCTTCTATTTTCTCCCAACAGATAGTTGTTGTGTTGGAGCACTTTTATGAGCCTACATTTCTCAGGTCATAGATTTAGCATTTTCTCACACTGGTTTTGATCTTCACGATTCACTGACTCAGTTTAACTATCGTCTCCTTTTCTTCTGCTGTGCTGTTCAATTTCAATTCCCTTTCTTTTACACAGTGCTGCAGACGACCACGGCATAACAGTACTCAGCTACCACGTGGGGCTCGAGATGAGCCATTCGTGTTGTTTAATTCCACACCTACATGCCTAATGTTGAACCACTCCAGTCATGTTTTCAAAGTAATTTATAAATTAAGGATTTCATGCGGTTTCGCATTAAAGTTCATTGTACAAGTCACACCTTTATACAAGGCACTTTTTAAATGTACAATCAACATTATATAAAATCCTTGTAGGTCATACTGAATTAATAATTAATTATACGATGCATTGTAAGCCAGGAAGACCTACAGGGATTTAAAAAGACAGAGGGGGAAAATTGGCTCGCGCTCCCATCGGGCGATAACTTCGCTACTTTTAGCACCCCTGCGCCCGAAATTGAATGGTTGCGCCCCAAGCAGGGTGCGGCGCTACTGGAAGTGCTCCCCCTCCCTCTTGGGGAGCTCCTGTTGAATAGTACGTCGCCACGTAGCGCCGCGTTACTGCAGGCCTCCCTCCCCTGATTAAAGGGGAGGGGCCGAGCGCAGCACGCACCGGGACACTGCTAGACCACCAGGGAGCGGGGTGCCGGCAAAAGAACCAGGCACACAAGAGAAGTGCCGGGCTGACGGATCGCGGCCGGCACCCCGCAGGAGGAGGCGAGAGGGGGCAGGTGCTGACAGTTGTCGGTAAGTCACAGACATTGCCTCTACCTCAACTATGAAGCATAAATAAGAGGTACACTCTCAGGGTGGAACCTATGTAGACCTTGAACTGAAAATGGATACAGCTGGGTTCTAGTAGACCCACCATCAATTTAGAAGGGAATAAGGCCAAAACACATCAGCATGCAAAAATGGCGGCTAGGGTTACTACAATATCTTGATAGCTCGAACATAACGTTTCTTGCTGGACAGCCAAGTAGTCTAAAAATGTAACCAAAGTAGGCCTTCACCTGACAACTCTGCCTTGATAAAATTCTCACTCTACACATGAAGTTTGGATTTAGTCAACCTCTAAACATGAAATCTTACACCGCAGAAAGTGTCAATAAGCCCATCGTGCTGGTGCCAGCTCTCCTCTTAGTCCCGTTCCCTTGCCCTTTTCCCATACCCTTTTAAATGTTTCTTTTTCAAATATGCATCCAATTTCTTTTGAATTATGGATTAAGCTTTCAACACTATTTCTGGTAGGTCATTCTATGTCCTCTGGTTACCAATTTACCAACCCGTGGAAACAGTTTCTTCCCCCCCCTCCCCCCACCCCCATCAGATTTATCTAATCAAAATCCTTTGTAACTTTGAACACCTCCATTAGATCTTCTCTTAACCTTCTTTGTTATAATGAACAGAGCTATTGTTCTTTTCTTCCTCTAGCTTTTTTCTACTCAAGTCATTAGAACGAAAGCCTCTCATTCCTGGTCTCATTTTAACAAACCTTTTCTACAGACTCTTCGTGGCCTTGACATTCCTTCCCAACAATATGGTGCCCAAAACAGGACACAATATTCTAACTGCAGTCTAACCAATGAGTTCTATATTTATTCTTGGGAATGTGGGCAACATGGACATCCCTGGTTGCCTTGAAAGGATGGTGGTAGACATTCTCCTTGATCCGTTGCAGTCCTTATAGTGATGGTGCTCCCACAATGGTGTAAGGTAGTGAATTCTAGGACTCTGACCTAGCAATGATGATGAAATAGTGATATATATACACAAGTTAGGATGGTATGAGACTTGCAGGGAAATTTGGCGTTGATGGTGGTCCTACAACATTGCTGCTCATTCATCTTGATGGTAAGGTCGCAATGGTGGGAGATGCTGTCACAGTAAACATAGAAACATAGAAGATAGGAGCAGGAGTAGGCCATTCGGCCCCTCGAGCCTGCTCCGCCATTCAATGCAATCATGGCTGATCATCCAAATTCAGTACCCTGTCCCTGCTTTCTCCCCATATCCCTTGATCCCTTTAGCCTTAAGAAATATATCTAACTCCTTCTTGAATATATTTAATGAATTGGCCTCAACTGCCTTCTGCGGTAGAGAATTCCGCAGGTTCACCACTCTCTGGGTGAAGAAATTCCTCCTCATTTCTGTCCTAAATGGCTTACCCCTTATCTTTAGACTGTGACCCCTGGTTCTGGACTCCCCCGCCATCAGGAACATCCTTCCTGCATCTAGTCTGTCTAGTCCCGTTAGAATTTTATAAGTTTCAATGAGATCCCCTCTCATTCTTCTAAACTCCAGCGAATATAAGCCCAATCAACCCAATCTCTCCTCGTACGTCATTCCTGCCATCCCAGGTATCAGTCTGGTGAATCCATGAATTGCTGCCGTACGTCATGTAGATCATATATAATTGTAGCCACAGTGCGCAAGTGGTGGAGGGGTAGATATTGAGCCCAGTGGCAACGGCACCAATCAAATGAACTGCTCTATCCTGGCTGGTGTGTAGCTTCAGTTGTCACTGCAGTTACACCCATCCAGGTGAGTAGGGGAAACCAGATAAGCACATGAGGGAGAAAGGAATAGAAGGATGAAATAAGGTGAGAGGAAGCTCGTGTGGAGCATAAACACCGGCATAGACCAGTTGGGCCAAATGGCCTGCTTCTGTGCTGTAAATTCTATGTAATATTTCCAATTTGTGTGCCTTGTACAATGTGGAGAGGCTTTGATGAGTAAGGAAATGAGCCACATATCATAGAGTACCCTTCTCTGTGCTGCTCTTGAGCCATGGTGGTCCAGTTAAGCTTCTGGTCAATGGTGACCTCCAGGATAAATGGTGGGGAGGGACTCGGTGATGGTGATGCCATTGAAGGTCAGTGGGAGGTGGTTATGCTTTCTCTTGTTCAAGATGGTCATTTCCTGGCACTTATCTGGCACAAATGTTACCTGCCATTTCTCAGCGAAAGTCTAAATGCTATCCAGGTCCTGTTGTAGGCTGGCATGGACTGCCTTATTATCAGAGGAGTTGTGAATGGAGCTGAACACTGGAATCATCAGTGAACAGCCCCACTCCTAACCTTATGACGGAGGGAAGGTCACTGATGAAGTAGACGATAGTTTGGCTGAGGACACTGCCCTCAGGAACTCCTGCACTGATGTGCTGGGGCTGTGATGACTGGCCTTCAACAATCACAACGATTTTCCCTTGCGTCAGCTATGACTCAGCCATTGGAGAGTTTACTCTCTGACCCACGTTGACTTCTTGGTGCCATACTCTGTCGATTGCTGCCTTGATGTCAAGGGCAGCTAATCTTGCCTCTCGTATGGCATTCAGCTCTTACATCCATGTCTGGATCAAAGCTGTGATGAGTTCTGAAGTTGAGCGTGTAATGTATGTACCTTTAAGGGGGGAACTACTTTCTACAGCTCATGTATACTGTAGTACCGGCAGTGACCACACCTGTATATAACGCTGAGTAGCAATCTGTTGTTTCAGTTGCAGTTTGAACCACGTTGAGTAAACACCTGTTGTACCGTTCTCTGCAGTCCTTTTCTTATTATTACACGGACGTAACAGTGGCGACGAGCAAGTTCGAACCTACCTGCAACTCTGCATCACCTCCCAAGGATTCGCTCCTGGAGAACAGTGGAAGAAGGTCGAGTCCAGAATCACGGGCGTCGACCACGGGCAACCGCCCAGTCATCCAGCGGAGATTTGAGCATCGCAGGGGAGGCTGTCGAGAGCCAGGCTTGGCTTTCCAGTCACGGTGGTCCAGCGAAACGGGCTGGCAACAGGTACTGCGCAGACCCTTCCCAGACAGCGGCGGGCTAGAGCCCGACCGAGCGGCACAGAAAAAGGCCGAGCAGCGTCGACGGGGGAGAGAGAGGGCAGAGCGCACAGGGCGCAGCCGGTGTTCAGGACCGAGCGGCGTCAACGGGGGAAGAGAGGCGAGAGAGAGCAGAACACAGCCGGTGGTCAAGGGCCGAGCAGCGTCAACGGGGGAGAGGGGCGCACAGGAAAACGCGAGGCGCTGCCATTGCCACGAGGACCGCAGAGAGCGGCGTTGGCAGCAGCGCAGGAGCAGCGCACGAAACCCACAGGGCGTCGCCATTTCCCACAAGGACCGCCGAGAGCGGCGTTGGCAGCAGCGCGGGAGACGCCATTTTAAGCCGCAGCGGGGAAGAAAGGAAAGCGCAGGAGACGCCATTTTAAGCCAGTCTAACCACACCCAAAAATGCCGAAGAGTGGCAGTATCACAGCGTTCGACAATGAAGTCGAAGATTGGACGACGTATGTCGAATGCATAGAAGTATACTGCAAGGCGAATGAAGTGCCAGATGACAAGAAAGCACTGGTATTGTTGAATTCAATGGGTGCAAAAACATATGGCTTACTACGAAACCTAGTAACCCCAGAGAAGCCAGTAGAAAAGGATTTTGAAAACATAGTGTCAATCCTACAGGACCACTTAAACCCCACACCGCTGCTGATAGCAGAAAGATTTAAGTTTCACAAAAGGAACCAGCATAAAGATGAAAGTAATGCTGAGTATTTAACGGAACTGCACAAGCTATCGAAACACTGCCAGTTTGGAACGGGACTAGCAGATACTTTAAGGGACAAGTTTGTGTGTGGGCTTCAAAGTGAAGGAACCCAGAAACGGCTTCTATCAGAAAAGGATCTTACGCTGGACAAGGCTTTCAGCATTGCAGTATCACACGAAGCAGCAGCATGGGGCGCTGCAGAGATACAACGGAGACCGCAAGAATATGGCACAAATGAAATGTCATACGGAACAGTGAAGTGCTATCGCTGCGGCAGAACAACACACGACCATAATGATTGCTGGTTCAAGGACAAAGTGTGCAGACAGTGTGGAAAAGTAGGACACATAGCAAGAGTCTGCAGGTCGGGAAAGAAAACCAGCATCAAGAAATCTCCACAGGAGAAGTACAAGAAGGTACATAAGGTGACGAACAGAAGAGTGATACAGACTCCGGAAGCAAGGATTGTGATCAAAACGGAGGATCACCAAACTATCTGGGTCACGCTCAAGATAGCAGGAGTCCAAGTGAAAATGGAATTGGACACAGGATCAGCCCTAACAGTCATAAACCGAAGGGACTACAAGCGGCTATTCTCACATATACCCTTGAGAGATACAAAGATTGTCTTGAAGACGTACACGGGGCAAAAAGTCTACCCCAAAGGAAAAAGTAAGGGTGAACATTATATATAACGGCAAGGAAACACCAAAAATGGACCTATATGTATTGCCAGATGGAGGACCACCACTACTAGGACGTGAATGGATCCGGACGATACAGCTAGATTGGCATTCCATACAAGCACTGACTGTAGATGCCAAAAAGGATGACGACGTCACACCTGGACGACTGTCAAAAATGCTAACTGACGCACAAGAAGTGTTCCAGCAGGGACTCGGAACACAAAGTCATAACAGCGATGATCAAAATAGAGGAAAATGCAAGCCCAAAGTTTTTCAAGGCCAGACCGGTACCTTATGCGATCCGCCCAGCCGTCGAAGCAGAGCTGGAAGGTTTGGAACGTTCAGGAGTACTGTCCAAAGTGGACTGGAGCGAGTGGGCTACACCCATTGTTCCTGTAATGAAGAGGTCGTTGAGTAATACGCCTGGGGAACAAAAGAAGGTTCGCATCTGTGGGGACTTTAAGGTGACAGTGAACCCAGTCCTTCACACTGTACAATATCCGCTTCCGCTGATTGAAGGTATTTTCGCCTCGCTATCTGGAGGGAAACGCTTCACTAAAATTGATCTGGCCCAGGCGTACCTGCAAATGGAGGTAGAGGAAGCCTCGAAACAGTACCTCACGATCAACACTCATAAAGGTCTCTACCAATACAACCGACTGGTGTTCGGGGTAGCATCAGCTCCAGCTATTTGGCAAAGGGCAATGGAACAAGTCCTGCAAGGGATTCCAGGGACCCAGTGTTATTTGGACGACATCCTGGTCACGGGCGAAAATGACAGTGATCACCTCGCCAACCTGGAGCAGGTGCTCACTAGATTGAAGGAATATGGGCTCCGAGCTAATCGCCACAAATGCGAGTTTTTCCAGAAGCAAATCTCGTATTGTGGCCACGTTATTGATAAAGAGGGGTTACATAAGTCCCCTGAAAAGATTGAGGCAGTAGTCAAGGCTCCAGCACCGGAAAACGTGACACAACTGAGGACGTTCCTCGGGCTGGTGAACTACTACCATAAGTTCTTGCCGAATTTGTCTACTGTACTACACCCACTGAACACCCTACTGCAAACGGGGGTACCATGGAAGTGGAGTGACGAATGTAAACGAGCTTTCCAGAAGAGCAAAGCATTGATCACATCAAAAAAGGTGTTGGCTCATTTCAACCCAGCACTACCAATTCGGTTGGCGTGTGATGCATCACCTTATGGCATTGGAGCGGTGCTGTCGCACAAATTCCTGGACGGCTCGGAGAGGCCAGTAGCCTTTGCATCTCGGTCACTGACCTCAGCCGAGCGTAACTACGCCCAGGTTGACAGGGAGGCCCTCAGCCTAGTGTGGGGAGTGAAAAAGTTCAATCACTATCTGCACGGGCAGAAGTTCACCTTGCTGACTGACCACCAACCACTTATCTCCATCTTTAATCCAAAGAAGGGCATTCCGGTGATGACTGCGCAACGGTTACAAAGATGGTCCCTTTTTCTAGGGGCGCACCAATATGAAATCGAGTACAAGGGCACGAAACAGCATCGAAACGCTGATGGGCTATCACGCCTGCCACTGCCTACTGCGGAGGAAGCACCAGCAGTGGATCCTGTCAAAATATTTCATTCGACTATAATTGAATGCTTGCCAGTAACTAACGCTGGTATAGAGAAGGAGACCCGAAATGACCCGACACTGTCTTGGGTATATGATTTGATGGTGAAGGGATGGCCAGCACATGGCGACTCACTGTTGCCAGCATTCTCATCCAGAAGAGAACAGCTGTCAGTATGCCAGGGGACCTTGATGTGTGGATCCCGAGTGGTAATTCCACCCAAGTTAAGGGAGAGAGTGCTCAATGAGCTTCACGAAGGTCATCTGGGAGGGGTGAAAATGAAAAGCCTTGCTAGGGCTTATGTGTGGTGGCCGGGGATCGATCAGCAAATCGAGGACCTGACAAAGAGCTGCTCAGGATGCCAGAAGGTCCAAAATGCACCAACATATGCCCCTCCACACCCATGGGAGTGGCCCTCATCTCCATGGCAACGGGTGCATATTGATTTTGCTGGTCCATTCATGGACTCAATGTTTTTAATAGCCGTGGATGCGCACTCGAAATGGCCTGAGGTGATCAAAATGTCCTCCACCACCACGGAGAAAACTATTGCAGTCCTACGGACCATTTTTGCCAGGAACGGCTTGCCAGAGCAGATTTGCTCTGATAACGGATCACAGTTTGTGTCCGAAGAGTTTTGAAGATTTATGAAAAGGAATGGGGTAAAGCATTACACATCCGTCCCGTATCATCCAGCCACAAATGGATTGGCTGAGAGGTTCGTACGAACCTTTAAAAAAAGCAGTAAAGGCCATGTGCGATGACGACATTCCACTGCAGCATAAGGTGGACAATTTCCTGTTAGCCTACAGAAATGCGACACATGCAGTCACCAACCGGGCCCCGGCCATGATGTTCTTTAACTGAAGGTTGAGATCTCGTCTGGATTTGCTCAGACCAAATGTACGAAGAGATGTTGAGAGTAAGCAATTCCAGCACATCAATGAGAGGCCGACAAGGAGCTTCAATGTAGGGCAACCAGTCTTGGCCCGCGACTACCGAACAGAGAAATGGCAACCAGAAACGATATGCACACGGCAGGAGCCACTAATGTACACAGTGGACGTTGGGGAGAGCATCGTGAGACGCCATGCTGACCAGATCCTAGAGTCACAGGAACGAGTCAACCCCATGCCTCGCCCATACGTACCTGGTGATGAACCCGACGTACAGGTAGCATCTACCCCAGAAACAGTAGCATCGGAAGCTGATGAACCAACCAACGACAGGGGGCCAGAATCACCTCCGCACCAAGAGCAAGACACTCGGGAAAGGCGCTATCCAGAAAGGATCAGGAAGCCTCCCCAAAGACTGAATTTATAAATAGACTATTTTCAGCTAATGTTGCATGTTAAAAGTGTTAATTGTAATCAGTTTGATATTTCATTGTTAAATGAGTGTTATGGTGCTGTTAATCTAAAAAGGGGAGGAATTGTAATGTATGTACCTTTAAGGGGGGGAACTACTTTCTACAGTTGATGTATACTGTAGTACCGGCAGTGACCACACCTGTATATAACGCTGAGTAGTAATCTGTTGTTTCAGTTGCAGTTTGAACCACGTTGAGTAAACACCTGTTATACCGTTCTCTGCAGTCCTTTTCTTATTATTACACGGACATAACAGAGCGGTTCTGGCAGAACTTCAACGGAGCAGCAGTGAGCAGGTTATTGGTGAGTAGGTGTTGCGTGATGGCACTATTGATGACTCCTTCCATCAATTTATTGATGATTGTGGGGAGACTGATAAGGTGGAAACTGTCTAGGTTAGATTTGTGCTTTTCAAAAAAAAATTGATGGGAAATACCTTGGTGATCGTCCATACTGTTGGGTGGATACCCGTTTCATAGCTGTACTGGAACATCTTGGCTAGGAGAGCTGCTAGCTCTGGTGAGCAGGTCTTCAGCATTTACCACTGGGATGTTGATAGAGCCCATAGCCTTTGCTGTGTCCAGTGCATTCAGTCACTTCTTAATGTCACGTGAAGTAAACTGAATTGGCTAGCCGCTAGAGGCCGAGTTGGATCATCCACTTGGCACTTTTGACTGAAATCGCTTGTAAACACTTAAGCCTTGCCTCTTGCACTCTCATGGTGGTTGAGGATGGGGATGTTCCTGGAGCTTCCTCCTCCCATTGGCTGCCTGGTTGTCCACCAACATCCTCGACTGGATGTGGTACAGAACTATGCTCTAAGCCATTGATTGTGTGACTGCTTAACTTGGTCTACAGGCTGCTGCATTTGGTGTTCAGCATGCATTTGGTGTTTAGCTTCACTCGGTACCCGATTCTAAGGTATGCCTGGTGCTGCTCCTGGCACACCCTTCTGCGTTCATATCTATAGTTATCCAATCTCGTCCTCTTCTACCCTTTCAGTCCCACTATCATATGCTTCTGTAAAAAACTGAGGCAAATGTTCATTTAGTATCTCCACCATTCCGTCATCCTCCATAAAGATTTCCTTTATCATCTTTAATCACACCACTTATGTAACTAATTAACTAATCTATTATCAGATCAAACCAGCCCACAGGTAAGGCACCAAACAGTATTGAACAGTTAAAGTGAAGTAAATGAAAGTCAAAATACAGTAAAAGTAGTAAGTGAAAGTTTCTGTATTTATGCCCCAATCACTCCCACGGAGACTAAACTCCACATTTGCCTGACCTTTTGCACTAAGGTCAATCTGTCATTAATTGCCTCAAAGTTTTACCATCTTAACTTGCACAATAGCCCAGGAGAAAACAGCCAGAGAACAGCAAATCACATCATTATATAACCAATTCATTAACCTATTATTAGCTCAACCAAGACACCAAAGTTTAAATAGCTCCTAGAACTGAACAGCTAAAGTGAACTAAAGGCAAAACACCACAATCTCCTGGCCTTTCACAGTCTACTAACCTCTTGCAGCTAGACATTCAAATCTACATAGTATCATCCAAAAATGGGGCTCATGCTGTTTAAAAGGGGTAATATTGATTGGTTTTCTTTAGGGGGAAGGGAAGAGAAGGAGTAGCAAAAAATAAATCCAAACGGGAGCCTGTGGTGAATTATTTTGGTGGAAACCATGTCAGGAATGACAAAATGGTTAGGAGCATTGCCGTCTTCACTCAATAACCAGTAATCAAGTGATCAATTTTAAATCTCCCTCAATTTCTCTTCTTTTTCCCCTTTTCATTTTCTTCGGCCCCTGTCAATAGAGTGGGGGTCAAGAAGCAGGACCTAGAGGCGCACTCTAATTCGTCCCTCTTCTGTGGTGAAATATCTGACTTCTACTCAGCACTACATCTCCCCTCTCCAGCTGTTAGTTTCTGACCTTTGTGCGCACATGGATTCAGCATCCTTTCATTCTTTGGAATAACATGTGGGAGTGCCAACTTTGTACCAAAATGTCACTGATATTCAAGGTCTCTGAACTGTATCACTTGGCTTAGTTGGTAGCACTCTCGCCTGTGAGTCAGAGGTTATGGGTTCAAACCCCACTCTAGTTCTTAAGCACATGACCTAGGCTAATCACTGCAGTGTAGTACTGAGGGAGTGCGACATTGCTGAAGGTGCCATCTTTTGGATGAGACATTAAACGGAGTATCCTCCATCTGTTTAGGTGGACGTAAAAGATCTCAGGGCACTATTCAAAGTGCTGGGAGTTCTCCCTACACCCTGGACAACATTCCTCCCTCTGCAATCACCACCAAAAAAAAACCAGATGAACTGGTGTTCATTAATTTGCTATTTCTGGGACATTGCACAAACTGGCTGCTGCTTTTGCCTACTTAACAACAGTGCTGCACTTCAAAAGTAACTCATTGGCCCAGAACTTGGTGTCGGGGGCTTGCCGCGCGTGCAAGCCCCCGATGTGCACTTACCCGGCGCGCCGGCAGCTGAAACCTGGCCCGCAGTGGATTTCCTGTCAGTGGCCCGGTTCTGATGTTGGCGCGCTGTGCTAACCTGACCCAGCGGAGTAATTAGTGCGATGTGCCGGCTGGGATCAGGTGAGCACTGTTCAGCCAATCAGGGGAGGGGAAACTTCATTCATAAGTTTGAGAGTAAGAACTGTCAAACTCATGAGAAGTACTGCACCCCAAAACACTACTTAAACTTTAAATAAAATTTTTAAAAACACCCCAATCATTAAATTAAGTATAAATAAGTGAAAAAAAATAATTTAAACAGTAATTTTTTTTTGTTGAAAATAAATAATTTTTTTAATAAAAAGGGTCTAAAACTAAACTTACCTTATTGTAGATTCTTTAAAATAATAAACATGTGGAAAAAAAAATGTCTAAGTTGCACTAAAACACCACTTACCTGTGATGCGCCATCAGCGCAGACTTGGCAGTTCTTGGTCATGGTCCTGACCTCCTCAATGGAGTAAGGCAGGTTGCGGGCCTTGATGAAGTGGAAGAACCTGGTGACCCCCGGGTGGCAGAGGTCATTGTGGAGGGCTCTCAGCCTATCGATCTGCGCGCTGGCGCAGGTGCCACACGATAGGGCATCTGGGGGTTCATTGAGCTTCCCAGGCCGGTACAAGATCTCGTAATTGTAGGTGGAAAGTTCGATTCTCCACCTCAAGATCTTGTCATTTTTGATTTTGCCCCTCTGCTTGTTGTTGAACATAAAAGCAACTGAACGCTGGTCAGTGAGCAGGGTAAATCGTTTTCCGGCCAGGTAGTGCCTCCAATGACGCACAGCCTCCACAATAGCCTGGGCCTCCTTCTCGACCGCGGAGTGTCTGGTCTCCGGGCCCTGGAGGGTTCGTGAGAAGAATGCCACAGGTCTCCCCGCCTGATTAAGGGTGGCGGCCAGAGCGAAGTCGGACGCATCGCTTTCCACCTGGAAGGGGATGGATTCGTCCACTGCGTGCATGGTGGCTTTGGCAATGCCCTCCTTGATACGGTGGAAGGCCGAGCGGGCCTCTGCCATCAGGGGAAAAGAGGTGGATTTGATCAGCGGACGGGCTTTGTCTGCATAGTAGGGGACCCACTGGGCGTAGTAGGAAAAAAACCCTAGGCACCTCTTCAAAGCTTTTAGGCAGTGGGGCAGTGGAAGTTCCATAAGGGGACGCATCCGGTCCGGATCGGGACCGATGGCCCCGTGTTCCACAACACGGCCAAGGATGGCGAGGCGGTCTGTGCGGAATATGCACTTCTCCTTGTTATATGTCAGGTTCAGGAGTTGGGCGGTGCGGGGGAATTTCTCGAGGTTTGCGTCATGGTCCTGCAAGTCATGGCCGCAGATGGTCACATTGTCTAGGTAAGGGAAAGTGGCCTGCAGCGCGTTTTGATCGACCATCCGGTCCATCTCCCTTTGGAAGACGGAGACCCCGTTGGTAACGCCAAAGGGAACCCTAAGGAAGTGATAGAGGCGGCCGTTTGCCTCAAAAGCAGTATACTGGCGGTCTTCGGGGCGGATGGGGAGCTGGTGGTACGCTGATTTCAGGTCAATGGTCGAAAAGACGCGGTACTGCGCGATCTGGTTGACCATGTCAGCTATGCGGGGGAGTGGGTAGGCGTCCAGCAGGGTGTAGCAGTTTATTGTTTGGCTGTAGTCGATGACCAGGCGTTGTTTCTCGCCGGTCTTAACGACCACAACCTGGGCTCGCCAGGGGCTGGAGCTGCCCTCAATAATCCCCTCCTTCAGGAGCCGCTCCACTTCGGTTTTGATGAAAACCCTGTCCCCGGCACTGTATCGCCTGCTCTTTGTGGCGATGGGCTTACAGTCGGGGGCGAGGTTAGCAAACAGTGGGGGGGGGGGGGTGGGACTCTGAGTGTGGAGAGGTTGCATCTGGTGCGCGGCGGGCAATTTGGAGGCTGCTGGCTGCGGACTGTGAGTGGGGGGAGGGGGCCACCGTACGCCATCGTAACGCTTTTGAGGTGGCACTGAAAATCCAACCCCAGTAGAACGGCAGCGCAAAGTTGGGGCAGGACCAGGAGTTTAAAATTATTGAACACAGTCCCGTCTACTACTAGTGTCACCACGCAGTAGCTGCCAATGTCCGCTGACTGGGACTCGGCGGCCATAGAAATCCGCTGGTGCGCAGGCAGGACTGGGAGAGAGCAACGCCGCACCGTGTCGGGGTGGATGAAGCTCTCCGTGCCCCCGGAGTCAAAAAGGCAGTTTATTGCATGGCCGTTTACCTTAACGTCCATTTTGGACCGAGCTAGTTGGTGCAGTCTCGTTTGGTCCAGCGTAACAGAGGCCAGCGTAGGGGTCAGTGTGTCGCTGCGGGTATCAGATGGGGGGGGGGGGGCGGTTGGCGGCCTGCTGCGTCCCGGCTGGTGTCCAAGATGGCAGCGTCCATGATTCCCATGTGGCTGGAGTCGTCCAAGATGGCTGCTGCTGCGGTGGTTCGCACATGGCTGGGGAGGCCCAAGATGGTGGCCCGCACGGCCCACACGCGGCGCTGTTGGGGGCCCAAGATGGCGGCTTGCACGGCCCACACGCGGCGCTGCTGGCGTTCGGGGTGGCTTTGGCCTTGCAGACGCTAGCGTAGTGTCCCTTTTTCCCGCAGCCCGCATTCTTCGCCGGGCAGCGCGCTCTGGGGTGTTTGGCCTGGCCACAGAAGTAGCATTTCTGGCCTTGGGATACTGCTGTCTGGCTTTGGGACACTGCTGCGGTGGTTGGGCCGTTGTTGGGCTGTGGCTGGGGTGGCACGGTGCTATGGGGCTGTCCTACCGTGTCCCAGGTTGTCGTTCCCCGCGGCGTCCACGGTGCAGAGGAGTAGGCATCCATGCCCCAGTAGGCTGCGTCCAGCGTTAGTGCGATTTCGGAGGCTTTGTCGAGGGTGAGGTCACACTGCTCCAGCAGTCGCTGTCGGGTGTAGTTGGACCTGTGGCCCGCTACGAAGGCATCCCGGATCAGTTCCTCCGTGTACTTAGTGGGCGTTACCGCCTTACACCCACAGGCCCGGCCAAGCATGGACAGTGCTTGGAGATATTCCTCAGTCGATTCCCCAGGTTGTTGCTTGCGACTCCCCAGGAGGTGCCTGGCGTAAACTTCGTTCACAGGGCGCGTGTACTGGGTCTTGAGGAGCTGGAGGGCGGCTGTGTACGAGGTCGCGTCCCGGATGACTGAGTACACTCGGTGGTTCACCTTGGAGATCAGGACAGACAGTTTGTTCGCATCCGTTACGACCGCAGTGGAGGCAGTCAGGAATGCCTCGAAGCACATGAGCCAGTGAGCAAACTTGGTGGAAGCGTCCGCTTCCCGACTGTCCAGGTCCAGGCATGCTGGTGTGAGGATCTTCTCCATTATAAAAATTTAGTTAATAAAATTGATGCGCCATCAATTACTCAAAAGACTGAGGTTAAGCGAGTAACAACCAGGCTTTTATTAACTAAAGAATGAAGGTCTAGTCTCGATGGTCGACCCGTCCAGAATACTAAGGGACTGGGAGGTAGTCACTTATATACCTGGAATAGTGGGAGGAGTCAGCCGAGGCATGTCCAGACCTGTACCTAGTGGAATACACATACACATACAGACAGGTATAAAAGTGGTTTACCACAACCTGTAAAAATAAATACTTACGTGTGCCTTTTATAAGCGTAAAGACCGGAGGCCTTTACACATGCGCAAATCCCCCAAAACAGAGGAAATCCAAGACGCACGCGCTGCCCCCTACAGCGCACGCGCTAGCCTCTTCACCTCTTGGGTTAGAGGAGAGGAAATGCCGGTTTTCAGCGCATGCGCTGTGCATGCTGAAAACCGGCATTTCCTCCGGCCAGACGCTGAGTACCCCTTCCGTACTCACGCGTTTGGGGAGGAATTACTGCCCCATTAGATGTGAAGTATTTTAGGACATCTCAGTAAGTGCACTATATAAAATGGAAGTTCTTTCTTGTACTGAAAGTTGGCAAAGAAATGGTCATTAAGAAACTTGAGTGACTGAAGATTATAAAATGACAGGCCCTAATAGAATGCATGGTTGGTTAAAAAAAAACAAAGCGGGATTATTACAGTCATAATAACTCCTTCAATAAACAAGGCATTAATGCCAATAATAAAAACAAAGCATGCTGGAAATACTCAGTAGGTCAGGCAGCATCTATAGAGAGACAAACAGAGTTAACGTTTCAGGTCGATGACCCTTCGTCAGAAATGTAGTAGTTCCGATGAAAGGTCATCGACCTGAAACGTTAACTCTGTTTCTCTCCCCACAGATGCTGCCTGACCAGCTGAGAATTACAGCATTTTCCGTTTTCTTAATTTCAGATTTCCAGCATCTGCAGTATTTTGTTTTTGCATTAATACCAGTAAGCTGGTAAATGACTATTATTCTCATTTTCAGGAAAGGACAAAGGTTTTTGAAACTGTTCAAGTATCTGCAACAGCAAACCTGAAGATCTAATTCTAGCCAGTATGCAAGTCTCCCAAGACTGCTGGTGAATATAGTCACCCGAGGTATTCTTGCCGTTACACTGCCAGCATTCAGATGGAATGCTTCAGAGAAAGTGATGGAGTGTGTATATCAATAAAGCGGGGTCAACACTGGAACTGGACAGTGTGCCTGCTTTGGCAAGGTAGTGCCATCTTCTGGTGGGGAGTCCAGAACAAGGGGGCATTACCTTAAAATTAGAGCTAGGCCGTTCAGGGGTGATGTCACGAAGCACTTCTTCACACAAAGGGTGGTGGAAATCTGGAACTCTCTCCATCAAGGAGCTGTTGAGGCTGGCAGTGGGGGGGGGGGGGGGTGGTGGGAGAGGGGCAACTGAAAATTTCAAGACAGAGATTGATAAGATTTTTGTTAGGCAAGGGTGTTAAGGGTTAGGCGGGTAGATGGAGGCAAGATACAGATCAGACACGATCTAACTGAATAGGGGCTGAATGGTCTACTCTTGTTCCTCTCTTGTTCCTATGTTCCACAGAGTGGCAGGGCAGAGCTTTGTGTCTGCAGGTTGCTGATCTCAGCAGAAGGTATTGTGGAAGTCTGGGAGGTAAAGTCATGGGACAAGTTACCCTCACGTATCCTCATGGCTGATTGGAGCAGTATTAGCAGAATGTAGGTTGCTTACCCATTCCTTGGCCAAGGAGTAAGTACTTGGAGAAGGGGGAAAACTACAAATAAAAGCACATTTCATTGGAAAAAAGACTCGAGACCAAGTGAAGTGGTAAACGGATAATTGACTTGAGAATAAAAAGTAGGCATGAATAGGAATAGTTCAAAAGTGGCAGCGGCAATGAATGAATCAGCACAGTGGTTCTCAATCTGGGGTCCACGGAGACGTCCCAGGGGATCTGCGAAACATTTGACCAATTGTCCTTCTATCTCCCTCCCTACTTTTAAATGTTTAGTGCAAAGTGGTTTGCTTACAGATTGCATACCAGTTTGGCTTCTGAAAGCAAAGATTCTGCTCTGTGTTGGGTTTAAGTATTTTTACCCCTGCTGGTACCTCACTTAACGATTGAGGCATTTACTGATTGGCGCTAACTAAATTTTATAAACGGAAATTCCCTGACATCGGGGGCTGGTTGACGGTTCTGTTAGCCAATCAGCATCTTAGTAACTTTCCAAACAAACCACCGACAAACGGGTATCATCCAATCAGCGCATGGCAAAGGTGATACTATCCGCGTGTGACGGTGGGTTGAGACGGAGTAGCCTCAACCTACCTTCGAGCGCGGCCTCTTGGTACCTTCCTGATTCAATCGACCTGACGTGGCTGCCCTCCCGGTGGGAGGCTTGCAGAAGAATCCACCCGGGGGGGGGGGGGGGGGGGCACCCCGGCAGCAGCGAGTCACCATCAGGTCCACTCAAACACTCCAGCCGCAGGCTACGGACCTGTAAGACGGACGGACATGGGGAGTAGGAGACCCTGTGAATGACCAATCGGTAGGGCAGCAAGCGGCAGCACAGGGGTTATGTAGTGAGCAGCCGGCAGCGGAAAATACGTCAAGCATATCCATCCCGACGGTGAAGGACGGAGGAGAAATATCAGCAGCAACGCCATCTCTAGTTTTTGCGCGAGAGCGTAAGCTTGGCTGGTAAATGCAGCATGGATCAGCCTTTGGGTCGCATTAAATAAAATCTGGATCATCCCGAGTGTCCAAACGTGATTCCGAACCAACCTGCCCTCACTGAGTCCTGGATGAAATTGACACAATTAATCTTAATCCATTGAGGAGCCGCCGGCTCAAATTGTGAATCAGCTATTTCGATTTCCAAGTTGAGCAAGCAGAAATATACAAAAACGTGGAACTAAATTTTATATGTGTGAATTGATATTTCCGATTTGCTGGAATGGCTTTTTTCAGAAATTAAACTTTTTTTTTGGGGGGGGGGGGGGGGGGCGGCGGTGCGGATCCAAGCATTTAAAAGTGAGTGTGAGGATCTAGCTAAAGGGGGACCAAGTTAAATTGAACCAAAAGGAATGATCATAGGGGGCTTAGGGATAGGGGGCACATATGAGCAAATCTTTCTAACTAGACACAGAGTCATAAACTGAAATGAAACATGAAGGAATAACTAGGCAAATTTAGATTTTCTCCCTTCCTGACCTGAAGCTACCAAGACTTGGTATAGGTGCTGGCTGCCCTGTGGTACCTTGTTCATATGTCCATTCTTCGTGTGGACCTGGATACTAAGTATTGACATGCTACGACAGCTGAGCTGATCTTGTCCTTATCAGTGCCAACACAAGCAGGCTTCCGGCAGGAGTCTTTGGATAGCAATCAAGATTGGGAAATTTGGCCCCTTTCAGTTTTCTCTTCTTAGGGTAGGGTGCTGACACCAATAGTAGCGATCCTCCGCACTCTGCCACCAGCCAAGTCATGGGAGACCTGAGACCTTGCTGGTTTGTGAAGAGCGTCACGCATGAGAGTATATTTAGCCATGGAGTAATTGGAGGAGCTCAAATGGCATCTGGCTTACTGGAGGGTTGAAGTGATGTGAGCGAAAGGAGGCGTAGAAATAAATAGTCAAACATCACACCAAGGATAGACAGACTCTGCAGTGAGAAGGAGGCTCACCCATCTCACTGATATCTGTAAGTAATTACCTGTTTTCTTAAACGCATTATTAAAACACTCTTTACATGAAGCACTTTCATTTGAGTATTATCATTTAGATGGGGGTCTATGATTACTAATCAATTTGAAAAGGGGTCCTTCGGGTGTCTGTGATTTAGTAATCGATTTGAAAAGGGGTCTTTCAACCAAAAAAGTTTCAGAACCCCTGAATTAGCAGATCCTGCTCAACCCGTCACTGGGGTTATTTAACATATTGGTAATACATTAGGGGGGGGAAAAGCAAATCACATTTAAACAACGGTGCTTCAATGTAGTGCCAATAAACTTCTTGTAACTCGGTCTATCTCCAATTACTCCCACCACTGCCAGTGGCATTCTGCAACTACCAGTAGTTTTCTCTGCTGTCCTGCACACTCCAAAAACACAACCCAAGTTTGCAAGAAATAAACCTACAATTAGACTGCTCGGCTCAAAATGGATGCTATACAAAACTTCCACACTCCCATCATTACCTTTTACATAAGAACATGAGAAATAGGAGCAGGAGTAGGCCATTCAGCCCTTCGAGCTTGCTCCGCCATTCAATGAGATCATGGCTGATCTTCTCCCTCAACTCCATTCACCGGTCCTATCGCCATATCCCTTGATGCCCTTACTAGTCAGAAATCTATCGACTTCTGTTTTGAATATACCCAATGGCTGAGCCTCCACAGCCCTCTGGGGTAGAGAATTCCAAAGATTCACCACCCTCTGTGTGAAGAAATTTCTCATCTCGGTCCTGAATGGCCTACCCTTTATCCTGAGGCTGTGGCCCCTGGTTCTAGACTCCCCAGCCAAGGGAAACATTCTCCCAGCATCCACCCCATCAAGGCCTGTAATAATTTTGTATGCTTCAATGAGATCCCTCTCATTCTTCTGAATTCAAGAGAATACAGGCCTAGTTTACTCAATCTCTTCTCATACGACAGTCCCGCCATCCCAGGAATCAATCTCGTGCACCTTCGTTGCACTCCCTCTATGGCAAGTATATCCTTCCTTAGATAAGGAGACCAAAACTGTACACAGTACTCCAGTTGTGGTCTCACCAAGGCCCTATATAATTGGAGTAAGACTTCTTTACTCCTGTACTCAAATTCTCTTGTAATGAAGGCCAGCATACCATTTGCCTTCCTAATGGCTTGCTGCACCTGCATATTCACTTTCAGTGACTCATGTACAAGGACACCCAGGTCCCTTTGAGCATCTGCATTCCCCAATCTTTCACCATTTAGGAAATACTCTGCCTTTCTGTTTTTTCTACCAAAGTGGATAACTTCACATTTATCCACATTATAATCCATCTACCATGTTCTCGCCCACTCACTGAGCCTGTCAAGATCCCCGTGAAGCCTCTTCACATCCTCTTTGCAACTGACACTGCCACCTAGCTTTGTGTCATCAGCAAATTTGGAAATGTTACATTTAGTCCCCTCATCCAAATCATTGATATAGATTGTGAATAGCTGGGGCCCAAGCACTGATCCTTGCGGTACCCCACTAGTCACAGCCTGCCATCCTGAAAAAGACCCGTTTATCCCTACTCTTTGTTTTGTCTTAACCAATTCTCAATCCATGCTAGTATATTACCCCCAATTCCATGTGCCCTAATTTTGTTCACCAACCCCTTATCGAAGGCCTTCTGAAAATCCAAATACACCACATCTACTGGTTCCCCTTTGTCTACTCCATTAGTTATATCCTCAAAGAACTCCAATAGGTTTGTCAAACAGGACTTCCCTTTCATAAATCCTTGTTGACTCCACCCAATCTTACTATTAATTTCTAAGTGCCCAGTTATTGCATCCTTTATAATAGATTCCAGCATTTTCCCAACTACTGATGTGAGGCTAACAGGTCTTTAGTTCCCAGTTTTCTCTCTCCTTCCTTTCTTAAATAGCGGGGTTACATTTGCTATCCTCCAATCTGCAGGAACCGCTTCAGAATCTATAGAATTTTGGAAGATGACAACCAATGCGTCCACTATCCCAATGGCCACCTCTTTCAAAACCCTAGGATGTAGGTCATTCGGTCCTTAGGATTTATCAACTTTTAGTCCCATTAATTTTGCTGGTACTGTTTTTTTTTTACTAATAATAATTTCTTTAAGTTCCTCATTCTACCACACCCTTGGTTTTCTCGTATTTCTGGGACGTTTTTTGTGTCTTCCTCCGTGAAGGCAGAAACAAAGTATTTATTTAATTTCTCTGCAATTTCCTCATTCCCCATGATAAATTCTCCCATCTCTGACTGTAAAGGACCTACATTTACCTTTGCCAGTCTTTTCCTTTTCACATACCTATAGAAGCTTTTACAATCCGTTTTTATATTTTGCGCTAGTTTGTGCTCATATTCCATTTTCCATTTCTTCATCAAGTTCTTGGTCCCCCGTTGCTGATTTCTAAAAAGATCCCAATCCTCAGGCTGACTGCTTTTTCTGGCAATTTTATAAGCTTCCTTCTTTGACTTAATACTAGCTTTAATTTCTTTTGTTAGCCATGGTTGGATCACTTTTCCTTTTGGGTTTTTATGCCCTAGAGGAATATATGTTTGTTGCAAATTATGCATTATTTCCTTGAATGTTAGCCATTGTATGTCCACCTTCATACCTTTTATTTAGTGTAGTCTTCCAATCTACCATGGCCAACTTATCACTCATACCCTTGTAGTTTCCTCTGTTTAGATTGAAGACCTAGTTACTGTTTAGATTGAAGACCTTTTACTGAAGTCCTAGTCACAACATCGCTGCCGTTCACAATATTGACCAAATTAAAAACTAAACCGAGTGGCTACAGACTTATCGTACTGACAAACAAAAGGGGCGGAGAGGAAAACTGTTCAAATGGAGTCAGAGCAACGAATCACCCAGATGGAGGATTACCAAAGGTCATTCAATTGTGATGCATATGCTACCTTACTGAATTGAAAGAAGAAAATGACAACACATACAACTGAGCCAAAGAAACATTTGTACACTACAGCAGACTCAGGGCTCCATGAAGTGACAATAATTGTGAAAGTAAGTAGAATGCAAGGGCAATTGCCAGATGCATAGAGTGCAAGTCGTAGGAGCGGAGAGCAATTCTCTCCGAGACCATACCAGTTATCTTGTCTACAAAATGACATGGGGGCTTTGGAAAGGGTATAAAGCAGGGAAATTAGACTGGTGCTTAGGCCAACATGATCTGGCAGAGAGGCTCAAATTCTCCCACACACACACATTTAGTTGGATAACAAAAAGGATGTGAATTACAGCTTCAGTGACACACTTCCCAACCCCCATTTTGAATGCACATGGCTCCTGTACAATAAAGGAGTGACGAATCACAACTTTAATACATGGCGCACTGCTGCAAGATTTGGTTCCACCCAGAAATGTAGGTGTGTGTTGACTTACTTGGTTAACTTCTATGCAGAAAGATCAAGTGCAGCTCGCTGTCACCAGATGAGGCTGTCAGAGTGCCTGTCCCATTCTGAAATAGATGGACATCTGGAGAGTTGTGCTTTTAGTTAAAAAAGCAGTGCCAGAGTGCAGGATACCTAAAAAAACCAGAAAACTCTTTAAAAAATAGAACTAATTAAAATAGTGTTTAAAGAAAAAAGCCTCCCCGGTTGATACTTCTATGTTCACATACGTTTCTGTCACTAGTATGACATTTGGTGACAAAGGATGTTACAGATTTCTCAAAAGCAATTAAACTGTTACTTATAATTTTCAATAGTTTACTCACAAACAAAATGCTAAGTGCTATGAATGTGCTGTTAGCACCATGCTGTCGAGGACTGGGTGAGTCACCCACCACTTAGAACATTGCAAGATCCACAATGTAGGATTCCTGCCTTCATGAAATGTCCACTTGCTCCTGCAGCAGGTCAGATAATGCTAATGGCAGGTGAGGCCATCGAGCTTCCTCTGCACTCTGAGCCAGAAGGTTGTGGTTTCAAGTCCCACTCCAGAGACTTGAGCACATAATCAAGGCTGACACCCCAGTCCAGTGCTGGCGGGAGTGCGGCACTGTTGGAGGCGCCATCTTTCGGTTAAGACGTAAAACCGAGGCCCGCGGCTGTCCTCTCCAGTGTACGTATAAGATCCCACGGCCCTATTCGAAGAGGAGCAGGGGAGTGCTGACCAGTGTTCCCTCAACCAACATCACTAAAATAGATTTATAGAATAAATTTCTGCTCAAAAAATATTCCACGAATCCCAAAGCTAAACAAGTAAAACTCCAGACTTCAAAAGGATGAGAAACAGAATAAAATAACAAACAGCAAGTTATAAAGATGGTAAAATGTATCTTCACTCCTGTGCCACAAATATGGGAATGGCTTCATTTTTCTCATCTTTCTTTGTGTACACAAACAGGAAACCACTACCTCATCAGCCATTTCCACAAGGGAGGCCTGCAGAGTGTTAACTAATAAGGAAAAACAATTTCAATGGGGGCGAGGGGGGAAGTGAAAAAGAACCAGTGCAAGCTCTTCTTTTGGATGTTACCAGGATATATTGGTTAATCAAAAGTGCCACTCTTAATGTGGCAGCAGTGGCTCAGTGGGTAGCACTCTTGTCTCCGAGGCAGAAGGTTGTGGGTTCAAGTCTTGAGCACATACTCCAGTGCAGCACTGAGTGTGAGTTCTGCGTTGTTGGCGGTGCAGTCGAGACATTAAACCGAGGCCCCATCTGCCATCTCAGATGGACGCAAAAATCCCCTGGCCAATATTTATCTCTCAACCAGCATCGCTAAAGCAGATTACCTGGTCACTATCTCATTGCTGTTTGTGGGACCTTGCTGTACACAAACTGGCTGCTGCGTTTCCTATATTACAACAAAAAGACTGCACTTCAAAAGTGCTTCATTGTGTGTAAAGTGCTTTGAGACATCCTGAGGTCCTCAAAGGCGCTATAGAAATGCAAATTCTTTCTAATGGACAACTCTGCTGTCTTATGGATAAATATACTTGATAACGTTATGGGGATGAGAAAGAACAAACCACTCATCCAGTGCATTATCAGTATATAATAATGACAATGAGCATTCTCACCAGCAGTAAAGCACAATGTTGGGAATGTAAAAATTCATACTGTGTCAACTTGAACGTTGAAAAATACCCAGCAGTACAATTATACGTTGTGTCCACTGCTCTAAGGATAAGGGGTAAGCCATTTAGGACAGAGATGAGGAGGAATTTCTTCACCCAGAGAGTGGTGAACCTGTGGAATTCTCTACCACAGAAGGCAGTGGAGGCCAATTAATTAAATATCTTCAAGAAGGAGTTAGATATATTTCTTAAGGCTAAAGGGATCAAGGGATATGGGGAGAAGGCAGGGACAGGGTACTGAATTTGGATGATCAGCCAGGATCTCATTGAATGGCGGAGCAGGCTCGAGGGGCCAAATGGCCTACTCCTGCTCCTATCTTCTATGTTTCTACATCAATAAAGAGCGTCTTAAGCAATATAGCGTCAAGGCGAAGGACTGCTACTTCCAGGTGGTGGGAGCAACTTGACCTGATGAATTACAAGTAACATATTGTGCACCTGCAAGGTGTACTAACTGAAGCAAGATCTTTCCTGTCACGAATATGTCAAATAAGCTCACTGACACTGATAATTTATTTTAAAACAGCAGATGCTGGACATATACAGGTCAGTCACATCTGGGAAGAGAAAAAAACACAGATTATTGATATTTCAGGTGAGTAGCCCTTCTGGAGTGCAGGAGAAGGGAGGATACATGCCTGGAACTCAATCTGTCTTTTTCCTTTAAAGATGCTGGCTGACCGGTTATGTAATTTCCAGCATTTCTTGTTTTATTTTAGATATCCAGCAGTTGCAGTTTTATTTAAATATTGATGTGACTTATATTTAGCACATAGTTCATTTTCCCCAACTTTCCACAGAACACAAACTCTTTAAAAAGTTTTGCCATTTTAAATGCATGTTTACTGGTCACAATTTGTACTGTTTTCTCTCACTTGGAGTCTATGGGCGCGATCTTGCCAGCCCTGGGGAGGCGGGTATGGAAGCGGGACTGCCGGGAAAATGGCAGAATTTGGGGGCGGGTGCCCAACCTGCCTCCAACCCGCCTCTGCCATCTTGCCAGGGGGCGGGTAACCGTCCCGAGGTGGGAAGGGGATTAGTGTGGAGAGTCTCACACCTCTGCGGTAGAGATGACAGATGGCCGTTGTATTCTCCAATGCAACAACCATCTAATTGAGGTTTGATGAGGTCTTGAATTCAAGAACTCATCAAACTACAGAGAATGTCAGTGTTTGACAGCTTCACAGAGCTGTCAAACGCTGACAATTCATCTGTCAAAATTTTTTTGACAGATGAATCATCATATGCTGATGTTCTCTGTAACCGACTTTCCCTTAATTGGCCTGCTAAGCCCGCTGGGCGGACTTAACAAGGTCAATCATGGGAAAATAGCGCGGGTTGGCCACAAATCGAAGGAGGCAGGACATCGACCAGACAAGCAGCAGTCCCGCCTGCAACACGCCCCCATTGGCAAAAATCACCCCCCTTCATAGATGTTGCACTGCTCATCTTCTCACAGGCAACAGCACAGTGCACTAGAGCTATTTTAATGCACATTCATGTCCCAATTATGAATGCTGCACTTCATAGCTTGGTTTCAATGCCAGTTAAACGTACAGTTTACAAACAGACTCGAGCACGGGAATGGCTGGACAGGATAGGTGATTTCCCCATCCTTCCTCTTCTCCGGATGCAGTGGCTCATGCTGCAGTGTAGCTCCATGAGCACCTGCAGCCCTCCAGGACATCATGCAAGCAGCAATTGTCCATGCGAGCCTGGACAGTGAGCATCAGCACGCTAATTTAATGGTCGAGGCAGCACAGACAAGTATTATTTTGCATTCACAAGCTTGCACCTTTTCTCCAGGTGTGGCGAATATTCCCCCTCCCAATGTGGGAACACTAAAGTCAGCTGTAATCTCCTTCTCCGCTCCCCCACTGGCTGAGTTCAGCTAACTTGACAGAGACCATGGAGCAAATCATAGAATGGTTACAGCACAGGAGGCTGCCATTCGGCCCATCGAGCCCGTGCCGGCTCTCTGCAAGAGCACTTCAGCCAGTCCCACTCCCCCGCCCTTTCCCCGTAGTCCTACAATTTTTTTTTCCTTCAGGTACTTTCCTTTTGAAAGCCACGTTTGAATCTGCCTCCACCGCCCTCTCAGGCAGTGCATTCCAGATCCTAACCACTCGCTGCGTAAAAGAATTTTCCCCCATGTCGCCTTTGGGATTAGAACCTTCCTGGTCTGTTCAATTCACAATCACGCTAGAAACTTAATTTATCCACTGAATCATAGCTGGATGCTTACATTTGTCTTGCATTTCAAAGTCAAAGAACAGGCCTATGCTCGACTTACAACACTCTTGTCCAGCACTATTCAGCATTTCGCTCAGATTCAATCGCCTTTTCACGACCATTAGATAACGTGGCATTGGGAGCTTTTCTACTTGAATAGCGCACTTATTTATTCAGTACACAAGTCCATTAGCCAAAGTACACAGCTGCCAAATACTTGCTTTTATTCGAGCGAGCGACTGGTCACCCATTGGTGCCAGATTTGGTTGCCGGAAGACTGTGCTTCGTAACAGCAGATTAGTTCACGCACCCATTTCAGAGATCAAAAGAGATCCTTTATTACGTAACAGCCGGAGACTTGTGTTTTTCAGCACAAGCTTCTGATGTTGTACGCTCCAGGTTCAAACCTTACATCAAAGCCTGTGCTCAAATTCTGCTATCCAAAGAAAATTATGAAATTAAATGCCCGCAACATCCACCTCTTCTCCCTGATTTTTAGAATTGTAATTTTAACTATTATTTTAAGATGCAATTTCTTCAAATTGTGTCACAATTCCGGAAAAAAGAAATAAAAACTCCATGTGCAAAACCATCCAGCTTGGAGGTCGAACCGGTAGGAGGGGAGGCGGCCAGCGGACCGAGGGCGGGAAAAACAGGCCCTGGAAGGTCGGACACCGCGGGAGGCTCGGAGGTCAGACCGCCCGGGACGTCGGTACCACGGCGGCTGAAGATTGTCAGGCAGGAGTGCGGGAAAGGCGGAGCGAGACGAGAGCGGACCCTATTGTGATGGCGCCGATGAAGATGGCTGCCGTCCTTGCGGGCTCCGTGCGTACCAGGCAGCGAAGTGTCCTTTGCTGCTTGGTGCGCTCGGCTCGTTAAGAAAAAAGCATTTCACTGACTGGATTTCATTTGTTGTATTTGGTTATGTGACAAATAAAATTGAAATTGAAATTCACTAGCAATTCCCCTTTCAAACATTTTTTTGGGGGGGGGGGGTGCTAGCCAGATGTCTCACACTAGAAGCGTATCATCACGCTGAAGAGTCTCCAAACCAAGCTACCAAGAAAGCCATACACAGACTTTGTTTACCAGAGATTCAGTGCGTGGAGGAGGCCATTCAGCCCCTCGAGCCTGTTCCACCATTCAATTCGATCATGGCTGATCTGTACTTCACCCCCATTTACTCCCTCTGTACTGTAACGGTGCTCCTTGCACAAAGAGCTGAGAAATAGGCTGGCAGCGGCCAACCTAGGTATCCCAAGGTGTGCACAGGGCCACTACTGGAGTTTAAGCAGCTCAAACAGAAAAGCTTACTCCCACAAACCGACAGTAACTTTCTTGATGTCCGTGCAGCTAGGGCCATCCTACCAGTTAAGACATTGGCTCTCAGTATTATCCTTTGAACGATAAAGTTTGTTGGAGGCAAATAATATGCAGAGGGATTTGGGTGTCCTTGTACACGAAACACAGAAAGTTAATATGCAGGTACAGCAAGCAATTAGGAAGGCAAATAGTACGTTAGCCTTTATTGCAAGGGAGTTGGAGAAGAGTAAGGAAGTCTTGCTGAGATCACATCTGGAGTACTGTATACAGTTTTGGTCTCCTTATCCAAGGAAGGATATACATGCCTTAAAGGGGATGCAAAAAAGGTTCACTCGGTTGATTCCTTGGATGAGGGGATTGTCCTAGGAGGAGATTGAGTAGAATGGGCCTATACTCTCCGGAGTTCAGTAGAATGAGGGGTGATCTCATTGAAATGTATAACATTTTTAGAGGGCTTGATAGAGTAGATGTTGAGAGGTTGTTTCCCCTGGCTGGAGAGTCTAGAACAAGGGATGATAATCTCAGGGTAATGAGTTGGCCATTTAGGACTGAGATGAGAAGAAAATGTCTTCGCTCAGAAGGCTGTGGATACTCAGTTGTTGAGTATATTCAAGACTGAGAGCGATAGATTTTTGGACTCTAGGGGAAGCAAGGGGTATGGGGATAGGGCGGGAAAGTGGATCTGAGGTCGAAGATCAACCATGATCTTATTGAATGGCGGAGCAGGCTCAAGGGGCCGTATGGCCTACTCCTGCTCCTATTTCTTATGTTCTAATAATCAACAAACCAGCTCCAAAATCTGTGCTTCATTGAGCATTGTGCAGAGGTAAAATAGACTTGGGAAACCACCTAGTCACCATAATAGTCCCTGCCTACAAAAATTATGAAACAGATCTTAGACCAGATAGTTTGCTACACCCTTTTACCTAGAACATTTTTATTACAAAAACACAGGATAAAAAAAATGATTCCTACAACATTTAAAAAAAGTAAATGCAAGAAAATTGGAATGAAAGCTACAAAATTAGCCAACAGAAAGCAAAAAAATTAAGCATTTAAAAATATTCCAAGTCTCCCCCCCCCCCCCCCCCACAAAATGGGTAAGTATTATGTATCTGTAGTTGAAGTGAATTTGGCATGCATTTCTTTGGCAGCAGCAATTCTGCAGAAAGTTCAAAAAGCATAACTACAGACTTGTTGCCACTGTACATCCTTACTCAGAAACCAACTAATGGAGCAGAATGCACTTGCTTCTCACCTACACCGTACAAGCTATGCTTTCCGCTCCTTGTGTCGATTCTGTTCTATAGGAAATAGGGCCGAATTTCTTCTCAGGTGACTGATTAAGTGCAAACCCACTAAATTTCATGGTCGGAATTGTGAAACACCCATAGAAATTACATAATTATATATCATTTAAAAAAACAGAATTTCACTTAGTTACGGTCAAACAGTGGTCCTGAAACTTAGCTGTGACATTGTGGTCTACAGAATCCATGTCCAGAAGCAAGCCTCTACCAGACTAATTCACCAGCAATCAAGTTCTACCTCAAGTGTGCTCTTATTTATTACAAACACCACTTACTGTGTCCTTTATAGAACATGCTTGAAATATTTTTACACATAACATAGGTATGAAAACAAAATTATATCCACACTTTCCAAGTATTGAGGGCAATAAAATGTTATTTTAGAAATAGAAACAGAAAGGGGAAAGGCCATGTTATTTTCAGTTGTTTAGGATTTGCAGTATTCTTTTAACAACAGAAGTTATATAATAGAGCACCACATTATACTGCAAATGGACTGAATATTGATCCTTGTTCATTTAGAGGTCATCTCCGAAAAAAGCTCTTTGACTCTCAGTATCATCTGTCATTATTATACCCAGTGATGGCTGCCTTTCAAACTGCTCTTCCTTCATCTTGTTTCGTATAAGTCATAAGATTCTTGGCAAATGAAATTTAATATCAACAAATGTAAACTATTGCATTTTGGGAGAAAGAATTAACAACACTGGTATAGAATGAAGGGAACTGAATCTGCACAGGAACTGGATGTGATAGTGGATTCATCACTTTCAATGTCATGACAATGTGGAGAATTAATTTTTTAAAAACTAGTATGGTTTCTTTCTCCTGCACACTCTGCGGCCCTCCAGTTCAAACACTGACTTTAGTAACTGCAGACCTGAGCAAAATCATATTACATACAGTCTACAGCATAGGAACAGGCCATTTGGCCCAACTGGTCTGTGCCGGTGTTTATGCTCCGCACGAGCCTCCTCCCATCCCTCTTCATCTAACCCTATGACCATAACCTTCCTCTCTCATGTGCTTATCTAGCTTCCCCTTAAATATATCTATGCTAGTCGCCTCAACTACTCCCTGTGGTAGAGTGTTCCACATTCTTACCTCACCCTTTGGGTAAAGAAGTTTCTCCTGAATTCCCTATTGGATTTATTAGTGACTATCTTACATTTATGACCTCTAGTTTTAGAGGTCATAAAGTGGAAATATTGTCTCTACAGCCACCCTATATACACTTTTCATAATCTTAAAGACCTCTATCAGGTCACCCATTTTTTTTTTTTTTTTTTTTATATAAACAGCAAGGGTTGCTGGTGATTTGGGGTGGATCAGTGTCCAGAAAGCCAGGAGACATGTTGGCTTTTTTATTGGGTGGGGGAAGCAGAGGGAGAAATACCCCTCATCAGAACACAGTGCTGGTGGAGGTTGGTGCAGGGGAGTGGGAACTCTCTTTTTGAAGCCGGCGGACCCAATGTACCTTATCGGCAATTTCTGTTTTAGTTTCAGGCCTGATCTGCAGACTTCCTAAGTTTTCCACCTTTCCCATTTTCTTGCTTTTCCTGGGGAAAACCTTCCCAATGCCTCAGCTATTCAGGTGTTCTTTGTTTCTTCAATGCTTCTTCCCATTGCTCAACAGATTATCTCTTACATCATCTCACAATCATTCGGGTGATACTTTCTCTTGTTTCTCTCTGCTCATTTGTTTTTCCCTTATCTCTTCAGATTCTATTAATAGGCTTGTTAATCTCTTATTTCACTGTACTGAAGAGTCAGCCCAAAATGTTGACTTGTCTGTTTTCTCCAGAGGCTAACAGGTCTGTTTTGTGTTTACAGTGATTTCTGTTTTAGTTAAAGAAAATATTATGATACATAGTCAGAATAGCACAGTTGAAGTCTATAGAAGTTATTTTGACCTTATGACCCAATTTGGGTGGCACATTTCAAAAGGGAGCAGAGAAGAGTAAAAAAAAGTGAGATCCCAAGAGTAACAGGGATGAGCTACAAGGGAAGATTATCTATGGTGTGGAGATGCCGGTGTTGGACTGGGGTGGACAAATGTAAGAAGTCACACAACACCAGGTTATAGTCCAACAGTTTTATGTGAAATCACAAGCTTTCGGAGCGCTGCTCCTTCGTCAGGTGAAGTGGTGTTCTTTGATGTAATGTTTTCCTGACTGACCTGTTTGGACACCATTCACACCTTTGATTGCTGTGATTATCTCTCTGCCGAGGTGTGATAAATGGCAGTTAGAAAGATTACCTGTAATCATCTGGCATTATTCTCTGACTATATAAGCTGTGTCTTTATGCATCTCTCCACTTCACCTGACGAAGGAGCAGCACTCTGAAAGCTTGTGATTTCAAATAAAACTGTTGGACTATAACCTGGTGTTGTGTGACTTCTTACATTCGAAGATTAGATAAACTTAAACTCTACAGTCTAGAGGGATGGTAGTTAAAGGAGGGTCTCACTGAGGCACATACAAAGTATTAAATGGCATAAATCTTTGAAGTTGGCAGGATAAGTTGAGAAGGCTGTTAAATAGCATATGGGATCCTTGGCTCTATAAACAGAGACAAAGAGCACAAGAGTAAGGAAGTTATGCTAAACCTTTATAAATCACTGGTTAGGCCCCAACTGGAGTTTTGTGTCCAATTCTGGACGCAGCGAGGATGCAGCAGAGATTTACTAGAATGGTACCAGGGATGCGGGACTTCAGTTATGTGGAGAGACTAGAGAAACTGGAGTTGTTCTCCTTAGAGCGGAGAAGGTTAAGGAGAGATTTAATAGAGGTGTCCAAAATCATTGAGGGTTTTGATAGAGTAAATAAGGAGAAATGGTTCCCAGTGGCAGAAATGTCAGTAACCAGAGGACAGATTTATGCTAACTGGCTAAAGAACCAGAGGCGAGATGAGGAGAATTTTTTTTATGCAGCGAGTTGTTATGATTTATAATGTACTGCCTGAAAGGGTGATGGAAGCAGATTCAGTAATAACTTTCAAAAGGGAATTGGATAAATACTGTGGGGAAAGGGCAGGGGATAGTTCTTTCAAAAAGAGCCAGCACGGGTACAATGGGCTGAACGGCCTCCTTCTGTGCTGTATCATTCTATGAAATGTAATAAATCCAGACTATTATTTCAGGACATGTCAGGTCTTAGACAAGACATGACAGATCTTAAAAAAAGTTCACTTAATGAGTGATGTTTATGGGGTGGAGGGTTGGGGTGATAAGGTAAATAGAAACGATTGCCACTGGTCAGTGAGTGAACATAAATGTAAGATGATCACCAAAATGACAAAGGGAAAATTAAACTTTAAAAAAAAAGCACAGAGTACAAAAGCAAGAAGCTAAACATTTGTAAGTCACTGATTAGGCCCCAGCTGTTAACGGATATGGATTGCAGTATCCCCAACAGAAACAGTGATGGGAACAGAATCTGTAACAGATTTCTTTAAAAAAGGTAAGTGGATAAATATTTGAAAAATAAAAAATAAAAGTTAGATAGCTCTTTCAGAGTGCCAATGCCAGCGGGTTCCTTCTATATTTCTTAAGGCTAAGGGGATCAAGGGATATGGGGAGAAAGCAGGGACAGGGTACTGAATTTGGATGATCAGCCAATGATCTTATTAAATGGCGGAGCAGGCTCGAGGGGCCGAATGGCCTACTCCTGCTCCTATCTTCTATGTTTCTTCTGTACTGTTAGAATTGTACATCGTAGATGCTCAATATACAACTGGATGCTAGGCTGGGTGAGTTGGAACACTTGGGCCAAGCTTGATGGGCCAAATGACTTTCTAATCCTCAACTTTTTCTTACGTTTTTTGGAAAAAAATTGATAATTCGGAGCACCATAAACTATGTAAGAATCAGCTCACTGCCACACTAGTTACTATGTAACTGCAGTAGAGTACAGCAACTATGTCATACAGCGGTATTTCAAGATGATGAGTTTCCACAAAATAAAGCCTGTACATTGTCTCAGTCTTTAGAGAAAAAAAATCCAAAGAAAATACATTTGTTGGGAATGTGTTGTAACAAGTTCCAAACTATGATCCCCTTGAGAACACAAATTTGCCACTTCAAGTTTTGCACGATTCTTCTAAATTGTGTCTTCTTTGCAGATAACATTCAGATGAATATATAATTTTCTTAAAAGTTGGAAGAAGTTACACTACACGGTAGGTTTGCCAGTGACAGAAAAAAAGAGGTTCAATTATACAATGTTCTGGGAATAGGTCATTCCGTCCTCAGACTGATGTTTGTGGGCTATTTCCCCCCCCCCCCCCATAGCTTCCCCAAGTAAATTTAAAATCAGAAATGTCAGCGGATGAAAAACCCAAACTCATCACACAACAAACTGCATTCAACCGGCTGCCACTTTCCCCATTCAGCAAAATATGACGCAAATGGCTGATTATTTCCCCCCTGGATTCGGTTAAAATGATTACTGTTAGTGCACTGGGGGGGGGGGGGGGGGAAAGAGAATATCATGCAGGCATCCTCAAACCCAACAAGAACTGCACTGGATGTATTTACAAGGCTTACACCTAAACCGCCATAGCGGGGAGAGTGCAGGCAGTGCAACTCAAGAAACATCACAACGTTAAAAAGGCGAGAGGCTTATGTTTTATTTCCCCCCTGCCCTTCTCCTGGTCCCCCCCCCCCCCCCCCGGCCCAATATTACACACTGAAGCCGTTATGGTGGCAGCTACACAACTGCGAATAGCAAACGGTTGGCTTGCTGCTTTGATCTTGAGCAACAATGGGGAGAGAGGGAGATCGCTCTAACGTTGCTCTGCAGTCATTTTGTCCTAGCTAGTCTCTCTCTCTGTGTGTGTACTTACCGGGTCCTGAGTGGCCGGGCACTGCCCGCGACGAATCGCCGCCGCTTCTCTCCTCTCCTCTCCTCTCTCTCTGTCTGTGTGACTGTGCGTGCGGTCTCTAGACAGAGCGGAGCGCTTCCTTCCACTGTGAGGAGAGGAGGAGGAGGCGGGCGGCCGGGCACATTCTCTCCTTTTTTGCGGCGAGGATCCTTTCGCTTTGCTGCGGTTGCTTGCTTTTTATGACGACGTGGTGTGCTGAGCCCCTGTTTACTTCCTAGTCACACACGAAAACAAAATCGGGGCGCCCTGTAAACACCAATTTTGTGTGAGGGAGGGAGAGATTTGTATAAAATAAGACACAACCTTCCTCACTCTTAACATGACACAAAGACTTATTGCAGCACCGGCTGGGGGATGGCAGTGCATCCTTCAACAACACTTTGTCTTGTATGTTAGCTTTCTAAAATGGTGCTTTATTTCTGGGTCAAAATCATTGATGGTTGTCACCTTTCTCTCTCTCTGTGTCCCAAGTTCTACTTTTGTAGGTTTTTTTTAAAAAACCAAAACGGAAAAAAAAAATTAAAAAAATAATCAAGCTAAACGCTAGCTGGCAGGCGCGGCTCGACTAGTCAGAACCTGTTTCAGTCGGAGCCGGCCGGCTCCTGCCACGTTTGGTGTAATCGCTGGGCGGGAGGGAGAGAGAGGGAGGCGGTGACTATCACCATCTCCTCCCGCACAAGTCAGGAGAACTCGTGCTGCCGGCCTGGGGGGGGAGAGAGACAGGGGAGGACGGAAGTTAGGCACTGTTGATGCAAAGCCATTTTCCAGCAAATATATATATATATTTAAATACCACAATCACCAACTTTATATATATATCACCCCTCCTCATAAAAAAAGCTTTGCAAATCAAATAAAACTTAAAGCACCCTTCATTGTGCTACTTTCGCTCAATAATAAAAAGCCAGCTTGCCGCGGCTTCGCTACAACGAGTTGTTGAGGGCGGACGCGGCTGTCACTCTGGTGTTTAGGCGAGAGAGGAGAGGAGAGGGGGAAATAAGAGTGCGCTTGATGCCCCCAGGGCTCTCGACGGTCTTCCAGAAAACTGTTAGTGAGAGGAAGGGGGTCCTGAGTGAGATGCAGCAAACCTTTCACTCGAAGAATTAAAAAAAAAGCGCGCGCACACACACACACAGCGCCTCCCTGATGCAACTCTTGTATCTTTTTTTTTCATGGGGCTAATGAAGCTGACTTGCAGGCATACATTGTAACGAAGGCAGGTTGGGGATTCTGTTCTAATAGGGAAGCCAGTCACAAACCGTACTTCGATTCCCGTGTCAAAAACTTTGGTGATTCTCCCCCCCCAGCTGCCACCGACCAGTCACGAGTGCTCTGACTGCTCATTTTAAAATAACACGCTCTCAGAAATGTAGCAAAGCATCATACATATATATAAATAAATAATTTTTAATCGTATATAGTCCCAGTTTTTTTTTTAAAGAGGGGATACTGTACAATAAAGTGAATGCGCAAAGAAACGTTATTTTACATGCCGGACATTGTGGATAATGCAAATAAAAAAAGTTTTTTAAAAATTGTTTATAAGTTGTAGGTGTCGAAGTGCAAAGGAGCAGACAGGAAGACAGAAGTTAACACCCCGGCCAATGCAGGTGCTGCACTAACATATATTACAGCAGAACCACACGCCTGACGTTGCAACAGTGTCACCCTGCCAGTTTAAAAGTAAAAAAAAACAACTCACACGTTAATCCTGGATATTTGATGGTTACAAACAAGCTGATTTCCCCCCCCCCCAAATCTCGTTTGTAACCATCAAATATCGACGTTTGTATCGTAAAAGCCACTGTCGCACGACTGAATAAACACATCTGTCACAGTGTACAAACCTGGGAGGCGGTCACAAGTACCGAGTGTTGCCCCGGGGTTCCGTGCGATCTGGGAGGGATTCCCCTGTCACAGGGGGGGTAAACTCTTTAACACAACACGCCAAATGCGTTCCTCCGCGACTGATAAAAAGACACAACCACGGATTAACCCCAGTGCGATTAGGCGATTTGTGTTTAAGCCTCCGGGGGCCTGGAGGAAATTCAATCGGAGCAGTCGTTCCAAAGGTTCATATTCTCACTAACCAGCTATTTGCAATAGGAATCGGAATCAGGCTCAAAAATCCGGCTTGGACATGGCGTGGAACAGAAGGCTGAGGCAATGGTTCTGTAAGTGCTGGAAATACTCCACAGTCATTTTTCAGATCCAGATTTACTGCAGAGCACTCCGATGGCTCTTTATTAGTTTGTATTTGCAGTCCGTTTTATGAATTGACATCTGTAGCTGGCACCGAGCCACAATATGCTGTTAGCGGCTAACCATAGAAGATAGGAGCAGGAGTAAGCCATTCGGCCCCTCGAGCCTTGCTGCCATTCAGTGCGATCATGGCTGATCATCCAAATTCAGTACCCTGTCCCTGCTTTCTCCCCATACCCCTTGATCCCTTTAGCCTTAAGAAATATATCCAACTCCTTCTTGAATATATTTAATGTATTGGCCTCTGCTGCTTTCTGTGGTAGAGAATTCCACAGGTTCACCACTCTCTGGGTGAAGAAATTCCTCCTCATTTCTGTCCTAAATGGCCTACCCCTTATCCTTAGACTGTGACCCCTGGTTCTGGACTCCCCGACCATCGGGAACATCCTTCCTGCATCTAGTCTGTCCAGTCCTGTCAGAATTTTATAAGTTTCAATGAGATCCCCTCTCATTCTTCTAAACTCCAGCGAGTACAAGCCCAATCGTCCCAATCTCTCCTCATACGTCATTCCTGCCATCCCAGGTATCAGCCTGGTGAATCTTCGCTGAACTCCTTCCATGGCAAGAACATCCTTCCTCAGATAAGGCGACCAAAACTGCACACAATACAGACAGGCTATTAACTCCTGTCTGTAACTTTTCTCTCACTAGATATACAACATGACTAGCGATATTGCACAGTCACTCTCACACTAATAATAAAGGGGAAAATACAGCAACAGTACTGTTATAAAGCAGAATGAAGTCACTATTTTCGGCCAAAAGAAATTTCAACGCTAGTATTTTGAAAGTGAGACTAGTCAATATGTTTATCATTTGTCACCCCTCCCCTGCTCGACCCTTATCTCCTGAAAGGGTCTTCAGCTGCCTAGGCCCTAATCTCTGGAATTCCCTCCCTAAACCTCTCCGCCTCTCTCCTTTAAGATGCTCCTTAAAACCTACTTCTTTGACCAAACTTTTGGTCATCTGTTCTAATATCTCCTTATGTGGCTCAGTGTCAAATTTTTTGTCTTATAATACTCCTGTGAAGCGCCTTGGGATGCTTTACTATGTTAAAGGTGCTATATAAATACAAGTTGTTGTTGTTGAAAGCACGTGACATATGTTAGAGCAGGGTTCCATGGACCCTGCTTGGTATCTTACCTAAATGTTCATTTTTCATGCATGGGCCGAGGCAGTGAATGCTGGCAAGCTATTTGAGATGGGGGCATCATGACCAAGACTGATGCTGTCCTCAGCCAAACACCATCAGCACTTTCCAGCATGTGTCATTGGATAGTGATCAGGAGTGGTAAGTCGGGCTGATTCTTTATTCCCCAGAGGCACCCAGGCTAAGTTTGCTATCAGGAAATTACAATCAGGGAAGACTGAACAGGCCGCGGAGTGACCTAATAGAGGTATTTAAAATTATGAAGGGGTAGATGTGGCATAGACGTTTCCATGCAGGGGAGTCCAAAACTAGGGGTCTTGACTATAAGATAGTCACTAAAAAACCCAATAAGGAATTCAGGAGAAACTTCTATACCCAGAGAGTGGTTAGAATGTGGGACTTGCTACTTGTAGTTGAGACGAAGGTTAAAGGATGATTTGATTGAGGTTTTAGATTTTGAAAGGAATTGATAGGGTAGATAGAGCAAACCTAGTTTTGGACTCCTCACAGGTGGAAACATCGTCTCTATGTCTACCCTAATCAACCCCTTCATAATTAGCCCTCATGGTCTTTTCCTTCTCCGTATCCTAAGCCTGCTTTACAGTAATCTATGTACTGCCCTACAAACTGAGATTAGCAATAGACCAAGAATGAAACCTTGGACCTTCTAGGCAATATGGCTCGGTTACAGCTTGTCTTTATCAACCGAACCATCAGAGGTGCACAATAACACTGACTGCCGAACATACTGGAAGATCTGGAGTATAGGTTGTTCCCCTGCTTTATATTTAGCGGTCAGGAAAACATGTACCAAAATGTAACATACAGAGCAGATTTTATAGCACTGACTAAATTGGGAACATTTCAATGGAATTGCTGAAAACTTATTTTCCAGTGCATATCTTGGCAATTCTTTCTATTCTCTGACACAGATCAGATTATTCAATGGGCACTAGAACCAGAAATTAAAGTGACACCAATCAATATTGGAATAAAATAGGCACCTAATTAAGTCATGCAATAGAACACCCAGAATAGTATTTCTGGGCTACACGGATTTGGAATATGTAATTTGGTTGATTGTAGAATGGCCAATTCCCCATGCCAACTAGTCACAGGGGCAAGCTATTCCTAGTTCTAGCAATCCGGAAAGCAGAGAAGTTCACCACACTGACAAGTCAGCTTAAAGATCTTACTTGCTGATGTTTTTTCTGCATTTCTGACCTGCTACATGGACAATGCCACTGACAATTTCCTCATCTATACCATAGCAAGGATTCCTTTTTTTACATCAATTTTCTCTTGGCTCTATTTCAAAAATGCAACCCTTATATGCGCAGGTTGGGTTTTGCTTTGTCCAGTCTTGCCAAATTCTGCCGAGGGTTACAATTTAAGGGCATAGATAGCAACTTAGAGTGAAATATAGTGAAATGTCCCAAAGCACTTGACAAGTGAGATGGACACCAAGCAGGGCTTAGGTGAAGAGTTAAGGAGATGATCAAATGTACAGTTGAAGAAGAGATATGTTTTGAAGATGGAGCAAGATGGGTAATGCTCCAGATACGTACCAATATAAGCAAGATTGAAAATGGTGGTTAAAGTATATCAAATATTGAGGGTTAGCATAGGGTGGGCAATGCTACAAGATTAGCCAGTATACTGTAATTATCTTTTAAAAGCAACACGGGTAAACAGGTATCACAGGGCTCAGATTTAAGGTGATTGGCAAAAGAACCAGCGGCGACATGAGGAAAAACTTTTTTACGCAACGAGTGGTTAGGATTTGGAATGCACTGCCTGATAGGGTGGTGGATACAGATTCAATAGTAGCCTTCAAAAAGGAATTAAATAAATACTTGAAGGAGAAAAAATTGCAGTGATATGGGGAAAGAGTTGGGGGCTGTTGGTGGGACTAACTGGATTGCTCTTCGAAAGAGCCGGTGCAGACTCGATGGGCCGAATGACCTCCTTCTGTGCTGTACTATTCTATGATTTTATAAGTGAAACAAAATTGGACAACATTGTTGAAAAGAAAATGTGGGTACATTTTCAAATACCTTGCCACCTGTAGCATTAAACAACCTGAAATTGTGAAATAGGACTTATTAGGTGTACATTTGAGGTAAAACTTCTTGTTTCCTTTTTGTGGAGCTATAAAACAGTGGGGCTTGCTCAGAGTCTGGGCTCTAGCATTGTCTGATTTGCACTGATATTAACCACTTAAAAACATAGTCGGGGTTGCAGGTGAAACAGTAAGAGAAAGACGCAAAGAATAATGAAAGGATGCAAAGAACAATGGGAAGACAGAACAGAAATGAAGAAAAGGCATGAAGTAAGAGGAGTCTTATCAGAAAGGTAAACAGTGGCGCACACTAGTGGAACGTAAACACAGCCTATTTATGTCAGAGAGCTTGGGTGTCGCAGCCACTGGTAATTACATCACAGTGCAAAAGGACAGGAGTTCAGAGTCAGGGGTGGGGTGTTGCTACCTGGGCTTTGAAAACCTGCTGCAATATTTAGCTGTTCAACAATGCACTACCAGAGACAGTGAAGGTCATTACTGCCCTCAACTCTAATGCCACAGAAAGAAACCAAAGGAAAACTTGCATTTATATAGTCATCACGTTTCTCTGAAATATCTCAAAGTGCTTCTCATATAAGTACAGGAAACTTTCTGATATCCGGCACTGACGGGACCGAGCTGGTGCCGTAACTTCAAAAGTGCCGGACATACCAGAGTTAATGTTTAAACATACAGAACTGAGAAGCTCTGTGTGAATCAACAAACCCTGTTGCTTAGCAACAGCTTCAAAACAGTCAGCTGCAGCTGCAAGCATCTGTAGCTGAAGCTGTTGCTATAGCTACAGACCTTGCAGTGCTTGACTGGGAAAAAAAAAAGCAACGAGAACTAAAAAAACATATAGAAAACGGCTCCTGATTTTTGCCGTTAGATTGAATATTCCGGACACATAACCTCTGGATAAACCAAAGTTTCCTGTAATTACTTTTGAAGTGCAATCTTTCTCCATGCAGGAAAATGCAACTGCAATTTTGCACACAAGCTCCCACATAAAAGATAGGAGTATGGATGGCCAGTTAATCTGCTTTTAGTGGTATTGATTGAGGAAGGAATATTTGCCAGGAAACCAGAAAAACCTCTGTTCCTCTTCAAATATTATTGGGATCTTCAATATCACCTGATCCAGCAGAACAGCAGACAGGGCCTTGGTTTGACATCTCAAAAGTCAGCACCTCTGACAATGCAGCCCTCCCTCAGTACTGCACTGAAGTACCAAATCCTGATGTAGGGCTTGAACCCACAAACAGGAAAGAGTGCCACCAGCGCAAGATCACAAGTTACTTACGGATGAGAAGGCAATTTTGCTCATCTTAATTCACCAATCCAGAATTACGTTGAAGTCTTGTGGATCCTGTATGTGGGGGAGAGGGAGGGGAATGGAGGGCAAGGGGGTCTCTCCTCTTCCTGTGGACCCTGTGTGTGGGGGAGGGAGGGGGGTCTCTCATCTTCCTGTGGACCCGATGTGTGAGGGAGGGGGGTCTCTTCAGTGTTTTCACCTCCACTTCAGTATCTGAGAGTCCATTGGATGTGTTAATCGCTCTGTGTGAAGAAAAACATCCTTATATCAGTCCCAAATTTACCTCCAAGTTTACACCCGACAATAGATTCCATTATTTCACATGGAATTGAAGTAAGACTTTGGGCTCAATTTTCCCAGCCTCGAGGAGGCGGGTTTGGAGGCGTGCAAGTTGTTAAAATTGCCAAAACTGGCGGGCGGGCCCGTTCCCGCCTCCATCCCGCCTCCGAGCAATTTTCCCAAGTGCGTGTTTTCCGAGAGGCGGGATAGGCCCTTAAGGCCCTTAACAACCAGTCAATTGCCTCTATAATCCCATTTTGAGAGGCCTTTCCGATTTTAACACATTTCCCCCATCCTACATGCCTCCTCTGGAACACGCCAGGTAATCCTGGCGGCCTTACTCGTGGATTGCTTACGAACAGCTGCAGCTCCACCATTACAAAGGAGTTTTCACCGATGATCATTTGCAGGTGGCAGAACTTTGTTGTTTCAGGTCTGGGGAACTTTTAGCAGGCATACTCAGTGTTGTGGAAGTTTGGAGCCTGACACCCATCTCCAGTGTGACCTCCTGGGAAACCCCTCTCGCCACCTTGACTAAGTGCTTCCTCAACTGAGGCATATACCAGAAGCATGGCGACCATTTAATTCCTTTCCTCCTGGACATCAGATTCGGATGAAGACCAGCCGCGGCAGCAGCAGAACCATGAACAACAGCAGCACCAACAGCAGGAACATCAACAGGAGCGCCAAGCTGCTAGTCACCCACCTGAAGATGCACAGGCCAGAAGGCGCCAGAGCGCCACCATATTGCTGCCTAGCATACAAGGGACGCACTCATCCTGGCCAGATTTGCTTAGCCTGCACAATCAAACACTTTAGTCTCGCTCCTTCTTACCAGATCATCGACAATGGAGAAGAACCTACGGAATCCTGTCACTCTGACCACCATTCTGATAATCGAAAGGCACCCTAAGCCCTCAATGTGAAAGTCCCATTTGCGAAATGACACAGGCCACAACTTCAACAGTTTGCCATCAAAACACTTTATAATACAATCACAATGATGGCTGGTCCAAAAACAAAACAACACAGCACCCAAGTGACTACCCTTGTGACTACTTGTGCTTTATCTTCCTCTTATGCGTGCTCCTACATGGTGCTTCTCCTGTGGCTTCAGCAGATGTGGAGGCCCCTTGCTCGCTCTCTTGCTGCTCCTGTCTCAACGCCTTTGGCGGGCGTCCTCTGGGGTTGCGAACCTGTGCGGGCTCGCCAACAGTCTGTTGCTCCTACGGCTGTGCAGGGGCTGAGACGCCCATCTCATTTGAGTGAGGACACTGGTGGGGCTCTGACCGAGGGCTTTGCTGTGGCATGGTCATGTGAGCGCTTGGAGAGGAGCCCCCACTTCCTTGTTGTCTGCCACCAACATCCCACTCATGGGTCCGCCCCACTTCAGAGGTAGCAAGTGGCTTGACAGCACCTTGCTGCACTGCAGGGGCGCCATGAGGACTCATTTCTGCACTGGAAGTCCTACTCCAGAGGACTTGCATGAAGGTCTGCTTTGTTTGCCCAATAGCTGACCATCGCTCCTCAAGAGATGTCATTCTATTCTGAACAATGACCATGTTTTCAATACCCTTGCGACTAAGCTCCTCCATAGAAGATAGGAGCAGGAGTAGGCCATTCGGCCCCTCGAGCCTGCTCTGCCATTCAATGAGATCATGGCTGATCATCCAAACTCAGTACCCTGTCCCTGCCTTCTCCCCATATCCCTTGATCCCTTTAGCCTTAAGAAATATATCTAACTCCTTCTTGAATATATTTAATGAATTGGCCTCTACTGCCTTCTGTGGTAGAGAATTCCACAGGTTCACCACTCTCTGGGTGAATAAATTCCTCCTCATTTCTGTCCTAAATGGCTTACCCCTTATCTTTAAATGTAAGAAGTCACACAACACCAGGTTATAGTCCAACAGCTTTATTTGAAATCACAAGCTTTCGGAGCGCTGCTCCTTCTTCAGGTGAAGTGGAGAAATGCATAAAGACACAGCTTATATAGTCAGAGAATCATGTCAGATGTTTACAGGTAACCTTTCCAACTGCCATTTATCACACCTCGGCAGAGAGATAATCACAGCAGTCAAAGGTGTGAATGGTGTCCAAACAGGTCAGTCAGGGAAACATTACATCAAAGAACAATGAGGTGGGGTCACAAGGGGTCAAATATTGCAGATGCTGGGGTCTGTATGAAAAACAAAAAAAGACAAAAAACATTTTTTTTGGCTGGAAATCACAGCAGGTCCGGCCGCATCTGTGTAGAGAGAACAAGCCAATGTCGACTCGAGTCTGGATGACCCTGCATCAGGTGGGGTTACATGTAGCGTGACATGAACCCAAGATCTCGGTTGAGGCCGTCCTCATGGGTGCGGAACTTGGCTATCAGTTTCTGCTCGACGATTTTGCGTTGTCGTGTGTCTCGAAGGCCACCTTGGAGAATGCTTACCCGAAGATCGGAGGCTGAATGTCCTTGACTGCTGAAGTGTTCCCCGACTGGGAGGGAACACTCCTGCCTGGTGATTGTTGCGCGGTGTCCGTTCATCCGTTGTCGCAGTGTCTGCATGGTCTCGCCGATGTACCATGCTCCGGGGCATCCTTTCCTGCAACATATGAGGTAGACAACGTTGGCCGAGTCACATGAGTATGTACCATGTACCTGGTGGGTGGTGTCCTCACGTGTGATGATGGTATCTGTGTTGATGATCTGGCATGTCTTGCAGAGGTTGCTGTGGCAGGGTTGTGTGGTGTCGTGGTCGCTGTTCTCCTGAAGGCTGGGTAATTTGCTGCGAACGATGGTCTGTTTGAGGTTAGGCGGCTGTTTGAAAGCGAGTAGTGGAGGCATGGGGATGGCCTTAGCGAGGTGTTCGTCGTCATCGATGACATGTTGAAGGCTGCGAAGAACATGGCGTAGTTTCTCCGCTCCGGGGAAGTACTGGACGACGAAGGGTACTCTGTTGGTTGTGTCCCGTGTTTGTCTTCTGAGGAGGTCTATGCGATTTTTCGCTGTGGCCCGTCAGAACTGCCGATCGACGAGTCGAGCGTCATATCCCGTTCTTACAAGGGTGTCTTTCAGTGTCTGTAGGTGTCCATCGCGTTCCTCCTCGTCTGAGCAGATCCTGTGTATTCGCAGGGCTTGTCCATAGGGGATGGCTTCTTTAACGTGGTTAGGGTGGAAGCTGGAGAAGTGAAGCATCGTGAGGTTGTCCGTGGGCTTGCGGTAGAGTGAAGTGCTGAGGTGTCCGTCTTTGATGGAGATTCGTGTGTCCAGGAATGAGACTGATTCTGAGGAGTAGTCCATGGTGAGTTTGATGGTGGGATGGAACTTGTTGATGTTATCGTGTAGTCTTTTCAGTGATTCTTCGCCGTGGGTCCATAGGAAGAAAATGTCGTCGATGTATCTGGTGTATAGCGTTGGTTGGAGATCCTGTGCAGCGAAGAAGTCTTGCTCGAACTTGTGCATGAAGATGTTTGCGTATTGGGGTGCGAATTTGGTCCCCATGGCTGTTCCGTGTGTTTGGGTAAAGAACTGGTTGTCGAAGGTGAAGACATTGTGGTCAAGGATGAAGCGGCTGAGTTGTAGGATGGCGTCTGGAGATTGGCTGTTGTTGGTGTTGAGTACTGAGGCTGTCGCAGCGATGCCGTCATTGTGGGGGATACTGGTGTAGAGTGCCGAGACGTCCATCGTGGCGAGGAGTGTTCCTGGTTCAACTGGTCCGTGGGTGCTGAGCTTCTGTAAGAAGTCTGTAGTGTCGCGACAGAAGCTGGGGGTTCCCTGTACGATGGGTTTCAGGATGCCCTCGACATATCCAGAGAGGTTCTCACACAGGGTTCCGTTGCCTGATGCGATAGGACGTCCAGGTGTGTTGGCTTTGTGTATCTTTGGGAGGCAGTAGAAGTCTCCCACGCGGGGAGTACGTGGGATGAGAGCATGTAGGATGCTTTGAAGGTCTGGATCGAAGGTTTTGATCAGTCTGTTGAGTTGGCGGGTGTGTTCTTTGGTCGGATCTGCGGGTAACTGTCTGTAGTGTTCCTGGTTGTCCAGTTGTCGGTATACTTCTTTGCAATAGTCCGTTCTGTTCTGTATGACGATGGCACCTCCTTTGTCTGCTGGTTTGATGACGATGTTGCGGTTGGTCTTGAGAGCGTGGATGGCATTGCGTTGTGCTCGGGTGACATTCTGGACTGTCTTGTGAGTGCGGCTGATGAATCTGGCGTTGATGCATCTCCTGACAGCTTGAGCATACATGTCAAGCTTAGGGCAGCGACCCTCCGGAGGGGTCCAATTTGACTCTTTCTTCTTCGGTTGCTGCACTGCGGATCCCTCTGTCTGCTGTTCCGGATCATTGATTGTCTCATTGGGTTCGCTGCTGACATCTTGGGATTTGTGGAAGAATTCCCGGAGCCTCATTCTCCTGATGAATTCCTCTGTGTCTGCCGCGAGACCGATGGGGTCCATTTTGGTGGTGGGGCAGAAATTGAGCCCTCGGCTGAGAACTTCAATTTCGTCTGGTTGAAGGGTGTGGTCGGACAGGTTGACCATGGATTTCCCTGTGGTTTCAACCGTGGTACCGGGGGAGGCTTGGTTGCTGCTGCTGGTGATGCCAAGTTTCTCAAGCTTCCTGTTCTTGGTGTGCATGTAGGTAGCGTAGTTCTGTTGCCTTGTTTGTTTGGCGGTGTCTCGTAGCTGGTCTGCTGCGTCCTGAGCACAGGCTGAGAACATGGACTCCATCTCGGTTTCGAGGTTGCGGTGTCTGCTGTAGAGCTGGTGTACGAGATGGTTGAGGAGTGTGCGAGAGGTACGACGGCAGAGTCTCTCAGCGTAGTCTGTGTTGTAGGTCGACTTGAGTGGGTTAGTGATCTGTAGTCCTTTCGGGATCTTGTCTGCTTTCTTGCATCTCTGTAGAAACCTGATGTCTGTGTCGATATGCGCGATCTTCTTGGAGATCCTCTCCACTTTGAGCCGGCAGTTTGTGGTGTCGATAGTAGCTATGGTGTGGTGATGCCGGAGTTGGACTGGGGTGGACAAATGTAAGAAGTCACACAACACCAGGTTATAGTCCAACAGCTTTATTTGAAATCACAAGCTTTGATGTAATGTTTCCCTGACTGACCTGTTTGGACACCATTCACACCTTTGACTGCTGTGATTATCTCTCTGCCGAGGTGTGATAAATGGCAGTTGGAAAGGTTACCTGTAAACATCTGACATGATTCTCTGACTATATAAGCTGTGTCTTTATGCATTTCTCCACTTCACCTGAAGAAGGAGCAGCGCTCCGAAAGCTTGTGATTTCAAATAAAGCTGTTGGACTATAACCTGGTGTTGTGTGACTTCTTACATTTGTCCACCCCAGTCCAACTCCGGCATCACCACACCATGGCCCTTATCTTTAGACTGTGACCCCTGGCTCTGGACTCCCCCACCATCGGGAACATCCTTCCTGCATCTAGTCTGTCTAGTCCTGTTAGAATTTTATAAGTTTCAATGAGATCCCCTCTCATTCTTCTAAACTCCAGCGAGTATAAGCCCAATCGACCCAATCTCTCCTCATACGTCATTCCTGCCATCCCAGGTATCAGTCATGGACCATGGAAGGAGTGAGTGTAGTGAATGCATAGCATAGATGCTTAGAAGGATACAAAGGACTGTCCCTGTGTGTTGTAAGTAGTTGTTGTCATGTCATCACAGTGATAGGAAGTGTGAGGGCTGCATGGTCGAATAGTTAAGTGAATGTGACCATAGAGAGAGAGGGAATGGGTAAGGGTGCAGGGATGTAAGTGTCAAGTGGAATGTGGAGGAAGTGGTTGGCAAAGCAGAGTGCTGGTGAGGAGAGGTGATGGGGATCAGATTGAGGGTGATGGGAAAGTCATACTCGCTTTTCCGGTGCGGAGAAGATCATGAAACCTCTTCCTGCATTGCAGCCAGGTTCTGCGGCTCATTGAAATGGAGTTGACAACCTGGGCCACTTGTAGCCACACAGCTTTTGTCTGCTGGGGTGGCTTTTTTCTCCCTGAGGAAGGGAACAGTACCTCCTTATTACAGCTGGCTCCGTGCACCAGAGCTTGGAGGGAGGGCTCATCAAACCGAGGAGCACACTTTTGCTTGATAGTTGACATTTTCCACAATTCAACTCCTTCATATAAATTGCAGAGCCTTTGCAGTCTCCAGAAGAATCAAGGCTGCTTGCAGGCCTTAAATCCAGCAGCATTGATGACGTCATCGGAAATGACTTTCAGGATGGAAAGACTATGTGGGCCAGGCGTTCCCACACGCTGGAAATCAATTGCCCAATTAGGGGAAAATCGCATATTTTTCCCACATCAAATTGGAGCCGGGTGGCTAACACGAAAAGCGGCTGACACGCCCCCAGCCCACACCAATGGCAAAGTCAAGCCCTTTGAGTCTGTAGTTGCCTGCGTCTGATTTATCACCGTTTTGAATATTGGCTTGTTTCAAATCTACTGCGACGTCCCCAGTGTCTAGTGACTCCTTCATAATGATTGTCAAGGCTGCGCATATCTTCTCCCTAACACTCAGTATCCTTTAACACTCAGATAAATACTGTTTATCCCTGGGGACTTATTGTTTTTGAGCCCTTTTACCTGTCTGGGTTAACTCCGTTTGGGGAGGGCATGTTGCTCGTGTCTTGCCTTGTCAATACTTGGAGGAAGAGGTCATTCAAAATGTTTACTGACTTGTGCTTGCCCTGTTTCAGGTTGGTTTGTATGTTTTATGGTCCTCACCTCTTTTACTGTTGAAACACTGAAAATAATGTTTTTAATGTCATGTTCTTTCATCTGCAGCTGTGCTTTTTTCTTCATCTCTCTTTGCCCACCCGATCACCCTTTTAACTTGTTTCTGCATATTCTTACATTCATTGCAGTGAAGACCATCCCCTTTCTTCCTGCAGGATTAGTGCACGAGGTCTTGGAATCTTTCCTTATGATTGCTTGTAACCATTCTCCACATAAGCTGCAACCAGCTATGACTACATTTTGGAGTTGTTGTTCTTTTTACCTTAAATTCTCTATAACTGCAGCAGTGAGAGCATTTATAAAGTATGCCTATGACCTACATATGTGACATAATCGCTGCAGATGCCACTGGTGTAGTTGTGTGCTTAATTGTTGACTGCATTCTTCTATAGTAGCACATATCTGGGGGTTGAATCTCTCCAGATGACCCAGACTATGCAAGGTAACTGGCTTCCAAGTGAGACTGTAAGTGGTTCCCTAGCCTCAGGCACTGTCCCTTTACCTTGCAAAACTGTCATTATCACCTGCTCCTTAAAAAAACCACACTTGACCCCTCTGTCCTTGTAAACTACTGCTCCATCTCCAACCTCTTTCCTTTTCAAAATCCTTGACGTGTTCTTGCCTCCCAGATCTGTGCCCATCTCTCTGCAACACCCGGTTTGAATCTTTCTTATCAGGTTTCTGCCCCTCCCACAGCACCGAAAACAACTCTAATTAAAGTCACAGGCCTAGAAATTCGGTATCCCCCCAAAACGGGCGCGAGGATTGCGATGCGATAGCAACCCACGCCTGTTCAGAGGACTGCAGGCAGCATGTGAAATTCGTGCTGCCTGCTACTTTACATGATTGTAGTGTTCAGCCGAGCGCTGAACACGTTGCTGAGTGGCTGAATGCTCAGCAGGTGGCCCCAAGCTCATGCGAGGCTATCCCCAATTGAAGTTAGCCTGCACTACTTAAAGGCAGTCTGCACCTGTTAAAGGGGACGTGCCCGCTTCCTGCAACAGGTGCTGGAACTGCTTATGGAGGCAAGTGTTATAAATGAGAAGACTGAGTAATAGCTCAACAGGCCAGAGAAAGGGCTCCAGGGTTCTTGGATGCAGCTCTGGCGGCCTTGGACCCAGGAGATCAACTCCAGGCGAGAGGTCGTCTTTTAACAGGGGGGGCAGGAGGCCCTCCAGGCAACAGACAAAACTGCAGCGGGAGCAGATAGATGTGGTCAATGCCAGCAGTATAGCTGCAAGGACCTGGACTCAGTGGAGGAAGAAGTTTAATGACCTCACACGAGTGGTCAAGGTCAGTGACTGCATCTTCAAATGCCATATTCCCCCATTTGCACCACTAGCCTCAGACACTGCACAATGCACCACACCCCCATCACTCACCTACCAACAATCTCTATCAAACACGACGCAGACCTCACATTCATAGCACACACTTACCACTGCTGCAAGCCTCACACCCACATCTCGTAGCTTGAACACACTGTCAGCTAGCCAACCATGACAGGCACATCACTCCAACACATTACACCACACTTACTGACACACTTCCCTTTCACTTGCAGGAAAAAGTGGCGCATAACTGGCACCAGCAGACTTTAACCGGCGGGGGACAGGCTCACCAGCATCACCTCAACCCTTGGAGGAGACGGTGCTGGCCATTCTTGGCAAGGGCATGGCTGAACCCGTGGGCAGCAGCAGGGCTAAAGAATACAAGAAGCCGGTATCCTCATACGTTATCCTCCTCACATCCTACCTCTGCCTCATCCCACAATCTCTTCTGATTTACAATCTACGCATGGTGTAAGCATGTAGTTCTTGCTTTCACCCTTCCCCTCACCACAACCCTATCTTTGTGCCTTTCTCATTTCAGGCACCCAAGTAATCCAGCCTGCCCAGCCAGTGGTTGAACAAGAAGAGGGAAAGGAGAGTGAAGAAGAAGAAGAAACACCGTCACTCAATTTCACACTCCCAGCCATCAGCTCAGATACTGACATTCTGCATACTTTAGAGGTTAGGTTAGATGCAGGAACTGCATGTGGTGAGACACCCGGCATGAGTGGTCTCCTGCCAGGGCAAGAGGAAAGGGTAACTCAGGGGCCAGACTCTGGAGGATGAGATCGCACACTAGTTCTACTGCACAGGATTCCGATAAAGACTTCGATGGGACGGCCTACAGAAGAATGCTGATGGGCATGCTCAGTCCTTGCCCTTATATTCTGTGCATCAGGTAATAAAGGAAAGTATCCCATATGTCTTCTTAACCACCTTCTCTAACTGTCCTGCTACCTGAAGGGATCTGTGGACATGCACTCCAAAGTCCCTCTGTTCCCCTACACGTCTCGATATCCTACCATTTATTGTGTATTTCCTTGCATTGCTAGCCCTCCCCAAATGCACTACCTCACACTTCTCTGAATTGAATTTCATTTACCACTTTTTTGCCCAACTGACCAGTCCATTGATATCTTCCTGCAATCTACAGCATTCTTCCTCACTGTCAACCACACGGCCAATTTTTGTATCGTTTGCAAACTTCTTAATCATGCCCCCTACATTGAAGTCTAAATCATTGATATATACCGTAAAAAGCAAGGGACCCAGTACCGAGCCCTGTGCAACCCCACTGGAAACAGGCTTCCAGTCACAAAAACACCCGTCAACCATTGCTCTTTGCTTCCTGCCACTGAGCCAATTTTGGATCCAACTTGCCACTTTCCCTTGGATCCCATGAGCTTGTACTTTTCTGACCAGTCTGCTGTGTGGAAGCTTGTCAAAAGCCTTGCTAAAATCTATGTAGACGACATCAAATGTACAACCCTCGTCAACCCTCCTTGTTACCTCCTCAAAAAATTCAAGCAAGTTTGTCAGACACGACCTTCCCATAACAAACCCATGCTGACTGTCCTTGATTAATCCGTGCCTTTCTAAATGACGATTAATACTGTCCCTCAGAACTTTTTTCAATAATTTGCCCACCACTGAGGTTAGGCTAACTGGCCTGTAATTACTCAATCTATCCCTTTCTCCCTTTTTAAACAAAGCAACGGTACAACATTAGCAGTCCTCTAGTCCACTGGCACCACATCTGTCTAGAACTAGGGGGCATAGTCTCAGGATAAGGGGTCGGCCATTTAAGACCGAGATGAGGAATTTCTTCACTCAGGGGGTTGTGAATCTTTGGAATTCTCTGCCCCAGAGGGCTGTGAATGCTGAGTCTTTGAGTATATTCAAGGCTGAGAGAGATAGATTTTTGGACTCTAGGGGAATCAAGGGATAGGGAGATCACGCGGGAAAGTGGAGTTGAGGTCGATGGTCCGCCATGACCTTATTCAATGGTGGAGCAGACTCAAGGGGCTGCATGGCTTACTCCTGCTCTTATTTCTTACATTCTGAAATGTTTGGTGCATTGGTAGGCCTGCCAGAAAGACTGAATGCAATGTCAGGGAGCATGGAGGAGTCCAGCTCCAGCCTTGCACAGGCTTTGGGTAGAGCTTGGAGACCATCTTTTCCAGTGTGGAAGGGCTGGGCAGATCCATTAATGCATGTGGACCGAACCATCATGCTGCGTCTGATGGCCGAAGTCTCAGCATCCATTGCAGCACAAGCAGAAGCCGCCCAATGTCTGGTGCTGCAACGGAAGCTTAGACTGGTTTTACCAGTGTTAAAAGGAGCTTGCAGGGTGTCACAGCAGCCCAGCAGTCTGTACTCCATCAGATTATTAGGATTGCTGAAGCGCTGCCCCGGGGGGAGCGGCAGTGGATCTGTGAAGGACGACCCTACTGTCCTCTCTCAGGATGACAGCATTCATCCTCCCACCACTGCCACTCCGCCTGTGCCCTTGCTGTTGCCTGTCAGACAGCCAGCCCAGACTGCTGCCGCCCATGCCGAGCCGGTGCAGTCTGAAGCTGGGCCTACTAGGCCCAGAGCTCCTTGAGGTCATCCTGCAAGGCTATCTGCAGTCTCCCCCACTGAAAGTCAGCAGCCTTCCATCAGCCATGCTGCAGCCACTGGGCTAGCACAGCGCAGGAGCACAAGGATAGGCAAAGACACACGCAACAGAGTCACTAAGGGAATGCACAAGAGTGATTAGTTGATTTTTTGATATAATATTGGATGGATAGATGAACAAAGTTTGATTGGAATGTTTGCTTTGTCATAGCTTTTATTTCAGCATCATGGCCAAGAGGACGGTGTGATGGTCAGTAACAGAGGGAAGGTAAGGTGTGGGACTAATGTTGAAAGGGGAATTGGGGTTGCGTTCACTCTTAACGCAGTCAGATGATTCAATCCCCGATATCCCGGCTAGAAAGGGGCTGTCTGGGTTGCCTCCTTCCTTCGCAAGTAAAATCAAGGAAAACCCAAAGATGTTTTATAAATACATAAAGAGCAAGAGGATAACTAAAGAAAGTGTAGGGCCAAATAGAGACCAAAAAGGTAAGCTGTGTGTTGAGGCGGAAGACGTGGGTATGGTTCTTAATGAATACTTTGCGTCTGACTTCACAAAAGAGAGGGACGATAAGAACATAAGAAGTAGGAGCAGGAGTAGGCCATACGGCCCCTCGGGCCTGCTCCGCCATTCAATAGGATCATGGCTGATTCGAACCTTGACTCACGTCCACTTCCCTGCCCGCTCCCCGTAACCCCTAATTCCCTTATCAGCTAGGAAACTGTCTATCTCCTTTTAAAATTTATTTAATGTCACAGCTTCCACAGCTCTCTGAGGTAGCAAATTCCATAGATTTACCACCCTCTGAGTGAAGAAGTTTCTCCTCATCTCAGTTTTGAAACGGCAGCCCCTTATTCTAAGATTATGCCCCCTAGTTCTAGTCTCACCCATCAGTGGAAACATCCTCCCCGCATCCACCCCATCAAGCCCCCTCACAATCTTATATGTTTCGATAAGATCGCCTCTCATTCTTCTGAATTCCAATGAGTAGAGGCCCAACCTACTCAACCTTTCCTCATAAGTCAACCCGCTCATCTCCGGAATCAACCGAGTGAACCTTCTCTGAACTGCCTCGAGAGCAAGTATATCTTTTCTTAAATATGGAAACCAAAACTGTACGCAATATTCCAGGTGTGGCCTCACCAGTACCCTGTATAACTGAAGCAAGACTTCCCTGCTTTTATACTCCATCCCCCTTGCAATAAAAGCCAAGATTCCATTGGCCTTCCTGATCACCTGCTGTACCTGCATACTAACCTTCTGTGTTTCATGCACCAGGACCCCCAGATCCCTTTGTACTGTAGCACTTTGCAATTTCTCTCCATTTAGATAATAACTTGCTCTTTGAATTTTCTGCCAAAGTGCATAACCTCACACTTTCCAACATTATATTCCATCTGCCAAATTTCTGCCCACTCACTTAGCCTGTCTATGTCCTTTTGCAGGTTTTTTATGTCCTCCTCACTCACTGCTTTCCCTCCCATCTTTGTATTGTCGGCAAACTTGGATATGTTGAACCTGGTCCCCTCCTCCAAATCGTTAATATAGATTGTAAAGAGTTGGGGTCCCAGCACTGACCCCTGCGGAACACCACTAGTTACTGATTGCCAACCCGAGAATGAACCATTTATCCCAACTCTCTGTTTTCTGTTAGATAGCCAATCTCCCACCCATGCCAGTATATTACCCCAATCCTGTGATTGTAGTTCAGGAGGAGGAGTGTGAAATATTAGATGAGATAAACATAGTGAGAGAGGAAATATTAAGGCGTTTAGCATCTTTGAAAGTAAATAAATCGCCAGCCCCGGATGAACTGTATCCCAGGCTGTTAAGAGAAGCAAGGGAGGAAATAGCGGAGGCTCTGACCATCATTTTCCAATCCTCTCTGGCTACAGGTGTGATGCCGGAGGACTGGAGGACTGCTAACATGGTACCATTGTTTAAAAAGGGAGAAAGGGATAGACTGAATAATTACAGGCAAGTCCGCCTAACCTCGGTTCTGGGCAAATTATTGGAAAAAATTCTGAGGGACAATATTAAACGTCATTTAGAAAGGCACGGATTAATCAAGGACAGTCAGTATGGATTTGTTAAGGGAAGGTCGTGTCTGACTGACTTGATTGAATTTTTTGAGGAGGTAACAAGGAGGGTCGATGAGGGTAGCACGTATGATGCCGTCTACATGGATTTTAGCAAGGCTTTTGACAAGGTCCCACATTGCAGACTAGTCAGAAAAGTAAAAGCCCATGGGATCCAATGGAAAGTAGCAAGTTGGATCCAAAATTGGCTCAATGGCAGGAAGCAATAGGTCGACGGGTGTTTTTGTGACTGGAAGGCTGTTTCCAGTGGGGTTCCGCAGGGCTCAGTACTAGGTCCTTTGCTTTTTGTGGTATAGATCAAATGATTTAGACTTCAATGTAGGAGGAATGATTAAGAAGATTGCAGATGATACAAAAATTGTCTGTGTGGTTGACCGTGAGGAAGAAACTTGTAGACTGCAGGAAGATATCAATGGACTGGTCAGGTGGGCAGAAAAGTGGCAAATGCAATTCAATCCGGAGAAGTGTGAGGTAATGCATTTGGGAGGGCTAACAATGCAAGAGAATACACAATAAATTATACTGAGAAGTGTAGAGGAACAGAGGGACTGTGGAGTGCATGTACACAGATCCCCGAAGGTAGCAGGACAGTTAGAGAAGGTGGTTAAGAGGGCATTTGGGATACTTTCCTTTATTAGCTGTGGCATAGAATATAAGAGCAGGGAGGTTATGCTTGAACTGTATAAAACACTAGTTAGGCCACAGCTAGAGTACTGCGTACAATTCTGGTCACCACATTGCAGGAAAGCTGTGATTGCCCAAGAGAGGGTACAGAGGAGATTTACGAGGATGTTGCCAGGGCTGGAGAATTTTAGCTATGAGGAAAGACTGGATAGGCTGAGGTTGTTTTCTTTGGAACAGAGGAGGCTGAGGGGAGACTTAATTGAGGTGTAAAATTATGAGGGGCCTAGATAGTGGATAGGAAGGACCTTTTTCTCTTAGCAGAGAGGTCAATAACCAACGGGCACAGATTTAAAGTAATTGGTAGAAGGATTAGAGGGGAGTTGAGGAGAAATTATTTCACCCAGAGGGTGGTGGGGGTCTGGAACTCACTGCCTGAAAGGGTGGTAGAGGCTGAAACCCTCATCACATTTAAAAAGTACTTGGATATGCACTTGAAGCGCCGTAACCTACAGGGCTACGGACCAAGAGCTGGAAAGTGGGATTAGGCTGGATAGCTCTTTTTCATCCATCTCCAGCTTTTTCCAGTTCTGACAAAGGGTGATTGACCTGAAACGTTAACTCTGTTTCTCTCTCCACAGATGCTGCCTGACCTGCTGAGTATTTCCAGCATTTTCTGTTTTTATTTCCTCTTTTTCACTGCCTGGTTCAATGGAACTGCCCTCAGTTTGTTCCAGTTTTACCTAACTGATTGTAGCCAGGGTAGTTCTAGCAATAGTTTCCCTTCCCACCAGGCACCATTAACTCCAGGGTTCCCTAAGGCTCCTTCTTTGGTCCCATCCTTTTCCTTATCTACATGCTGCCCCTTGGTAACATCATTCGTGGATGTGGGTCAGCTGCCATATGCATGTTGATGACACCCAGCTCTATGTCTCCACCATCTCTCTTAACACCCCCACTTCCTCTGTGCTGTCAGACTGCTTGCTAACATCCAATCTTGGATGAACCACAGTTTTGTCCAGCTAAACATCGGGAAGACCAAAGCCATTGTCTTGAATCCTAGCATAACAAAGCCGTACCCTCGCTATTAACTCCATCCCCCTCTCCGGCCACCATCTCAGGCTGAACCAGACTGTTCTCAACCTTGATATCCTGTCTGGCTCAGAGCTGAGCTTCTGACCTCATATCCTCTCCATCACAAAGACCACTAGTTCCACCTCTGTAAACCCGTTCACCTCCTTCCCTAACTCGGCCCATCAGCCGCTGAAATCCATACGTTTGTACCTCCAAACTCAATTACTCCAATGTAGTCTTGGCCGGCCTCCCATCTGCCACTTTCTGTAAACTTCAGTTCATTGAAAACTCTTCTGCCCGTATCCAATCCCACAAAAAGAATGCTCACCAGTCACCATTAACCTATCTTCGCAGACATACATTGGCTCCCAGTCCCTCAATACATAAGAATTAAAATTTTCACTGTTGTGTTTAAATCTCTTTGCGACCTCACCTCCCCACCTCTGTAATCTTCTCCAGCTCTACAAATCCCTCTGAGCTCTCCATTCCTCTGACTCCAGCCTCTTGTGCATGCCTCCAGCGCCCCCCCCCACCCAACATGGCAGCACGGTGGCATAGTGGTTAGCACTGTTGCCTCACAGCGCCAGGGACCCGGGTTCAAATCCGGCCTCGGGTGACTGTCTGTGTGGAGTTTGCACATTCTCCCTGTGTTTGCGTGGGTTTCCTCCGGGTGCTCCGGTTTCCTCCCACAGTCCAAAGATGTGCGGGTTAGGTTGATTGGCCATGATAAAAAATTGACCCTTAGTGTTAGGGGGGATTAAATACGTGGGGTTACGGGGGTAGGGCTTGGGTGGGATGGCTGTCGGTGTAGGGACCGGGTGCCAGGGTTTGGATGATCAGCCATGATCTCGTTGAATGGCGGAGCAGGCTCGAAGGGCCGAATGGCCTACTCCTGCTCCTATCTTCTATGTTTCTATGTTTCTAACCCCGCTCGCCACCCATTTCCTTCCTAAGCCCCACCACCTCGCCTCCTCTCCTCGTCCTTTAAGCCACTCCTTAAAACCCATCTCCTTGACCAAACTGCTGAGTACACCTCCTAATATTTTGTTTTTTGGCTCAGTGCCCATTTCTTTTCCTTACACTTCTGCAAAGTGCCCTGGGACATTCTCTGCATTAAAAGTACGATATAAATACAAGTTCTTGTTCTTGTTCTCGGTACAGCCCGTTGCTACACCAGCCTCTGTGTAAGCAGACCCTATAAAATCTGCATCCATATTCATGCAAGAAGGGCATGAAGCACGCTTCGCCTCTGTCCTGTACCAGCAGGCCCCTCAATTATCACCACCATTACCCCTTCCTTAACAGTACTCATTGGCTCATCCTGTACTACCTCCTCAGCAGAAGTATCAAAATTGTTGCGTGTATCATACTTGTGAGCGTTTCAAACAATGAAATTTGATGCTCTGCCGACCGGCGTTCCTTTGATTCAGTTTGTGGGTAATTTGGTTCTTCTTGCTGTCTGAAGAGATGGGACATTATGAATAAAATAAGCACGCGCATCCATTTGAACACTACAATCGCATTACAAGCAATATTATGTGCTTTTGCTCAGCCACTCTATTGACGCATTGCTATAACATATCTTGTACATCATAGAATATCCTAACAATATGGTGTATAACATTAGTTCGATACTTCCTCCAATGTCTGAAAGTAACAGAAGTGAAAGTAGTGGGGTTATGTAAATTACATTATTGCCTAGTCTAGCCTCATCAGGAACTTGCAGAATGGGCGTGTAACTGGCAAATAGATTTCAGTGTAGTTAAGTGCGAGGTAGTGCATTTTAGTAGGAGGAATAAGGAGGCCACTTACTCCTTGCAAAATAAGAGTCTAAATGGGGTAGAGGCACAAAAGGATCTAGGGGTACAGATACACAAATCACTAAAAGTAGAAACGCAGGTTAAGAAAACCGTATAAAATATAGACAAAGCTCTGGGGTTCATTTCTGAAGGAATAGAATTGAAAAGCAGAGATGTTATGTTAAACTTATATAGAACCTTGGTTAGGCCACACCTAGAGTATTGTGCACAGTTCTGGTCTCCATATTACAAAAAAGGATATAGAGGCACTGGAGAAAGTGCAAAAAAGATTTCCAAGGATGATCCCAGAACTGAGAGGGTACAACCATCAGGGAAGACTGAACAGGCTGGGGTGCTTTTCTCCAGAAAAGAAAAGGCTGAGAGGTCTTGAAGATTATGAAAGGGTTTGATAGGGTCGACATAGTGAAGATGTTTCCACTTGTGGGGGAGCCCAAAACTAGGGGCCATAGTATTAAGATAGCCAGTAATAAATCCAATAAGGAATTCAGGAGAAACTTCTTTACTCAGAGAGTGGTGAGAATGTGGAACTTGCTACCACAGGGAGTGGTTTAGGTGAATAGCAGAGATGCCTTTAAGGAGAAGCTAGATAAATGCATGAGGGGAAAAGGGATAGAAGGATATGTTGATAGGGTGAGATGAAGTAAGGTAGGAGGAGGTTCATGTGGAGCATAAACACCAGCATAGACTGGCCTGTTTCTGTGCTGTAAAGTCCATGGCCCAGAACTTCGGGTCTCCACGGATGAGTACGCACGAGGTACTCACCCGTAGGCCGAATGGAAGTGCCGGTTTCCTGCATGCACTGCGCATGCGCGGGAAACCGGCACTTCCGTTCCCCTGAAAGAAGGGGTTCAGAGTTCGAACGCGTGCGCAGGAGAGGCTGCGCGTGCGCATTGAACTTGCGTTTTTTTTGCAGGTTTTCCCGGGAGGGTAAGTCTCCAGAAGTTACACATTTTAAAAGCCTGCTTTTTACAAGGTACTGTAAGTGGTGAATTAATTCAAATTAAAACATTTTTTCCACAGGTTTATTATTTTTAAATACTTTAAAGAAAGGTAAGTTTATTTTTAGCCCCATTAGAAAATAAAATTATTTTTTCAAAATTTTAAATTATTGTTTAAAATAGTTATTTCATGTAATTTATAGTTTATTTAAAAAATGTGATTTAAAAAAAATCTATTTGAAGATTTAGTGATGTTTTGGGGCTCGTAGTATTTCTAAGTTTGACAGCACTTCCTGTCAAACTTATGAATGAAGCATTCCCTGCTCCGATTGGCTCCCCATGGCCCACGTGATCCCAGAGGACGCATCGAACTAACTGCGCCCCTGGGATACGCAAGCACTGCGCGCCGGCAGTTGGAGGAGGCCCAGGATTGGAATCCCACGGGGGCCCACAGCTCAACGGCCGGCGCGCTAGGTAAGTGCAGGTCGGGGGCTTACACCCGCGGGAAGCCCCCGACCCGAATTTCTGGGCCCATGTAATTCTATGTAATTGAGTAAACTGTTACAAGTCTGGGGCTCCACCATCTGTTCAATGCTATTCCCTCTGGCTGTATGTAAGGTAAGACTTTAAATATAAGACCAGTAGGGATTAAGTCATAGTGGTTTGGCTCATGGAAATTCCTTCCTGCACTAAATTCTCTCATGACATGTATAATATAACTGCTATTTTCACTTAGTATTACCTAATTAGCTACATCTGTGCTTGTCACATTTCAGAATCTTTTTGACCATTTTTCCACAGAAAGGATTTGGAAAGAGTAACATTAAATGTTGTATTTTAAAGAATAACAACAACAACTTGCATTTCTATAGTGCCTTTGATGTAGATGGAGTCGATGGCGAGGGAACGGAGTTTGTGCCAGGGACCGAAGACAATGGCTTTTGTCTTCCCAATAAAGTATTTAGTTGGAGGAAATTTCTGCTCATCCAGGACTGGGTGTCGGACAAGCAACGTGATAAATCCAAGTTAGTGGAGGGGTTGAGAGAGGTGATGGTGAGATTGAGCTGGGTGTCCTCAGCATACATGTGGAGCCTGGCATTGCGTTATTGGATGATGTTGCCGAGGGGTGGCATGTTGATGAGAAATAGGAGGGGATTAGGGATAGATCCTTGAGGAACTTCGGCTGTAACAGTGCGGGAGCAGGAAGAGAAGCCATTGCATCTAGTCTATCGAGTCCAGTTAGAATTTTATAAGTTTTAATGAGATCCCCTCTCATTCTTCTAAACTCTAGCGAATATAAGCCTAATCGACCCAATCTCTCCTCATACGTCATTCCTGCCATCCCAGTTATCAATCTGGTGAATCTTCACTGCACTCTCTCCATGGCAAGAACATCCTTCCTCAGATAAGGCGACCAAAACTGCACACAATACTCAAGGTGTGGTATCACCAAGGCCCTGTACAACTGCAGCAAGACATCCTTGCTCCTGTACTCGAATCGTCTCACTATGAAGGCCAACATACCATTTGCCTTCTTAACCGCCTGCTGCACCTGCATGCTTACCTTCAGCGACTGGTGCACAAGGACACCCAGGTCTTGTTGCACTTCTCCTTTTCCCAATCTATTGCTGTTCAGATAATAATCTGCCTTCCTGTTTTTGCCACCGAAGTGGATAACTTCACATTTATCCACATTATACTGCATTTGCCATGCATCTGCCCAATCACCCAACCTGTCCAAATCATACTGGAGTTTCTCTGCATCCTCCTCACAGCACACACGCCCACCCAGCTTTGTGTCATCTGCAAACTTGGAGATATTACATCTAGCTCCCTCATCTAGATCATTAATATATATTGTGAATAGCTGGGGTCCTAGCACCGATCCCTGCGGTACCCCACTAGTCACTGCCTGCCACTCGGAAAAAGACCCGTTTATTCCAACTCTTTGCTTCCTGTCTGCCAACCAGTTCTCTATCCAAGGCAGTACCTTACCCCCAATCCCATGTGCTTTAACTTTGCATGCTAATCTCTTATGCGGGACCTTATCGAAAGCCTTCTGAAAGTCCAAATACACCACATCCACTGGTTCTCCCTTATCTATTCTACCAGTTACATCCTCAAAAAATTCCAGTAGATTAGTCAAGCATGATTTACCTCTTGTAAATCCATGTTGACTTTGTCCGATCCTGTCACTGTGTTCCAAGTGCTCTGCTATTACATCTTTTATAATGGACTCTAGCATTTTTCCCACTACCAATGTCAAGCTTACCGGTCTATAATTCCCCGTTTTCTCTCTACCACCTTTTTTAAATAGTGGGGTTACATTAGCTATCCTCCAATCCATGGGAACTGTTCCAGAGTCTATAGAATTTTGGAAGATGACCAGCAATGCATCTACTATTTCTAGGGCCACTTCCTTAAGTACCCTAGGATGTAGATTATCAGGCCCTGTGGATTTATCGGCCTTCAATCCCGTCAATTTCCCTAACACCATTTCCCTACAAATACTGATTTCATTCAATTCCTCCCTCTCATTAGACCCTATGTTCCCCGACATCTCTGGGAGGTTATTTGTGTCCTCCTTTGTGAAGACAGAACCAAAGTATGTATTTAATTGGTCTGCCATTTCTTTGTTCCCCATTATAAATTCCCCTGATTCTGTGTCATGGCAGATCCACGCCCCGGGGAGAGAACCTACAGATTTTTGGACCAAGCATTGGAGGCAGTGGTCTTCGCTGTGGAGAGACGGAGGGCGGTGCTGTACCCGGCAAGTAGCAGGAGGCCCTCGCCGCAAGTCTTCCGTGCCATGTGGAGGGAGGTTGCTCAGCATGTCTCGGGCAGCACCGTGGTCCCCAGGACCCACACACAGTGCAGGAAGAAATTTAACAACTTCACTCGGGTGGTCAGGGTGAGTCAATGCTTCAACACATGCTACATACCACCATCTGAAACCACAGTCTGCACACACTGCCCAAAGCACCACACCCCCAGCACTCACCCAACAACAATCTCCACCTACCAACACTCACACCCACATCTCACACCTCACACACAATGTCAGCTGTTCAACTATGACAGGCATATCACCCAAACACATTGCTCCACACTCACTCACAGACTTTCCTTTCCTTTCTCTTGCAGGCCAAGGTGGCTCACAACAGGAGGGAGCAGGAGCGCACAGGCGGGGGACAAGCCAACACCCAACCACTGTCTACGCTGGAAAATAGACTGCTGGAGATTATTGGGCGCCAGGTGATGGACACCATGGCTACCAGTGACGTTGACCCCCTTGGGGACAACAACGGTATGTTCATCCCTACTCCTTCTTCTCACATCCCACTTCCCCCTCACCCCACAAGCCTTTCGCACTTTCCAGCTAATCATGTTGTATGCATGCATTGTTCCCTTCCTGCCCTCCTCTCCTCACTTTAATTCGACTCTTGTGCCTTTATGCTTTCAGATAATGAGCAAGCACCTGAGCAGCCTGTCCCTGAGGGCACCATTGAGAATGAGGGGGGAGAAGAGGAGGAGGAAGAACACACCACATCACTGCATGTCTCACCCGCAGGTACCAGCTCAGATACTGGCACTACGCATTCTTTAGGGGCTAGTATAGTAGCGGGATCTGCACAGGATGATGCATCGAGAATGAGTGGGCTACAGCAAGGCCGGGGGAAAGCTCTGCGCACATCATGGAGCCCATTATTTGCAGTCTTCAAAGGATGATAGACTCCCAGAGAGACCGTGACAACCCAGACCTGATGCCGTGTGTGATGGGCAATCTGGCAGCTTCCATTGCAGCACAGGCGGAAGCCACACAACGTCTTAGTGCTGTAATGCAGTCTATGCTTGGTGCCATTCAATCTCAGACTGCTTTCATGCCATCTCAGCTTGATGCCACGCAAGCTCTGACTGCTGCCATCGTGACTGGGTCTACCACCATTGACTAGGGCTTTCACGGTGTTGCAGCAGGCCAGCAATCTGTGCTCCAACAGATTGCTAGGGATGCTGAGGTGCTGCCCCGGGGGAGTGGCAGTGGGCCAGTGGAGCAGGAACCTGCTGTCCTCTCTCAGGATGACAGCATTCCTGCTCCCACTACAGGCACTCTGCCATTGCCCTTGTCACTGCCTGTCATCCAGCCAGCCCAGACTGCTGCCGCCCATGCTGAGGTGGTGCAGTCTACAGACGGGCCTTCCAGGCCCAGAGCTGGTCGAGGGCGTCCTGCAAGGCCATCTGAAGTCTCCCGCACGGACACTCAGCAGCCTTCCACCAGCCCTGTTGCAGCCACTCAGTGGGCCAACACTTTGTAGGAGCACTAGAGTAGGCAAAGGCACAGTAACGACAGGCACTAAGGAATTGCACAAGGGTGAATAGTTAATATTGTTGTTGTAAATATGTGTTAACTGATACATTTATTAATTCAGTTTGAATTATTTTGTGGTGTGTCTCATTTCAGCTTTGCGCTGTAAAGTGGCCTGTGACACGAATGGAATGATGGAGATGTGGTGAGCAATGGGAATCTGAAATTTAATTTATTGGAACCGCAGTCTGATGAGGCAGTCACGGACCGCCCTTCCAGAAGGCCGATTGAGTGGCTGCCTCCTCCCTCACTCCTGTTCCTCCTCCTCGTCCTCCTCCTCTCCCTCTTCCTCCTCCTGAGGTGGTCCCGCAATCCCTGGTGGCAAGGGCTGGTCCCTCATGATGGCCAAATTGTGGAGCTTGCAGTAGACGACGACAAAATGGGACACCCACTGAGCCGAGTACTGGAGGGCTCCTCCTGAGCGGTTAAGGCAGCGGAACCGTTGCTTGAGCACCCCGATGGTCTGCTCGATGATGTTCCTGGTAGCAGCATGGCTCTCATTATATGAGTGCTGGGCAGGAGTGTTGGGGTTGCGGAGGGTTGTCAAGAGCCAGATGGAGAGCGGATAGCCCTTGTCTCCAACCAGCCAGCCGCGAGTTTGATGTGGTGGCTTGAAGAGTGCTGGCACACTAGTCTAGTGCAGGATGAAGGCATCGTGGCTGCTGCCAGGATAGCGGGCATTCACATTGAGGATTCGCTGTCTGTGGTCGCACACCAACTGCACATTAAGTGAGTGGTAACCTTTGCGGTTACAGAAGATGTCAGGATTGCTATGCGGTGCCCGCAAAGCCATGTGGGTGCAGTCTATGGCGCCCTGCACCATGGGGAATCCCGCTACCCTGGCAAAGCGACATGCACGCTCGTCCTGCTTCTCTCTGGTGATGGGGAAGGAAATGTGGTCCCTTCTCCTACTGTAGAGAGCCTCTGTGACCTCCTGTTGCAGACTGGAAGGATCCACTGGCGAAGAAATTGAGGGCGACGGTGACCTTGACTGCCATTGAGAGAGCCGTGGTCATCCTGATCTGAGGCTCGAAGTCTGGTTGCAGGAGGTGGCAGAGTTCGGTGACCACCTCCTTGGTAAAGCGGGGCCTTCTAATACACTGCTCCTCGTTTAATTGAAGGTAGGAGAAGTGCTGTCAGAATACCCTCAGAGGGTAAGGCCTCCTGTTGAGAGCCCTGATGGCCCTCCGCCTCCCCCCTCTGGCCACATGTTCCAGTCTTTCTCGTTGCCTGCGCTCCGTCGCTGTAGATACTGGAGGGCGAGGTCGACTGCCAGTACCGTCCCCATTAATGTAAGCCAAGTGTAGCACTTTGGTATGTTGAGAGAATAAATGTAACTAATATTTAGGAGCCACAACACTCTGGAGACTAAACAACCTTTATAATGACTGAATTAAACTGTTGCACAATGTCAAACTGACAAGGAAGCAGTGAAACAGCACTAACCTGAGAGCTGCGACTCATCACTCATGATCCCTTTGAGTGGCACCCCTGGAGCCGGCTACCGACTGGTTCAAACCTTCTCTCCCTGTCGCTGTCGGGGGGAGGTGCTAAGGCAGGGGGTGACAATCAATTTTGCAGATCAGGCGGTTAGTGAGCGTTGCACGCTCACTGATGCCACAATCTGCCTGATGCTGAAGTCCCCGGCGCTAACTCGTAGCGGTGGTGCTACAGGGGGCCGGATTTGGCGTGAATCACTGGATTCACCTCACCGCAGCGCTACTGCCTTAGCCAGGCACTAACTGGAGGCACTAAAGTACCAAATTTCTCCCCCTTAAAGATCCCTGTTGATGGCTGTGAACAGTGAAGGAGATAAAGTAGAGACAGGCACATAGTGAGGTTTTTAAAACAGGATGTTCTACAGGAATTCAGGTTTGTTGAAGAACACCGTGAAGCAGTGATATCCAGCAAAGGGCAAAAAAATGGACACATTGCAGGGAGTAATTAGAAATGAGTTTAAGTCAAGCTAGATGATTGATGAGGGGGAGTGTAGTAAATTGAGTATTTTTGTATTATTACACAAGGACATGTTGTACTAATTGAACTAAGTAAATCTGATCATAATTGTTGCTTTGTGTATTCAAAGACAATAAAATAAAAAGCTTAATGAGTCACATCAAGCTTTATCTCACCAACTGTTTGCTCAGTCCCCTTTCAATGAGATTGATGAAGAACACATGAATGACATGAATATCTGATCTGGTCACAGGGTAGTAGTATTATTGTTACTCTTCCAGGTTACACTATCATGCAAGTAGCTATAGGGCAGTGTGGGTCCCATGAAAGTAAGATGCAAATGGGATTGACTGATACCACTGAATCTGACTATGTAACAGTACATGTCGTGAGCTTTGAGTATTTCTTTTGCAGCTAAGTTTTTTCTTTATATCTCTTGGTTTGTGCTGCTGTTTTACAATAATATTGTTGCCTTACCTTCCTGTTCCTTTTTTGAGGAATGCAACTTCTCTCGGACATCCAACCAGGTCCGTGGCACTTTTTTGACTCTGTTCCTGACTTACTGCTCTTGGGGACGTGGGCAATGCTGGCAAGGCCACATTTACTTGCCACCTCTAGTTGCCCTGAGAAAGTAATGATGCGTCTTCTTTTTGACCAACTCTTTTTACAATGCGTGGCTTGCTATGCCCATTCAAAGGGCATTAAGAGTCAACCAGATAGCGTGGGACTGGAGGCCCTTGTAGGCTAGACCAGTTAGAGGTTTCTTTCCCTGAAGGTATCAGTGAGCCTCGGTTCTCACTAATTATGGGTTCACGAAACCCTTGCTTCTCTAATTCTGGCCTTTAACTAATTCCTACCTCATGCCACCATTGGAACTCTCTCCCTAGTCCCTTTTGCCTCCCTAGCTCTCTTTCCATCTTTAAAAATCTTCTCAAAAGACATCTCTTTAGGCAAGCTTTCTGCCCCATTTCCTAATTTCTCTCTTCTTGGCTCGGTGTTCATTTCCAATAACCACCTGTAAAACTCTTTGGGACTGCTGGCATGGGCACGATGGGTGAATGGCCTCCTTCTGTGCTGTATGATTCTATGATTTTTTTTTATGTTAAAGGTGTTATATAAGTTCAAGTTGTTGTCAGCAGGAAGTTCCCGCAATTTCATTAGTAGGTCATAAATATTGATTTAAAAGGGCACTTATTCCATTTTTCTCAAGCAAAAATATGCCTGAAAAGTCAGTGCAAAGTTCAGTCAAAATACTGGTTTTACTGCTATCAAAATTATGCAAATAACCTGAAAGGCACAACAAAATACCAATGTGCTAACTTGCAAATGATACAACTCGTATTGGGTTGACGATTCAAGTCCAGTCAGGCTTGAGTTTTAATTGAGCTGCTCTCTCAAGAACCACAAAGAAAAACCTGATTTACAGAGCAGGCCCTGGATCCGGTCGTACACTCTGTAATGGTGCGATGTGAGCAGATTTAGTTGAGTGCGTTTGGCCCCCAACAATTCAATGGCAATAACCACGGCAGGAAGCCAGGGGTCGAGACAACAAAGTGTTATCGCGGTTTGGGATCTTTCGACCATTTCTCCACAGAAAGGATTTTAAAAAACAGTTCTTTTAACTGTGGGGATCAATTTTAATTCGACGGCAGGGTGGATACCTGGCAGGCGGGCCATTAAAAATGAGCACGTTACTTCCCCGCTCGCATCCCGACTCGTTCCGACTGTTTAAGATGTTAACCTACAGGAATTTCCAGACAGATGAGGCACCAGCCCAAAGCAGGCGGGAACCTCATAAATTTATACAATGTCAATAGGACCGCGATGCAATTTTAACCAGGGCCTGAGCGGTGAAGCCACTGCGGCTTTCCCGCTAGGTAGCACCAGGGCTGCAGCTGGTGTGAAGGCAGAAGAGGCTCTTCCGGTAAATCGAGAACTTTCTTTCATGGGGCCAGGAGTAGCATGAGTGCTCCTCCAGACCCACAAGGACAGTCAATGACTCCCCTGCCCCAGGATCACACCTTCTTCCTCCTTCTTTGCTACGAGACCCTCCCAAAACCCCCCTCTCTGCCACTTACCTGGAAGTTGGCTGGCGATGAGGGCCGTCCAATCTTCCAAGGGCATGCCGGCAGCCGCTCTGCACCCTCTTCATGTCAGTTCCTGGTGGGAAGTGGATAGCAGCATGTGAATGAGGCTCGGGAGCTCAAATAGCCAGGGTCTGAATTTTAGGCCAGTGAGTTTGCGTTTTGCAACCATTTCAGCCCCGCACACCCAAAACCCGTTCTAGGCTAAAATTGAGCCCAGTCTGTTTTAAATGCTTAAGTGTATTGCTACAAGTAAACAAAAAAGGGTCTGAGACAATAGGTAGTTTAGATGCCAATGAGCTAGTCTTGTTGCTTCAGGATAGATTGTATATATTAAGCAATTTGGTGGCTTGTCTTCATAATTGATAAACAGTTCACATCCATTTCGGAAAGTTATTGACCTCTTTCTGACTGTGAACATTGAGAAAATAAAGCAACATGTCAGACACGGAAAAGATCTTTTGCAACAGACGTGGCAGTTTTGGGAAGAATGGTCCTAAGAAAGGCAGGCTGAAAAAAGTCAGGCTACAGGGGGGTCATTCTGTTTAAGTTAAAGAAGATGATGTACGGTAGTACAGACGGGCTGCATAGTACATTCATTGTTTTCATGTGATCACGTGGGGATCAGTTATATTACAAAAAAGTGAACCTGATCATAACTATTGCTCTGTATGTTCACCTTACTGTGGAATAAAGTAGCTTAATGATTTGAACCAAGCCTTGCTTCATCTGGTGGTAACTTGGTGCACAGATTGGAGAGATTAAGGAACGACATGGATATCCAGTTCAGGTCACAAGGCGGGGGGGGTCCCACTATTGTAAACATAGATGCAGGGCAGTGCGAATCAACTCCCATAAAAGTAAGATGCAATGAGCACTTTCAATAGTAATTTTCAAAAGGGAATTGGATATATTCTTTAAAAGGAAATATTTGCAGGGCTATGGAGAAAGAGAGTGCAGATTATTATTGCCTTGTGCCATGTTTAGATAACGGCCCAGAAATTCGGGTCGGAGGCTTCCCGCGGATGCAAGCCTCCGACCTGCACTTACCTAGCGCGCCGGCCGTTGAGCTGTGGGCCCTCGTGGGATTCCGATGCTGGGCTTGCTCCAACTGCCGGCACGCAGTGCTTGCGTATCCCAGGGGCGCAGTTAATTCGATGCGTCCCCTGGGATCACGTGGGCCATGGAGAGCCAATGGTAGCAGGGAATACTTCATTCATAAGTTTGACACGAAGAGCTGTCAAACCTATAAATACTATGGCCTAGAAATTCAGTTGGTAGCGCCAGCCGCTAGCGCCTTAAGAGGCTGATAAGTGGGGCGCGAAGCGGCTAGCGCCCGGGCGCAACGCGATCTGCGCCTCTCGCGAACTTGAGTGAAGATTTAGCGGTGGCGCAAAACCGCAACACCTGCTCAGCTGCGCGAGCAGATCCTGACGTCATTTCATGGTGCAACGCCCTTGGTGCACCCCGAAGCGGAACTTCAGTGGCGCCCCCCTTCTTTCTGCCTGGCGCTCGCAGCGACTGGTTGAGTGGAACGGTTCCCAGTCGCTGTGGGGCTGGGGGGGGGGCGCTATTTAAAGGGGTATCTTTGTGGTATCCATTTTTGGACCACTCCTGTGTGAGAGAGAGAGAGACAAAGGGAGAGAGCTTTCTGCTTTGACTCAGCGCTCGCACAGGTACTTCTGGCTTCAGGCCAGAGCTTTGCAGTTGGATTTATTTTTCAGTGCCATAGCCTTGAGTGGCCACATATAATGGGGGCTGCAATGGGTGGAAAAGTTGGGTTTCTGCATTGCATTGAAAGGGCTCAGAGACACCGAGAGAGAGTGCCAATCATGGCCAGACGGAGAAGGGCCAACAGGCGTTGGCACAGGAGGCCTTACCCTCCCAGGGTATACCGTCAGCACTTCTCCTACCTCAACATGTCTGAGGAGCAGTGTATTCGGAGGCTTCGATTCAGAAGGGAGGTGGTCACTGAGATCTGCCACCTGCTTCAGAGAGATCTGCAGCCTCAGCTGAGGAGCAGGACGTCTCTGTCGGTGGCAGTGAAGGTGACAGTGGCTCTCAACTTCTATGCCACCGGCTCCTTCCAATCTGCTACTGGGGACATAGCCACTGTCTCCCAGTTCGCGGTGCATTGCTGCATCCGCCAGGTCACGAATGCCCTCTTCAGAAGGAGACGTCAGTACATTTCCTTCCCCATGACCCTGGACAAGCAGTAAGAGCGTGCCATGGGATTTGCAAGAATAGCGGGCTTCCCCATGGTCCAGGGCGCCATTGACTGCACGCATGTTGCTTTGCGGGCACCTCTAGAGAATGCCGAGGATTACCGCAACCGGAAGGGGTACCATTCGCTGAACATGCAGTTGGCGTGTGACCACAGGCAGCTCATACTAGCTGTCAATGCTCGCTTTCCAGGCAGCAGCCACGACGCCTTCATCCTGCGCCAGACTTCAGTGGCAGACATTTTCGAAGCCCCGGCTCACCCAGGAGGCTGGCTTCTCGGGGACAAGGGCTATCCTTTGTGCACCTGGCTGATGACCCCGCTCCATGCGCCCACCAGCCCTGCTGAAGAACGATACAATGACAGCCATCAAGCAACCAGGAACATCATTGAGCACACGATCGGCGTGCTGAAGCAACGGTTCTGCTGTCTGGACCATTCCAGGGGAGCCGTACAGTACTCGCCTGAGCGAGTCTCCCATTTCGTTGTAGTGTGCTGCATGCTGCACAACCTGGCTATCCTCAGGACTCAGCCACTGCCAGCAGACATTGGAGCACCACCAGAGGAGGAGGAGGAGGAGGAGGAGCACCAAGACGGGAGGGAGGCACAAAGTGCAAGGGCCATCCGTCGGCGGCTTATTGCAAGTCGGTTCTAGGCCCCCTCTCAGGGAATGGCTTGTGCCATTGAAAGAACATGAATGGAGCCGCTCCGCAAACCCTGTGGCGGTCAAGGCAACAAATAGTTCAAAGTGCAAACATGCACAATCTGAATAAAGACAATTTTTTATTTAACAAACTCTGGGCCCTTCCTGCATGACAAACAAATACAGAGAAACCCCCCAAAAAACAGTCAGACATATAACTGGCTCTCACAACCTGGAGACAATGAACAAAACAGTAAAACAAGAATTACCATGATCCTTGACCTTCATAAAAAACAAACACAACATCCTCGGCCTTCAGAAAAACAAAAACAACATCCTCGGCCTTCAGAAAAACAAAAACAACATCTTGCCACACCTCCTACTTTTCGGCCTGCAAGGGTGATCTGCCTCGCTTACGAGATTGGCCCCTTCCCGCCATGCAGCTCCTTCGCAATGGGACCCCAGTGGCTGCAGCAAGGCTGGGGGAAGGCTGCTGAGGGTCAGATAGTGAGTCGGCAGATGCCCTTGGGGGATGGCCTGGACCAGCTCTGGGCCTGGAGGGCCCGGCTGCTGACTGCTCCAACTCTGCTTGGGTGGCAGCAGTCTGTCCTACGGGTGGTGGCAGCTACAGTGGAGGAGTGACAGTGTTGGCAGCAGGAATGCTGCCAACCTGACAGAGCACAGGCACTCCCTGGTCGGACGAGACACTGGCACTGGCACGGGCCAGCACTGAAGCATGCGCAGCAACCTGCTGAAGCACAGACTGCTGGGCTGCTGCGGCGCGGCGAGGGCCCCGGCGATTCCTGGCCGATCCAGCGAGGGTGGCAGCAGTTAGTGCTCGTGTGGCCCTGATCTGTGTCTGCATCAGACCAGCCAGTGACTGCATGGCACGACTAAGCACTTGGCTGGAAGCGGCATGTGATGCAGCGACGTCCTGCTGACTCCTAGCCTGTGCTGCCCCGAATTCCTGTACACTCCTTGCCAGTGACTCTATGCAGTCAGGCATCCTTGCCACTGCAGCCATGAGCTCAATGTGCCTGCGCTCAGCCTGGGCACCCATTTCACCAAGGAGCCGCACCTCCTCTGCGCTCACTGTAGCAGGACTGGAGGCCGCGCTCACCCTCCGGGGAGAAGGCCGCTGAGCTTCCCTACCCCTCCCGCGTTGCTGCAGCCCGCTGGGCCCCGGAGCTTCACCCTCCTCAGACCCTTCCCCCCCCGCTCCCCTCCAAGGAAGACGTGTCCCCATCATGGCCATGGGCTGCCTCGGCTGAGGGTGGCACTGATGGTCCGGCTTCCTCTTCCTCCTCCTCGCCTTCCGATTCACTCACAGTGCCAGCTTGAGGGCCCGCCTCCTCACCTGGCAATTCAGCATCTGAAAGCAGGGAGGCACAAGAGTTGCTTTAGAGTGAGGACAGGGCGGCAGCGAGGGAGGCATGAGTGCTGCTATGCACTGCATTGGTTCGAGAGTGGCAAAGGATGCTGGTGTGAGGCACAAGTGGAAAGAGAAGGGCAAAAAGGTGATGACCTTACCATTGCTGTCCAGAACGGGGTCGGCATCTCCAGTGGCGACGGGGCCACGGGGCCAATCAGCCGGCCTGCCATGATCCGCTCCACTCGCTGCTCCAGGTCACTGAGGTCTTTAAGTTCAGCACGTCCTCCCCCGGTCCGTCGCTGCTGCCTCATATTGTGGGCCAGCTTGCCCTGCAAGAGAAAGGACGGGCTCTGAGTACAGTGTGAAGCCCTGATCTTGGCTGCACTGCCTCCCATGGTAGAATAGCCCTTACAGTGTGTAAAGTGGTGAATGTGCATGTGAGTTTCATGAAAGGCCCCTAGGAGTTGGATGAGGGCTGGGCATTGGGGCTTTCAGGACCCTTTGGCCATAAAGTGAGGTGCACATGCAGGGATGAAGAGGATACTGGAAAGGGTACTCACCCTGACAACCTGAGTGAGGTCATTGAACTTCTTTCTACATTGCGTTGGTGTCCTGGGGACCATGCTGCTGGAGGTCACTCTGTGTGCCACCTCCCTCCAAGCTTTTCTATATGCGCAGGGCAGCGGCCTCCTGCCACTGTCAGGAAAGAGGATAGGTCACCCGCGCTCCACTGCGCCAACCAGAACCTTCAGGGCACCCTCACTGAAGCGCTGCGCTCGCTCCCTAGCCTTCTCCATGGTCGTGGGCATAGCGTTGTCGAAGCAGGTCTGTCCAGGCCTAGAATCAGGCCTCCAGTGTGCAGGGCGTGGCTGCAAACCAAATCGACCCTCCCCCTTTAAGAGCAGACCGGTGCCAGCGTGTCTGCCTGCAATCGATAACTCGCCACACCTGCGCTGCGCCCGCCCTCGGTGGTAGTGCTTCGGCTCGCCGGCTTAGCGCCTTATGATAGTCGTGCACCGCCTGCTTTAGCGCAGCAGCAACCTCTTGGGGCGATGCAACTCAATTTCGGCGAAGGTGGCGCTAAGTTGCGCTGGGCACTAAATTTAGCGAACGCCCGGCTGTAGCGCCCCAAATGTGGCGATACTGAATTTCTAGGCCTATAAGCCCCAAAAATCACTAAAACTTCAAATAATTTTTTTTTTAAATCACATTTTTAAAATAACTATAAATTACATGAAATAACTATTTTAAACAATAATTTAAATTTTTGAAAAAATTAATTACATTTTCTAACGGGGCTAAAAATAAATTTACCTTTCTTTAAGTATTTAAAAATAATAAACCTGTGGAAAAAATGTTTTAATTTTAATTAATTCACCACTTACCTTGTTATAAGCAGGCCTTGCCCCTGCTTTTTAAAAGTGTAACTCCTGGAAACTTACCCTCCCGGAGAAACCTGCAAAAAAAACGTAAGTTCGATGCGCACGCGCTGCCTCTCCGGCACACGCGTTCTACCTGTCAACCCCTTCTTTCAGGGGAACGGAAGTGCCGGTTTCCCGCGCATGCGCAGTGCATGCACGAAACCGGCACTTTCGTTGGGCCTACGCGTGAGTACCCCATGCATATTCACGCGTTGGGACCTGAATTTCTGGGCCAACATCTTTATACAATACATTGCTTCATGGGCCACATAGGTGTGGGACACATATAGGGCTGGATTTTCCAAGCTCCGAGGAGGCAGGCATGGAGGCAGGACTGCTGGTAAAGTAGTCCTGCCTCCATGCCTGCCTCCTCGGGGCTTGGAAAATGGCACTAATCCTTTTTTCTGCCTGTTAACTACCTGTTAACTGCCTGTTAACAGGCAGAAAAAAGGATTAGTGCCATTTTACCTTCACAGGTGAAGGCTTCCCGACCTCAGAGAACCCTGCCGGGTTGGAGGAGACGTGAAGGAGGTCTGCGGTGGTCGGAGGCACCTGGAAGTAAGATGTAGAGGTGAGTGATGGCTGCAAGTGTGGAGTGGTAAGTATGTAAGGTGAGTGATAAGTGTAAAAAAAAATGTTCACTTACCTTGTTTTCTTCCTACCACCTTCATCCTCTCTGGATCGGGAGACCCGACATCCTCGTTGTCGATTTCAGAGACTGGCTGTTGGATCCTGCGAACCAACAGCCATCTGAAATCGACAAAGTTGAAAGGTTTGATGAGTCCTGAACACAAGGACTCATCAAACTACAGAGACTATCAGTGTTTGACAGCTTCACAGAGCTGTCAAATGCAGACATTTCTTCCAAGAAGTCTTGACAGATAGCATGTCTGACGTTGACGTGTTCTGTCAGTGACTTCCTCCCTAATTGGCCTGCTGAGCCCGCAGGTCTGGTTGGTCAGACGAGGATGGAGGCGGGACATTGACACGACAAGCAGCAGTCCCGCCTCCAACTCGCCTCCATTGAGAAAATCCAGCCCATAAGCTTAGATTTTCCAACGGCATTAATTAATGACAGGATTAACCTGCTTATACAAACAAATTAACACCTGCAATAAAATAGGCCAAACAGAAAATCTAGGCTAAAAAGTTTAATCAATGTTGCAATTACTTTGCATATATCTAAAGTTCGCACCAAGTCCCGTCCACCCATCACCCCTGTGCTCGCTGACCTACATTGGCTCCCTGTTAAGCAACGCCTTGATTTCAAAATTCTCATCCTTGTTTTCAAATCCCTCCAAGGCCTCGCCCCTCCCTATCTCTGTAATCTCCTTCAGCCCCACAACCCCCCACCGAGATATCTGTGCTCCTCTAATTCTGCCCTCTTGAGCATCCCTGATTATAATCGCTCAACCATTGGTGGCCGTGCCTTCTGTTGCCTCGGCCCTAAGCTCTGAAATTCCCTGTCTAAACCTCTCCGCCTCTCTATCTCTCTTTCCTCCTTTAAGATGCACCTTAAAACCGACCTCTTTGACCAAGCTTTTGGTCACCTGCTCTAATTCCTCCTTATGTGGCTCGGTGTCAAATATTTTGGCTTATAATACTCCTGTGAAGTGCCTTGGGACGTTTTACTACATTAAAGGTGCTATATAAATACAAGTTGTTGTTGCTGATGAGACTAACAGATATTAATGTTCTGATTCACAGTTTATCCATGAATGAGAGAGCAGCACTAAGAATAGCACTTTCTGCACCTTGTGAAGCTACAACACAGGTCTACATGCACGCTAAACAGACGAAGCAGCAGGCTATAGACAGAGCTAAGCGATCTCACAACCAACGGATCAGATCAAAGATCTACAGTCCTATCACATCCAGTCGTGAATGGTGGTGGACAACTCCTGCCCAACGAGGAAGGTGGCATGGCTGGATCTAGTCCTGGGGAATGAAGTGGGTCAAGTGGAGAATGTCACAGTCGGGGAGCATCTCGGGAATAGTGATCATACTATTGTAAAGTTTAGGGGAACGGTAACATAGTGGTAATGTTACTGGACTAGTAATCCAGACACCTGGACTAATGATCCAGAGACGTGAGTTCAAATCCCACCACGGCAGCTGGGGAATTTAAATTCAGTTAATTAAATAAAATCTGGAATAAAAGGCTAGTATCATTAATGGTAACCATGAAACTATCAGATTGTCGTAAAAACCCATTTGGTTCACTAATGTCCTTTAGGGAAGGAAATCTTCCCTCCTTACCTGGTCTGGCCTAGATGTGACTCCAGACCCACAGCAACGTGGTTGACTCTTAACTGCCCTCTGAAATGGCCTAGCAAGCCACTCAGCTGTAACAAACCGCTATGAAACACAATAATAAGAATAAAACCGGATGGACCACCCAGCATCAACTTTGGCACCGGCTACAGACACGGCAATGGCACACCCAGCTCAGTTGACCCTGCAAAGTCCTCACCAACATCTGGGGACTTGTGCCAAAATTGGGAGAGCTGTCAAGCAACAGCTTGACATAGTCATACTCACAGAATCATATCTTTCAGCCAAAGTCCCAAACTCCTCCATCACCATCCTTGGGTATGTCCTGTCCCACCGGCAGGACAGACCCACCAGGGGTGGCGGCACAGTGGTATACAGTCAGGAAGGAGTGGCCCTGGGAGTCCTCAACATTGACTCCACACCCCATGAATTCTCATGGCTTCAGGTCAAGCATGGGCAAGGAAACCTCCTGCTGATTATCACCTACCGCCCTCCCTCAGCTGATGAATCAGTACTCCTCCATGTTGAACACCACTTATCCTCACCAATCTACCTGTCGCAGATGCATCTGTCCATGACAGTATTTGTAGCAGTGACCACCGCACAGTCATTGTAGAGATGAAATCCCATCTTCACGCTGAGGACACCCTCCATCATGTTGTGTGGCACTACCACCGTGCAAATTGGATAGATTCAGAACAGATCTAGCAGCTCAAAACTGGGCATCAGCACAATTGTATTCCATCATAATCTGTAACCTCATGGCCTGGCATATCCCTCACTCTACCATTACCATCAAGCCAGGTGACCAATCCTGGTTCAATAAGGAGTGTAGAAGAGCATGCCAGGAGCAGCACTAGGCGTACCTAAAAATGAGGTGCCAACCTGGGGAAGCTGCAACACATGCATGGTAAAAAGCGGAAGCAGCATGCTATAGACAGGGCTAAGCGATCCCACAATCAGCGGATCAGATCAAAGCTCTGCAGCCCTGCCACATCCTGTCATCAATGGTGGTGGACCATTAAACAACTAACGGGAGGAGTAGGCTCCATGAACATCCCCATCCTCAATGATGGTGGAGCCCGGCATGTGAGTGCAAAAGACAAGGCTGAAGCGTTTGAAACCATCTTCAGCCAGAAGTGCCGAGTGGATGATTAATCTCGGCCTCCTCCTAAGGTCCCCACCATCACAGAAGCCAACCTTCAGCAAATTCGATTCACTCCACATGCTATCAAGAAATGGCAGCGCGCACTGAATACAGCAAAGGCTATGGGCCCCGACAACATCCCAGCTGTCGTGCTGAAGACTTGTGCTCCAGAACTAGCCGCGTCTCTAGCCAAGCTGTTCCAGTACAGCTACAACACTGGCATCTACCCGACAATGGAAAAGTGCCCAGGTATGTCCTGTCCACAAAAAGCAGGACAAATCCAACCCGGTCAATTACCGCCCCATCAGTCTACTCTCAATCATCAGCAAAGTGATGGAAGGTATCATTGACAGTGCTATCAAGCAGAACTTACTCATCAATAACCTGCTCACTGATGCCCATTTTGGGTTCCGCCAAAACCACTCAGCTTCTGACCTCATTACAGCCTTGCTCCAAACATTGACAAAGGAGCTGAATTCCAGAGGTGAGGTGAGAGTGACTGCCCTTGACATCAAGGCAGCATTTGACCGAGTGTGGCATCAAGGAGCCGTAATAAAACTGAAGTCAATGGGAATCGAGGGGAAAACTCTCCACTGGCTGGAGTCATACCTAGCACAAAGGAAGATGTTTGTGGTGGTTGAAGGTCAATTATCACAGCCCCAAAGCATCGCTGCAGGATTTCCTCAGGGCAGTGTCCTAGGCCCAACCATTTTCAGTTGCTTCATCAATGACCTTCCCTCTAACATAAGGTCAGAAATGGGGATGTTCGCTGATGACTGCGCAGTGTTCAGGGCCATTCACAATCCCTCAGATAATGAAGCAGTCCATGCCCACATGCAACAAGACCTGGATGACATTCAGGCTTGGGCTGATAAGTGGCAGGTAACATTCGCGCGTCAATGACTATCTCCAACAAGCGAGAGTCTAACCACCTCCCCTTGACATTCAACAGCATTACCATCGCCGAATCCCCCACCATCAACATCCTGGGGGTCACCATTGACCAGAAACTTAACTGGACCAGCCACATAAATACTGTGGCACAAGAGCAGGTCAGAGGCTAGTTATTCTGCAGCGAGTGTCTCACCCCCTGACACCCCAAAGCCTTTCCACCATCTGCAAGGCACAAGTAAGGAGTGTGATGAAATACTCTCCACTTGCTTGGATGAGTGCAGCTCCAACAACACTCAAGAAGCTTGATACCATCCAGGACAAAGCAGCCCACTTGATTGGCAGCCCATCCACCACCTTAAACATTCACTCCCTCCACCATCGGCATACCATGGCTGCAGTGTGTAGCATCTACAAGATGCACTGCAGCAACTCGCCAAGGCTTCTTCGGCAGCACCTCCCAAACCTGCGACCTCTTCCACCTAGAAGGACAAGGGCAGCAGGCGCATGGGAACACCACCACCTCCAAGTTCCCCTCCAAGTCACACACCATCCTGACTTAGAAGTATATTGCCGTTCCTTCAAAATCCTGGAACTCCGTACCTAACCGCACTATGGGAGTACCTTCACCACATGGACTGCAGAGGTTCAAGAAGGCAGCTCACCACCACCTTCTCAAGGGCAATTAGGGATGGACAATAAATACTGGCCTTGACAATGACGCCCACAGTCCATAAACAAATTTAAAAAAAGATTAGTTATGGAAAAGGATAAGGAGCAATCTAGAATAAAAATACTTAACTGGTAAAGGGCTAATTTCAGCAAATTGAGGAGGGATCTGGCCCGGGCAAATTGGAGTTAAAGACTGGCAGGCAGAAATGTAATGGAGCAACTGACGGCCTTTAAAGAGGAGATGGTCCGGGTACAGTCTCGGTACATTTTCACAAGGGGAGCGGGAGGGCAACCAAAGCCAGAGCTCCCTGGATGACGAAGGAGTTAGAGAGTAGGATGATGAAGAAAAATGGGGCATATGACAGATGTCAGCTTGAAAATGCAAGAGAGAATAAGGCTGAATATAAAAAGTACAGAGGATAAGTGAAAAATCAAATAAGAGGGGCAAAGAGACAGTACGAGAATTAATTAACGGTTAACATAAAGGGGAATCTAAAGGTCTTCTGTAGTTATATTGTAGTTGTCAGAGGAGCGGCGGGGCCTATTAGGGACCAAAATGGAGAACTATTGTTGGAGGCAGAAGTCATGGCTGAGGTACTAAATGAGCACATTGTGTTGGTATTTATCAAGGAAGAGGACTTTGCCAAAGCTATGGCAAATGAGGAGGTTGCTGGGATACTGGATGAGATAAAAATAGATAAAGAGGAGGTACTAGAAAGGCTGGCAGTACTTAAAGTGAATAAATCACCCAGTCCGGATGGGATGCATCCTAGGTTGCTGAGGGAATTAAGGGTAGAAATTGCAAAGGTGCTGGCCGCAATCTTCCAATCCTCCTTAGACACAGGGCTGGTGCCAGAGGACTGGAGGATTGCAAATGTTACACCCTTGTTCAAAAGAGAGGAGAAGGATAAACCTGGCAATTACAGGCCAGTCAGTTGAACATCGGTGGCGGGGAAGCCTTTAGAAACAATAATCCTGGAGCTAATTAACAGCCACTTGGACAAGCATGGACTAATAAAGGAGAGCCAGCATGGATTTGTTAAGGGCAAATAGTTTTTGACTAACTTGATTGAGTTTTTTGATGAGGTAACCGAGTGGGTGGATGAGGGTAGTGCAGTTGGATGTGTATATGGACTTTGAAAAGGCATTTGATAAAGTACCACATAAGAACATAAGACGTAGGAGCAGGAGTAGGTCATTTGGCCCCTCGAGCCTGCTCCGCCATTCAATAAGATCATGGCTGATCTGATCTTGGCCTCAACTCCACTTCCCTGCCCGCTCCCCATAACCCTTGACTCCCTTACCATTCAAAAATCTGTCTATCTCCACCTTAAATATAGTCAATGACCCAGCCTCCACAGCTCTTTGGGGAAGCGAATTCCAAAGATTCACGACCCTCTAAGAGAAAAAATTCCTCCTCATTTCTGTTTTAAATGGGTTTCCCACATATTAGGCTTGTTAGCAAAATTGAAGCCCATGGGATAAAAGGGGCAGTAGCAGCATGGATACAAAACTGACTAAGGGGTAGAAAACAGAGAGCTGTGGTGAATGGCTGTTTTTCGGACTGGAGGGAGGTATACAGTGGCATTCCCCAAGATTCAGTACAAGGACCACTGCTATTTTTTATATACATTAATGACTTGGACTTGGGGGTACAGGGCACAACTTCAAAATTTGCAGATGACACAAAACTTGGAAGTGTAGTAAACACTGAGGAAGATAGTAATAGGTTTCAAGAGAACATAGACAGGCTGGTGGAATGGGCGGACACATGGCAGATGAAATTCAACGCACAAAAGTGAGAGGTGATACATTTTGGTAGGAAGAATGAGGAGAGACAACACAAGCAAAATGGTACAATTATAAAGGGGGTGCAAGAACAGAGAGACCTGGGGGTGCTTGTGTTCAAATCTTTGAAGGTGGCAGGACAGGTTAACAAAGCAGTTAATAAAACGTATGGGATCCTGGGCTTTATAAATAGAGGCTCTGGGCTGGAGTTTCATTGAGGAGGCGTGTAGGAGGCGGGACTAAAACTTTCGGGGTTGTAGTCCTGCCTCTATCGAGTTATGGCCAACCCACGCGATTTTCACTTGATTGACCTTGTTGAGCCAACCCAGCGGGCCAATTAAGGGCCACCCGGCAACAGGTGACGTCACAGATTGACATTTCATCTGTCAAGAGCTTTTGACAGATGAAATATCAGCGTTTCACAGCTGTTTGAAGCTGTCAAACACTGACAATCTGTACTCCAAGTTAATTCCTTCCTCTCGGGATGATTTAGAGATCTCTCTGGAACAGAAAGCTGAATGCTGCAACTTTTGATAGCTTGCGGCCATTCTGCTTTCTGTGCCGGTGAGATGAGGGACTCCTGAGACCTGAAGGAAGGAAGGCTGTAAAGGTAAGTAAATGTAAGTAAAACTTCTTTAAACACTTTACACACACCAAACACACTTACCTCTGCACTCATGCACCCATCACTCACCTGAACACCGGATATCTCAACCCCTCCAAGCCCTTCATCCCGACGGTCCGCCTCGCTAACTTGGCGTGGTTTGGAGCCGTCGAGAATCCCACACTTCAGCAATCAAAATAGGCATTATGCTAAAAACTGCCTGTTAACTACCTGTTAACAGGCAGTTAATTGGCACTAATCCCCTTCCTGCCTCGGGGAGGCGGGTCCCAGCACAGGTCGGGTATCTGCCTCCTTTGAAACTGGCATGGAGGCGGGTTGGGGGCAGGATGGGTTCGTGCCCCCCCGATTTCGAGATTTTAACCCCCCCACACGCCTCCAATCCCGCCTCCATGGCCCAATGAAAACCCTGCCCATAGAGTACAAAGCCAGGAAGTTATGCTAAACCCGTATAAAACACTAGTTCGGCCCCAGCTGGAGAATTGCATCCAATTCTGGGCACCACAGTGATTTTATAGATTGGTTCCAGGGATGAGGGATTATAGTTACGTGGATAGACTGGAGAAGCTAGGGTTGTTCTCCTTAGAGCAGAGAAGGCTAAGAGGAGATTTGATAGAGGTGTTTAAAATCATGAAGGGTTTAGATAGAGTAAATAAAGAGAAACTGTTTCCAATGGCTGAAGGGTCAATAATGAGAGGGCACAGATTTAAGGTAATTGGCAAAAGAACCAGAGGTGACATGAGGGAAAATCTTTTTACGCAAAGAGTGGTTAGGGTTTGGAATGCACTGCCTGGTAGGGTGGTGGATACAGATTTAATAGTAGACTTCAAAAGGGATTTGGATAAATACTTGAGGGAGAAAAAATTGCAGGGATATGGGGAATGAGCGGGGGATTGGGACTAACTGGATTGCTCTTCAAAGGAGCCAGCGGGGAAACAAATAACAGGAGGAGGAGGCTCCATGAACATCCCTATCCTGAACGATGGCAGCGCCCGGCACGTGAGTGCAAAAGACAAGGCTGAAGCGTTTGCAACCATCTTCAGCCAGAAGTGCCGAGTGGCTGATTCATCTCGGCCTCCTCCTGATGTCCCCGCCATCACAGAAGCCAGTCTTCAGCCAATTCGATTCACTCCACGTGATATCAAGAAACGGCTGAGTGCACTGAATACAGCAAAGGCTATTGGTCCCGACAACATCCCAGCTGTCGTGCTGAAGACTTGTGTTCCAGAACTAGCCAAGCTGTTCCAGTACAGCTACAACACTGGCATCTATCCGACAATGTGGAAAACTGCCCAGCTATGTCCAGTCCACAAAAAGCAGGACAAATCCAATCTGGCCAATTACCACCCCATCAGTCTACTCTCAATCATCAGCAAAGTGATGGAAGGTGTCATCGACAGTGCTATCAAGCGGCACTTACTCAACAATAACCTGCTTACTGATGCTCAGTTAGGTTTACGCCAGACCTCATTACAGTCTTGGTCCAAACATGGACAAAAGAGCTGAATTCCAGAGGTGAGGTGAGAGTGACTGCCCTTGACATCAAGGCAGCATTTGACCGAGCGTGGCATCAAGGTGCCCTAGTAAAACTGAAGTCAATGGGAATCAGGGGGAAAACTCTCCAGCGGCTGGACTCATACCTAGCACAAAGGAAACTGGTTGTGGTTGTTGGAGGGCAATTATCTCAGCCCCAGCACATCGCTGCAGGAGTTCCTCAGGGCAGTATCCTAGGCCCAAACATCTTTAGCTGCTTCATCAATGACCTTCCCTCCATCATTAGGTCAGAAGCGGGGATGTTCGCTGATGATTGCACAGTGTTCAGTTCCATTCGCATTTCCTCAGATTCCTTTGTCGGGCAGCCCATGCCCGCATGCAGCAAGACCTGGACAACATCTAGGCTTGGGCTGATAAGTGGCAAGTAGCATTTGTGCTGCACAAGTGCCAGGCAGTGACCACCTACAACAGGAGCTGGGTCATAATCCTGGAACTCCTTACCTAACAGCACTGTGGGAATACCTTCACCACATGGACTGCAGTGGTTCAAGAAGGCCGCTCAGCACCACCTTCTCAAAGGCCACTTGGGATGGGCAATAAATCCAGCTTTGCCAGCGATGCCCACATGCCTTGAATGAATAAATGCTTTTTTTTAAAAAGACTTCCAGAGCTGCAAAATTCAAACAGGGAAAATCGCAGAGTAAAATATATAAAGTTGCCTGGGCTTTCAGGGTTGGATTGCCAGGGCTTAGGTTTGCAAGTGGCCCACAATCCACAATTTGGTCACACCTGATGTATGCTTTGTGTATCTATATATATATATATATATATATCTGTAATATTTGTCTGGACGCGGTACCTGTTGACAAAATCTTACCTCCTGTTATCAACTTTTCCCATTGTAAATTTCTATGTCCACATTTATAATTGACACTGTCTATGTAAACTTGTCACGCTGTAATTACACTCTTCCACAAGTAGAGGTGCTGTAGCACTTGAGTTTTGTGTCTCCCAGCTGCTTTGTACTGCAGAATGATTCCTGTGCTCCAACCAATGCTACGTCTCTGCTTGCCAACTTGCCACAAGTTTTGCTATTTAACTATATAGATTCTAAATATATAAAAAATAAGGACAGAATGTATGCCCTTAAAATGGGGATTGAATTATGTCTGCATTTCCAGGTCCAATTTTCCCTCGGCTTCTAACTCCACTTGACCTGAAGACCACATTTGGTCATCCTCCCACCCCCACTCCAGCTTCCACCTCTTTGGGGGGGGGCGGTGAAAATGGTCAATGCCAATAGTGCGAAACGGGCTGATGGTGAATTGACACCCGATTCTCTTTTCCACGTGGAGAGTGGGAAAGAGGTTGGTGATAATGGATGGGTAGCAAAGTGAGAGTTTGGAATGAGTGCCAGGATGCATCGAAAGATTCGGGAAAGTTAAGGATTGCAGACAGTTTGGTGCAGAGTATGAAAGAGATTGGTGGGATGAAGTGTGAATGGAAAGGAGAGTGTGCAATTGACAATGAAGGAAAGAATGGGGAGGTAAAAGTTTTCTAGACTTTCCACATAACTGAAGTCCCTCATCCCTGGTACCATTCTAGTAAATCTCCTCTACATCCCCTCCAAGGCGTTCACATCCTTCCTAAAGACCTTGACATCCTTACTAAAGTGTGGTGCCCATAATTGGACACAGGGCTGAATTGGATAAGGTCTGAAAGCGGGCGCGAGCTTCGCGATGTGTGATCTGCCCATGCCCGTTGAATGTATTGCAGGCAGCAGGTGAAATTCATGCTGCCTGCTCATTAACATGATTGCAGCGCTGAGCCCAGTGCTATACACGCTGCTGGTTGGCTCAGCACTCAACAGGGGGCCCAATATCGTGGGACGTCTGCTATGTATTTAAAGGTCACCGGCTGAGTGAAAGGCTGTCTGCACTTCTTAAAGGGGAGGTGCTTTGTGAGGTACTTCATTCTGACTGGAGCTGGAAATTAGCAATGTCTCAAAAAGGCAGTGAAAGGGCACCTTGGTTCTCCGATGCAGCACTGGAGGCCTGTGTGCAGGGGGTCTATAGGAGGAGACAGGTCCTCTACCCTCAGGGGGCCAGGAGGCCTTCCAGACACACTATTCAAAGGCAGTGGGAGGGGATGGCTGAAGCGGTCAGTGCCACCAGACTTTCCCCCAAGACATTTGGCCTAACTGGCCTGTGCTGATGTTTATATTCCACACGAGTCTCCTCCCATTCCATCTATCTCATCTTAGCCTTTCAGCATATCTTTCTATTCCCTGTACTCATCTAGTTTCCTTTTGAAAGCATCAACCACTTCCTGTGGTAGTGAGTTCCACATTCTAGCCACTCTCTGAGTAAAGACATTTGTCCTTATTTCCCTATTGGATTTATTAGTAACATCTTGTAATTATGGCCCCTAGTTTTGGATTCTCTCACGTGGAAACATTCTCTCTGCAGTTACCCTGTCCAACCCATTCATAATTTAAAAACCTCTAACAGATCACCGCTAAGTCTTCTCTTTTCTAAAGAAAAAAGCCCCAACTTGTTCACTCTTTCCTGATAGCTGTAATCTCTCAGTTCTGATATTATCGTGGTAAATCATTTTTGCACTTTCTCCAGTGCTTCTATGTCCTTTTTATAGTATGGAGACCAGAACTGCGTAGAGTACTCTAAGTGCGGCCTGACCAGGGTCCTATACAAGTTGAACATAACTTCACTATTTTTGAATTCTATACCACTAGAAATAAATCCCAGTGCTTTGTCAGCATTTTTAATTGCTTTGCTGACCTGCGATGTGCCTTTAATGATTTGTTCACCTGTATCACTACACCTCTTTGCTCTTCTACCCCATTCAGTATTTTATTTTCAAAGGTGTAGGTGATTTTTTTATTTTTCCTACCAAAGTGCATCACCTCACATTTATCTATGTTAAAGTTTATTTGCCACTTAACTGCCCAGTCTGCAGGTTTTCTAATGTCTTCTTGTATTTTGTTGCATTCTTCCTCAGTGTTAGCTATACCCCCCAGTTTATTATTATCTGCAAATGTTGATATTGAGTTACTTGTTCCTAAGTCCAAATCACAAATGTAAATTATGAATAACAGTGGTCCCAGCACTGATCCTTGTGGAACACCGCTTTCTACCTTCCTCCAATCTGATTAACTACTCTTTACCCCTACTCTCTGTTTTCTATTTTTTAGCCAATTTGCTATCCATTCATTTCTGACGATAGGCCATCGACCTGAAACGCTAACTCTGGTTCTCTCTCCACAGACGCTGCCTGACCTGCTGAGTATTTCCATCAATTTCTGTATTTGCTATCCATTCAGTTATTTTCCTCCTGACTCCACATGCCCTAACCTTTGTCATGCGCCTGCCGTGTGGTACCTTATCGAAGGCCTTTTGAAAATCCAAGTATGTGACATCTACTACATTACCCTTGTCTACTCTTTCCGTTACCTCTTCAAAAAAGCACCATTTTGTTTAAATTGCCTCACCTCATTCTTCCTACCAAAATTAATCACTTAGTTTTGGATTCAAATTAGTTTTGGATTGCTCTAGCAAATTTACGACACAGCCATGATGGACTGAATGGTTTCCCTATATGGTGGTTCTACACAAAAGTGTGAATTTCGAGGCGGCCCAATTGAAGTTTTCAGGCTTATGAATGGTTGATCTAGACAAATTGTTAACTATGGTGAAAGATTCAAATACCAGGGTCATGAGCTAAAAATGAAGATTTTAGGTGTACAGCTCGACATCATCCAGGACAAAGCAGCCCGCTTGATTAGCACCCCATCCACCACTTTAAACATTCACTCCCTCCACCACCGGCATACTGTGGCTGCAGTGTGTACCATCTACAAGATGCACTGCAGCAACTCGCCAAGGCTTCTTCGGCAGCACCTCCCAAACCCGCAACCTCTTCCAACTAGGACAAGGGCAGCAGGCGCATGGGAACACCACCATCTCCAAATTCCCCTCCAAGTCACACATCATCCTGACTTGGAAGTATATCACCATTCCTTCATCGTCGCTGGGTCAAAATCCTGGAACTCCCTCCCTAACAGCACTGTGGGAGTACCTCCACCACACGGACTGCAGCGGTTCAAGGCGGCGGCTCACCACCAACTTCTCAAGGGCAATTATAGATGGGCAATAAATAAAAAAATAAAATAAAATAAATGCTGGCCTTGCCAGCGACGCCTACATCCCAGGAACGAATGAAAAAAACAAGGGGAAACCGGGCAAAACGTTTTGACCCAAAGATAATAAGCTGTGAAATAAGTTACCAAGGAGGGCCATTGAAATAAAGGTTCAAGATATTATTAGATACCTTTCTGGAGAAAGAAGGTCGTGGGAGATATGCGGTGTAAAGAAGAGAAGTGAAGTTAATCTGTGAAAAGGGGCAGGCTTTTGGGGCTAATGGCCTTTTCCCATTCCTAAATAAAATCTTGTGTTCTTATAATTGTATAACTGCCAGATGGTTTAATTAGGCCCAGGTTTCCTGGGTTCTCATATATATGTTGCAGATTAAGAATTTCAAAAACTGGGTGATATCCTAAGATTTAATAACATTCCACAACAAAGCTAATAATGATAAATTGGGTAATACATACAAACGGGATAGACCAGTGAATAATTTCCAGGTGTCAACTAAATCCGATACAGTTCAGAATGGAGCAAACATTGACCCCTTTACTTAAATGGGACCAAAGTCATCAAGCAAGGCTAATTTGTAAACCAGCATGAAATTCCTGTGACTTCAGATCTTTAAGTCCTTTTGTTGCAACAGTGCCACTGACTTCAACACAACAACAATGGAATGGTTTCTTGATATGCATCTAAAATTAAATATAATGGACATTTATCCCTGCAAAGGCTGGAATTTCGAATTCGACAAAAAGAAAAGTAACAAGCATGTGCAATTAAAAGGGTGTTAGAAGGAATAATCTCTCACTGAGTCAGAACAGTAATGAGCTTAATGAACTCTTTTCTGCAAGCAAGTCACAGCAGTGAAAGCACCAGCAAGGCCTGCGTACTTTCCTGATAGAAAAAGTCATCAGTTGTGAGTTCAAGCCCCACTTCAGGTCTTAATCACATCATCTAGGCTGATTCTCCCATGCAGCACTGTGGGAGTGCTACATTCTCCTGTCGCTGGATGAGATGTTAAACTGAGGCCCTGTTTGTCTATGCATGTGGATGTTAAATTTCCAGGGTGCTATATGGAAAACACGGAGTTGTCCTGTCTAAGACTCGCATTTCTACAGCGCCTTTCAAGACCTCATGACCTCCCAAAGCACTTTATAGCCAATGAAGTATTTTTAAAGTGTGGTCACTGTTGTGACACGAACATAACAAATAAGAAATAGTAGCAGGGGTAGGCCATACAGCCCCTCCAGCCTGCTCCGCCATTCAATAAGATCATGGCTGATCATCGACCTCAACTCCACTTTGCCGCCCGATCTCCATATCCCTTGATTCCCCTAGAGTCCAAAAGTCTATATCTCAGCCTTGAATGTACTCAAAGACTCAGCATTCACAGCCCTCTGGGGCAGAGAATTACAAAGATTCACAACCCTCCGAGTGAAGAAATTCCTCCTCATCTCAATCTTAAATGGCCGACCCCTTATCCTGAGACTGTGCCCCCTAGTTCTAGACACTCCAGCCAGGGGAAACAACCTCTCAGCATCTACCCTGTCAATCCCCTTCAGGATCTTGTATGTTTCAATGAGATCACCTCTCATTCTTCTAAACTCCAGAGAGTATAGGCCCAATCTATGCAATCTCTCCTCATAGGACAGCCCTCTCATCCCAGGAATCAATCCAGTGAACCTTTGTTGCACCACCTCCAAGGCAAGTATATCCTTCCTTCGATAAGGAGACCAAAACCGTGCCCAGTACTCCAGGTGTGGTCTCACCAAGGCCCTGTACAATTGTAGCAAGACTTCCTTACTCTTATACTCCAACCCCCTTGCAATAAAGGCCAACATGCCATTTGCCTTCTTTATTGCTTGCTGTACCTGCATGCTAGCTTTCTGTGTTTCTTGCATGAGGACACCTAAATCTCGCTGAACGCCAACATTTGAAAGTTTCTCACCATTTAAAAAATATTCTGTTTTTCTATTTTTCCTACCAAAGTGAATAACCTCACATTTCCCTACATTATACTCCATCTTAGTCTATCTATATCCCTTTGCAGACGCTTTGTGTTCTCCTCACAGCTTACTGTCCTACCTAGCTTTGTATCATCCGCAAACTTCAATACATTACACTCGGTCCCTTCATCTAGGTCATTAATATAGATTGTAAATAACTGAGGCCCCAACACTGTTCCTTGCAGCACTCCACTAGTTACAACCTGTCAACCTGAAAAAGATCAGTTTATCCCTACTCTCTGTTTTCTGTCCATTAACCAATCCCTCCTTTCTTGAATAGCAGTGTTACATTTGCGACCTTCCAATCCGCTGGGACCATTCTGGAATCTAGGGAATTTTGGAAGATCAAAACCAATACATCCACTATCTCTTCAGCCACCTCTTTTAGAACCCTAGGATGTAGGCCATAGGGTCCAGGGGATTTGTCGGCTTTTAGTCCCATTAGTTTCTCTAGTACTTTTCCTCTACTTATATTAATTACGTTAAGTTCCTCACCCTCATTAGACCCTTGGCTCCCCACCATTTTTATATGTTTTTTGTGTCTTCTACTGTGAAGACAGATACAAAATATTTGTTTAATGTTTCTGCCATTTCCTTATTCCCCGTAATAATTTCTCCTGTCTCAGCCTTTAAGGGACCGTTTACTTTTGCTACTCTCTTATTTTTCACATACTTGTAGAAGCTCTTACAATCTGCTTTTATAATTGTTGCTAGTTTTCCCTCATATTCTATTTTTTCCCTTTTTTATCAATTTTTTGGTCAACCTTTGCTGGTTTCTGAAACTCTCCCAATCCTCAGGCTTACTATTATTCTTTGCAACATTATAAGCTTCTTCTTTCAAACTAATGCTATCCTTAACTTCTTTAGTTAGCCACGGTTGGATCACTTTTCCCGTGGAGTTTTTGTTTCTCAATGGAATGTATTTCTGTTGAGAATTATGGAATATTTCTTTAAATGCTAGCCACTGCTTATCTACCGCCATATCTTTTAATCTATTTTTCCAATCTACCTTAGCCAACTCGCCCCTCATACCTCTGTAATTGCCTTTATTTAAGTTTAAGACTCTAGTTTCGGACTTAGGCAAGTCACTCTCAAAATTAACGTGAAATTCTATCATATTATGATCACTTGACATTCAATGGCATTACCATCGCCAAATCCCCCACCATCAACATCCTGGGGGTCACTATTGACCAGAAACTGGACCTGCCACATAAATACTGTGGCAGCAAGAGCAGGTCAGAGGCTAGGTATTCTGCAGCAAGTGTCTCACCGGGGAGGTTTGCTGGTACTGTTGGGGGGGGTGGAGTTTAAAGTAACTTGGCAGGGGGATGGGATATGGAGTGGAGCTATAGTAGGGGGTGATGCACAACCAAATATAGAGGAAAAAGCAAGTCAGCATGGAAGGCAGAGCAAATATGTAACGGCACAAGGGAGTATGGCAAGGCTGGATGGTATTTATTTTAATGCAAGGAGTCTTGCGAGTAACGCAGATGAATTGAAGGTGTTGATGAACACATGGGAGTATGATATTGTTGCTATCTCAGATACATGGTTGAGGGAGGGGCAGGACTGGGAGCTCAATATTCTGGGGTATAGAATCTTCAGGCAAGACAGAGGGGAGTGTAAAAGAGGAGGGGGTGTCGCAATATTAATCAAGGAGTCAATTACTGCTGTAAGGAGGGATGATATCTTAGCAGGTTCCTCTAATGAGGCCATATGGGTAGAACTTAAAAACAAAAAGGGGGCAAGCACTTTGCTGGGAGTATACTATAGGCCCCCAAACAGTCAGGGGGAGATAGAGGAACAGATATGTAGGCAAATCTCAGAGAAGTGTAGAAATAATAGGGTAATAATAGTAGGGGATTTCAACTTCCTCAATATTAACTGGGATAGTCAGAGTGTGAAAGGCTTAGAGGGTGCAGAATTCTTAAAGTGCATCCAGGAGAGCTTTTTGAGCCAGCATGTAGAAAGTCCTACAAGAGAGGGGGCGGTACTGAACCTAATAAACGGGTCTTTTTCCGAGTGGCAGGCCGTGACTAGTGGGGTACCGCAGGGATCGGTCCTAGGACCCCAGCTATTCACAATATATATTAATGATGATCTAGACGAGGGAACTAGATGTAATATCTCCAAGTTTGCAGATGACACAAAGCTGGGTGGGCGTGTGTGCTGCGAGGAGGATGCCGAGAAACTCCAGTATGATTTGGACAGGTTGGGTGATTGGGCAGATGCATGGCAGATGCAGTGTAATGTGGATAAATGTGAGGTTATCCACTTTGGTGGCAAAAACAGGAAGGCAGATTATTATCTGAATGGCAAAAGATTGGGAGAAGGGGAAGTGCAACGAGACCTGGGTGTCCTTGTGCACCAGTCGCTGAAGGTAAGCATGCAGCTGCAGCAGGCGGTTAAGAAGGCAAATGGTATGTTGGCCTTTGTAGCGAGAGGGTTCGAGTACAGGAACAAAGATGTCTTGCTGCAGTTGTACAGGGCCTTGGTGAGACCACACCTTGAGTATTGTGCGCAGTTTTGGTCACCTTATCTGAGGAAGGATCTTCTTGCCATGGAGGGAGTGCAGCAAAGATTCACCAGACTGATACCTGGGATGGCAGGAATAACGTATGAGGAGAGATTGGGTCGATTGGGCTTATATTCGCTGGAGTTTAGAAGAATGAGAGGGGATCTCATTGAAACTTATAAAATTCTAACAGGACTAGACAGACTAGATGCAGGAAGGATGTTCCCGATGGCGGGGGAGTCCTGAACCAGGGTCACAGTCTAAGGATAAGGGGTAAGCCATTTAGGACAGAGATGAGGAGGAATTTCTTCACCCAGAGAGTGGTGAACCTGTGGAATTCTCTACCACAGAAGGCAGTTGAGGCTAATTCATTAAATATATTCAAGAAGGAGTTAGATACATTTCTTAAGGCTAAAGGGATTAAGGGATATGGGGAGAAAGCAGGGACAGGGTATTGAGTTTGGATGATCAGCCATGATCTCATTGAATGGCGGAGCAGGCTCGAGGGGCCGAATGGCCTACTCCTGCTCCTATTTTCTATGTTTCTATGTTTTTAATTCTAGGGAATGTAGCCGGGCAAGTGGTAAAAGTGTCAGTAGGAGAGCATTTTGGTGACAATGACCATAATTCAGTGAGATTTAAGGTAGTCATGAAAAAGGACAAAGCTGGACCAGAATTAAAGGTTCTATATTGGGGGAAGGCCAATTTTAATATGATAAGGCAGGATCTGGCAAAGTGGACTGGGATCAGCTACATGTAGGAAAATCCACATCAGAGCAGTGGGAGTCTTTCAGAAAGGAAATAGAGAGAGTATAACGCCAACATGTTCCCGTAAAGGTCAATGGTGGGACAAACAAGCCCAGGGAACCCTGGATGTCAAGGGATATACAAGAATGGGTTAGGAAAAAAAGGGAGGCTTTTGGCAGATACAAAGGACTAAAAACAGTGGAAGCCCAAGAGGAGTATAGAAAGTGCAGGTGGGTACTTAAAAAAGAAATTAGGAGAGCGAAGAGGGGGCATGAAGAAACACTGGCAGGCAAAATAAAGGAAAATCCCAAGGTGTTTTATAAGTATATTAAGGGCAAGAGGATAACCAGGGAAAGAGTAGGGCCCATTAGGGACCAAAGTGGCAATCTGTGTGTAGAGCAGGAAGATGTAGGTGAGGTTTTAAATTAATATTTTGCATCTGTGTTCACTATGGAGAAGGACGATGTAGGCATATAAATCAGGCAGGGGGATTGTGATATACTTGAACAAATTAGTACTGAGAGGGAGGAGGTACTAGCGGTTTTAGCGGGCTTAAAAGTGGATAAATCCCCAGGCCCAGATGAGATGTATCCCAGGCTGCTGTGTGAGGCAAGGGAGGAGATTGCAGGGGCTCTCACACAAATTTTCAGAACCTCTCTGGCCACAGGGGAGGTGCCAGAGGACTGGAGGACAGCTAACGTAGTACCATTATTCAAGAAGGGTAGTAGGGATAAACCAGGGAATTACAGGCCAGTGAGGGTAGTGCAGTTGATGTAGTCTACATGGACTTCAGTAAGGCTTTTAACAAAGTCCCGCATAGGAGACTGGTCAGGGAGGTAAGAGCCCATGGTATCCAGGGTGTCTTGGCACATTGGATCCAAAATTGGCTTAGTGGCAGGAGGCAGAGGGTGATGGTCGAAGGTTGTTTTTGTGACTGGAAGCCTGTGTCCAGTGGTGTACCGCAGGGATCGGTGCTGGGTCCTTTGCTGTTTGTAGTGTACATTAATGATTTAGCTATGAATGTAGGAGGTATGATCAGTAAGTTCGCAGATGATACGAAAATTGGTGGAGTGGTAAATAGCGAGGAGGGAAGCCTCAGGCTACAGGACGATATAGATGGGTTGGTTAGATGGGCAGAACAGTGGCAAATGGAATTTAACCCTGAAAAGTGTGAGGTGATGCATTTTGGGAGGACTAACAAGGCAAGGGAATACACAATGAATGGTAGGACCCTAGGAAGGACAGAGGATCAGAGGGACCTTGGCGTGCATGTACATAGATCCCTGAAGGCAGCAGGACAGGTAGATAAGGTGGTTAAGAAGGCATATGGGATACTTGCCTTCATTAGCTGAGGCATAGAATATAAGAGCAGGGAGGTTATGATGGAGCTGTACAAAATGCTAGTTAGGCCACAGCTGGAATACTGTGTGCAGTTCTGGTCACCACACTATAGGAAGGATGTGATTGCATTGGAGAGGGTGCAGAGGAGATTCACCAGGATGTTACCTGGGCTGGAGCGCTTCAGTTACGAAGAGAGACTTGACAGGTTGGGGTTGTTTTCCTTAGAGGAGAGAAGGCTGAGGGGGGACCTGATTGAGGTGTACAAAATTATGAGGGGCATAGAACTTCTTCTTCTTAGGCAGTCCCTCGGAACCGAGGATGACTTGCTTCCACATTAAAATTGAGTTCTCAGGTGACTGATGAGCCCAATGCGGGACCTACTGTCTCTGTTACCGGTGGGGCAGACAGTGGTTGAAGGGGCGGGTGGGTGGGGTGCTTGGATTGACTTGCGCTCCTTCCGCTGTTTGCGCTTGGCTTCCGCTTGCTCCCGGCGAAGCGACTCGAGGTGTTCGGCGCCTTCCCGGCTTCTCCTCCACTTTGTGCGGTCTTGGGCCAAGGATTCCCAGGTGTCGGTGGGGATGTTACACTTTTTCAAGGAGGCTTTGAGGGTGTCCTTGAAGCGTTTCCTCTGCCCACCTGGGGCTCTCTTGCCGTGCCGGAGCTCCGAGTAGAGCGCTCGTTTTGGGAGTCTCGTATCGGGCATGCGGACAATGTGACCCATCCATCGGAGCTGATTGAGTGTGGTCAAAGCTTCGATGCTGGGGATGTTGGCCTGAGCGAGAACACTGATGTTGGTGTGCCTATCCTGCCAATGGATTTGCAGGATCTTGCGGAGGCAGCGTTGGTGTTACCTCTCCAGTGCTTTGAGGTGCCTGCTGTACATGGTCCATGTCTCTGAGGAATACAGCAGGGTGGGTATCACTGCTGCTCTGTAGACCATGAGCTTAGTGCCAGGTTTGAGGTCCTGGTCTTCAAACACTCTCTTCCTCAGGTGACCGAAGGCTGCACTGGCACACTGAAGGCGGTGTTGGACTTCGTCGTCGACGTCTGCCCTTGTTGACAGTAGGCTCCCAAGGTATGGAAAGTGGTCCATGTTGTTCAAGGCCTTGTCGTGGATTTTGATAATCAGGGGGCAGTGCTTTGTGGCGGGGGAAGGCTGGTGGAGGACCTTTGTCTTACGGATGTTTAGTGTAAGGCCCATGCTCTCGTACGCTTCGGTGAAGGTGTTGACGATGGTTTGGAGTTCGACCTCCGAGTGAGCGCAGACACAAGCGTCGTCTGCATACTGTAATTCGACGACAGAGGATGGGACGACTTTGGATCTGGACTGGCGGCGACGGAGTTTGAACAATTTCCCGTTTGTTCTGTAAATTAGCTCCACTCCAGCGGGGAGCTTACTGAGGGTGAGATGGAGCATTGCAGCAAGGAAGATCGAGAGGAGTGTTAGTGCAATGACACAGCCTTGCTTGACCCCGGTTCGTACGTGAATTGGGTCTGTGGTGGAACCGTTGGTCAGGATAACGGCTTGCATGTCGTCGTGAAGCAGGCGGAGGATGGTGACAAACTTTTGAGTGCAGCCGAATTTGAGGAGGGCACTCCATAATCCTTCACGGTTGACAGTGTCAAAGGCATTTGTGAGATCAAAGAAGGCCATGTACAGCGGTTGGTGCTGTTCCCTGCATTTCTCTTGTAATTGACGTGCGGTGAAGATCATGTCCATTGTGCCCCTTAGTGGGCAGAATTCACATTGCGACTCTGGGAGGAGCTCTTCGGCCACTGGGAGAAGGCTGTTTTGATTTCTTTTTGGGTTCAATAAAGACTCATTTCTGAAAGAGAATGTTGTTTAATCTAAAGTCTTGTTCAAGACTTTCTACAGCTTTTTACAGAACACACTATGCTGTGATGCATCTAGAATGAAACTGAAAGTAAAACTCTTCTGGACTGCTTGTCTCTCACATGACTTCTGCTGGTCAGGCACAAGTAATCAAAAACACAGACAAATATGCTGTAAGGCATAAGTAATCAAACACAGACAAATATCATCACTATTTGCTGATATCATTACAAAGGCGATTGAGGAGGATTCTTGCGATGACTTTCCCTGTGGCAGACAGCAGGGAAACTCCTCTGTACTTACTGCAATCGGACTTGTCACCTTTCTTGAAGATGGTCACAATTACGGCATCTCTGAGGTCCCTGGCATGCTCTACTCCTTCCAGATAAGAGAAATGAGTTCATGAATTCGCGCCAGTAGTGCTTCTCCGCCATGCTTTAGTGCCTCGGCAGATATTCCATCTGCTCCTGAAGCCTTGTTGTTCTTCAGTTGTCGGATGGCCTTTTCAACCTCATCCCATAGATAGGGTAGATAGAAAGGAACTTTTCCCCTTAGTAGAGGGGTCAATAACCAGGGGGCATAGTTTCAAGGTAAGGGGCAGGAGGTTTAGAGGGGATTTGAGGGAAAACTTTTTCACCCAGAGGGTGGTTGGAATCTAGAACTCACTGCCTGAAAGGGTGGTAGAGGCAGGAACCCTCACAACATTCAAGAAGCATTAAGATGAGCACTTGAAATGCCATAGCATACAAGGCTATGGACCAAGTGCTGGAAAATGGGATTAGAATAGACAGGGCTTGACAGCCGGCGCAGACACGATGGACCAAAGGGCCTCTTTCTGTACTGTATAACTCTATGACTCTATGACCTCCTGACTCCCCAAAGCTTTTCTACCATCTACAAGGCACAAGTAAGGAGTGTGATGGAATACTCTCCATTTGCCTGGATGAGTGCAGCTCCAACAACACTCAAGAAGCTCGACACCATCCAGGACAAAGCAGCCCACTTGATTGGCACCTAATCTACCACCTTAAACATTCACTCCCTCCACTACCGGCATACTGTGGCTGCAGTGTGTACCATCTACAAGATGCACTGCAGCAACTCGCCAAGGCTTCTTCGGCAGCACCTCCCAAACCCGCGACCTCTTCCACCTAGAAGGACAAGGGCAGCAGGCGCATGGGAACACCAGCACCTCCAAGTTTCCCTCCAAGTCACACACCATCCTGACTTAGAAGTATATCGCCGATCCTTCATCGTCGCTGGGTCAAAATCCTGGAACTCCCTCCCTAACAGCACTGTGGGAGTACCTTCACCACACAGACTGCAGCAGTTCAAGAAGGCAGCTCACCACCACCTTCTCAAGGGCAATTAGTGATGGGCAATAAATGCTGGCCTTGCCAGCGACGCCCACACCCCATAACCAAATTAAATAAACTCTGCCCTGGGGATCCTTTACTATGAAATTGCTAATTAACCCTGTCTCATTACACAGTACAAGATCTAAAATAGCCTGTTCCCTGGTTCACTCCATGACATATTGTTCTCGGAAACTGTCCCGGATGCATTCCATGAACTCGTCCTCCAGACTACCTTTGCCAATTTGATTTGTCCAGTCTATATGAAGATTAAAGTCCCCCAAGATTATTGCATTACCTTTGTTGCAAGCTCCTACTATTTCTTGATTAATATTCTGTCCAACGGTACAGCTACTGTTAGTGGGCCTATATGGTACACCTACCAGTGTTTTCTGCCCCTTGTTATTCCTTATCTCCACCCATACTGATTCTACTTCCTGATCTTCCGAGCCGAGATCCTTTCTAGCTACTGTCCTTATGTCATCCATTATTATTAGGGCTACTCCCCCTCCTTTTCCATTCTGCTTGTCTTGTCAAAACGTCAAGTACCCTGGAACATTTAGTTCCCAACCTTGGCCATCTTGCAACCATGTCTCTGTAATGGCTATTAGATCAAACCCATTTATCTCTATTTGTGCCACTAGTTCATCTATCTTGTTACGAATGCTTCGTGCATTCAGATAAAGTGCCTTTAATTTAATTTTTTTACCATTATTCCCTGCTTTGACCTTATTCTCTGCTGCAGTGCTACCGTTAAACTCACTGTTCCTTCCTGTCACACTCTGCTTATTTTTACCCAAATTGCTACACTGCTCTATTGCCTTGACCTTTCTCTTTAGATTTCTAAAATTCCCCTCACCTGACGCCACCCCCTTTTTAGTTTAAAGCCCTATCTACAGCCCTAGTTATTCGTTTTGCCAGGACGCTGGTCCCAACCCAGTTTAAGTGGAGCCCATGCTGACGGAACAGCTCCCTCTTTCCCCAGTACAGTACCAGTGCCGCATGAATTGAAACCCCTTCTTCCCACACCACTCTTTGAGCCACGGATTTAACTCTCTGATCTGCTTGACCCTATGCCAATTTGCGCATGGTTCAGGTAGTAATCCAGAGATTGTTAACATTGTTGTTCTGCTTATTAATTTAGACCCTAGCTCCTCAAACTCCCTCAGCAGAACCTAATTGTTAGTTCTACCTATGTCGTTGGTTCCTACATGGACCACGACAACTGGATCCTCCCCCTCCCACTCCAAGTTCTTTCCCAGCCGTAAGGAGATATCCTTAGCCCTGGCACCGGGCAGGCAACACAGCCTTCGGGACTCTCTTTCGCGGCTGCAGAGAACAGTATCTATCCCCCTGATTATACTGTCCCCTACTACTACCACATACTTTCCTTCTCCCCCCACTTGGATGGCCCTCTGTACCACAGTGCCATGGTCAGTTTGCCCATCATCCCTGCAGTCCTTTTCCTCATCAATACAGATAGAAAGTACCTCGTACCTGTTGGACAAGTTCCAGGACTGAGGCTCCTCCATCACTATATCCTGGGTCCCCATACCTTCCTGACTCGCAGTCACACCCTCCTGTCCCTGACCACTGACGAATTCTAAAGTACTACTTAACCAAAAAGGTGTGACTGCCTCATGGAACAAAGTGTCCAGGTAACTCTCCCCCTCCCTGATGCATCGCAATGTCTGCTGCTCGTAATCCAGCTCAACAATTCTGAGCCAAAGTTCCTCGAGTTGCAGACACTTACTGCAGATGTGGTTGCTCGGGATCGCGATGCTCTCCACAGACTCCCACATGCTGCAATTACGACGCACCACCTGCCCTGCCACCTCTAACCTTGTTTTATTTATTAATTAATTAATTAGTTAAAGATTTTATTCAATCGATATTTTAGGTTCATTCTGGCTTGCGGTTAAGCAACGCCTCGATTTCAAAATTCTCATCCTTGTTTTCAAATCCCTCCATGGCCTCGCCCCTCCCCAGCTCTGTAATCTCCTCCAGCCCTATAATCCTTTGAGGTCTTTGAGAGCTCTGCAGTTCTCCAATTCTGGCCTATAACGCATCCCCGATTTTCATAGTTCCACCATTGGTGGCCGTGCCTTCAGCTGCCAAGGCCCTAAGCTCTGGAATTTCTTCCCTAAACCTCTCCGCCTCTCTACCTCTCCTTGATCTGATATGGGTGTATATAATAGGCATGGGGATGGGTAAAATAACCCTAGAACATTACTTTAATGTAAAAGGTACATTTAGGATTGATATCAGGAAATTCTCGTTTACACCAAGCGTGAACTATACATGGCACCGACTCCCAGAGAGAGCAGTGGAGGCAAAAACCCCAGAAACATGTAAGAAACAAATAGATGCTGTAATGAGGAGGGGGCGGGGGGAGGCATTTTCCTTGGTGGATGAATTAAGATGGGCTAAATGGCCTTCCTCATCCCAGGGGTGTCTCGGTTTGGAGCCTCTACACTTTAGTAGACGATGGTAGTAAATACTACCTACTTAACCCGGTGTCAAATCCGCACACGAACGATCATGAAAGAGCATGTTTGCAATAGGTAATATAAAAATAGTTGACAAAATGATAAGTGATAGAAAACACAGGAGTAATTCACATTGAATAATTAGAAAGCTCTTGAAAGTGTGAACAAAAATGACAAAAATTGTATGTGAGGGAATAGGGGTGACAAGTTGAAGATTTAAATAAACTTTTAACTAGATAATCCAATGGTTGATGATTTTATAATTGGGGCTCTCAAGGGGACATTTTTGAACAGTGAATGGGTTTCGGCACTCGGGCCCCACTACCTTCAGTTGAATGTTGACCCTAACATATTAGTTGCATATATTTTCATTCACAGTAGGAAATGGGGCTGATTTCATGCCGAGATCATGATTATATCAGATCCTTTATTCAACCTCCATTTTGTTTTACCAGTAAATTTGGAGCCAGTTTTCTGTCATTGAAGACTTGGTCTGATACGTAGCCAGATTCTGTCAGGTTCAGTTAGGCGCCTGTACAGCCATCCACACAGATCCTGCAAACCCAGCCCAGCCCAAGCCTTGCCATTCACATAGGGTCTCCACGACTCCTCCCTCTCTCTCCCTCTCCCCCTCCTCTCCGTGACATCCCCTCTCTGTCCCTCCTCTCCCTCTCTCTCCCTCCTCTCCGTGATTCCCTCTCTCTGTCCCTCCTCTCCCTCTCTGTACCCCCTCTTCGCAATTCCCTTTCTCTGTCCTTCCTATCTGCGACTCCCCGGCCGGAATTTTGCCGGCGCTCAGAGGGCGGGTTTAGAGGCGGGTCCGCTGTCAAAATAGCAAAGATTGACAGCGGGTAGGAAACCCGCTGTCAACCCACCTCCACACGAGTCTCCCAGGTGTCGGGTCTGTCAGCGCCGAACTGACCCGACATCAAGCGGCGGGGGAGACAATTGTGCTCATTAAATGACTTGTTAACAGCCAATTTCATGGTATTTTGAGGCTTCCTTCCAATTTTACGTGCTCCCCCATGGGTTACCCGCTGCTCGGGGAACACGCCAGCTCACCCTGACGTGAGTTGAGTCTGTTCTGATGTTTCTGATAAGGTGACAGCTGCAGAAGTGGTGTCAAGGATGCCATGTTGCAGATGGTCAGTTTCAGAGCGCAGAAACTGTTGGTTACTGCATTTGTAATACATATAGAGATTTCTTTAGCTTGCAAGAGTTTAGAAGCAACTGTACGCCCAGTGCCACCTCATTGGAACAACCTCTCTCACCATTGACAGATTGCTTCTGTCATTTCACCTGCAGCTGCCATCTATTGCAGCAACATCGGTGCCCTTGAAAAAAATCAGACCTTGGTCCTCTGAATCCTTCCACGATCAGCCCCAACACCAACGTCACCAGGCAAACCAACATCACCAACAACATCACCAAACTTCTCCACCATCACCTGATGCTGCACAGGACATAAGAACATAAGACATAAGAAATAAGAGCAGGAGTAGGCCATATGACCCCTCGAGCCTGCTCTGCCATTCAATAAGATCATGGCTGATCATTGACCTCAACTCCACTTTCCTGCCCAATCTCCATATCCGTTGAATCCCCTGGAATCCAAAACTCTATCTATCTCAACCTTGAATATACTCAAAGACTCAGCATTCACAGCCCTCTTGGGCAGAGAATACCAAAGATTCACAACCCTCTGAGTGAAGAAATTCCACCTCATCTCAGTCTTAAATGGCCAACCCCTTATCCTGAGATTATGCCCCCTAGTTCTAGACACTCCAGCCAGGGAAAACAACCTCTCAGCATCTACCCTGTCAATCCCCCTCAGAATCTTGCATGTTTCAATGAGATCACCTCTCATTCTTCTAAACTCCAGAGAGTATAGGCCCAATCTACACAATCTCCCATCATAGGACAGCCCTCTCATCCCAGGAATCAATCTAGTGAGCTTTCGTTGCACCGCCTTCAAGGCAAGTATATCCTTCCTTAGATAAGGAGACCAAAACTGTGCACAGTACTGCAGGTGTGGTCTCACCAAGGCCCTGTACAACTGTAGCAAGACTTCCTTACTCTTATACCCCAACCCCCTTGCAATAAAGGCCAACATGCCATTTGCCTTCCTTATTGCTTGCTGTACCTACATGCTAGCTTTCTGTGTTTCTTGCACGAGGACACCCAAATCTCTCTGACTACCAACATTTGAAAGTTTCTCACCATTTAAAAAATATTCTGTTTTCCTATTCTTCCTACCAAAGTGAATAACCTCACATTTCCCTACAATATACTCCATCTGCCACCTTACTGCCCACTCACTTAGTCTATCTATATCCCTTTGCAGACTCTGTGTTCTCCTCACAGCTTACTGTCCCACCTAGCTTTGTAACATCAGTAAACTTGAATACATTACAATCGGTCCCTTCATCTAGGTCATTAATATAGATTGTAAATAGCTGAGGCCCCAACACTGATCCCTGTGGCACCCCACTAGTTACAGCCTGCCAACCTGAAAAAGATCTGTTTATCCCTACTCTCTGTTTTCTGTCCGTTAACTAATCCTCTATCCATGCTACTATATTATCACCAACGCCATCAGCCCTAATCTTGTGTAATAACCTTTTAAGTGGCACCTTATCAAATGCCTTTTGAAAATCCAGATATACTACATCCACTGGTTCCCCTTTATCTACCCTGCTAGTTACAGCCTCAAAAAACTCTAATAAATTTGTCAGAGGTCACAGGGCATCAGCCCCTGACAACATTGCTGTTTGGTCAGCTAGCAATGGCATCACCATGGCCAGATTTACTTCACTTGACCCTGTTAACCCTGGCTGCCACATGATCGCCTGGGTGACACCATCCCACACCAGCTCCGTAAAGCATCTCTTTAATGTCAAAGCAACTCCATGCACACTCATCACCATCGTCGTTGGGTCAAAATCCTGGAACTCCCTACCTAACAGCACTGTGGGAGTATCTTCACCACACAGACTGCAGCGGTTCAAAAAGGCGGCTCACCACTACCTTCTCAAAGGCAATGCTGGTCTTGCCAGCGACGCCCACATCCCATAAACGAATTTAAAAAAAAATCAAATGACGTCATCAGACCCGCTTTCTGTTAATTGGCCGGGAAGCCCGCAGGGCAGGCTTAACAAGGCCAATCAAGGGAAAACCCCTTTTACAGAGCGGCTGCAGATGGGATCGTGACTGGAACCCGGAAACCAGCTCTCCCGCCACCATCCCGACATCGCTGATAAAATCGCGGCCCCCAATATCTGTCCCTCCTCTCCACGACTCCCCATCCCTCTGTCCCTCCTCTTCCTCTCTATCCCTCCTCTTCGCGAATTCCCCTCTCTCTCCTTCCTCTCCGCAGCTCCCCCTCTCTCTCTCCCTCCTCTCTACAACTCCCCATCTCTCTCCCCCCTCTCCGCGATTCCACGTCTGTCCCTCCTCTCCTTGACTCCCTCTCTCTCTCTCCCTCCTCTCTGTGACTCCCCCTCTCTCTGTCCCTCCTCTCCTTGACTCCCTCTCTCTCTCTCCCTCCTCTCTGTGACTCCCTCTCTCTCTCTCCTCTCTGTGACTCACCCTCTCTCCCTCCTCTCTGTGACTCCCCCTCTCTCTCTCCCTCCTCTCCACGATTCCACGTCTCTGTCCCTCCTCTCTGTGACTTCCCCTCTTTCTCCCTCCTCTCCGCGATTCTACATCTCTGTCCCGCCTCTCCTTGACTCCCGCTCTCTCTCCCTCCTCTCTGTGACTCCCCCTCTGTCTCCCTTCTCTCCACGACTCCCCCGCTCTCTCTCCCTCCTCTCTGTGACTCCCCCTCTGGCTCCCTTCTCTCCACGACTCCCCCGCTCTCTCTCCCTCCTCTCTGTGACTCCCCCTTTCTCTCCCTCCTCTCCACGACTCCCCCCACTCTGGTGGTAATAAACACAAAGTGAGCACAGATTTTTCACCACAGTATATTTTTTAAAACAAAAACATAAATATATCATGGAAAGCAATTTCCTGTTACCATGGGAACAATGAGTGTACGGGATGTTAGATTGTGTACTGCATCAGCAGATGTGTTTTCAAAGGAATGGAAAAGGGCTCTCATATTACAAAATGCCCTTGTTATCACACACATTTTGTCTGGCTCCCAAGCACTTTACATCAATGAGATTTTGCTGTTTACTGTAGTAATCACATCTGCAATTTATTGGGCTGTGATATTTTATATGTTACAAGAGCTTCATATTTTCAACACATGTAAGAAAGAATACTGGAAAGATGCTTTTGGTATGTAATGTGGAAACACTCCAAAGCAGTGATATAATTGTTGTTTCCAAGTTAAAAAGGCAGATGAGGCAACTTGGCTGGTTCTAAACTGGAATATCCGGTGAATGTCCTGAACACGATAACTAACACCACACAAGTGTTCCATATCTTATTCTGCAGTCTTTCAATAGACCTTCTTTCTGTTAAGTATCGAAACATGTGTGGGTTTTTTTTTCAGTTTGAAAGGACATATACAGCACAATTGAAAAGTGGAGATCTTAACAATTTAAGTTGGCAAGATTTTGAAATGATTTATTTTATCTAAGAGCTTCTCTATTGGTTCACTTGGCAAGGGCAACATCTAATTGAGCCATTAAGATCAGTGGGTCCCAGATTTGATTGCTGGTCTGTGCTAGTTGACTGATCTCACTGGAGTGACAGTAGGTAATAATTAGTCCGGACACCCTTGGATGAGGAAAGGAGAAACCAGCCTCGTTTCTGTGCATTTGTGAACTTTGAATGAAGGCTGGATTAGTCTTGCCCAACCGCCCCCCCCGCCGCCCTTCGCAGTTGAATAGTAAGCTACTTAATTGTAAACAATTTCTACAAGTTTCAGCGATATGAAAAAACCCCAGATCTATCAGTAATGCCCCAGGTATTGTAGCAGTACCAGACTTAGGCAGCCCTAGCCAAGGTCAACTCTGCAAAGTCCTCCTCACTAACATCTGGGGGCAGCTACTCGAGATGGGAGAGCTGTCCCATAGACTAGTCAGTACCAACCTAATGTGGACATTTTCGCACAATCATCATATCTACCAGCCAGAATGCTAGACTCCTCCGTTACCATCATTGGGTATGTCCTGATCCACCGGGAAGAGAGATTCACCAAAGTTGAGGGCGCAGTGGCATATAGTTTGGATTCTCCCCGGGATACTCGGGATAATTGGCCCGCAGGTAATGGAGGTCCCGGTTAATAGAGTGAGATGTCAAGGACTCGTTGATCAGATACACCTTGGCTTAGATAAAGGCCAACACAGGCATAGCAACTTCCCCACATTGAGTGAGAGTCTTGACATGAAATGAGATCTCCTGCCTTTCCATCTGAGTGTTATGATTCAACGCCTTCACTGTCCAGGTAAATGGCAGCTTTTCAGTTTTCTTTTGCTTTCTCTTATTCACGAGTGACAGATAGCAAAAATAGAAACCACGGAGTATGGACTATCCCAGCATTGATAGTGGTAGTAGCAGCCATGCAAATGGCTTACATCTGTCTTTACTCTGTACAGATGCTGGTGAACTTGCTGTGTGTTCCCAGCAATTATTTCTGATTGTGAAAGTCTTCTGGTAAAACTATAGTTTCAATAGAAAACTTTCACAATGGTCAGGAATGCTGGGGTAGCCCTTCTGCCGTACCTGCTGCGAGAGTAAGAAAAAGCAAAAGAAAACGGTCACAGTGGCACAGGTGTCGCCAGACAACTGGGCAGGAAATAAAAAATAAAATGCTTAGAAAAAAGGAGAAGAAAAGAACAGATATTAGAAAGAAAAAGAAGACAAAGAAAACTTTATAAAAAAAACATGCCCAGAGTTCTAATAACTGGCCTGTCACTGCCAGTGTGATCTTCAAGGACCACACAGGGCGGACAAATTAGTCAGTTCTTTACAACCCTTAAAATGTCTTCACTCAGAGGGTTGTGAATCTTTGGAATTCTCTGCCCCAGGGGGCTGTGAATGCTGAGTCTTTGAGTAGATTCAAGGCTGAGGTAGATAGATTTTTGGGCTCTAGGGGAATCAAGGGATATGGTGATCGGGCGGGAAAGTGGAGTTGAGGTCGATGATCAGCCATGATCTTATTGAATGGCGGAGCAGGCTCGAGGGGCCGTATGGCCTCCTCCTGTTACATAAGAAGTAGGAGCAAGAGTAGGCCATATGGCCCCTCGGGCCTGCTCCGCCATTCAATAGGATCATGGCTGATCCGAATCTAGACTCACGTCCACTTCCCTGCCCTCTCCCCGTAACCCCTAATTCCCTTATCAGCTAGGAAACTGTCTATCTCCATTTTAAATTTATTTAATGTTGCAGCTTCCACAGCTCTCTGGGGTAGCAAATTCCATAGATTTTTCTTATTTCTTATGTTCTTAAAATGTGAATGGTGGCAGCTGAGTGTTTTAACTTTGAAACCCTGTCCTTTACGGCAGAGCTTCACTCCTACTGCTTTTATACTACAGCCACCCTCTCTGGCTATTTAAGATAGGCGATTCGCTGAAAACGCTTCATCCCGTAGTTACTAAGAGACCGTGGTACGGTCACTTCATAAGTGAAGAATATCACTGGCCCACGGCAATGAGAGAGGGAGCGTCGATTTACACAAGTACAACCCACGCCCTGCATCCTCTGGAGCGCAGGGAGTTCTAACTGTGTTTATGTCTGGGTGCGAGATGACATATGACTTGCAGTTAAAAATCTCAGTTAAGATTTGCCCATTGCTGACAGTTTTAAACAAAGCTCCCTCGATCCAGCTACCGGGTACCACAAGAGTCGTACTTGGTTGTGATGATTAACATCACTGAAGTTTGCAATGGATATAAAACTTTATTTTTAAGCGTCTTAAGACTCCCAGGTCTCTTTCAATTTCATCATTAGCTATTTCAACACCATTCATGGAGTACATGCGATGCCCATATATCCTCCCTATGGGCAGGAGAATGAAACTAAGTGGATGGTTCATTTAAAGAGCCAGCATAGGCGTGATGAGCTGGCAGATCTCCTTCTATGCTATTACATCTTATGATTCTAACTGCAGATTATACTTAATAAACTTGCACTAACTATGGGGGAAAATTTAACCCCAAAAAACAGGTGGGTTGGGGTCGGGTGGGAGGTTAAAGTGTTAAAAATCTGGATCCCGACCCCAACCCGCCCACTTCTGGTTTTAACGGAGGCGAAACGGTGGGGGGGGGCGGTGGGGGGCAGCCAAACGGCTCCCAGGAGGCGGGTTAGCACTTTGAATATTATGATGAGGCTGCGTGCTTCATTTTGAAACTCCATTTTAAATTTAACTCTGGCTGGTCGGGTTTCCCAGGACTCGGGAAACCCGCCAGTGAAAGGAAGGCAAGGACTGCTGGACCCAGGAGGTAAGTGCCTTTTCACTTAACTGCTGGATCCAACGTTCCTGCCTCGCCAACCCACTGCGATCGGACCCCCCCACCCTCCCCCCCCCCCGGGCCCCGATCCTTCCAATCTCCACCAAGGCATCCGACCCCTCCCTCCCCCACGAGGCCTCCAACCTCCGATCTCCCTTCTGGCCTTCGATTCCCCCTCCAGCCTTCTGATCCTCGGCCCGTGACCCCCGACCCCCACTCTGGCCTCCGATCCTCGGCCCCCGACCCCCACTCCGGCCTCCAATCCTCAGCCCCGACCCCCACTCCGGCCTCCGATCCTCGACCCCCGACCCACACTTCTGCCTCCGATTCTCAGCCCCCGACCCCCTCTTTGGTCTTTCGAACCCCCCCGATCTATGGTCTCCTCTGATCCCCAGCCTTCCTATACTCCCCACCCTGATCTCCGAACCCTCCCTCCCTCCTCTCTGCTACCCGCCTGACAGTCAGTCAGCCTCTCAATTTGGCTGGCTGTGGGCAGGAAACAGAGAAATACAATGTTAACCAGGCCCTGCCATTAAATTCGGCAGGGCCTGAGGGAAACCTGTTCTTCTGGGTTTCTCGACCACATTCCAGCCCTGCTCCCTACTCGCCTCCAAGTTTGAAATTCCGGACTATGTTTCAATCTTTAATAACCCAGTGTTGGCATCTTCATGCATCAATTATATAGTGCAGTGCATGCTGGCTACTAATGTCTGCCACTAGTAAGAAAAGATGATCAAAACCAGATTAAACTGCTCTGTCACTATATATGGGACACACGGCTTGGGGTAGGGAAATAATCTGCTTTGTACTTGGTCACGGTCCATCATCAAAGACCCTACCCACCCCAGCCACAGTCTGTTCGCCCTCCTGCCATCTGGGAGACGCTACAGATGCATTCGCACCCGTACGACCAGATTTAGGAACAGCTTCTTTCCCAGGGCTGTCATCCTACTGAACTCCACAAATAAACTCTAAAGCCTGCACATCTGCCAATGCACTTTATTATGGTTATGTTATGTTAATGTATTACAAGCCAAATGTATGTTGAATGTTTAAATGTCTTAATCTAAATGTACACTCTCGGGAGCCGCAAGCCTACATTTCGTTGTACTGCACTTGTGCACTAACAATGACAATAAAGTTGATTATGATTATGATTACAATGGGAATACTTGATGTAAAAGTTAGTAATCACAAAGCAGGATCGTTGCTTTCAAAAGGGAATTGGCTAAATACTTGAAGGAGAAAAAATCCCAGGGATATGGGGAAAGAGCCGGGGAGTGGGACTAACTGGCTTGCTCTTTGAAAGAGCCGGCGCAGACTCGATGGGTGAATGGGATCTTCCTGTGCTGTACCATTCTACGATCTGTTACACTTGTTAAGTCTTACATCTAGGGGGGAAAAATTGAGTCGCACCCCCTTTGGGGCGCTAACTTCGCCGGGGCACTACTTTTAGTGCTCCAAAAAAATTAGCGTCCCCGCGGCCGCAGGTAGGCCCCCCCTGACCCCGTCGGACATAGCGTCCGGCGGTATGTCAGGGGGCACTACCGAAGATCGTGGCCGGGGCGCTGACGTCATCGCTGGTGGTGCACCACCACGGGGCACTAATGGTTACCGCCGCCGCTAACCACCCACTGAATTTCATGCGAGGCGTTGGCGGCTCTGCACCCGGGCGCTAATTGCTTTGCGCCCCGTTAGCATAAAGCAACCGAATTTTTAGGTCCTAGTGTTAACATTGGGAGAAAAAAAAAGTAGAAACACCATATTCAATGGCTGTCGAGCCTCAGACACACTTATAAACGCCATGTCACATGCCCATTGTTTTGCTTCCCCACCTGTATGTATACTGAGCCTAACACAATACCAATCAACATGCCTGAAGTACATACTTCACAAAATGTCTGGAATTACTATTCACCAAAACCAAACTGGGCCTCCGAGACACCCTAGTCCACTCCTCTATCACCCCCGGCACCCCTTCCCCTTCGCCCGGCACCTTCCCATGCAATTGCAGGAAATGCAACACCTGCCCTTATACCTCCCCCCTTCCCACTGTCCAGGGCCCCAAACACCCCTTCCAGTGAAACAGCAATTTACTTGTACTTCTTGCAATCTAGTATACTGTATTCACTGCTCACGATGTGGTCTCCTCTACATTGGGGAAACCAAACGCAGATTGGGTGACCGCTTTGTGGAACACCTTCGTTCAGTCCATAAGGATGACCCCGAGCTTCCGGTCGCCTGTCATTTTAATTCACCGCCCCATTCCCACTCAGACCTCACTGTACTCAGGCTTTTGCATTGTTCCATGGAAGCTCAGTGTAAGCTCGAGGAACAGCACCTCATCTTCTGATTAGGCACTTTACAGCCTTCCGGACTCAATATCGAGTTCAACAATTTCAGATCATAACCTCGGCCCCTATTACATTTTTACTTATATTTTTTATCCACACCTTTGTTTTGGCCCCCCCTTTTTTTCTCTCCCACATGGCAGCTGTCTCCCATTCTGCCAGCGCATTTCACACCTAATCTAGAGCCGTCTTTTGTCTCCACTAGTCCGATCACCATCTCGTCTGGTTTAGAATACCTCTTAATGTCTCTTCACTTCTCTTTTGTTCTCTCATCCCCATTTCCCAGCCCCCAAACTGGCCTTTTAATCTGTTTCATTTCCTGTGCTTTTTCAGTCCTGACGAAGGGTTTTGACCTGAAACGTTGACTCTATTTCTCTCTCCACGGATGTTGCCTGGCCTGCTGAGTTTTTCCAGCATTTCCTGTTGTTATTTGGGCCTAAGCACACTTCACCCCAGACCCATTCAGTATCCATATATAATTTGGTAGCAGTGTACATTGAAGTCTAATGTAAAGATATGGTGTAAAATACCTCTTGCTTAATTTTACCCAGTGTTTTTTTCTTTATTACGCCCTTGAACAGCATTGACCTGAATCTATCTATTGGTATATTTTCCTCTGTTAATTACTGTTCAAGGAAATTATATACGAGTATGAAGCAGTGTGCCCCATGTTATACTTGGGTGTACATTTTTTCTAAAGTTAAGAGGAAAATATAACCTGGTGCTACAGTATTCTGTGATCTGTTGTTCACTCTGCCTAGGGTTGAATAACACTACAAGCACGAATGATAAGGACATAAATAAGCAGGCAGCAATATTTGAAGAAATTGTATTCTTTTACCATCAGATTTATTTCTCTTTAATATGTATGAAATGTTTTTGACAAATTAAAACAGCTTTAAGCTATCATTGGGGTAACTGCCGGAAGGAAAGGATTTGTCTAAAACACTCTCTGCAGCATCACCATCAGTCAAGACACACATCACCTTGTGCAGTACATAACATTAGCAGTCCTTTCACATTCCAAATTCTGCACATCTTCCTTTAAAAAACAAGCACCAATGCAAATGAAAGAATTGTGTACACGGTTTACAATTGAACAAAAAGTGACAGCTTTCAAACTTTGTACAACTAGTTGTGTTCGACAAACCACCTGTAATATGTTTTTAAACAGTTATTTGTGTCATTAACAAGTTACACCCGATCAATGGTAATTAGCGGAACATTATTGTGCTTCTTTCACTAGCTACATTTCTGGAACTGTGATCCTGCAGTAATTCAGTTGTTCGTTTCTCTAAACACAAAAACATACACGTCATAGAATTCTCTTGCAGAAATAACACCAATTTAGACAGACTCTTGCACAAGATTCAGTTTAAAACATTGTTCTTCTTTACAATAGTTAACCACTGCACACAAACTTTCTAATTGAGAACAAGCTGTCTGAAAGGTCATTTATACTGCAGTCAATGAGCAAATACATCCTTCGTCCATATGGGCTATTTATTTATCCTTATCCTTATATTGTTTTGAATATACAGATAGATACAACAGGAGTCAATTCAAACAACTGTTAAGTGCTGTGCTGAAACATAATCATGTATGATACTGCTATTTGAAATATAATTTACTAATACAAAGTCTCACAGTTCACACATTCAGCCTTGTAATACTGTACATCAAGAAAATACAATATAGTAATTTGCACAGTGTGATAAAAATTGACGTTAAAAAAATAAAAAGGCAATTTAGTTCTAAAATCAGTAGTGGACACACAGATATCACAAACAGATGTCGAATGAATAAAATAATGACTTTGGATTACAATAATAGGGTTTTTCTTATTTGAGGATAATTTGGATTTTCAGGCAAAATAAAGTACACAAACCCTCCTAGCCTATTATCAAGAAACCACAAATAATTACTGTTTTGTTTGCTGTAATGAGTAAGTGCAGAAGTGAGTGATGATAATATTTTGAACACAAGGAGGCCCTCATGCAGCTGAATTAGTATTAAATCCAATTCACATTGCAGGAGTGACTCAGAGAGCAGTGCGTAGATCTCATGTCAACATTTCCACTAGAAATACTGAATCGAGTCTCTGTGATATGAATGCATGTTTCTTTGGGTGTATTTACAGGGCAGGTTTAGCATTGGTACAAAGCCGTTTAGCTTTGTAAATCACTAAACCTCTGTAATTCGGGTGCAAAGGCCCCAGCTAACTTGGAAGTGAAGTGGAGTGAGACTCCGTCCTCCAGGGAGTCACGCGCTGCTCCATTCCGATCATAAATAAGCCCTTAATCAAAAGAAATCCAGCTTATTAGTGAGATAGTCCCAACTTATTGTGAGATATGCTTAAAAAATGATTTTTCCTTCAGCCACAAACGTAGTGAATTCAATACATTTACCTGATTGGAATATAATTTCAGGAGCCCAAGGGAAAAATCTAAATTGGCCCATTTATGTTGCACATACATGTGCCTATCATGCTGTGATTCTCTTCAAGTATTTTATTGAACAACTTCAAACACACAGTGACTGTTCTGTCAGTCAACGTTCATGTTCTTTGGTTGAATTATTCAAAATATATTATTTTTTTAAAGGAAGATTTCAAACAGAATACTTCACAGGTTTGATATTTTTAGCCTGTTAAATCCAGTTTATCAAAAAGTGTTTTAAAAAAAATTCTGATTACAAAAAGGTAATGTGCACTTCTTTCAAAAACAATAGGAAAAGAAAGGCAGCCATCAGTAATATAAAGTGCAGAAAGCAGCTATGACCTACTTTTGACAAAACAGGCCCAGAGATTGACAGGTAGCAAAGTCCTGCCTCTCTCACGTTTGGGGAAGGGTGGTAGGGAAAAGGGGAGTCGTTAAATAAAAATGAACCTGACACCAATAAGATCCTCGTTCTCATCTGGTCCGCTTGTTCTGGTTGGTTTAGAGTGGTATAGCAGTGTGCACTATCTACACCATACACCGCAGTAACTCGCTTCTTCGGCAGCACCTCCCAAACCCACAACCTCTACCACCTAGAAGGGCAAGGGCAGCAGGCGCATGGGAACACCACCACCTCCAAACTCCCCTTCAAGCCAAATGCCATCCTGACTTAGAAATATATTCCTTCGTCGTCGCTGGGTCAAAATCCTGGAACTCCCTCCCTAACAGCACTGTGGGAGCGCCTTCACTACATGGACTGCAGCGGTTCAAGGCGGCGACTCACCACCACCTTCTCAAGGGCAACTAGGGATGGGCAATAAATGCCGGCCTTGCCAGCGACGCCCACATCCCAAGAATCACTTTTGATGTGCAGTCACAAAGGAGTTCTCCTGGTGCCCTGGCTAACGTTCCTTCCTCAATCGACACCTTCAGAAACAGATTAATTGGTTATTTGTCTCATTGCTGCGTTTGCCTGCATAACAATAATCAGTGCAACTCAAAGTAACTCATTGTGAAGTGATTGGCGACGTTTCTGACAGGTGTAAGTGTTTCCTTTACCCATGCTTTTGCTGGAGAAACACGCACATTTTTTAACAACAGTCATTTTAATAGCTTTCCATAGAACTGGGTTAAAAAGACCTCTGAGGAAAGTCCAGAGGGGATAAAGTTTGGGGGTATATTTTTGGGCTTTCCAAGACTTCTGTATTTTATCATCCTTCCACAGCATCCTAATCACATCAGAAGAACAAAAATGCATAATAAGCTTGTCTCCATCTACTTCAATAGGACTGCACACTGGCAAGAGCACCAGAGGGGAGATGAGGAGATTTTCTTTCATTTACGCAGTGAGTTATCATGATCTGAAATGCACTCCCCGAAAGAGTGATAGAAACAGATTCAATAGTAACTTTCAAAATGGAATTGGATATACTGTGTACATGCAAAGGAAAAATTACTGGGCTATAGGGAAAGAGCAGGGGAGTGGGACTTATGGGGTAGCTCTTTCAGAGAGCCAACAGGCACGATGGGCCGAATAGCCTCCTTCCATGCTGTAAGATTCTCTGATTCCTGTTACACACACAACCAAAGTTCTGTGCAACGTTCATATTTGCAACAGGTAGCAAAATCAGTGGTTGTCCCTGAAAGCACTGGAATTTTAGTTGAAACACAAGCTTACAAATGACTGCAGTACCATTTTGAACACGTAACATGACATTCATCTGAAACGCCATTGTAACAGCGGCATTAATCCATTTATTTCAAATGGGTTAACACCTCCTTTACGATAATGGATCAAGGAATGTCATAAGGGGGCATTAAGGGCTTGTACGCTAGTAATGCAAACTGTAATTTCATAGGCTGTAGTCTCCCATCTAAATCAATGTTGTCAGATGCCTTCAGATTTGCTGTTGCCTTTATTCTATCTTTGCTCCCGACTTCCCTTTTGTTTACGGTACATTTAGAAAAGCCAATGGCAAAGATCTGCAGTACATCCCAAGCCTAATGATGCTGCCTTTTAGAAGGAAAGTCTCTCTTAGTCGGGTGGGAGATCAAGCTTAAATGTTTTGCGCTTTGGGAAAGTGGGATTAAGTATTCATAGGGTTATTTTCCTAAGTGCCACAGGGCAAGTTTATGACTCAAACTGCAATGGTGTGGAAGTATATTGCCGTGCCAACGCATCTACAGCCCAAAGAGGGTGATGGGATTGATCACATCTGTAATTCTCTACATGGTGAGTTTCTGGTCATCTGCTCATTACTGTTTGTGGGACCTTTGTTGACTGTAAAGTGCTTTGGGACGTCCTGGGGTCGTGAAAGATGCTATATAAATGCAGGACTTTCTTCCTCAGCTAGGTTCTCAGAGGGAAGAGATGTCAAATGGAAGCAAGGTATCCCTATGCATGGAGGGGGAAAATTCAAGGACAAGTCAACCCAAGCTGCTCTCATACTGGTGACTGGTGATGGGGTGGCTTCTTTACAGACTGGTGGCAGATTGTCTGCTTCTCACTCAGAGAATGGTATATGGCACAGGGTGAAGTGAGGAGTCTAAAATTGAAAGGAAGGGCAGTCGGCTGGGCTGTACATTATGGGTCAGGTAGTCTTGGCATTGTTGGAAATACAGATCTGACCCTGGGGCCTTCCTTCTCTTATATTGGGCATGTCCTGTTTTACGCAAATTCTGTGCAAGATAATACAAGTCACTGGCTCTTATTTCTAAGCTTAAAAACCCCCCACATTTCTAACTTAAAAGATGGAAGGAATGTATTTCCATGGATTGTGAGGTGCAAAGTGAAAGTCCTCTGCTTTTAGCTGCACATACAAGCAGCTTCTAGATGCTTTTCATTTTTCCCCCCACTCTTCATCGTCCTTCATTTAGTTAAAGAAATGGTTTTATCCATGCTTCATGAATTTTGAATGAAACAGCTAAGTGTTAAACTGTACATACAATCTTGAGTTATATAAAGTATGGAATGAGAAAAGGTCATTTGGTCCATTCACCCAAACCATAGACAACGTACACTGCTATGCGATTCCCCCCGACTTATTTAATTTCCTGAAAGCAGGTGGATAATGATGCAGTAAACTTGCAAGAACAGAGCTCTGAAATTTCCCCTTGACAACCAAAAGCAATGAAGCGATCGTTCCTCGATCCCTGTCCAAGACTGCCATTACATTGCCGCTAAGTGGTTTCCATTTCACATTGACGCACAAGAGGCATTTTAACTCAGCAGTAGCTTGGCCCTCTGACATCTTAGCTCCACGACTGAAACCATTTACAGTGGATGGTTTTTGCACCCTCTGCTGTTGGACCAGGTGTAGTTTTACCTTGGGTCTGGTGTGAAGGCGCTTTTATATTTAAAAAAATGTCTGTTGGGCAGCTTGCGCTCATAGGCCTTTACAATGTTAAAAACATTAACTTGTGAACTTACATAGGCGGTCTCCGTTATACGTGTGGGAATATGAATTTATAATGGGAGAAGGTTGGCACAGAAGTGTGGTTAAAAAAAATGACAAAACGGAGTAAGTTTTTGTATAGAGGATGTGCATGCAAATGTTAAGATTTTAAAAAATATATCTGGACTGGAGCTGTGTGCATTCTGTAAGCACATGCTCACTGAGTTATCTCTTAGTTGAGCTTAGTGCTAAGACCGACCGTCGCGCACTCTACGGTGTAACTCTGGTCTGCGGGCGCAGATTGTGATTTACGCCTAGTAATCTCAGATTGGCAGGTATATAATGGCAAGCTTACATTTTTAAACTTAATTTCTAAATTACCATCTCCCCCACAAATAAAATAAGTAATTGTGTAATATATATATAGATATATTCATGTAAGTGTATAGTGCTTCTTTTAGTATTCTGTTTAAAAAGAACCTGCCATTTGACCAGTGTGAGGCCATATACTCCTGTCACTATCCTCCCAATTACCTTTTCAACTACATCATGCTGCTCCTTCCATGCTGTGCCAACCTCCATATATAATTGTTAAAAACATTCCTTATATATATATATATATATAAATATTGAATACTCCTTTTTTACCATCAGCTCTTTAGCAGCAGTTCAGTCTCCCATGTTCTACAACACCATAGTCACTATATCAACATTCTACATTGTAACTCAGTCGTAGTTGTCCACTGCCCTATACACTGTATATATGTAGTTCCCAGCTACATTCTTAGCCTTAGTTCCACTGCAGCCTCCAAATATAGGTATGTTCTAAATAAGTAACATCGAGGCATAATGGTCCCTTCCTCCCCCCACCCCCTAGATCTCTCCCCCACCCAGTGTCCCTTCAGCCGGCACTAGCTCATGTTGGGTTACACAATCCTTCTGTGTCTATGCTTTAGTGCAAAAAGCTAGTTTCCCTGCTAGTACGTTGCATTGAATAAATGATAAGCAATGAGCATTTAAATCAGTTTGTGGTATCCTTTGCTCAGCGTAGTGGCGTGTTATACCTGCTTGTGCAGCAGTTTCGGGTAATAACACCCTTCAAAAAAAGGCACATTTTTATTTCAATTGATTTTTTGTTTTGTTAAATAAATAAATTTGGAAAGAACCACCGTCTTGCCTGACCCCCGTTTACTGAGATCAGAGTTCTGATTTTATAGATAGTTTTTTTATATATTTTAAAAAGGCTGGTCGTAGCTTCACGCAGAGATTTCTGTCAGTCGTATCAGAGCATAAAGGCAATGGTCTGCTCTGCTAAGTTTCCCTGGCACTAATCCAGAATTGTTGTAGCACAGTTAAATTGAGATTTGTAACGATAACAGAGGCAAGACACTAATCACTGAATCATGACCAAGTCCGTCTGTTCTTTCACACGGCACAGCTCCAAAAAAAATGGATTATAAAATACAAGGTTAATGTAAAAATGTTGGCAGTAACTCTCGAGTTATACACAGTTAAAAGCAAAACAAACAAAACAAGGAAAGAGAAACACAGCCAGGTCAGGTGACCTTAAAAGTGGTAACATTATTATGGCTGAAATTTAGAATTGCCCTGTGACAATACTCTATCTATTCCGTTTTCATTTGTTCCCTGACTTCGGAAGGCAGCATGTCAAACAAGGTGTCCTCCACAATCAGCCCACTTCGCTTCAGCGAGCGGCAGGCACCCAGCTCTGGCGGCAGTGCATCGAAATGATTGCCCTTCAGTTCCAGCAGCGCGAGAAGCGCCAAGTTGCCAATTTTGGGGGACAGCACCGACAGGTTGTTCTTTCCGATCTTGAGCGTCTTCAGCTTTTTGCAAAAGTACAGCTCGTCTGGCAAGCTCTCCACTTTGTTGCCGGTGATGCAGAAGTCCTGCAGGCTTTGCAGGACGCCGATCTCGGGCGGGATGAAGCGGATGTCGTTGTGGCCCAAGTCCAAAGACCTCAATTTGTTGCACAGGAAAAGGTGCGAAGGCAAAACCTCGATCTTGTTGTGGTTAAAGTAAAGGCGTTCCAGGCTCGATAACTTTTTGATGTGTTCCGGGATGTAAGTTATACTGTTGTGCCACATCTTGAGGCAAGTGAGTTTGCGGCAATGTTGGAAGCTGATAATTTCCTCGACCGATTTCAGATTGTTTTCCTTCAGGTCAAGTTCTTGCAGATTGAGCAGGCTGAACACGGCGTGAGGTATTCGCTCCAGGTCGCAGTGAATGAGCTCAAGCTCGGTTAGGTTGACCATTTTCTTCAAGCTATTGAGCATCACTAACTTGGTGCCATCATTCTGAATGCACAGCGTTTGGAGGTGACTTGAGGTTTCAACGATTGGAGGTGGGATTTTGGTCAAGTTACTCTTAATGTAAAGAACCTTGAGACCTTTGAGTTCCCGCAAGGATTCCAATGTAATGTTCTTAGAAAGGTCAGGACTCAAAGAGCCTTGAAGATGCAACTCTTCCAAACTCTTCAGCCCGTACATCCAATGTGGGAGCTCCCGAATGTCGTCGAACTTGACTCGTAAAACCTTGAGATTTTCCTTCAGGAATGCCAGGGCAGCACTGTGGATCTTGACTGAGCATTGGTACAGAGACAACTCCTGGAGGTCCTCAAGCTGCACGATGGTCGCTGGTATGGTGACATTGTTGATTATCTCCAGTTTTAGAGACTGCAGTTCCGTCAGTTCAAACACGGTATCTGGTAACCCCGAGAGCATGAACAGCTGCAACTCCAGCCGGTTCTGGCCGTTGGTTTGCAGCCTCTGTCGCAGCTTATCCGGCGTCCACTCGTTGTTCAGGTTCAACTGCTTCAGCTTATTCTCGCTGACCTCCGACAGGAACACGGCGAACCTCTTGGAGTACAAAGGGTCGTACTGGTCGATCAGGTGCAGCATGAAGGCAAAGTCGTTCTTGACATCTGGAATGTCATCGATCCCAGTCTCTAGCCGCACATACTCAAAGGAGTACTCCTTAAGGGAACGGTAGAACAGCCAGTACAGCGTGTAAAGGCATGTCAAGCCATAGACACTGACAAAACATAAATAGCAAATGGACAGCTTGGAGAACAGGTGAGCCATAGTGTGATTGCAGGAAAACTTACAGTAGCCGGTCATCTCCTGAATGTTGACCTCACAATCCACGGTGAAGTTGACTTTGGAGACCAGGATACTGTTATATGCGATGATGAAAATGAACTTAATGACTTTGATGATAGTTTGACGCACGTACATGGAATATAGAAGGTCTCCTTCCTCGACGTGCAGCCTGAATTTTTTGACTTTCTCAAACAGTGCTTTGGCCTGTTCGCCTTCCTTTTTGTCCAGGGCGCTCACGGTCGGCTTCTCCACCACGATCTTCTCGGGGATGGACCGCAAGGACTGCGTTTTCACCAGGTTGCCTTCCGAAGCGGACAAGCCGGGCGCCACTTTGACCAGGTTGTTCTTCTGGCAGCTGCTGTTGGTGTCCTTCTCCTCGGCATTTTCACCGGAAACCTCGGACAGGGCGCGGGTGGTCCAGGGCGAGTCAAAGCACTTCCCCAGGATGGAGATGAAGTGTTCGATTTTCGAGCTGGATCCGGGAAATTTAAACCAAAAGTTGCTGCAGAGCATGAAGATGAGCGTGTGTATCAGGACCAGGTAGGGGAAATACTTGGCGTACCAGTGCAGCGCACGCTCATAGCACATTTGGTTTATAAAGCTGTATTGTTGAAGGTCAAGGTTTGTTTTCAGACCTTTCATTTCATCAGATGGACCAGAGGACGGGTGTGATAATGGCAATGGCGCCCGCGTGACAAATTCACTGGAGGAAATGTTGACCAGAGTTTGATTTTGAACAGGGCGCAAGTTGTGGGGCGAGTTCCGTTTAGGGAGACAAATAATCTTGTCTTGCATTACCTGGGAAAGGGAGGTGGAAAGAAAACAAGCCATTAAAACGTATACCCTTTGTGCAAGTTTAAATATAAATATTTATCAATGAATCATAGGAATTACAAGCGGTCATTCAGCCCACCTGTGCTAGTCTTAGCTTTTCAAAGAGTGATACATACTCGAGGTAGATTATATAAATATTAAAATGGATTTGCTAACAGTGAAGAAATAACTTGCATTTATATGAAGCCTTTCAGACCACAAAATGCTTCACAGCCAATTAAGGCAAGGCCCAGCATTTATTGCCCATCCCTAGTTGCCCTCGAGAAGGTGGTGGTGAGCCGCCTTCTTGAACCGCTGCAGTCCGTGTGGTGAAGTTACTCCCACAGTGCTGTTAGGGAGGGAGTTCCAGGATTTTGACCCAGCGACGATGAAGGAACAGTGAGATATTTCCAAGTCAGGATAGTGTGTGACTTGGAGGGGAACTTGGAGGTGGTGGTGTTCCCATGCGCCTGCTGCCCTTGTCCTTCTAGGTGGAAGAGGTCGCAGGTTTGGGAGGTGCTGCTGAAAAAGCCTTGGCGAGTTGCTGCAGTGCATCTTGTAGATGGTACACACTGCAGCCACGGTGCGCCGGTGGGGGAGGGAGTGAATGTTTAAGGTGGTGGATGGGGTGCCAATCAAATGGGCAGCTTTGACCTGGATGGTGTCGAGCTTCTTGAGTGTTGTTGGAGCTGCACTCATCCAGGCAAGTGGAGAGTATTCCATCACACTCCTTACTTGTGCCTTGTAGATGGTGGAAAGCGCAGTCACTCTTGTAATGTAGGAAACAATTTACCCACAAATAGCAAACAGATAAACGACCAACCAATTTGGGGGGAAACTTCGGTATCGACCATTTTGGGGCACTAATTAGCGCCGGTGGCCACAAAATTGAGCTTTAGCGCCCCCAAGAGGGAAGTAGAGCGCTAAATCAAGCGCTACACACTATCTTAGGGCGCTATAGTCGCAGAACGGGGCGCTACCTTCAGAGCACTACTCAAGTTCCGGTGCTGTCATTTAGAGAGTCCTCAGACTGACTGGCACCTTCCAGTTCTTAAAGGGGAGGTTTAATCATGCTGCACAGCCTCACTCTGATCAATGCTGCCTGTGAACTGGGCCTGCAGGGAGCTGCAAGCCTTCACTCAAAGAAGTCATGGCTGATCAGAGGCCCAGAGAGAGAGCTCGCCGGTTCAGCAACCACGCTTTGGAGGTTCTGGTCACAGCCGTGGAGCACCGACAGGCAGTGCTCTTCCTGGCAGGAGGCCATTGCCACAGGCCTTGAGGAGGATGTGGAGGGAGGCCGCCCAGCACGTGTTAGCCAGAAGTGTGGACCACAGAACCCCCACCCAGTGCCGGAAGAAATTCAGTGACCTCACCCGGGTGGTCAGGGTGAGTACATGCTTCAAAAACATCTACATCCCATCATCTCAACCTCACTCTGTGCACACACTGCATAAACCGCCACATCCACAACGCTCACCCACCAACTATGCCCACCTGCTAAAAGTCACATCCACATCTCACGGCTTGCATACATTAACAGCTATTCAACTATGGGAGGCACACTCACTCACACGCTGTCCTTTTTCTTGGAAGATTGCTCACAACAGGAGGGAGCAGCTACAAATGGGAGGAGGTGAGGCAGAGCTGCAGCCCCTTATAGACCTGGAGGAGTGAGTGGGCCGCATCATTGCCGCCCAGGTGGTGGGCGCTGTGGCCGTCGGAGACGTCGACTCCCTCGGGGACAACAATGGTATGTTCATCACCACTCCCTCTTCTCTCATACCACTTCCCCCTCACAACACAAGCCCTTCCCACTTTCCATCTAAGTATATTGTCTCCATTCCTTGCTCCCTTCCTGCCCCACTCCCTTGACCTTAAACCCACTCTTGTGCCTTAATGCTTTCAGATAATCAGCCACCAGCTGACCAGCCTGTCCCTCAGCCTCCCAGTGGCAGCAACACGGGAGAGGAGGAGGACGAGCAAGCCAAAGCCTCACTGCCTGTGTCTCCCGAAGGCACTAGGTCCAATAATGGGATGACGCAGTCACTGGAAGGGAGCCTAATGCATGGGTCTGATGTAGGCGAAGCTCTGGGCCCCAGCGGGCTGCAGTAACGGCACGGGGAAAGGGAAGCTCGGGGGCCATCTCCCCAGAGGGCGAGTTCGCGCGTGAGTTCTGCTGCACAGGACTCAGATGAGGACCTCGATGTGGAGGCGTTGACCACACAGGTGATGAGCATGCACACCGAGCTAATGGGTGCAATGGCAAGGGTGCCCGAGAGCATGGATGCACTGGCAAGGAGCGTGGAGGAGTCCGCCTCCAGCATTGCACTCAGCTCTGCTCACACCATCGAGCCCATCCTTAGCAGCTTGCAAAAGATGGTCGGCTCGCAGAGAGCTCGTGGGGACCCAGACCTCATGCCGCGTGTCATGGGTGAGGTGGCAGCAGCTATTGCAGCACAGGGCGAAGCAACGCAATGGCTTAGTGTTGTACTGGAGTCAGTGATTGCTGGTATCCAATCGCAGACTGCTCTCATGCAGTCTCAGGTTGATGCCACACAAGCACTGACTGCTGCCATCCTCGCTGGGTCACCCACAGTCCACCGGGGATCTCACCGTGCCACAGCAGGCCAGCAATCTTTGTTCAAGCAGATTGCTCTGGATGCTGATGTTCTGCCCTGGGGGAGTGGCAGTGTCGGTCGAGCAGGAAGGTGCTGTCCTCTCTCAGGATGACAGCGTTCCTGCTCCCACCACTGCCACTCACCATTGCACTTGTCGCAGCCTGTAACCCAGCCATCCTTGTCTGCTGCCGCCCATGCAGAGTTGGTGCAGTCTGCAGCCGGGCCCTCCAGGCTGGTCGAGGGTGTCCTGCAAGGCCATCTGCAGTCTCTGGCTCCTAGACTCAGCAGCCTTCCATCAACCTTGCTGCAGCCACTGCGGCCACATTATGGAGGAGTAGGGTCGGGAGGGGGGAACTGGAGTGAAATCATTGAAGAAGGAGGAGTAAAAAATACTTTAGTAGCAAATGGGGGTAGTGTGTGTTAATAAATTGATGAGTTTGTAAATATATTGTGTTTGTGAACAAATAGTTATGCTTGTAAATAAATATGTGTGTTTGGTAACAAATAGTTCAGTTTGATAAGAAAGAGTTGTGTTTGTCGATAAATGGTTGTGTTTCTTAAGAGAGAGTTGTGTTCGATAATAAATTGTTAATTTGATGTTGCACATTTTGTGATGTTTCTCATTTGACCTTTGCCCGGTGGTAGGGTCTGCGAGCTGGCTGTAATGGTGTGGTTGTTCTGCGCAAAGGCCATGTGGGATGTAACCTGTCACCCCTGATCCTCTCTAACTTTTACCGCTGCACAATAGAGAGCATCCTGACAAACTGTATCACAGTATGGTATGGCAGCTGTAGCTACTATGACCAGAAAGCCCTGCAGCGGGTAGTCAAAACTGCCCAACGCATTACCGGCACCCGGCTACCGACCACAGAGCACATATACCAGAAACGCTGTTTACGGAGGTCACGGTCCATCATCAAAGACCCTACCCACCCCAGCCACAGTCTGATCGCCCTCCTGCCATCTGGGAGATGCTACAGATGCATTCGCACCCGTACGACCAGATTTAGGAACAGCTTCTTTCCCAGGGCTGTCATCCTACTGAACTCCACAAATAAACTCTAAAGCCTGCACATCTGCCAATGCACTTTATTATGGTTATGCTTATGTTAATGTATTACAAGCCAAAAGTATGTTGAATGTTTAAATGTCTTAATCTAAATGTACACTCTCAGGAGCCGTAAGCCTACATTTCGTTGTACTGCACTTGTGCACTAACAATGACAATAAAAGTTGATTTGATTTGATTTGATTTGATTGATATGATATATCATTTATTGGAAGCACTGTCTAATGAGGCGCTCACACATGGCCCTTGCAGAAGCAAGATTGAGTGCCTGCCTCTGCCATTGCTGCTGCTGCTCCTCCTCTTTATCCTCCTCCTCCTCTCCCTCCTCCTCCTCCTGAGGTGGACCTGCAATCCCTGGTGGCAATGGCTGGGCCCTCAGAATGGCCAGGTTGTGCAGCATGCAGCACACAACGATGAAAACGGAGACTCGATCAGGGGAGTACTGCAGGGCTCCTCCAGAGCGGTCAAGGCAGCGGAACCGTTGCTTTAGCACGCCGATAGTCTGTTCGATCAGGCTCCTGGTGGTGCTATGGCTCTCATTGTATGCATGCTGAGCAGGAGTGTTGGGGTTGCCGAGGGGTGTCATCAGCCAGGTGGCGAGTGGATAACCCTTGTCTCCAAGCTGCCAGCCGTGAGCTTCATGTGGTGGGTGGAACAGTGCTGGGACACCGTTCTGTCGCAGGATGAATGCATCGTGGCTGCTGCCAGGATAGCGGGCATCGATGGCTAGGATGAGCTGTCTGTGGTCGCACACCAACTGAACGTTCAGAGAGTGGTAGCCTTTGCGGTTACGGATGACCTCTGCATTGTGATGCGGTGCTCGCAATGCCACGTGTGTGCAGTCAATGGCACCATGAAGCATGGGGCAGCCCGCTATCCTTGCAAAGCCACATGAGCGTTCATCCTGCTTCCTGTATGGGCAGAGCTGAGAAATACCAAGGGGCAGAAAACGTTAGTGGGAGTTGTATACAGACCCCCAAATCAGTAATGGGGAGGTTGGGGATGGTATTAAACAGGAAATTAGAGACACGTGCAATAAGGGCACAGCAGTTATCATGGGTGACTTTAATCTACATATAGATTGGGTAACCAAATTAGTAACAATACTGTGGAGAAGGAATTCCGAGAGTGTATATGGGATGGTTTCCTGGACCAATATGTCAAGGAACCAACCAGAGATCAGGCCATCTTAGACTGGGTATTATGTAATGAGAAAGGATTAATTAGCAATCTTGTTGTGCGAGCCCCCTTGGTGGGAACGATCATAATATGATAGAATTCTTCATTAAGATGGAGAGTGAAGTAGTTGACTCAGAGACTAGGGCCTAGAAATTCAGTTGGCTGCGCCAGCCGTTAATGCCTTAGGAGGAGCAGATCTCGAGCGCTAACTTCAGTAGACATTTAGCGCCGGCGCAAAGTCTTTGATGTCATTTCGTCGTGCAACGCCCTTTGTGCGCCCGGAACCGGAACTTCACTCGCGCCGCCCCATTGTGTGCTGGCAGCCCGAACGACTGTGAAGCGGAACGGTACACAACCGAGGTGGGCCGCGGGGAGCGCAAATTAAAGGGCACTCCTGCAGTAGAAAAGGCAGCCGTTTTGCAACACTTTGTGAGAGACAAAGATGATGATGGAGATGATGGAGGAGGAGGAGGAGGAGGAGGAGGGGGAGGACTCCCCAACAACACAAATACAGCAGTCTCGGCCTTTCAAAAAAACAAATCCACCCTCCCCCTTTAAGAGCTCACCGGAGCCAGAGTGTCTGCCGTCAATCAGCAGCTCGCCGCAGCTGCCCTGCGCCCACCTTCCGGTGTTAGCGCCCGGGCCGCCGGCTTAGCGCCTAAAGAGAGCCGTGCATCGCCAGTTTTAGCGCTCGAGCAAACTCTTAGGGCGAAGCTAATGAATATCAGCGAAGTGGCCTCGAATTTGCGCCGGGCGCAAACTTTAGCGGCCGCCCGACTTTACCGCCCCAAAAGTGGCTATAATGAATTTCTAGGCCTAGGGTCCTGAATTGAAATAAAGGAAACTACGATGGTATGAGGCACAAGTTGGTTAGGATGGATTGGGGAATGTTACTTAAAGGGTTGACGGTGGATAGGCAATGGCAAACATTTAAAGATCGCATGGATGAACTACAGAATTTGTTCATCCCTGTTTGGCATAAAAATAAAACAAAAAAGGTGACTCAACCGTGGCTAACAAGGGAAATTAGGGATAGCATAAGATCCAAGGAGAGGACATATAATTTGGTCATGAAAAGCAGCAAACCTGAGGATTGGGAGCAGTTTAGGATTCAGCAAAGGAGGACAAAAGGATTAATTAAGAGGGGGAAAATAGATTATGAGAGTAAGCTTGCAGGGAACATAAAAACTGACTGTAAAAGCTTCTATAGATATGTGAAGAGAAAAAGATTGGTGAAGTCAAGTGTAGGCCCCTTGCAGTCAGAATCAGGGGAATTTATAATGGGGAACAAAGAAATGGCAGTCCAATTAAATACATATTTTGGTTCTGTCTTCACAAAGGAGGACACAAATAACCTCCCAGAGATGTCGGGGTACATAGGGTCTGATGAAAGGGAGGAATTGTAGGGAAATGGTGTTAGGGGAATTGATGGGATTGAAGGCTGATAAATCCCCAGGGTCTGATAATCTACATCCTAGGGTACTTAAGGAAGTGGCCCTAGAAACAGTAGATGCATTGCTGGTCATCTTCCAAAATTCTATAGACTCTGGAACAGTTCCCATGGATTGGAGGGTAGCTAATGTAACCCCACTATTTAAGAAGGGTAGTAGCGAGAAAACAGGGAATTATAGACCGGTAAGCCTGACATCGGTAGTGGGGAAAATGCTAGAGTCCATTATAAAAGAAGTAATAGCAGCGCACTTGGAAAACAGTGACAGGATCGGACAAAGTCAACATGGATTTACAAAAGGTAAATCATGCTTGACTAATCTCGAATTTTTTGAGGATGTAACTGGTAGAATAGATAAGGGAGAACCAGTGGATGTGGTGTATTTGGACTTTCAGAAGGCTTTCGATAAGGTCCCGCATAAGAGATTAGCGTGTAAAGTTAAAGCATATGGGATTGGGGGTAAGGTACTGTCTTGGATAGAGAACTGGTTGGCAGACAGGAAGCAAAGAGTTGGAATAAATGGGTCTTTTTCCGAGTGGCAGGCAGTGACTAGTGGGGTACCGCAGGGATCGGTCCTAGGACCCCCAGCTATTCACAATATATATAAATAATCTAGACGAGGGAACTAGATGTAATATCTCCAAGTTTGCAGACGACACAAAGCTGGGTGGGCGTGTGTGCTGTGAGGAGGATGCAGAGAAACTCCAGTATGATTTGGACAGGTTGGGTGATTGGGCAGATGCATGGCAAATGCAGTATAATGTGGATAAATGCAAGGTTATCCACTTCGGTGGCAAAAACAGGAAGACAGATTATTATCTGAACGGCAATAGATTGGGAAAAGGGGAAGTGCAACGAGACCTGGGTGTCCTTGTGCATCAGTCGCTGAAGGTAAGCATGCAGGTGCAGCAGGCGGTTAAGAAGGCAAATGGTATGTTGGCTTTCATAGCAAGAGGATTTGAGTACAGGAGCAAGGAAGTCTTGCTGCAGTTGTACAGGGCCTTGGTGAGACCACACCTTGAGTATTGTGTGCAGTTTTGGTCGCCTTATCTGAGGAAGGATGTTCTTGCCATGGAGAGAGTGCAGCGAAGATTCACCAGACTGATACCTGGGATGGCAGGAATGACGTATGAGGAGAGATTGGGTCGATTAAGCTTATATTCGCTAGAGTTTAGAAAAATGAGAGGGGATCTCATTGAAACATAAAATTCTAACAGGACTAAACAGACTAGATGCAGGAAAGATGTTCCCGATGGCGGGGGAGTCCAGAACCAGGGGTCACAGTCTAAGGGTAAGGGGTAAGCCATTTCGGACTGAGATGAGGAGGAATTTCTTCACCCAGAGAGTGGTGAACCTGTGGAATTCTCTGCCACACAGGGCAGTTGAGGCCAATTCATTAAATATATTCAAGAAGGAGTTGGATATATTTCTTGAGGCTAAAGGGATCAAGGGATATGGGGAGAAAGCAGGGACAGGGTACTGAATTTGGATGATGAGCCATGATCTCATTAAATGGCGGCGCGGGCTCGAGGGGCCGAATGGCCTACTCCTGCTCCTATCTTCTATGTTTCTCTCTGGTCATGGGGAATGAGGTGCACTCCCTTCTCCTTCTGTACAGAGCATCTGTTACCTCCCCGATGCAGCAATGGACGGCGAACTGTGAAATGTTTGCAATATCCCCTGTTGAAGCCTGGAAGGAGCCGCTGGCGTAAAAATTGAGAGTGACTGTGACCTTCACTTTCACTGAGAGAGACATCCTGGTCCAGAGCTGAGGCTGGAGGTCTGGCTGCAGGAGGTGGCAGAGCTCTGTGACCACCTCCTCGCTGAAGCGGAGCCTTCTAAGGCACTGCTCCTCTGAGAGATGAATGTAGGAGAAGTGCTCCTGGAAAACCCTGGGATGGTAAGGCCTCCTGTTGCGAGGTCTGTTGTCCTCCTCTTACCTCTGGCCACAGTTGGCAGTCTCTGTCTCTGCATCCGTTGCCTCCGACGTAGTTGCTGGGGGGGGGGCGAGGTGGAGTGCCAGCACAGCCCCCATAAATGAGAGAAACGAGGAGGTGGAAATGTTCAGAGTAATACAAGTGAAGAAACTGTTAGAGCAGCAACTAAGCAAAAATGAAGAAAATGTGAATGCAGTCAAAACGCTATCCGACAAGCCAGCGATGAATCTGACCTCCCAATGACCCGGTAAGTGATCCCTTTAAATAGCGCTTCGGGAGCGGCAATCCCAGATATCAACGCCTGCTGTTTCTGTCTTTCTCAGCACCAGGTGGTAAGTCAGGGGAAGCGACTGAATTTCGCATTTGGGACACTAACGGGGCGTTGCTCACTCTTTGACGTCACGGTCTGAGCGGCGTTAGAGGGCCAGGCGCTAAGTGTTAGCGCCGGCGCTAAATGCCGACTGAATTTCGCGGGCGGTGTTGGAATCGCCGCGCCAGGACGATAAGCCCTTAGCTAACGTGCCGAATCTCTAGCTGTTTGTTTTTTTTTTAAAGTGATTTTGGTTGAGGGATAAACATTGGCCGGGACCACCGGGAGACCACTGCTCGCATCGAAGTAGTGTCACGGGGTCTTTTTTAAGGGCCTCAGTTTAATGTCTCACACGCAAGATGGCACCTCCGACAGTGCTGCACTCCCTCCGTACGGTGTCAGCCTGGATTATCTGCTGAAATCTCTGGAGTGAGACTTCAGCCCATGTCCTTCTGACTCAGAGGCGAGAGTGCTGTGGCTGAGCCAAGGCAGACACCTATAGTACTTCATAGCTATTCCTTGTGTTTCAGCTTACAGTTCAATATTTCAATATCAACCTTTAAAATTTCCCAGAGATTTAGCATCTGCAGAACACCAACAATCAGCAAGTACATAAATAAATAGGTTTGCTCTGTTGTATGTTACTTTTCTGAGGTAATTGCGACAGTTAAGTGTAGTACAACTATTATGGTGGCTGAGTATAATTGCCTGGGTCTTAGACAGGTTCCCTCCCAGGGTTGTCTGTCACTGTTGGAAACACGTTTCAACAATTCCTGCACAGACCACAAGATGGCAGCACATTCCCTCTCAATCAACCAGCTGCACCATCCACAGTTGCTCAAACCTACATAGCTTGAAAAATGAGAAATCTTAATTTAAGTGCTTATTTAAGTATTCAAATAACTTAATATCTTAATTTTTGTACTATTATTTACGCGCATCTAATACATTTAATGAATTGTTAATAGTTTCTACAAATCCAAATGTAATTTTAGGAAGTTTTGATCTGATATGTGCCTACTATTTTTCACACCTCTCAGTCGGAGATTATTACTTCATTGCATTTTGGTGGCACATAGTTAAAAGCTTAAGCAGCCACTACAACGCTGCACATATGGTCTTGTTCAGAGTTATTCAGTGGCTGAAAATTCCACTGCAGTGTGAAAGCCTGACACACAAGTAAACAAAGTCTGCCAGTGCATTGCTGGCTGTTTATGACCCCACTCCAGTGCTTGAGCTCCGATGGACTTGCTGGCTTTAACTCATCAGCAATTCACAGAGAAGTGGCTTGCTGCGGTGAATAACTACATACCCCCTCGCCAGCGCCCTTTGGGCCATGTGGTCGCTGTCAGGTACCTTCAATCAAGGCTTTGTAGCCAAATGATACACCACTCAAGCGTCATATCAATGCGTGGCGGGCAGATTTGTTCAGCTGCAGCCTCTGTTGCGTGGCTCAGTGGGTAGCACTCTCGTCCAAGTCAGAAACCTGTGGGTTTCCAGTCCCACTTCAGAGACTTGAGCACAAAAATCTAGACTGACGCTTCAGTGCAGCGCTGAGGGATGAGATGTTAAATTGAGACCCCATCTGCCCTCCCAGGTGGACATAAAAGAACCCATGGTACTATTTTGAAGAAGAGCAGGGTTAGTTCACCACGGCCAATATTTATCCCTCAACCAACATCAAAAGATAGATGATCAGGTCTTTACCTCATTGCAGTTTGTGGGAGCTTGCTGTGCGCAAATTGGCTGCCGTGTTTCCGACATTGCAACAGAGACTACACTTCAAAAGTACTTAATTGACTGCAAAGTGCTGTGGGATGTGCTGAGGTTGTGAAAGGAGCTATATAAATGCAAGTCTTTTATTAAGAATAAGCTCTTTAGGAAACTGGAACACTTGTACAGCCATATCAACTACTGGGTTATACAGCAAATCACCTGTACCTTTGGATGTGGCTGACTTATTTGAGAACTCCTAATCCTCTCAGCCCCTTTTAGAGTTGATTTTTTTCAGGCTCTAAAATGAACAGGGAAAAGGCAGAGGCACTCAGTCATCATGATATCATCTTTGCTCAACAGAAGCAAATCATACAAATGGGATTAAAAGGGATTAAAATGATAATTGTCTTCAGACAGACGAGTAACAGTTTCCCCTTTATTTGCAGTGTTGAATACCACTGATCCCATCTTTGGAGTGAAGAATGGTCACCATCACGATGAAGATTATTCCCTTCAAAAGATTATTACCACGCTTTGCTCAGAGAAATGTGTTCTGTTAAAAAATCTATTAGTCTTTTTTTTATCATTTATCCGAACGACCAATGCCTCACGCTAAACTCTCTGACTGGCAGCTGCGGCTTTGGAGGACTTGTCTCCTCGCCTCCCCTCTCCATCCAACTGTTGTCACATTGGAAACTAGTTCAGTTCATGTTAGCAGCAGTGGTGTCTCCGAGAGTTTGGAAAGGAGCGGCTAACAGTAAATGTACACATCTGATATTTCTGGCCTTTCTGTGGGAGAACCTGGAAAGACACATTGGGGGAGGGGCGTGTCCTCCCCCAACTATGGGTCAGCAAGATGCCTACGGGATGAAATGGAACTCCTTTTATCGGCAAGGTCAATCAAACTTTTAAGTACTTACGAAGCAATGCCACCTACTATCTCGCCATGTTAAATCAGGCCCTATTCTTTCCCATGTGCAGCTACTCATGATGTTGGGCGAGCAGGTCTCAAAGCTACCCCACTTATGGGCGGTATAAACAACAACTTGCATTTATATAACGTCTTCAACATGGTAAAACATCCCAAGGTGCTTCACAGGAGCGATTATCAAACAAAATTTGACCCGAGCCACATAAGGGGAAATTAGGGCTGTTGAGGTAGGTTTTAAGGAGCGTCTTAAAGGAGGAAAGAGGTAGAGAGGCGCGGAGAGGTTTAGGGAAGAGATTCCAGAGCTTAGGGCCTTTGGCAGCTGAAGAGACGGCCGTCAATGGGGGAGCGATTAAAATCAGGGATGCTCAAGAGGCCAGAATTGGAGCTACCTCGAAGGGTTGTAGGGCAGGAGGAGGTTACAGAGATAGGGAGGGGCTGAGGCCATGGAGGAATTTGAAAAGAAGGATGAGAATTTTTTAAATTGCAGCATTGCTTAACCAGGAGCCTTCCTAAATTCCACCCTTCAGTTAGAATTTGAGGAAATACTGTCAAAGGGCCGGATTGGCCATTGACTAGGATGTCACATACAGAAAATCCCAATTTCAAGTTAAATGCCAACCTGATTTCAAACAATTAAATATTTTCAATAAGACTGTATTGCAGGAGACCCGAGGGAAGGATCAACCATGCCACCATTCATAATTTTAAAGAACTTTCTTAGAAGCTTATAACCAGGGATTTGGTATTAATATTTAGAAGTAGTTGAATGGTGACCTTTGTTGTGTTACTGATTTTCACCATCTACGAGACTCGGGTCAAGAGTGCGATGGAATACTCATGGCTCCTCTGGCTGGTAGAAGTTTGAGAATCCAGGACAGAGCAGTCCGCTTGGTCGGCAGCCCTGCCACTGGATTTGATATCCCCCACTCCACCACTGGCACTCTGTGGCTGCAGTATGCAGTGTTTACAGGATGCATTGCAACAACTCATCAAGCTTAATGTGTCAACCCTGCAATCTATACTACTGAGAAGAACAAGAGCAGCAACATTACAGGATTACCATCACCTCTAACCTCCTCTCCGAGTCACATACCATCTTGGTTTAGAATCGTAGAATCTTAGGGGGAAAAATTCAGTCGGTTAACGCCTCCCTGGCGGGGGTGCTAATGGGGCGCTGATGCAGTAGCGCCAGGGTGAGGTGAATCCAGCAACGCATGCCAAATCCGGCCCCACCACTAACAATTACCACCGGGGACCTCAACACCAGGCAGATCGTGACGTCAGTGAGCATGCAACACTCACTGGGCGCCCGATCAGCCAAATTCATTGTCGCCCCCTGCCTTAGCGCCTCGCCCCGACAGCGACGGAGAGGAGGCGCCAAGCAGGCGGATGCTGGCTCCAGGGGCGGTACTAAAAGGGATCATGAGTTATGAGTCACAGCCGTCAGGTTAGTGCAGTTTCACAGCTTCCTTATCAGTTTGAGATTATGCAACAGTATAATTCAGTCATTTAAAGGTTCTTTAGTTTCAGGAGTGTTGTGGCTACTAAAAATTCATTACATTTATTCTGACAACATATCAAACTGCTACGTTTGGTTACATTAATGGGGGCGGTACTGGCAGTCGACCTCGCCCTCCAGGGTCTACTGCAGAGGGAGCGAGAAAGACTGGAACGTGTGGCCAGAGGGAGGAGGAGGAGCCATCAGGGCTTTCAACAGGATGCCTTACCCTCCGTGGGTATTCCGACAGCACTTCTCCTACCTTCAATTAAGCGAGGAGCAGTGTATTAGAGGGCTCTGCATCACCAAGGTGGTGGTCACAGGACTCTGCCACCTCCTCCAAACAGACCTCCAGCCTCACAGACTTAAACTCCAGATCCATTTTGCTCACCTCATGCCCATCATGCCATCTCTCTGTCATGTCATATCACAGCGTCCTCCTGGGTGCAAAGTTGAAATGAGAGAACATAAGACGTAGGAGCAGGAGTAGGTCATTTGGCCCCTCGAGCCTGCTCTGCCAATCAATAAGATCATGGCTGATCTGATCTTGGCCTCAACTCCACTTCCCTGCCCGCTCCCCGTAACCCTTCACTCCCTTACCATTCAAAAATCTGTCTATCTCCACCTTAAATATATTCAATGACCCAGCCTACACAGCTCTCTGGGGAAGAGAATTCCAAAGATTCATGACCCTTTGAGAGAAGAAATTCCTCCTAATTTCCGAATTAAATGGGTGCCCTGTAGGAATAGGTGTATTCCTAACCAAATCACTGAGGTCGACTCAGGAGAAACAATCCAATAAGTTTTTAATGAAGGATTTGACGAAGTACAGAAACCAACAAAGATCAATGCAGGAGAACCTTGGAACAGGTCTTACCCCAGTGGGGACGCCACGAGGACTGACCAGGCAGTCCGGAGGCTTGAGTGATGACGTCATCGCGTTTGCGTCGTGACATCATCGCATTCGCCTGCACTTGGGGCCGTCACGTGATGTGCGATGTGACGTCATTGCGTTCGCCCGCGTCGTCGCGTTTACCCGCGTCATTGCGGTCGCCCACGCTACCAAAGGAGGAACGCCCCGTACAGGTAAGTTAAAGAGAATTATGTATATTAACTCGGTAGTACCGCTACATACGCCCCCCCAGAATTCGCTTTAATGAACGAGTCCTGTAGTCTCGAGACGGAGACTGTTGGGTGGCTGGGGGTCTGGCGGGCGTCGTACTTGGTTGGCGAAAGGACGATGGGTGGCCGGTGGTCTCGGCGGTCGTGGTGTCTCGTCTTGGCGGGCGAGGTCTAAAGGTGCTGGTCGTGAGCGGATCCTTGCGTGCATTGTGGCGGATAAAACGTATCCAGCCATGCGAAGGACCGTGGTGTCATGGTGTCATGACGAACAAAACGCATTCAGCCATGCGAAAGACCGTGGAGATGTGTGACCTCTGCGGCCCGTGGTTCAAAGCGGGCGCCGGGGCGAAACAGCTGGCCGCGTCATAGAGGCGGACGATCGTACCTGGTGTGCCGTAACAACGATGAGCGGCTGATGGTCAGGCGGGCGAGGTTGAAATATGCTGGCCAACTCGTGGTGGCTTGCAAGCCGGGCAGGCGTGGACTATGTCTCTGTTGATGTTGGAAAAAGTCCCCAGTCTGACGAAATCTGCAGGAACGCCGAACGGGTGATCCAGGAGGAAAGGAACGTGGGTCTTGGCGGGTGTGTGAATCCGCCGACAGGCAAGCGAACTCTGTAGAAGTCGGGAACACACGGAACAGTGCGTGCCATAGTGTTACTGAAGCGAGTTAACAGTTGCTGCGTTGATCAGTGATCGGTGATGACAGCAATTTTCGCGTGGCCGATCGCGGCCGCGGAATGCCCGTTGGACCCGTTGTCGATGTTCACAGCGTCAGTAGATGGTTGCTTTTGTCGAGGGGAAAAACTGCCGGGAGGGCGGCAATGGTTCGAGTTCTTGTTGATTTAAGTAGAAAACTGCCGGGAGGGCGGCAACGCTTCGCTTTTGCGCCGAAAAGAGTGGTAGAAAACACAACCAGCAGGCTGACGGGCTGGTGTGTCGTTGGTGGGGAATGAGTCTTCGTGTTTCACGAGGGATGGGTCCTCGTGATTTGCGAGGGATGGGTCCTCGTGGTTCGCAAGGAATGGGTCCTAGTGGTTTGCGAGGGATGGGTCCTCGTGGTTCGCGAGGGATGAGTCCCCGTGGGTCACGAGGAGTGCTTCCTCGTGGTTCGTGAGGGATAGGTCCTTGTGGTTCGTGAGGAATGCGTCCTCGTGATTCGTTAGGGATGCGTCCTCGTGGTTCGTGAGGAGCGAGTCCTCGTGGCATCTCCACGGGGGCGCGCTCCGATCTTGTGGGCCCGAAAACCTACGGGACCCGCGCTTGGAGGGATGTATACTTGCTGTTGCGTTGGGAGATGTCGTGGAGGCGGACGATCCGTGTGGCAGTAGAAATGTTGAATATGGAGACCGTAAGCAGGTGCATGGTCTGCGCCGCATCGAACGGGGCTTCTACCTGAAGAAAGCACGAGGGCGGTTGCTGCTCCCTGTATTGCGGTAGCGACAGCGAAACGGCTGATGCTTCCATGGCGTGCTTCTTTTGTGAAAATCGTTCACAAAAATCGGGGTCCGGCTGCGTTACGTTCGTGAAAAAGGGCTCACCTCCAGGCTGCGCTTCCTTTGCGAATACGTTCGCTAAGGCGGGGTCGCCAATGTAGTAATTGGTATTCGTCGGTTGTTGTTCATCGGTTGTTGTTCGTCGGTTGTTGTTCGTCGGTTGTTGTTCGCCGTGCTCTTCTTCTGCGAAAGCGTTCACAGAGACGAGGTTCAGGCTGTGCGCGTCGTCCATGAAAAACGTTCATGGAGACGGGGTCACCAATGTAGGTGTTGGACGAATTCGGCTGTGCACGTCGGTCGTCTTCTGTGAAGACGAGGTTCAGGCTGTGCGTTTCTTCCGCGAAAAACGTTCACGGATACGGGGTCACCAATGTAGGTTTTGATGAATTCCCATCCTCACGTCGTTGGGTCACCAATGTAGGTTTTGATGAATTCCCGTCCTCGCGTCGTTGGGTCACCAATGTAGGAATAGGTGTATTCCTAACCAAATCACTGAGGTCGACTCAGGAGAAACAATCCAATAAGTCTTTAATGAAGGATTTGATGAAGTACAGAAACCAACAAAGATCAATGCTGGAGAACCTTGGAACAGGTCTTACCCCAGTGGGGACGCCACGAGGACTGACTAGGCAGTCTGGAGGTTTGCGCTGAAGTAAGATTTAAAAATGAGCGTAACAGGGCACGTTTAGTAGAACGCAATTGCGCAGCAAAATGTTTAAAGATGAAATGTACTAATTATTCGTATGTTTAATTGCAGAAGTGACCATACCAGTTTAGAGAGATGAAACTTACAAAAAGAGACACTGACATAACCTTTTTCTGGAAAAACGAAACTTAGTAGTGGTCAAGAGAGGGTCTCGCTTCTCAGAAATCACATGTCCTGATGACTCATTTCCAAGAAATCAGAGGGTCCACAGGCCCCTGCAGTGAAAAGTGAAACTTATGTTATTGGTTACCTTGTAGAAGTTAGACACACCTAGTTAGTGATTAATGTATAGACTTTTAAATCGATTGGACCTCTGGAGTAGGAGGTCTCGGAATATGTGTATAACTGTGTAAACCTCAAGAGATTCGGTGGAGTTGGAGCCTTGTGTTGGGACGCAAGAGCCATAGCTCCCCAGGCCTGAATAAACCGTTTTTACTTCAATTATTGGGTCTGTCTTTCTTACAACAAGCCAGTGTAGTCGACTTTGTATATCACTTAGTCCACACTTTGGGGGCTTACATCAATTGGCGACGAGGATGGGATACGCGTTCTGAACCAGACTCTCGGACAGCGTTAACCTAGGATGGGTGAGTATGTTTTAATTACCACCTGTAAAATTAGGGGTTAATCGCTGGCGAGACGTTGAGTCAGAATTGACGTATAAAAGAACTATAAGAAGACACCCTTAATTGAAGGCGGTTAAAAAGATAGGGATAAGGTGTTCCCTAAGCCGTATAGCGGCAAACCGACAGGGGCGGAAAGACCCCTACCCCGGGAGGCGGGAAATCCTCATTTAGCTGTGTGGCGGCAAACCGACAGGGGCGGAAAGACCCCTACCCCGGGAGGCAGGAAATCCTCATTTAGCCATGTGGCGGCAAACCGACAGGGGCGGAAAGACCCCTACCCCAGGAGGCAGGAAATCCTCATTTAGCCGTGTGGCGGCAAACCGACAGGGGCGTAAAGACCCCTACCCCGGGAGGCGGGAAATCCTCATTTAGCCGTGTGGCGGCAAACCGACAGGGGCGGAAAGACCCCTACCCCGGGAGGTGGGAAATCCTCATTTAGCCGTGTGGCGGCAAACCGACAGGGGCGGAAAGACCCCTACTTCGGGAGGCGGGAAATCCTCTTTACCCGTGAGACGGCGAAATCTCAACAATTGAATGAATGGGTGCACCGTGGTGAGTGAATGAGATAAAACCCTACGGTCATAAAGAGGTTAGAACGGACAAGGGTGAGGTCTGTCCCCAGCACCTAGCCTGAGCCTGAATTAAGAGGACAGTAGTCCCACGTGACGGCCAGGATCAAGTAGGACGCCGGGAGCTACAGACCCCACAGTACCGAAACCTCGGAACTAAAGGGTTGGTGTGTGTCTAACAAAACGAAGTGACTAACAGAAAGCAAGAAACTAACTAAGGTGACGCTATAGGGGCGAACAACGTAGCGTACAAACCTAATTCACCAATACCGTGAATTAAGCATTAAACATAGCAGTTAGTTATGACTAAGAGGGTGGAAGAAGAATCCTCAAGGGACCTGGATTCTATAACCCGACTCCTGGAAAATAAAAAGAAACAGTGCAGAGAGCCAAAGGCTTGGTGGGGAGGAGCTAAAGATAAAGAGGCAACAGATAATGTAAGGAATTGAAACAGAAGGGAGAGATAAAGAAGGAAAAAGATCTAATTTGCAGGCGAACCAATTCGAAAGCCCAGCAAAAAAACAAACAAACAAACAGAGATTTGGAAACTAGGGAAAGCTGTTGAGTCACAGATTTAAAAAGGAAGGAAAAGATAAACTTAAAGCTTTACCAACATGGAAGTTATTAGCATCTGTACCGAGACAAGTAAAACAAGAGGAATGAAAGGAACCTTAGACATATGCTGAAATTACAGTTTGTATAAAAATGTGTGAGTGTGGATGTTCTCCTGATTAGGAATGTTTAAGAGGATACAATATTCCTTTGTCTGAAAATCTGTCCGTTAAGAAAAAGAAATGCCTGCTGTGTGTTGTAGCTCCACCCACTTCTCTGTGTTAAAGTAAAAGCATTTAACCCCTTTGTCTGGTCTTGGATTTTGGAAGTTTAAGAATGTGCAAATAAGATTGTGCCCTCAGAATGAAAAAAACCTATTACAATTTGAGTTAAGCTGGAGTGTAAAAACTGAGAAGAGCAACAAAAAGTTTGTTTAACGAGAGATTAAGTTTCAGTCTAAGATCTAACCTTGGAGTTATGAGGTAAATTAACCTATTAAAACCAGACTTCCATTGTGGCCACAGTGAAATTCTGGTTGATGTAAATTGGTGTAGTCCAAATTGAATAAGATAACTCAACTCCGCAAGAATATCCGATAGTGGCAGGTCCCTCTACAATATTTAATTGACTATGGTACTGGAAGCCTTATAGAAGGCGGGACTAGAGTTAAACCTTAGAAAGGTATAGGTAGGGAAGGATGAAGTAGTCTACCTAGGATACATAGTGACACAAGGGAAGAGACAAATGCCCAAAAACAGATGGGAGGGGCATTAGGACTGGCTGCGTGCTTTGATTGCTTGCAAGCTTCTAGGGATGGCAGCAGGAAGGGACCGCGCCAGAGAGGGGAGGGGGATCCGAGGATGTTTGTTGATACATTGGTAGGGGGCCGACAGTGCAAAATGTTAATAGACACAGGAGCCACAATCTCATTGACAGACTTACCCTTACCCCGAACGAAACTTTCAGTTAGTATAGCAGGAATCGGTGGACGAAGAATCAGGGCTTATAAGAGCGAAACAGTCTTACTAGAAATTGGCTGTATAATAATACCTACACAGTTGTGGGTATGCGAGAACACCGAAGGAACAATCCTAGGGATAGATATACTGCGAGAAGTAGGAGCTTTAATCGACCCTAAAGCGAATGAAGTGTACTGGCCCCCAGATTATAAGTCAAACAAACAGGCAGGCCCGGGAAACAAAGTAGAAATGGCCCAGCCTATACAGGATTTGATCAAAGGGGGGTAGCCAAAGGAAAATGTGTAAACCTATATAGATAGTCGGAATGCCTTTGGGGTGGTGTCTGATTACATGATAGCGGGAGTAGGCAGGGATATATGACACCAGGAGAAGACCCGTAAGAGACAAGAATATAATCAAAGAATTAGTAGGAACCTCTCTCCTACCCAAAGAGTCTGTAATAATAAATTAAAGCACACAAGAGGATGGGCAGCTAAACGATCAACTGAGAGAGGGAATCTGACCAATGAAGCCCAAATGTTCATGTTGAATCAAAGTGTGAAACCACAACTGTCTTTCAGTCAGGGATGTTTTTTTGGGTTGCGTGCAGTGATGCAATAATGTTTAGCTCCACCTTCAAAAGCCTGCGAAGGAGTTAACCCTTTCCACTGACAGCTGTTTGAGTTCACCAAGCAACAACTTCAGTATTACTGAATAGAATTTAAAGATATTGGACATTAATAAATGTAAATTTCTTAATGTTGAGTTAATATTTCCCCACAGTGATAGAAGGAAAATTAGGATTTGATAAATGGAAGTTATCTTATAAACTAATTGCAGCACCGTCTCAAACGGCCGGGAGACTGCTTGGGAAGCTGTCCTGTTACCCAAAGATAAATCTGGACAGATAGTTAGAGACATGAGGCCAAAGACCAACAGATTATACGGGATCGAGAACAGGATACACGGGACGACCAGAAGGAGGTCTTAGCAATAGATAGCAAAGTGATAGCAGAAATAATACCAGCCAAACCAGGGCTAGCACCCAGATGGTCAGGACCTTATGAAGTATTAATGAATAATGACACATGTGCTCATGTAGATGGGTCTGGAACGGGTAAAGGAAGGTGGAAACACTGGACTCAGTTAAAAATATATAAGAAAGACAATGAGTAAACCAGAGATGGTGCCCTTTTTGACAGAGTGAGGAGTATACTAGAAGATATAAAGAATGGGAAGGGGAGTTACTACATATATCAATGATAGGGCTGTGTATGATGATAATAGGCTGTGTATGATGATAATATTATATGCCATAGTTTGCATTTTCAGGTATGTCTGGGGACAGAGCCACAGAACAAGAAATGAACCAGATGTACAGCATTTTGAACTGATAAAATGGATAAGAGCAGAATAATTCTAACTGGCTGGTGACGACCAGCCCCCTTTTTGTAATTACAGGAACATTGGACGTCCGGAATGAGATGGAGCGTCCTCGCCTTGATTCTAGGGATAAATATAAGTATTGCCATTATCGAGGGGGATTAGTAATAAGGAGAACACAGGATGAGGTGTATTCTAGTGTAGCACATAGAGTTACTAAGCTTGCCATTAATATGAGTACTTTTGAGATACAAAACAAACCTGGAACTCCCTGTGGGTAAAACACTTAGAGGATCCACAGAAAAAAAAAAAAATCTATCTTACAAAGATGTAAGAAACGGGAGTATTGGAAACGACCGGAGCAGGGTATGCGGCCGGGTTAGCAACAGTTAATAGCTTGGACATAGAAGGAGTAAACGAAGGAGTAGAAGAATTACAAGCAAAAATAGAGAAGTTACTAAAACAAGCTACTGGAAATAGCCGGCAATTGACACTGGCAGGGAAACCAAACAATAATGCAATTGTCGGGGGTGGAAGAGATAGTAGCCCCCCATGCAGAAACAATCAATACAATTATTGATAGACTTAATAATGCTTCTCGCCAAACCGATAAGGAACTAATATGTGCCACGTAGGGCTCATGGATATTGTCAAATGCTCAGCATAACATGAGGCAAATAAATAATGAACAGATCCCTGATTGGATTACTAATAAGGATCTGGAACCTTGGATTGACACAAATAAAAGCCTATGTAAGGAATGTAAAATGGGACAAGTATACCGGGCAGGTGATTGTCTGACCCCATGGACTAAGATGATTGGCTTTGTACTGGCCATCCCACAATTCCCAGAAGGGGACAACCCCGATACGATGTGATTAATATAGGAGAAGTACAAAGGGAAAGTGGGTTAAATATCATGATGTCCCTACCAAGGTGCTTTGGGAAAGGGATGAAGATAATAAACAGAAGAATGACACCTAAAGGGGGGTGGTAGTGGACGGGTGCCACCACAAGGGAAGGACATGGGTGTGCACACACCCCCCCACCGAGGGAGACACATCCGAGTACGGATTTATGAAAATTACCAATTGCACCCTCGAGGTTCACCCAAGGGGATACACCGGACCTGGGTAGCATCAAGGAACAATGGGACCTGTTGTGTCACCACAATTGAACAGAAATATGAATATCAAGATATGGCTTATACCATTCCCCAACCAAACCGTTGTTTTGGTCTAAAGATACCTACACAGATAGGAAAACCTGGTCATTTGATAATATGGGACTTACTAAAAAGGGTTGAAACTTATGTCATACCAGAGCCCAAGGCAATTCCTAAGTTAGAGGAAGCTTGGCAGAAGTTACGGCAGGAAACGAAGGAAATTTTAAAGTACTATCATAAAATAGAAGAAGGCTTAAAGAAACAACAAAAAGACATTAGTACAACATTAGAGGAAACTCACCCACTTCCTCATATTTTGATAATTGGGGACCAGGATGGTCGGGGACTGTGGGCGCCTCGGTGATACAAGGCATAATGATATTCCTCTTGATTGTTATTCTGATATATTGTGTATTTTTATTTCTCCAGTGCCTTTGTGCCAGAATGAGTAAGGCCGAAAGTGGTGCGGTGAAAGAAGTAGAGCCTGAGGAGGGGCAGGTAGCGATGTTAAGAATGGACAACTCCCCTGCCTCTCCAAGGCAAATGGTGTAAGACGCGATGGGAAGCCCTGAAATTATATGGGATTAATTGGGCATGGTAATTAAAGACCGGGCCGGCCAACCGTAAGATGGAGGTGGCAGAAGGAGGGTGGCAGAAGGAGGGTGGTGAATGAGGATTGGTGTGTGATGACAGTCTCGAATTGGCACGTCACACACCCCACGTGGGAACGAGGGACAGGCTTGAGCAGGAAAGCCTAAACCATTAATGCAGGGTCTAAGGGGCCCCGGGAATGGTTACACCGGAAGGAGTGCATAAAGGAAAGCCCACCCTAAAGGAAAGCCCACCATAAAGGAAAGACCACCATACCACAGGGGGGGGGGAAGTCGGCCTCCAAATTGATAGGATATATACATGTATAACCTAGACTGGTAGAAGGCCAGGGAGTGCACGCTTTGGCAGACACCAGGCAGTGGAAATACATGTTGACCTGTTTTGGAACAATTGTCCAAAAGGTCAAAAGGAGGGACTGAAGTAAGATTTAAAAATGAGCGTAACAGGGCACATTTAGTAGAACGCAATTGCGCAGCAAAATGTTTAAAGATGAAATGTACTAATTATTCGTATGTTTAATTGCAGAAATGACCATACCAGTTTAGAGCGATGAAACTTACAAAAAGAGACACTGACATAACCCTTTTCTGGAAAAACGAAACTTAGTAGTGGTCAAGAGAGAGAGGGTCTCGTTTCTCAGAAATCACATGACCTGATGACTCATTTCCAAGAAATCAGAGGGTCCACAGGCCCCTGCAGTGAAAAGTGAAACTTATGTTATTGGTTACCTTGTAGAAGTTAGACACACCTAGTTAGTGATTAATGTATAGACTTTTAAATCGATTGGACCTCTGGAGTAGGAGGTCTCGGAATATGTGTATAACTGTGTAAACCTCAAGAGATTCGGTGGAGTTGGAGCCTTGTGTTGGGACGCAAGAGCCATAGCTCCCCAGGCCTGAATAAACCGTTTTTACTTCAATTATTGGGTCTGTCTTTCTTACAACAAGCCAGTGTAGTCGACTTTGTATATCACTTAGTCCACACTTTGGGGGCTTACATCAGCGCGATGACATCATCGCGTTTGCGTCATGACGTCATCGCGTTCGCCCGTGCTTGGGGCCGTCACGTGATGTGCGACGTGACATCATCGCGTTCGCCCGCGTCATCGTGTTTACCCGCGTCATCGCGTTCGCCCGCGCTACCAAAGGAGGAACGCCCCGTACAGGTAAGTTAAAGAGAATTTTGTATATTAACTCGATAGTACCGCTACAGCCCCCTTATTCTGAACTTATGCCCCCTAGTTCTAGATTCCCTCATGAGGGGAAACATTGGGCTGGATTTTCATTCAGAAGTCGGGTTGGAGGCGGGACTACAACTTTCGGGGTTGTAGTCCCGCCTCCATCAAGATGCGGCCAATCCACGCGATTTGAACTTGATTGACCTTGTTGAGCCTGCCCAGCAGGCTCAGCAGGCCAATTAAGGGCCACCCAGCAACAGGTGATGTCACAGACTGAAATTTCATCTGTCAAGACCTTTTGACAGATGAAATATCAGTGTTTCACAGCTGTTTGAAGCTGTCAAACACTGACAGTCTTACTTCTAACATGAGCCCTTCTCCACAGACTCAGTTAGAAATCTCTCCTGCACAGAAAGCTGAAGGCTGTCACTTTTGACAGATCGCAGCCATTCTGCTTTCTGTGCCGGTGAGATGAGAGACTCCCCGAACCTAAAGGAAGGAAGGCTGAAAAGGTATGTAAAACTTATTTAATCACTTTAGACACACCAAACACACTTACCTTTGCACTCATGCACACATCACTCACCTGATCACCAACATCTCGACCCCTCCAAGCCCTTCAACCCGACAGCCCGACTCCTCCAACTTGGCATGGTTTGGAGCCATCTCGATTCCCACAGTTTAAACTTAAAAATAGGGATTAGGCTAAAAACTGCCTGTTAACTACCTGTTAACAGGCAGTTAATTGGGACTAATCCCTTCCCGCCTCGGGTGGGCGAGTCCCAGTGCGGGGCGGGTACTCACCTCCTTTGAAATTGTCATGGAGGCGGGTTGGGGGCGGGATGGGGTCGGGACCCCCGATTTCGGGAATTTAACCCCCTGCACGCCTCCAAACCCGACTCCATGGCACACTGAAAATCGAGCCCGTTCTCTCTGCATCTACCCTGTCGAGCCCCTTCAGAATCTTATATGTTTTAATAAGATCCCCTCTCACTCTTCTAAACTCCAATGAGTATAGGCCCAGCCTGCTCAACCTTTCTTCATAAGACAACCCCTTCATCTCTGAAATCAACCGTGTGAACCTTCTCTGAACTGCCTCCAATGCAAGTATATCCTTCCTTAAATAAGGAGACCAAAACTGTACGCAGTACTCCAGGTGTGGTCTCACCAATGCTCTGTACAGTTGTAACAGGACTTCCCTATTTTTATACTCCATTCCCTTTGCAATAAAGGCCAACATTCCATTTGCCTTCCTAATTACTTGCTATACCTGCATGCTAACTTTTTGTGATTCATATACAAGAACCTCCAGATCCCTCTGTACCTCAGCATTTTGTAATCTCTCCCCATTTAAATAATAATTTGCTTTTTTATTTTTCCTACCAAAGTGGATAACCTTGCATTTTCCCACACTAAACTCCATCTGCCAGATTTTTGCCCACTCACTTAACCTATCTTTATCCCTTTGGAGATTCTTTGTGTCCTCCACACAATTTGCTTTCCCACCTATCTTTGTATCAGCAGCAAATTTGGTGACATTACATTTGGTCCCTTCATCCAAGTCATTAATATAGATTGTAATGTAGAGAGAGACCACAAAATATTGCAAACTCCATGAGTAAATTTACGCATGAACAAATCACACATATCACAATCATTCCAACAACTAATAATCCTTGCACCTGTCATAGTTGAATAGCTGCCATTGTGTGCAAGGCGTGAGATGTGGGTGTGAGTGTTGGTAGGTAGAGATTGTTGGGTGAGCGCTGGGGGTCTGGTGCTTTGGGCAGTGTGTGACGCTTATGGTACAGATGGTGGTATATAGCATATGTTGAAGCCTTCAATCACCCTGACCACCCGACTGAGGTGGATCTGCCATGAGCACACCTGGTTCAGTCCTCCAGCTCCTTCTCCTTGTTGTGCTTCTCCGTGCTGAGGCAGCTGCACAGCCAGCAATGCCGAGAATGAGGTGCTGCAGTATCAATGAACCTCCCCTTTAAGTACTGGGAAAAGCCTGTGGTGATGCTGACTTGAGATTGGACTGCACCCGATATTGGTCAGTGCTTGAAGTTTAACGCCACTGAACTAGGCCATTAGCGATTGATTTAGCGCTCCAATCCTTTCAGCAATGAGACTGAATTTTGCATGCAGTCTGAATCATTAATGCTTGGCGCTAAATCTCGAACTTTTCTAAAGTTAGCACCCATTCCTGGGCTATAATGAATTTCTGCCCCATAGAATCATAGAGTAGTACAGCACAGAAGGAGGCCATTCGACCCATCGAGTCTGTGCCGGCTCTTTTGAAGAACAATCCAGTTAGTCCCACTCCCCCACTCTTTTCCCTGCAATTTTTTCTCCTTCAAGTATTTATCCAATTGCCTTTTGAAGGCGACTATTGAATCCGTATCCACCACCCTATCAGGCCAATGCATTCCAAATCCTAACCACTCGTTGAGTAAAAAGTTTTTCCTCATGTCGCCTCTGGTTCTTTTGTCAATCACCTTAAAGCTGTGCCCTCTGGTTATCGACCCTTCAGCCATTGGAAACAGTTTTTCTTTATTTACTCTATCTAAATCCTTCATTATTTTAAACACCTCTATCAAATCTCCTCTTAGCCTTTTCTGCTCCAAGGAAAACAACCCCAGCTTTTCCAGTCTATCCACGTAACTAATCCCTCATCCCTGGAACCATTCTAGTAAATCTCTTCTGCACCCTCTCCAAAGCCTTCATGTCCTTTCTAAAATGTGGTGCCCAGAATTGGACACAATGCCCCAGCTGGGGCCGAACTCGTGTTTTATATGGGTTTAGCATAACTTCCTGGCTTTTGTACTCCATGCCTCTATTTATAAAGCCCTGGATCCCAGATGCTTTATTAACTGCTTTGTTAACCTGTCCTGCCAACTTCAAAACTTGGACATATTTTGCAATTTTTTCATTATTGCAGTACTGAAATCCTGGAGCTCTCTACCCGAGAGCACTGCGGGTGCACCATCAGCCCTGGAACCATTCTAGTAAATCTCTTCCGCAGTGGTTCAAGGAGAAGACCCATCTACCACCTTCTCAAGGCAACTAGGGTTGGGCAAAATCTAGGGTGGCCTTGCCAGAGTTATCCCCATCCCAAAAACAAGTTTAAAAAAAAATCAGCGCAATAGTGGAATTTAACAGGTATAGTGAAAAATAGGATTTCAGTGTAATCAGGAGTACTTGCGTAATGCTAGTATATGATTCTCTGTAATGCTAGTATATGATTCTCTGTAATGCTAGTATATGGGGGTAAAAGCAGGAATAAATTGTCACAAAACATATTTAAAAGTTCTTTATCTGAATGCACGCAGCATTCATAACAAAATAGACGAGTTGACAGTACAAATAACTACACATGGGTATGATCTGGTGGCCATTACAGAAACATGGCTGCAAGGTGACCATGACTGGGAACTAAACATCCAGGGGTATTTGACTATTAGGAAGGACAGACAGGAAGGAAAGGGAGGTGGGGTGGCTATGTTAATAAAGGATGGAATCACTGCAATAGTGAGAAATGATATTGGGTCAAAGGATCAGGATAGTGAAACAGTTTGGGTGGAGATAAGGAATAATAAGGGGAAAAAGTCACTAGTGGGCGTAGTCTATAGGCGTCCTAACAGTTGCAACTCTATTGGTCGGAGTGTAAATCAGGAAATAGTTGGGGCTTGTAATAAGGGAACAGCTATAATCATGGGAAATTTTAAATTTCATATTGACTGGACAAATCAAATTGGGCAGGGCAGCCTTGAGGAAGAGTTCATAGAGTGCATTAGGGATGGGTTCCTTGAGCAGTATGTTACTGAACCAACCAGGGGGCAGGCAATCTTAGATCTGGTCCTGTGTAATGAGACAGGGTTAATAAAAAATATCCTAGTAAAGGATCCCCTTGGAATAAGTGAACATAACATGGTTGAATTCCAAATTCAGTTGGAGGGTGAGAGAGTTGGATCTCAAACCAGCGTACTAAGCTTAAATAAAGGAGACTATGAAGGTATGAGAGCAGATTTGACTAAAGTGGACTGGGAAAATAGATTAAGGTGTAAGACGGTACATGAGCAGTGGTGTACATTCAAGGAGATATTTCACAACTTTCAAGAAAAATATATTCCACTGAGGAAAAAGGGGCGTAAAAGAAGACGGCCATCCGTGGCTAAATAAAGTAATAAAGGATAGTATCCGACTGAAAACAAGGGCATATAAAGTAGCCAAATCTGGTGGGAGGGTAGAAGATTGGGAAGCATTTAAAAGCCAGCAAAGAATAACTAAAAGATTAATTAAGAAAGGTAAGATAGATTATGAAAGTAAACTAGCAAAAAATATAAAAACAGATCGCAAGAGTTTCTACAGTTATATAAAAAGAAAAAGGGTGGCTAAAGTGAATGTTGGTCCCTTAGAGGACGAGGCCGGGAAATTAGTAGTGGGGAACATGGAGATAGCAAAAACGCTGAACAAATATTTTGAATCAGTCTTTACAGTAGAGGACACTAAAAATATCCCAACACTGGACAAACAGGGGGCAATGGGGGGTGAGGAGCTAAACATGATTAAAATCACTAAGGAGATGGTACTCAGTAAAATAATGGGACTTAAGGCGGATAAATCCCCTGGACCTGATGGCTTACATCCTAGGGTCTTGAGAGAAGTAGCGGTAGGGATTGCGGATGCATTGGTGGTAATTTTCCAAAACTCCCTGGATTCAGGAAAGGTCCCAGCAGATTGGAAAACTGCTAATAGAAACATAGAAGATAGGAGCAGGAGTAGGCCATTCGGCCCTTCGAGCCCGCTCCGCCCTTATTTAAGAAGGGAAGTAGACAAAAAGCTGGAAACTATAGACCAGTTAGCCTAACATCTGTGGTTGGTAAAATGTTGGAGTCCATTATTAAGGAAGCAATAACAGGACATTTGGAGAAGCATAATTTAATCGGACAGAGTCAGCATGGTTTTACGAAGGGGAAGTCATGTTTGACAAATTTGCTCGAATTCTTTGAGGACGTAACAAACAGGGTGGATAAAGGGGAACCAGTGGATGTAGTGTATTTGGACTTCCAAAAGGCATTTGTCAAGGTGCCACACAAAAGATTACTGCACAAGATAAAAAATCACGGGATTGGGGGTAATATACTGGCATGGGTGGAAGATTGGCTATCTAACAGAAAACAGAGAGTTGGGATAAATGGTTCATTCTCGGGTTGGCAATCAGTAACTAGTGGTGTTCCGCAGGGGTCGGTGCTGGGACCCCAACTCTTTACAATCTATATTAACGATTTGGAGGAGGGGACCAAGTGCAACATATCCAAGTTTGCCGACGATACAAAGATGGGAGGGAAAGCAGTGAGTGAGGAGGACATAAAAAACCTGCAAAAGGACATAGACAGGCTAAGTGAGTGGGCAGAAATTTGGCAGATGGAATATAATGTTGGAAAGTGTGAGGTTATGCACTTTGGCAGAAAAAATCAAAGAGCAAGTTATTATCTAAATGGAGAGAAACTGCAAAGTGCTACAGTACAAAGGGATCTGGGGGTCCTGGTGCATGAAACACAGAAGGTTAGTATGCAGGTACAGCAGGTGATCAGGAAGGCCAATGGAATCTTGGCTTTCGTTGCAAGGGGGATGGAGTATAAAAGCAGGGAAGTCTTGCTTCAGTTATACAGGGTACTGGTGAGGCCACACCTGGAATACTGCGTGCAGTTTTGGTTTCCATATTTAAGAAAAGATATACTTGCTCTCGAGGCAGTTCAGAGAAGGTTCACTCGGTTGATTCCGGAGATGAGGGGGTTGACTTATGAGGAAAGGTTGAGTAGGTTGGGCCTCTACTCATTGGAATTCAGAAGAATGAGAGGTGATCTTATCGAAACATATAAGATTGTGAGGGGGCTTGATTGGGTGGATGCGGGGAGAATGTTTCCACTGATGGGTGAGACTAGAACTAGGGGGCATAATCTTAGAATAAGGGGCTGCCCTTTCAAAACTGAGATGAGGAGAAATTTCTTCACTCAGAGGGTAGTAAATCTATGGAATTTGCTACCTCAGAGAGCTGTGGAAGCTGCGACATTAAATAAATTTAAAACGGAGATAGACAGTTTCCCAGCTGATAAGGGAATTAGGGGTTACGGGGAGAGGGCAGGGAAGTGGACGTGAGTCTAGGTTCGGATCAGCCATGATCCTATTGAATGGCAGAGCAGGCCCAAGGGGCCGTATGGCCTACTCCTGCTCCTACTTCTTATGTTCTTATGATTCTCTGTAATGCTAGTATATGATTCTCTGTAATGCTAGTATATGATTCTCTGTAATTGGCTGGGAGGGGAAGGAGCACCAGTTGCTGAAACAGCCCCTATTCTTTCCGAATCCTTCTAATTCCATGTTGGAAATTCTTGCAGATCTCTTGATGGTCTGTGGGCCTCTCCAAACATGTTTTCAGTTTCACTTTTAGGCAGAAAAGTTGTTTTAATAAAAAGAGGCAGAAGTCAGACAACTCCTTTGAAGGTTGGTCGGATAAACAGAGAAACAAGGGTAGAAATTCCTATTGGTGAAGTTAACGTACAAACATTCAACGCACAGGTGTTACATTTCTGTGGACACTAGAATTAACATCTGTTTATAAGTAATGGCCACAGGAATGTAGTACGAGCTCATTAAAATCGGTCACACGTGAGGTTCACTGATTGGAATTTCTACTCCATTCTGTCGTATAAAATGCATACCCACAGCTTGGCGGATACTGCAATTTAACATAAGAAATAGGAGCAGGAGTAGGCCATTTGGCCCTTCGAGCCTGCTCCGCCATTCACTAAGATCATGGCTAATCTTCCACCTCATCTCCACTTTCCTGCACTATCCTCATATCCCTTGATTCCCTTAATATTCAAAAATCTATCGATCTCTGTCTTGAATATACTCAAAGACTGAGCCTCCACAGCCCTCTGGCGTAGAGAATTCCAAAGACTCACCACCCTCTGAGTGAAGAAATTTCTCCTCGTCTCAGTTTGATCCCTTATTCTGAGACTGTGACCTCTGGTTCTAGACTCCCCAGCCAGGGGAAACATCCTTCCTGCATCTACCCTGTCAAGCCCTGTAAGAATTTTATATGTTTCATTGAGATCACCTCTCATTCTTCTGAACTCTAGAAAATATAGGCCTAGTCTACTCAATCTGTCCTCATAGCACAATCCCCCCATCCCAGGAACCAGTCTAGTGAACCTTCGTTGCACTCCCTCTATGGTAAGTATATCCTTCCTTAGGTAAGGAGACCAAAACTGTACACAATACTCCAGGTGTGGTCTCACCAGGGCCCTATATAATTGCAGTAAGATGTCTTTACTCTTATACTCAAATCCTCTTGTAATATAGGCCAACATACCATTTGGGGGCCAATTTGAGAACTGTCTGATATGACAATAGTTTGAGATATCTTAGGCTGGATTTTTCTGGCCCTGTTGGAAACATGGTGGTGTCGGACTTCCTCCCAATCTCGATGCCTCTCAACACCATTTCCTGGGGTGGGGGCCCTAGTGTTAGACGCTAGGCAGGCTCAAAGCATGAAACCTGTTCTTCCACTGCTGGGTTTAGCAGCTGCTGCAGCTTACAGGCCCAGAAACTGGGAAACTTGTCTGAAAAGGACAGAGAGAGTGAGAGCACAAGATGCTGGTTAAAGAGAAGATTAACACAATAGTAAGGAAGGATGATGTGGAATCTGTATGGGTAGAGCTGAGAAATACCAAGGGGCAGAAAATGTTAGTGGGAGTTGTATACAGACCCCCAAACAGTAATGCTAAGGTTGGGGATGGCATTAAATGGGAAATCAGAGATGCGTGCAATAAGGGCACAGCAGTTATCATGGGTGACTTTAATCTACATATTGATTGGGCTAACCAAATTAGTAACAATACTGTGGAGGAGGAATTCCTAGAGTGCATACGGGATGGTGTCCTGGACCAATATGTCAAGGAACTAACTAGAGATCAGGCCATCTTAGACTGGGTATTATGTAACGAAAAAGGATTAATTAGCAATCTTGTTCTGAGAGGCCCCTTGGGTCAGAGCGATCATAATATGATAGAATTCTTCATTAAGATGGAGCGTGAAGTAGTTGACTCAGAGACTAGGGTCCTGAATTTAAATAAAGGAAACTACGATGGTATGAGGCGCGAGTTGATTAGGATGGATTGGGGAACTTTACTTAAAGGGTTGACGGTGGATAGGCAATGGCAAACATTTAAAGATTGCATGGATGAACTACAGAAGACCTGGGTATCCCTGTTTGGCATAAAAATAAAACAAAAAAGGTGACTCAACCGTGGCTAACAAGGGAAATTAGGGACAGCATAAGATCCAAGGAGAGGACATATAAATTGGCCAGAACAAGCAGCAAAACTGAGGATTGGGAGCAGTTTAGGATTCAGCAAAGGAGGACAAAAGGATTAATTAAGAGGGGAAAATAGAGTATGAGAGTAAGCTTGTAGGGAACATAAAAACTGACTGTAAAAGCTTCTATAGATATGTGAAGAGAAAAAGATTGGTGAAGTCAAGCATAGGTCCCTTGCAGTCAGAATCAGGGGAATTTATAATGGGGAACAAAGAAATGGAAGACCAATTAAATACATACTTTGATTCTGTCTTCACAAAGGAGGACACAAATAACCTTCCAGAGATTTCGAGTAACATAGGGTCTAATGAGAGGGAGGAATTGAATGAAATCAGTATTTGTAGGGAAATGGTGTTAGGGAAATTGATGGGATTGAAGGCCGATAAATCCCCAGGGCCTGGTAATTTACATCCTAGGGTACTTAAGGAAGTGGCCCTAGAAATAGTAGATGCATTGCTGGTCATCTTCCAAAATTCTATAGACTCTGGAATAGTTCCCATGGATTGGAGGGTAGCTAATGTTACCCCACTATTTAAAAAAGGTGGTAGAGAGAAAACGGGGAATTATAGACCAGTAAGCCTGACATCGGTAGTGGGGATAATGCTAGAGTCCATTATAAAAGATGTAATAGCAGAGCACTTGGAAAATAGTGACAGGATTGGACAAAGTCAACATGGATTTACAAAAGGTAAATCATGCTTGACTAATCTACTGGAATCTTTTGAGGATGTAACTGGTAGAATAGATAAGGGAGAACCAGTGGATGTGGTGTATTTGGACTTTCAGAAGGCTTTCGATAAGGTCCCGCATAAGAGATTGGCGTGCAACGTTAAAGCACATGGCATTGGTGGTAAGGCACTGACTTGGATAGAGAACTGGTTGGCAGACAGGAAGCAAAGAGTTGGAATAAACGGGTCTTTTTCCGAGTGGCAGGCAGTGACTAGTGGGGTACCGTAGGGATCGGTGCTAGGACCCCAGCTATTCACAATATATATTAATAATCTAGACGAGGGAACTAGATGTAATATCTCCAAGTTTGCAGACGACACAAAGCTGGCTGGGCGTGTGTGCTGTGAGGAGGATGCAGAGAAAGTCCAGTATGATTTGGACAGGTTGGGTGATTGGGCAGATGCATGGCAGATGCAGTATAATGTGGATAAATGAGAGGTTATCCACTTTGGTGGCAAAAACAGGAAGACAGATTATTATCTGAATGGCAATAGATTGGGAAAAGGGGAAGTGCAACGAGACCTGGGTGTCCTTGTGCACCAGTCGCTGAAGGTAAGCATGCAGGTGCAGCAGGCGGTTAAGAAGGCAAATGGTATGTTGGCCTTCATAGCGAGAGGATTCGAGTACAGGAGCAAGGATTTCTTGCAGCAGTTGTACAGGGCCTTGATGAGACCACACCTTGAGTATTGTGTGCAGTTTTGGTCGCCTTATCTGAGGAAGGATGTTCTTGCCATGGAGGGAGTGCAGCGAAGATTCACCAGACTGATACCTGGGATGGCAGGAATGACGTATGAAGAGAGATTGGGTCGATTAGGCTTATATTCGCTAGAGTTCAGAAGAATGAGCGGGGATCTCATTGAAACTTATAAAATTCTAACAGGACTAGACAGACTAGATGCAGGAGGATGTTCCCGATGGCGGGGGAGTCCAGAACCAGGGGTCACAGTCTAAGGATATGCGGTAAGCCATTTAGGACTGAGATGAGGAGGAATTTCTTCACCCAGAGAGTGATGAACCTGTGGAATTCTCTATCACAGAAGGCAGTTGAGGCCAACTTATTAAATATATTCAAGAAGGAGTTAGATATATTTCTTAAGGCTAAAGGGATCAAGGGATATGGGGAGAAAGCAGGGACAGGGTACTGAATTTGGATGATCAGCCATGATCTCATTAAATGGCGGAACAGGCGCGAGGGGCCGAATGGCATACTCCTGCTCCTATCTTCTATGTTTCTATGTTTCTATGATGATTAAAATGGCAGAAGAAGGAACAACATCAGGGGTGTTTGCAGTGACCAAGTTCTTAAGGACAAGAAGAGACAAGCTCTTTGGCACCCAAGAGAGGAAGCCTCAGGAAACAGTGCAACAGTCAATAGGGAGTGAGGTGGCTCAGGAGTCAGTGGCATTTCAACTACCTCACAAGCAGCAATATAGCACTGGAAACATTTTAATGATCTCACAAGCTTTGGGAACATTTCCAAAGTCACCTGTTCCTCTCAAACATAATACACTTACTACATGTCAAGTCTCAAATTACTCATATACTGTGCTCCAAAATATTATTTTCTGAAAGAAATCTATCTAATTGCGTTTGATTGAATTAACACTATCTGCTTTCACCATCTTCATAGATTTACCACACACTAAAATACTGTTTCCACAGATTAGTTTTGAATTTACCCCCCTCCGTGTCCTTTGGTTCTGCTGTTCTGGTGAAACAGCTCATCATGGTCTCCATTATCTAGCCAGGGGAAACAATCTCTCAGCATCCACACTGTCAAGGCTGCTAAGAATTTTCTGTGACACATAGGGGTGAATTTTAACCCCCCAAAACGGGTGGGTTGGAATCGGGTGAGATTTTAAAATCTCAAACCCGACCCCCAGCCGTCTGCTTCTGGGTTTAACGGAGGCAGAACGGGGAGTGGGCAGCCAACCCATTCCCAGGAGGCGGGTTGGCCATTTAAATATAATGAAGCTGTGAGCCTCACTTTTCTTACAGATTTAACCCAGGCCAGCTGGGTTTCCTAGGCCTTGGGAAAGCCGGCAGCTCAAGGGAGGCGAGGTACAGCACTGCTTCTGGGCCAAGAGGAGCAGGAATGCTTTCCCCCCCCCCCCCCGCCGACCCGGCCCCCCACCGCTTAGCTTCCTCCCTGGCATCACACCCCCACCCATTATATCCCCACCCCCCCGATCGGTGATCGGATTCCCCCAGGGTTGTGCATCGGAACCCCCGCCCCCCACACACCCACTAGCAGCTGCAGGCTCCATACCTGCGACTCCCCGCCTGACTTCTGGGCGAGTATCCTGTAAAAAAAAAAAAATACACACACTGTGAAGTTAAAACTCCACCACGCGCGGGGAAACCAGGGGGAAAAATTGGGTTGCTTTGCACCTCCCACTAGCTCCCCCGGGGGGCGCCAACAGGCCACAAAGCCGCTGGCGTCCGGGCGCGGCAGTGCTAATGCCTTCTGCGAAATTCAGCGGGAGGTTAACCATAGCCGGTAGCGCCCCGCGGCACTGCACCGCCAGCGATGACATCATTGGCGTGCACAGCGCACCACTCGCAAACTTCAGTTGCGTCCCCGACCCATCGCCGAACGATATGTCCGACAGGGTCAGGGGGGCATTTTTGCAGTCGCAGCGGTGCAATTTTAAGGGCAGGTGTTGGGCGGCCATTTTTTTTGGCCGACTGCCGGCACCTGCCCCCTTTCCCTTTTTGATGCGGGGTGCCGGCCGCGATCGTGCAGCCCAGCATTCCTCTCGAGTGCTTGGCTGCTTTCCTGGCACCCCGCTCCCCGGTGGTCTAGCAGGGCCCCGGTGCACGCACCACTAGGCCCCGCCCCTTTAATCAGGGGAGGGAGGCCTGCAATACCGCGGCGCTACGTGCCGACGCGCATGGCTCCGTTGCATGTAGCGCCGCAATATTCAGTTGCAGCACCCCAGGAAGGAGGTGGAGCGCTTCCAGTAACGCCCCACCTCTTGCTTGGAGTGCTACCACTGAATTTTTGGCGCAGGGGTGCTAAAAATAGCGCCCTAGCGAAGTTAGCCAAAGGGGGCGCCACCGAATTTCTGTACCCCAGAACTTCTGGGTTTCCCAACCGAAACTCCACCCCTTCCGCTCAGAAAACCCGCCCCTGTCAATATCAAGGCCATAGACACTGATTTCCTCTGAGCACCCTCACAATTCGGTTCAAAAGTTCACTTACAGAATGGTCGATAATCTAGACCCAGCGTAGCAACTGACTAACATCACCACATTTCGCAGCATCCCCTTTCAAGCTCCTCAAATAGATGGAAATGTATTTTCTTGTAAAACGCGGTAGAGAGTCAGCACACTGTTCTCAAGTCGCTGTGTGAAATGACCCTGTCACAAACATCAACCAAACGAGTTGGAGCTTTTCCTCTCTACTGGCAAACAGCTGCAATCTTGCAGGGGCTGTAATGAGTCTTGTTCTCATCATATCTTTGTTTGTTTGTTTGTAAGCAGGCTTCGAGCCCTCTAAATTAACACGAGGCTCACCCACATCTTTCACTGCTCTGAAAATCCGCAGTAGCCCCAGAGCCCATTCATTCCCTTCTTTGGATGCACAACCCTTTGCTCCTATAAAATCGTTCAGGCCACAGGTATTAAGGAAATGTCGTATTTTCTGGGAGGTGTACAGTGACATTACACGGACTGGACATGTGTGCTTACGCTCCCCACATTGGGCAATGTTTGTTTTTAACCAAATGGTGCTCAGAGGATCAGATAACTAACAATAGGCTCATTAGGCTAAAAAGCATTTTGAAGAAAATTAATTTTCAATCGATTTGTTAAGTATCCCTTAAATTATAATTGAGCTCGTAGAAGGACACGTCATACAGCTTTTAGGAACTTGAGGCTTCAGTATTTCGTTTGACAAATTAGTCGAAACTCTTGCTCATGGACCAATCCTCACTACAAACAAAGATATTATTTGAACAGTCTCTAGATTTATGTGACCCAAACATGATTACAGCCGATTGCCAAGAAAGGGTAAGATTTCCTCTCCCTGGTCGATATTTGTAGCTTGGCCAATTGCGTAGCTATGGAGTTGGATGTGTATTGTATCTGTCTATCATTTTATAAGAAAATTATTATTTTAAAAAATCTAGTTAAGGAGTTTGCAAGGTACAGGTTATTAATCCCCTATCCGAAACCCTTGGGGCCAGATGTGTTTCGGAATTCGGAATTTTTCGGATTTCAGAACGGTAGGGGTATCTGCAGCTCTTTTTGACATTTTCACAGTGGAATTAAACTCAAAATCACAAAATAACAAAAAATATCAGCGAGCAGCAGACGCACGTGTGACTGGTAACATCGCTGAGACACAACTGACACCTCACACCTGCGTGGGTCAAGCATCGGCCGCGTCGGCTCATGTTTGGCGCCACTCGGGTCATGTCGTGCACACGAGTGACGCTCCATGAAAAAACTTTCGGTTTTCAGAGCTTTTCGAATTTCGGAATTGCGGATAAGGGACTGTGGACCTGTACATTAGGAATTGCTATCTTTAGCACAGCCCTATAGAAAACTCCAGCAGTTGTTGCTGTGTCTGTCTGGTGCCTGATAATTGTGTGCATGTATGGCCGGGGCTTCAATAGTCCCAACGATTGTTTACCTAGCTCTGATGGACGGGCCACGTCGTCTGCATGCCCGATATGAGACTCCCAAAGCAAGTGCTCTACTCGGAGCTCCGACACGGCAAGAGAGCCCCAGGTGGGCAGAGGAAACGCTTCAAGGACACCCTCAAAGCCGCCTTGAAAAAGTGTAACAACCCCACCGACACCTGGGAATCCCTGGCCCAAGACCGCACAAAGTGGAGGAGAAGCATCCGGGAAGGCGGCGAACACCTTGAGTCTCTTCGCCGGGAGCAAGCGGAAGCCATGCGCAAACAGCACCCCACCCACACCCGCCCCTTCAACCACCGTCTGCCCCACCTGTGACAGACTGTAGGTCCCGCATTGGACTCATCAGTCACCTGAGAACTCATTTTTAGTGTGGAAGCAAGTCATCCTCGGTTCCGAGGGACTGCCTAAGAGAAGACCTAGCTCTGTTCTATGACATAGAAAATAAATGTAAGAGACCCTAGATGCTGACAGTGAAGCAGTTTTGATAGCCATTGAACAGATGGTTTTTATTTAGTGTACGCTGTTAGTCCCCAACATATATTCCTGTTTATACGCCACAGAAGTGTTACAAATATTTAGGTCTTACCAGATGTTCTCTTGGGCAGCGTCATCATTAATCCCATTAGCAGACCTTGTGTCTCCTACCATCTGGAGTGAACCTTTTACTGCCCAATATTTACTTAAAATGATAGCAAGGCCCATGGATCATAATATAGAACCCCAGACAGATCCATCTTTCGGATGAGATGTTAAACCGAGGCCCCGTCTGCTCTCTCAGGTGGACACAAAAGATCCCACTATTTCGAAGGGGAGCAGGGGAGTTCTCCCCGGTGTCCTGGTCAATATTTATTCCTCAACCAACATCACCAAAAAACAGATTATCCAGTCATTATCTCATTGCTGTTTGTGGGAGCTTGCTGTGCGCAAAATGGCTGCCGCATTTCCCACATTACAACAATGACTACACTTCAAAAAGTGTTTAATTGGTCGCAAAGCGCACTGGGACACTGAGGTCATGAAAGGCGCTATATAAATGCAAGTCTTTCTTTCAAAAGCTCCCTACCAAGATCTAGAAGCCTTTAAGGCTCAATACGCACAAGTGACTGCCAGAAAAAAAACATCCCTCAAACCTCCATCCAGCTCGCTCTGACTGCAGGAAAATGGCCGCCTCCCGACTTGTATGGCAATTTGGCGGGACGTTACCCGTGGCGTTATTTTGGTCCTGCTGCTACCACCCCATTTTTAAGTGCAAACGGGGAGGTGGCGACACGAAAATAGCCCCCGGGAGGTGGGAGCAAAGAAATAGGTGATTAGCTCTACGGTCTTAGCAGACATACCTGTAGCGTGCACCCAAACACACCAATCATCAACATGGCGATGGCTATGTAGTCGGTAAAAACATCCCACCATGGCTTCAGTACTCTAAATGCAGGTTGATGGTCAGTAAACTGCTTAAACTCCGTGACTGGAATCATAGTTCCTGTCAAAATAATACATATTTAAAAAAAAAAATTAAAAATCTGTATAAGCATAAGAGAATACATATTTGTTAGTTGCTACATGGGAGTCTTACAACTGCAACTGAAGCTGAATTTGGACACTTAACCATTGAGCGGAAAGCTGGTTGTATTGTTCAGTTCCAAGAGTGCTAATGTCTGGGAGATACCTGTCTCATTAATACTAGGATGTTTGCTATTTTTGTGGTCTGGTAACTTCACTTACAGTACGATACTGCTGTGTATACACATAGGTATGGCTATATCATCCCACACGTACTGTCTGCCATGCAAAATGTCTTCTGGTTTAAGAAGCTATCCAGTTTAGGTGACCAGCTGCTAAAATGGTTTATTGCCTTCAGGAGTTCATGATTTGGGATACACAAGACTAAAGTGAGGCTTAGTACTTTACAACGGTGACTACACTTCAAAAGTACTTCATTGACTGTGAAGTGATTCTCAGTGTCCCGAGGGTGTGAATGGTGCTATATAAATGCAAGTTCTTTCTTAATCTTGGAAAGTTGGAATGTGAGAATTTCAAAGTTTGCCAGCATTGGTTCACCACAAGTAACCCCGCTTTAATTTAATTTTTCTGCGTGTTATATTAAAATAAGCGACTGACCTAGCTTGTGCATAGGCATACTGCTTTTTAATTTATGTTATCTTTGCTGCATGGATTAACTAACAGGTAAAAGGAGGCCTTTAATTAACATTCAATCGCAGTAACCTTATTAAGGTCTGATGAAGATGAGGAATGCGGGTTCTCCAGAGTCTAACCCAACTGCACCAGTTTGACATTTTCCCATTTCCCACACCAGCCATCCTGGGCTCACTGAATGTGTTTACCAATTTAGTGCAATTTGTTCCAGATCAGTGGCATTTTGTGCCGTGTGTCCATACCTAATAGGAAATGGATGATGACTGTCCAAACTAATTTCATGTAGGACCCTTACAGCCAGCAGACAGAGCAAACTTTAAACATTAGTTTGTATTTAAACCGGGTCCCGGAGAGTAAAGGCCCCTGTCTAACCCCCTACCCTACACCATTCCCTCTTTTACTCTACATTCTGTGACTTAATGTTTCATCTTTTTTTGACAGAGAACGGGATTCTATTTTATGTATTTGTTTCCTCTTGTTGCTTTTTAAATTTCTGAAATTTCTCCTCTCTCTCTGCCTGTTGTTACAGTTGACTTCCATTCTGTACGTCTACCTGATGGTATAACTTATTTTAAATTGAGCAGCTAAGGTGAATGGCCATGGGTCGTAGTGCAGGAGACCGCCAACATTGAAAGGAGTGAAACAGATGAGGCAAATCAGAAGTAGCGACTAGATGGTGTTAAGTATGGATTTTGAAAGCCTGAAGAATGTAAGGAGAAGGAAAGACTGAGAGTGGCAAGGGGACAGTCGGATGTAGGGAGGAGGGAGAGAATTTAGGATGGCACATGTGCAGCTTAAAAGAAACAAAAATGAAGGTTGATGGGAGCACTTACCATTGTCGTCATGATACAAGAGAGAGAAAAGAAAGATTGTGATATGCTTTTCCCTGTATCCTATCTAGGCATATACAAAAGATATTAGAAGAGTCTCTTCTGATAAGAACAGCAGCTCTCTCTTGGATGACCGCCTCAATGGATTAGTGAAGGGAGAAGATGTGTTTGACAAAAGAGAAGAAAAGAGGGAATCAAACATCTGGGTAGCAGCTTTAGTAATGGAAGAAATCTAAGAGTTCCATTTGTGGTTTGAGGAGCTAGTACGGCAAGGAATGTCGATGGATGAAGAACTGAGGATGGAGCCATTAGAGTCAGAGCTAGGAGCTGCTGATTGGGCTTGTGAGAGACTTGACAAAACTGTGCCTTAGGAGGGTTGAAAGAAAGAAGATTTTCATTATCCTACTGCAGGACATGGAGGAGCCAAGGATGTAGTGGTTCAGCCAATGCACTGAGAGCAATGGAGTTTGTAAGCACTTGACAGCATTAGATCTGAAGGAAGCTGATGAATTGTAGAGTGGAATCATCAGTAAAAGTGTGGACAGAGTTGGATGTTGAGTGGAGGAGGTCATTAATATGAAGAAGGAGCAGAGTGGCAGAGCAAGCCCTAGGAAACCCCTGGATTAAGAATCAGGTTTCCATCAAAGATAGAGTAATTTCAGAGGAAATTAGATAACAATGAACATTGGTGAGAGACTAGTCAATGGTAACTTGTTCAGAAGTGCATGATGCCAAACTCTGTCAGATGATTTACAGATGTCCAAGGCAAGAACAGATGATTCGCGGACATATTTAAGAACAGAGTTCCACAGACGTGTAACATTGGTAACAAGATCATGAGTGAAAAGGCCATGACAAAAATCACACTGGTGATCATGGAACAGACCAGGAATTTTCAAGCTGACGAATAATTGGAGAGTTAGCAGCCGGTTCCACAGAAAGTACCTGTGTAAGGGCTATAATGTGGTAGCTGGTAAGGTAAGGAGGACAATTGTTCTCAGTGTGAGCAAAAGCAAAGTTCCAAGGAGAAGAAGAGGCGGACTGACGATAAGAGAGATTAAAGACAGCCTCGGACAAAGATATGTTCAGGAGCACACTTCTTGAGTATGATGTGAGCATTACTTTCAGGACCTTAATGGAAACCAGAGAGCAGATGATCTGGAGAGAGCTGGCAGGGTCAAATCTTGATGTCGGTCATATTGGCAGCGAAGAAGGGAGCGATGGAAGAAGGTTCTTTACCAAGATCATCGCGATTAGAGTTGGAGGTGAAAAGTGAACTACATTCATGAGCACCAGTACGTCTTGCATCTCTATGGCATGGTGCATGAATCCACCAGCATGATGCCCAGCCCCGATCTTTTAATTCCATTTTTGTAGCCTCCTCTGCTAAAGGTGATGTATCATGTTGGGAGTATGCTTCTAAGGGTGTTGATAGCCTCTAGTATCTTGCAAATCATGATCCCTGACAATGTGTGTCAGAAGGATATTTGCATCTGGGGTGGGGGGGGGTGGCATTACAACTGAGCCTGATCCTGCCCTCACTCAACATCCCAACACCCATGTAAACATACACACTCCAGGCATCACTGAATTATCATCAGAAACAGGGACCCAAGGAGACTTTTATCGTCTTCCTAGAGCTAAGGACACAGAGCTTAACTGTAGGGCATCTCCCCCCACCTCCTCCCCATCAAGGCGGAGTTTAGCAAACTCAGCACAGACCAGAAACACCTCCGTTCAGTCCGTAAGGGTGACCCCGAGCTTCCGGTCGCCTGTCACTTTAATTCTCCGCTCCACTCCCACTCTGACCTCTCTGTCCTCGGCCTCTTACACTGTTCCAATGAAGCTCAACGTAAGCTCGAGGAGCAGCACCTCATCTTTCGATTAGGCACTTTACAGCCTTCTGGACTCAACATTGAGTTCAACAATTTCAGATCATAACCTCGGCCCCATCTCTTTTTTTCCCCTTTTTTTTCGCTCTCTCACATGGCAGCTGTCGATCATCCTGCCATTGCCATTTACACCTCATCTAGAGTCATCTTTTGTTTCTTAACTTGTCCCATTACCATCTCCTTTTGCCTTGCACCATCATCCCTTTTGTCTCTTAATCTCTCCTGCCTTCCATCCTATCACAGACCCTCCCTTTTGTTCTTTCCTCCCTCCCCCCTTTCCCTGCCCCTACACTTGCTTAAAAACCTGTTCCATCTCCAACTTTTTCCAGTTCTGACGAAGGGTCATCGACCTGAAACGTTAACTCTGTTTCTCTCTCCACAGATGCTGCCTGACCTGCTGAGTATTGCCAGCATTTTCTGTTTTTATTCCAGATTAGTCTGTGATGTTCCTAGTCTGCAGTGCTCAGTACCATACACCCCACATTTATTCCACTGTTTGCAGCACACTGCAGTAGTGGCTTTTTCTCACTGATTTTCATTCCCACGACTTTCATTCATAAACATTCTTGATTAAAGATCAGGGAATGCCAGTATTCTTTCAGTATGTGTATTTTGCTGTTCTTTCCTTTTAAAAGGTCTCGGATACTGTAGCATGCACAACGAAACAGAGTCGCAAGTACGCACGTGGGACCGACATCTAGCGATTAGATGCAAATGGTTTCCAATCTGCCAAAAAGAAAAATAAATAAAATAAAAATCTTTTAAGAATAAAACCCAGAATAAATCTAAAAGTAGGGGCCACAACTTGTACAGAATTGGAAATTCTGCCTTATTCTTTTTGAAATTAGCCGACAGATAGATTATAGCCTCAAATGGTAGAAGGGCATTTTCCTCATCCAATGAAATTTTAAGTTGTGACGTTAAGAGATGGATCTCCATCACTTCATTCTTGCCAATAGTATCTGACAATGTCTTCATTCTGCAATGAATTTTTAAGGCACTCCCATCCTCTGATGTAATCCCAGTGCTATTTAGTACTACTGCTTTTTACAGTTTTTGCAATTTTGGTCCTGTGACTGTCCTTTAAAAAAAAGCTTACTTGACCTATCCATTAATTTGGATTCAGAAGATCTATCCAAGGGAAAATCTTAATTGGAAACTTGCATGTTTAGTCACAAAGCAGAACTCTGATTCAGCAATTTTTTCCCCCAATATTAAGTCAAGTCAGACCGAGAAACTATTTTCCATTTCAGGCACCCAGTGTCAGTATAAAGCATTCCCAAGTCAAGTATGACATGATAGCAAAACACTGCAGATGCTGGAAATCCGAAATAACAACAGAAAATGCTGGAAAAACTCAGCAGGCCAGGCAACATCCGTGGAGAGAGAAATAGAGTCAACGTTTCAGGTCGAAACCGGAGTGGGCCTTTGGCGTAGCGGTAGCATTCCCGCCGCTGGGCCAGAAGGTGTAGGGTTTCGAACCCCACTCCAGACAGTCCCGGCAAGTGGAGTCAGAGCTCCGGCTCTAAATTCTGGGGTGACATCCAGCGGGATACTTGCGTCCGTGGGTGTGGGTGCCCCCCCCCCCCCTCGTATGGGTTGTGGGAACCCGTAAAACCCTCCCGCCATAGGACTAACCACCCTAATGGCTGGTATGAAGATGGTTACGGTCACAGAAGGAGCGTTAAACGCGGCCAGAAATCCTTCCACCACTTCATACAGTTCCCCAAAAAGGGAACAGTGTGTGAAGACACGAAAGACAGACAGGTCGAAACCCTTCGTCAAGACTTACAGTCTTGTCAGTCTTGACAAAGGGTTCACCTGAAACGTTGACTCTATTTTCTCTCTACGGATGTTGCCTGGCCTGCTGAGTTTTTCCAGCATTTTCTGTTATTTCAAGTATGACATGGTTAGGTGCAGAGTAAAACGCCTTCTACTCTGGTTCCAGACTGTTGGAACTCATTTCATACAGGACCCCTGAAGCCGGCTTTCATCCAATCAGCCTGGGCTGTACTTGAGCTCTAACCCCAGTGGAGAAAGAACAGTTTCTAACCCACTGCACCAACCAGCCGCTCGCCAGACTCCAGTGTTACTAAACCCAGTCTGTATACAATTTTAAACATGTTTGACACTTACCTACAAATGAAGTATTGTTTCTAGCAACAGTGGCCAAAAGGAGATGATGTTTAATTCTATAAATCTGATTTTTCTAGATCTCCAGCATGAACAGACTAATCAAAACCTGAAAAACACAAAAGTGCAAATTTCTGGTAAAGCTGCTAGAGCGATGGAAAAATACATAGTGCAATAAAAATCCAGCTGACATTTGGCTCAAATACAGTTTAGACTGAAAAGCATTTACAGCTAATGCTCAGAATAGCTGTGGTGTGATCTAATTTTTGTATAATCATACATAATCATAGAAGTCACACAACACCAGGTTATAGTCCAACAGCTTTATTTGAAATCACAAGCTTTCGGAGCGCTGCTCCTTCGTCAGGTGAAGTGGAGAGATGCATAAAGACACAGCTTATATAGTCAGAGAATAATGTCAGATGTTTACAGGTAATCTTTCCAACTGCCATTTATCACACCTCGGCAGAGAGATAATCACAGCAATCAAAGCTTGTGATTTCAAATAAAGCTGTTGGACTATAACCTGGTGTTGTGTGACTTCTTATATTTGTCCACCCCAGTCCAACTCCGGCATCTCCACACCATACATAATCATAGAATGATACAGCACAGAAGGAGGCCATTCAGCCCATTGTGTCGGCTTTTTGAAAGAGCTATTCAATTAGTCCCACTCTCCTGCTCTTTCCCATAGCCCTGCAATTTTTTCCCCTTCAAGTTTTTATCCAATTCCCTTTTGAAAGTTATTATTGAATCTGCTTCCACCACCCTTTCAGGCAGTGCATTCCAGATCATAACAACTCGCTGCGTAATTTATTTTTTCAATGTCACCTCTAGTTCTTTTCCAAATTACCTTAAATCTGTGTCCTCTGGTTACTGACCCTTCTGCCATTGGAAACAGTTTCTCCTTCTATCAAAACCCTTCATGATTTTGAACACCTCTATCAAATCTCCCCTTAACCTTCTCTGCTTGAAACAGAACAACCCCAGTTTCTCTAGTCTCTCCACGTAACCAAAGTCTTTCATCCCTGGTAGCATTCTAGTAAATCTCCTCTGCACCCTCTCTAAGGCCTCGACATCCTTCCTGAAGTGTGGTGCTCAGAATTGGCCACAATTTTCCAGCTAGGGCCTAACCGGTCTTTTAGCATAATGTCCTTGTTTTTATACTCAATGGCCCATAATTTCTGATAGGAGGCTTCCTGCGTGCGGATGCCTCCCATCAGGAAAAAAATCTACGCCCTTACCCGAGGGCTCCCGAGGTGCGGCCATTTCCGATCCTGGGCCTCTCCTGGTGTGCGCGCAAAGGCCCAGGTATCCCAGGGGCGCAGGCGGTTCGCAAGTGTCCCTGGGATCACGTGGGCCAGGCGAGGCAATGGGAGAAGGGAATCCCCCTTCATACTTTTGACAGGTAGACCCGTCAAAAGTATGAATGGGGATCATTGAAAAAGTCATCAAAATATTAAATAAATTTTTTAAAAACCATCAAGTTTTTAAAATGAGTTAAAATTACATTAAATTAAATATTTTAAACAAAAATTTAATTTTTTGAAAAAAAATTAAAGTTTTTTACGGGGCTAAAAATAAACTTACCTTTTTAAAAAGTTTTACATTATAAATTAGTGAAAAAAAAAATATTTTTTAACTTTTTTAAACTGTCATGCTGGTAAAAGCAGGCCTTCCGTCTACTTTTACCAAGCGTAAGATTTTTAAGGGTTTTCAGCGGACGGAGGTTGTGCAGAAAGCGGAACTCTCCCCCCGCAGAGGCCCTTCTCCAGGGCAGGCGGAGGATCTGTCAAGAGGATTCTTGACAGATCGGAAGTGCAGGTTTTCAGCGCATGCGCTTCGCACTTGCAAGGTCCCTACGGGTGTGTACACAACTCGTACACACCCGTAGGGATCGGAAATTATGGGCCATTGGCTCTGTTAATAAAGCCAAGAATCTCGTGAGCCTTTTTAACAACCATCTCAACTTGCCCTTCCACCTTCAAAGACTTGTGCACATACATCCCCAGGTCTCTCTATTCCTGCACCCCCTTTAAAATTGTACCATTTAGTTTATACAACCTCTCCTCATTCTTTCCTACCAAAATGAAGCACGTAACACTTCTCTACATTAAATTTCACTTGCCATGTATCTGCCCATTTCACCAGTCTGTGTCCTCTTGAAGTCTATCACTATCCTCCTCACTGTTTACTACATTTCCGAATTTCATGTCATCTGAAAACTTTGAAATTAGCCCTGTATACCCAAGTCCAGGTCATTAATATATATCAAAAAGAGCACTGGTCCTAATACCGATCCCTGGGGAACACCACTGTATACTTCCCTCCAGTCTGAAAAACAACTGTTCACCACTACTCTCTGCTTCCTGTCTTTCTTTAGTCTTTACCCTCTGCTTTCTGTCCCATAGCCAATTTTGTATCCATGCTGCCACTGTCCCTTTAATCCCCTGGGCTTTAATTTTGCTAACAAGTCTATTATGTGGTACTTTGTCGAAGGCCTTTTAAAAGTCCATATACACAACATCAACCACACTACCCTCATCAACCCTCTCCGTTACTTCATCAAAGGAACTCAATCAAATCAGTCAAACCCAATTTGACTTTAACAAATCCATGCTAGCTTTCATTTATCAACCCAATCTGTGCTGATACAAAGTAAAATAGTAACATAGTAGTTCTGAGCTTTACCAGGCAGCACGGTGGCATAGTGGTTAGCACTGTTGCCTCACAGCGCCAGGGACCCGGGTTCAAATCCGGCCTCGGGCGGCTGTCTGTGTGGAGTTTGCACATTCTCCCCGTGTTTGCGTGGGTTTCCTCCGGGTGCTCCGGTTTCCTCCCACAGTCCAAAGATGTGCGGGTTAGGTTGATTGGCTATGATAAATTGACCCTTAGTGTTAGGGGGATTAAATACGTGGGGTTACGGGGATAGGGTGGGATGTGTGTTGGTGTAGGGGTTACGGGGATCGGGTGGGATATGCGTCGGTGCAGGCTCGATGGGCCGAAATGGCCTCTATCTGCACTGTGGGGTTTCTGTGATTCTGTGATTGGGCCATCTAGCCTACCCGCCTAAATCTCCCTTTAGTTTCCTTACCACCACTCTGGAATAAATAGCCCAGAATCCTAAGGAAGAGTTTATACCTGAAATGTCATCTGACGTGTTCTCTCAACAGCTGCTGCCAGGGGCAGAATGGTTCCGTCAAAAGTGTGTCGGATTCTTCAGGATTCTCACGGCAAAAGTGGGCGGCGATAGCACAGCGTTATGGAACCATTCATTGGGGGGGGGGGGGGTGGTGGTGGTTGCGGGGAAGGGGAAGGGTGGAAGGAAGGCACTCGGGAAATCTTCCAATTTCCTACATGGCCAGTCCACTCCTGGATGCTGCCTGACCTGCTGAGTGTCTCCAGCATTTTCAGTTTTTAGCCCAGAATCCTATTCAAGAACAGGAATCCTCACTGATAATCTCTTTCATAATTCTATCACCCGCTGATGAAAACAAGTTGCCGCAATTTCCTGTTTTCTTTTATTCCCTTTACTTTCAAACAAACAGTTAGACAATCCAATCAAACTAGAAATGAGCGCTGATGATAATGCACACACTGCACTGGTGTGTGGAACAACAGAATGTGCAAAGTCAGGTTTGATTCTTCATCCACTCCACAGAATTCTTAATCTCAATCATGCCGTCATGGAAAGATGTGGAGTGGAGAACAGATGTCTCCCTCCTGGGAGAGAAGTGGAAGTAAAATTAGAGGGCACTTCTGTCAAAGTAGCGGCCAACTGAAGAACAGCAATATCAGAGACCTTGGGTGAGTTATCTGCCCACCCTGTTGGCTGCACAAGGTATGCAGCTTGACAAGAACTGTTTAGGAAAGAATATGTTTTCTTTGAATTCAGTTAAGTGTCTGCTGTCATGTGCAGAAACCCATCACAATGCTCAAGAGTCTCCAAAGTAAATTAGCAGGAAACCCCTCTAAGTAAGTTGCCTCGCACCATCATCCCTTCTGTCATTTAATCACTCCTGCCCTCCACAGTATCAGACCTTTCCCTTTTGTTCTTTTCCTGCCCTCCTTTTCCCTGGCTCTGTACCTGCTTAAAAGCTGTTCATCTCCAACATCTTCCAGTTCTGACGAAAGGTCATCGACTTGAAACGTGAACTCTCTTTCTCTCCACAGATGCTGCCTGAACTGCAGAGTGTTTCCAGCATTTTCTGATTTTATTGCATATTTCCAGCAGTATTTTTGCTTTTGTGTAAGTAGAGTTTCTCTTTGCTTGATAGAGTGAAGATTCACTTCCTGTTGGGACCCCCCCCCCCACTTACTTAAGCCCAGAGAACTAAAGAGTAAGTTGACATGGCCAAGGCTTAATGATCCTGAAGCGTGTTCAGGGTACAGCTGCGGTCTAACCCACTAAAACCGCACAGTTTGGCAGCACGGAGCACTGGTAAACCTCCCACTGTTTCAACTGATTGGAAAGAAATTCCATAGATTTACTACCCTCTGAGTGAAGAAGTTTCTCCTCATCTCAGTTTTGAAAGGGCAGCCCCTTATTCTAAGATTATGCCCCCTAGTTCTAGTCTCACCCATCAGTAGAAACATCCTCACCGCATCCACCCGATCAAGCCCCCTCACAATCTTATATGTTTCGATAAGATCGCCTCTCATTCTTCTGAACTCCAATGAGTAGAGTCCCAACCTACTCAACCTTTCCTCATACGTCATTTCTAGCACAAAACAAGGCTAGCTTAGAGTGGTAAAAATAATTAAATTAAGACTGCAGTACACAACATCTGCTGTCAGACCGGAGTCCAACCAGCACAAAGGTGCCATGGCACAGAAGCTCTGCACATCAGAAGAAGCGATCAAAAAAGATATAAAGATATTGAAGATAGAAAGGGGGGAGATAATTGCTAAACTAATCAAACTTAGTGGTCCAGTTGCATATTAAAATAAGCCAGGGAACAGATAGCAGAGGCAGAATTACATATATATAAAAATTCATTAGAAAAGGGAATAGTGTCAGAGGGCTGGTGGACAGCTAATGCGATTCCTGTATTTAAAAAGGGAGCTAGAACAAGTCCAGGGAACTACAGACCAATTAGTTTAACGTCAGTGGTAGGAAAGATAATGGAATCCTTACTCAAAGATGTAACAGAAAAACATCGAGACACTGAAAATATAATAAAGAGTAGTCAGCACGGATTTCAAATGGGATGGTCGTGCTCGACCAGCCTTATTGTGCTCTTTGAAGATGTAACAGAAAGGGTAGATAAGGGTAATGCAGCAGACGTAATATATTTGGATTTCGAAAAGGCCTTCAATAAGCTACACCACAGAAGACTCATGATTAAGCTTAGAACATGTGGAGTCAGGGGGCAAGTAGCAAACTGGCTACAAAAGAGAAAACAGAGAGTAGGGGTTAAAGGTAGTTACTCCGATTGGCAAATGGTGGGGAGTGGTGTTCCACAAGCATCGGTGCTGGGACTACGGTTGTTTACCATTTACATAATGGATTTGGACTCGGGAATTGGTAGTACAATTTCAAAATTTGCGGCTGACATCAAGTTGGGGGGGGGGTGTAGGAATGGCTAGATTCCTAACTAAAGGACTGAGGTCGAGTCAGTTTATCAAACAAACGATGTTTAATACTAATCAACAGATTTTAAAACGAAAACACAGGAGAACTACATTACAGGTCTGTACTCTTTGCTGGCTCCACGAGGACTGGCTAGGGCGGCTCCCCAGCCTGACGTCATGACATCATCACGTTTTCCCGCCGTTGGAGGATCACGTGATCAACGTGATGACGTCATCGCGTTTGGTCTCATTCTTAAAGGGACCGCGCTATGCACATGCAATGATATGAACAAAGATACAGATTTATTCTGTAGCTAATAATTTGTTAAAGATAATTATGTACATTAGATCAGAGTCCCCCTGGTGGCTCCGCCACAGGGGTATAGTTAATACAGAGGAGGACTGCAACAAAATACAGGAAGACATTAATAAACTTGCTGAATGGGCGTGTAATTGGTAAATTAACTTCAATATAAATAAGTGCAAGGTAATACATTTTGGTAGGAAGAATAAGGAGACCACATACTCCTTGAAAATAAGTGTCCCTCTACCCTATTTAGACAGAGGACAGAGGAATAAAAACAAAAAAAGGGGGATTTGGGGATACAGAAAAGTCAATAAAAGTAGCAATGCAGGTTAATAAGGCCATAAAAAAGCAAACAAAGCACCTTATTCCATTTCTAGAGGGATAGAATTGAAAAGCAGGGAAGTTCTGTTAAACTTGTATAGAACCTTGGTTAGACCACACTTGGAGTACTGGGAACAATTCTGGTCTCTATATTATAAATAGGATATAAAGGCACTGGAGAAGGTGCAAAAAAGATTTACTAGAATGATACCAGAACTGAGAGGTTATACTTACCAGGAAAGATTGAACAGGCTGGGGCTCTTTTCTCTAGAAAAGAGAAGGCCGAGGGGTGACCTGATAGAGATCTTTAAGATTATGGAAGGGATAGATGGGACAGGCATAGTGAAGATGTTTCCACTTACGACCAGAACTTGGGGCCATCAATATAATATAGTCACTAATACATCCAAAAGGGAATTCAGGAGAAACTTCTTTACCCAGAGAGTGGCTAGAATGTGGAACTCGCTACCACAGGGAGTAGTTGAGGCAAATAGCATAGATGCGTTTAAGGAGAAGCTAGATAAACACACGAGGGAGAAAGGAATAGAAAGATATGTTGATAGGGTTAGATTAAGAAGGGTTGGAGGAGGCTCGTGTGGAGCATAAACACCGGCATGGACCTGTTGTGCCGAGTGGCCTCTTCCTGTGCTGTAAATACTGCGTAATCTGTGCTTTGATGCACTGCACGATGCTCCAATCCCTTGCCAGCTCATTTATAATGCCAGTTTTCTCCTAATTTTAAAGTACTGTATTCCACTGAAAGTGTTAAAAAGTTACCAGAAGGTCCAAAGACTCCCTGGGCACTTTTGAAAATGCGGCTTCAGATTGGACTCGAGTCATGCCGCAGTCAATGTGAAACCCAACCGAGACCCCCTTCTAATCTATTAGACCGCTCGGGTCTCACAGCAGGTTCTGGTGCCCAAGTTATACTGTCACTTTTCACCAAGTCGCAAAGGCCAAACTGTACTGGTGAGATGAAAGTGTCCACGTGAGTACATTTTAAAGGCATACTCTGGGCGAAGGGGAGACAACGACTCCCCCCCTCCAGTATCCATCAAACAGTAGCTCCTGTTTTTAACAGAAATGCAAGACCTCTAGATTGGAGCTGCTGTTTTTTTGCACCATTTTTTGTAGCCGAATGCTATATTGCTTTGGCTCAGCTCGCCTCCCAGCAATCAGCACAATTCTTAATGGCGCAGCACATATTGCTTGGAGCCAAAGATAAAAAATAAAAAAAACTGGTTCAGAAACAGCAGGAAAATGGTGGCTCCAAATCAGGAGGCCGAATCAAGGCAGAATAAAAATCTCATCGAAAATTAAATTCAGTGCAGTTCTGAGGGAGTGCTGCACTCTCAGAGGTGCTGTCTATTGGATGAGGCGTTAAACCGAAGCCCCATCTGTCTGTTCAGGTGGACGCTAAAGACCCCTTCGCACTATTTCCGGGCAGTTATCTCGGCCCAACATTTATTCCTCAATAAACATCACCAAAAACAGATTAACTAGTTATTTATCTCAATGCTGTTAGTGAGACCTTGATGTGTACAAATAGACTGCCATATTTGCCTATACAATGACAATGACAACAAAAGTAATTTCTTGGCTGTAAAGCACTTTGGGACTTCCCCAGGACATGAAAACACTATTTAAAGTAAAAAAAGATTTGCACCTTTCACGACCTCAGGACGTTTCAAAGCACTTTACAGCCAATGAAGTACTTTTGAGTGTAGTCACTGTTGTAATGTAGGAAACATGGCAGCCAATTTGCGCACAGCAAGCTCCCATAAACAGCACTGAGATAATGACCGGATAATTTGTTTTTTTAGTGACGTTGGTTGAGGAGAACTCCCCTACGTCTACCTGAGAGGGCAGACGGGGTCTCGGTTTTACATCTCAACTGAAAGACAGGATGATACAAATGCAAGTTGTTTCTTCTTTCTACATCAGAGGATTATACTTGAGTATCATGGGATGAGGGTATTGTCCTATGAGGAGAGATTGAGTAGGCTAGGACTATATTCCCTAGAGTTTAGAAGAATGAGAGGTGATCTTATTGAAACAAATAAAAATTCTTACAGGGCTCGACAGGGTAGATGCAGGGAGGATGTTTCTCCTGCCTGGGGAGTCTAGAACTAGGAGACACAGGGATGGATTTTCATTCGGCAGCCGGGAAGGAGGCGGGACTACAACTTTCGGGTTTTAGTCCCACCTCCATCGACGTCCGGTCCATCAACGCGATTTTCCCTTGATCGACCTTGTTGAGCCTGCCCAGCGGGCTCAGCAGGCCAATTAAGGGCCACCTGGCAACAGGTGATGTCACAGACTGAAATTTCATCTGTCAAGAGTTTTTGACAGATGAAATATCAGTGTTTCACAGCTGTTTGAAGCTGTCAAACACTGACAGTCTGACTTCTAACCTGAGTCCATCTACACAGACTCAGTTAGAACTGTCACAGGCAATGAAAGCTGAAGGCTGTCACTTTTGACAGATCGCAGCCATTCTGCTTTCAGTGCCGGCTGAGTGATGAGACTCCAGACGCCTAGAGGAAGAAAGGCTGTTAAGGTAAGTACAGGTAATTTAAACTTCTTTACACACTTTAGACACACCAAGAACACTTACCTTTGCACTCATGCACCCATCACTCACCTGAACACTGATATCTCGACCCCTCCAAGTCCTTCAACCTGACGGCCCGCCTGCTCTAACCTGGCGTGGTTTGGAGCCGTCAGGAATCCCACACGGCACCCCTCAAAATAGGGATTAGGCTAAAAACTGCCTGTTAACTAACTACCTGTTAACAGGCAGTTAATTGGCACTAATCCCTTCCCGCCTCGGGTCGGCGGGTCCCAGTGCGGGGCGGGTACCCGCCTCCTCTGAAACTTACGTGGAGGTGGGTTTTGGGCGGGATGGTGTCGGGACCCCCAAATTCGGGATTTTTGCCCCCCGACGCCTAAAATCCGCCTCACGGCACACTGAAATTCTGGCCCACAGTCTCAGAATAAGGGTCGGCCATTTCGGACTGAGATGAGGAGAAATTTCTTCACTCAAAGAGTTGTGAATCTTTGGAATTCTCTCCCCCAGAGGGCTGTGGATGCTCATCATTGAGTATATTCAAGTCTGAGATTTTTGGATACTAAGGGAATCAAGGGATTTTGGGATAGGGCGAGAAAATGGAATTGAGGTAGAGGATCAGCCATGATCTTGTTGAATGTCAGAGCAGGCTCAAAGGGCCGAATGGCCTACTCCTGCTCCTATTTCTTTTGTCCTTATGTTATGTTCTTATGAGTACACCATTGAAGTATTTCTTTAGTAAGAAATCCTCTATCTTGCAAAGGATTTTCGCAGGCTCAGAGATGTGTATTAATCAAACCTGCGGTCAGCACGTTTATGTGCTGATGCAAGAGATGTGATGCATCTGCTTCTCCGTAACTGATGTTTTGTAAGAAAACACTTAAAAGTTTCATTTTTTTTCTCCTCTCAATTTTGGAAGGAAATCATTATTTTAACTAATTCAACATCCCCAAAAAATTCCAGGAAAACCTGATTTTAATGATCCATAGTCTGGAATTTTCTCCATGGGTGGAACCGGGAAGTTGGACCCGAGAAGGCGCCCAAAGCTCCTTCAACGGCACCTTCCAATCCCGCGACCTCTACCACTTAGAAGGACAAGGGCAGCAGACGCATGGGAACATCACCACCTACAAGTTCCCCTCCAAGCCACACACCATCCTGACTTGGACCTGTATCGCCGTTCCTTCACTGTCGCTGGGCCAAAATCCTGGAACTCCCTTCCTAACAGCATTGTGGGTGTCCCTACACCATATGGACTGCAGCGGTTCAAGAAGGCAGCTCACCACCATCTTCTCAAGGGCAATTAGGGATGGGCATTAAATGCAGGCCTAGCCAGCGACGCCCACATCCCATCAATGAATTAAAAAAAAATTTTTTTCAATCCACCGCTGTCAAGTTATGCTCAAATTTCCTGCCGATCTCATTAGAATATGCCTGAACGTAAAAATGGGCAGAAATAACCGTAAACAATCAGGGGCCAAGGAAAATGGCACCATATCTTCCTTCTTTAAATAGGAAAATTAAAATTTCAACATATTTAACCATCAGCAACAACAACAACTTGCATTTATATAGCGCCTTTAACGCAGTAAAATGGCCCAAGGCACCTCACAGAAGCGTAATCAAAATAAAAATTGACACTGAGCCACATAAGGAGATATTAGGACAGGTGACCAAAAGCTTGGTCAAAGAGGTCGGTCTTAAGGAGCGTTTTAAAGGAGGTAGCGAGGTGAAAAGGTTTAGGGAGGGAATTCCAGAGCCTATGGACCAGACAGCTGAAGGCACGGCCGCCAATGGAGGAGCGATTAAAATCGGGGATGCGCAAGAGGCCAGAATTGGAGGAGCGCAGTGATCTCGGAGGGTTGGGCATGGAGCGATTTGAAACGATTGGTGCACATCGGGCACAGCATGTTAAGGAACCAGCATTAGGGGAAGCTTTTCAATTTTCAACATGACTTATACTGATGCCATAAAAATGCATTCAAAAGAAACAGAAAACACAAGAGTAGGGCTCAGTAAGGGCAATTGTTTTTTAAAACGCTCAATTAATTGCGATACAGTTCCCGCCACTTACACCATTCATGCTGATCCCAATCAGCCGCCTATATCAGAAAAATAGCAACTGACCATTTGCTATTTCCATAGGCGTCAATTACACAGCCGCCGCTTAAACCTTTAAAGCTATTTTGGGCAGTTCAAGCACTGGTTCGCACCTCGCGATTACCTGTCATTAAGTTACTCACTGCTTGCAAGCAGCAATTTCGTTTTGAGCATTCCTCAATTCATTTTAACTCAACAGAAAAAAAAACTTTCCTTGAAGTTTAACGAGAGAAAATAACTTTAAAAAGCTTCTAGACCTCCTGTCACTGCTTTGAAAAATGATACAGGCACATGTTTTGATAAGTCACTGTGTTGATTTTGTTCATTTTTTTGTCGGGTGCTGTTAGATTTAATTTTGACATCGGGGAAACAGTTCTGGCTTCACTTCAGTTATCGGGCACAGCGGGCAAATCGTAATTGCGCAAATGTGCCCGCTATAAGCGGCGGGGTCTGTATTACACTTTTTCCTGCTGTGTCTGAAAATCTGGTCCTAATTTGAAGAGAGCCTCTGAGCAAGCGCAAGTGCAGGAAATGAGTATATGGCTCTAACATGAGCCATTATTATGGTTGTAAAAGATCGAGAAGATTTGGGCGTATCGTACTTACATGTGTTACTCACTTACGCCCCAAAATCTGAGAGTTTTTAGACTGCGAGGGTGAAATTCGATTAGGCCTGAAAATGGGCACAGGGAGCGTTCAAAGTGGTGCAGGCAGCATGCAAAATTCGTGCTGGCTCGTTGGCTTAGCGCTCAAGAGGGGAGCCAATATTGGGTGCAGTCTACCGGCCAATAGAAATTGGCCTAGGCTCTCTGCACTACTTAAAGGGGAGGTGCTTTGTTGCAGAAGCACCTCATTGTTACTCTGCATGCAGCCATGGCTCAATAGGGAAGAGAGAGGACAAGGAGGTTCTCAGATGCAGCACTGGAGGCGCACAGAAGAAGACATGTCCTCTACCCGCAGTGGGGGGCCAGAGGCCTTCCAGGCAGCACGCCAGAACACACTGGGAGGAGATAGCAGAAGCCGTCAGTGCCACGTGCGTTACCCCCAGGACCTCACACGAGTGGTCAAAGTGAGTGAGTGCATCTTCAAATGTCATATCCCACCAACTGTACCACTAGCCTCAAACACTGCTCAATGCACCACACCCCCATCACTCACCTACCAACAATCTCTAGCAATCACGTTCATAGCTTCATCTCACCCTCACACACTTACCGCTGCTGTAAAACTCACGCCCACATCTCACACCTTGCACACACTGCCAGCTATTCAACCATGGCAGGCACTTCACCCAAACACACTCACTGACACAGTTCCCTTTCTCTTGCAGGCCAAGGTGGCACATAACAGACATGAGCAGCAGCAGACGGGGGGAGGGGAAGTATGCTGCACAACCTTACTGTGCTGGAAGAGACTGTGCTGCAGATAATCGGAGGGGCCGTCACTGAGGCCGCGGCGAGGTTGAAAGCATTGCTCACACCTAATCCTTCTTCTCACATCCCACTACCCCCTCGTCCCACAATCTCTTCTCACTTATAAGCTGCTGATGGTGTAAGCATGCACATCTTGCTTTCTCCCCCTCCCCTTGCCACAGCCCGACCCTTGTGCCTTTTTCCTTTCAGATACACAAGAACTGCCATAAGCTCAGCCTGTCCCTGACGTTGTAGAGAAGAGAAAAGGAGAAGAAGAGGCACCGTCATGCGATCTGACACTCCCAGGCACCAGTTTAGAAAATGTCACTCTGGGTAGTTTAGAGGATAGTATAGAGGCGGTATCTGCACGTGGTGAGTCAATGGGCACGAGTGGGCTGCAGCCAGGCCAGGGGGAAAGGGTGGTGCAGGTGCCAGCTCCCCGGAGGGCAAGTTCATGCATGAGTTCTGCTGCATAGGACTCAGATGAGGACTTCGATGGGGCGGCCTTCAGAAGAAGAGTGATGGGCATGCACACAGAAATGTTCGGTGCAATGGCAGGCCTGCCAGAAAGCCTCTCGTCACTGTCGAGGAGTATGGAGGAGTCCGGCTCCAACATTGCACGGGACTTTGTGCAGAGTTTGGAGCCCAGGATGGAAATGATGGGCAACTCCATTAGAGCACTGGTGGACCCAACCATGATGCTGGGTGTGATGGGCGATGTCGCAGCTTCCATTGCAGCACAGGCGGAAGCGACTCGACATCTGAGTGCTACAGTGGAAGCTCAGACTACTTTCATGCAGGCTTGGACTGCTGCCAAGCAAGCTCAGATTGCTGCCATCGTCGCTGGGTTTACCAGTGTGGAAAGGGGCTTGCAGGGTCTCACAGCAGTCCAGCAATCTGTCCTCCAACAGGTGGTAGGAATGCTGAGGAACCGTCCCAGGGGAGTGGCAGTGGTTCCGTGGAGCAAGAACCTGCTGTCCTCTCTCAGGATGACAGCATTCGTCCTCCCACCACTGCCAGTGCCCTTGCTGTGTTGCCTGTCAGCCAGCCAGCCCAGACTGCTGCCACCCACGCCGAGGTGGTGCAGTCTACTGCCGGGCATTCTAGGCCAAGAGCTGCTTGAGATTGTCCTGCAAGGCCATCTGCAGTCTTCCCCCATGGAGTGTCAGCAACCTTCCGCCAGCTATGCTGCAGCCACTGGGGGAGCACTGCGTAGGAACACTAGAGTAGGCAAAGGAACATGAAAGACAGACACTAAGGGAATGCACAAGGGTGATTAGGTGATGTTGTTATGTAGTTTTCCATTGATTCATTTATAAATGATATTTGGAATATTTTGTGGTGGCTCTCATTGCAGCTTTATGCCCAAGAGGATGCTGTGATGTTCCTTGACAGAGGGATGGTAAGGTGGGGAAGTGGTGAGCAACGGGGATCTGGTGTTTCATTCAGGGGAACCTGATTCTGATGAGGCGCTCACGGACAGCCCGTCCGGAACGGGGATCTGCTGCCTGCCTCCTCCCTTCCTCCTCCTCAGGTGGTCGTGGAACCCATGGTGGCACGGGCTGTGCCCTCATGATGGCCAAGTTGTGGAGGATGCAGCAGACCACCACCGGCGTGTACTGGAGGGCACTGAACTGTTGTTTGAGCACCCCGATGGTCTGCTCGATGAGGTTCCTCATGGCAGCATAGCTCTCATTACACGATTGCTGGCCACGAGTAGTGGGGTTGCGGAAGGGATCAACAGTCAGGTGTAGAACGGATAGCCCTGGTCACCGAGCAGCCACCCTCGGGTTTGACACGATGGCTGAAAGATTGCTGGCACACCAGACTGGTGCAGGATGAAGATATCATGACTGCTGCCAGGATAGCGGGCATTCACCATTATGATGTGCTGGGCGTTGTCGCACATCAACATTAATGAGCGGTAGCCTTTGCGGTTATGGTGCATCTCAGCATTCATATGTGGTGTCCACAAAGCCATGTGTGTGCAGTTGATGACGTCTGTGAACCATCAGGAAGCCCGATTGACATGAATCAGTCATTCATGAAAGAAAGACTTATGAAATAATACTGAGCGGCCTGCGGGTGGCACTGTCCAGGGAGAGTATAAATACTCGGGCACGGGCCCAGCTTGCGCAGGACATTCTTAACAGGAACTAGTGAAGGACACAACTAGACCTCCATGTTGTAAAACAGTTGATTAAAGCTTTGTTTAACGCTTAGACCAAGTGCCTAGTAGTTTTCTTACATCACCGATATCCTGGCAAAGTCACATGCGGGCTCCTCCTGCTTCTCTCTGTTCAGAGAGAAGACAATGAAGGCCCTTCTCCAGGTGTACAGCGCCTCTGTGACCGCCCACATGCAGCGATGCACGGCGAACCAGGTGATATAAGCTATGTCTCCTGCTCCAGACTGGATGGTGGTGAAAAAAATTGAAGGTCACGGTGACCTTGAAGGCCACTGGCAGTGCCGTCGTTGCCCTGCTCTGAGGCTGCAGGTCTGGTTCCAGGATTCTGTGACCACCTCCTTGGTGAAGCGGAGAATCCGAACACACTGCTCCTGGCTTAAATGCAGGTAGAAGAAGTGTTCACTGAAGACCCGAGGTGGATAAAGCCTCCTGCTGAGAGCCCTCCTCCTCTCTCTGCGAGCATCTTGTCCTCTTCTTCACTGCCTCTGCTCTATCTCCCTGTCATACTCGAGCGGCAAGTAGAGCCCCCATGACTGGGAGCAAGTGGTGTGAGTAGAGGCCTTTAAATAAGAAGCAAGGCCTTCTCCACTTGCAGCACCACTCCCTGTCACCTCACCAACTTTAAATAGCTGTAGAAAGCTCCAAAGAGTTCCACAAACTTACACAGAGCCAGTAGAAATCAAAAAGCAAGTCAGCTCCAAGTTGTTGCTGACCCCTTTAAATAGCGCTGGTGGGGGGGTCCCTCGTGCAGCTAAACGCACGTTCAGCTGGTCGTGTTTTGGAGCGGGCGTTGAATGGAGCGGCAATATCCAATATGACAGGTTGCACACTGACTGACTTCACGATCTGCCTCATTACCATTTTTCTAATGACGTTTGAGGAGAGATTGGGTCGATTGGGCTTATACTTGCTGGAGTTTAGAAGAATGAGA